>NW_027526385.1:39318323-39939573 GCF_048455015.1 Haemaphysalis longicornis | reverse complement strand
ACGTGCGCCGGCAATCGGCTGCGTGTGAAGCTCGCGCTTCTCTCGGTGCTCCGACAGCTTGCTGGCGCGCCCACAAAGCGAGCTCGCCGTGGATGGCGGCTAGGTATACAACCTTAGCGGTGCAAAGGAGCACTCCCGATAGCCTCCGTTTCTGATGTCCACGACGCGGTCACGCAGCGCCGTTGTCAGCTCACTAGCTGCTGCTATGAGCGCACACAAATTATCGCCCCGATTATGCCGTTGACAGCCGGCGGCACAGGAGAAACGAGCCGCGACAGGAACAACTGAGCTCGTAGGTTGCAGCGTGCGCCGGGTATCGGCTGCGTGTGAAGCTCGCGCTTCTCTCGGCGCTAGGACAGTTTGCTGGCGCGCCCACAAAGCGAGCTCGCTGTGGATCGCGGCTAGGAATACAACCTTAGCGGTGCAAAGGGGCACTCCCGATAGCCTCCGTTTCTGATGTCCACGACGCGGTCACGCAACGCCGTGTTCAGCTCACTAGCTGCTGCTATGAGCGCACGTAAATTATCGCCCCGATTATGGCGTTGAGAGCCGGCGGCACAGGAGAAACGAGCCGCGACAGCAACAACTGAGCTCGTAGGGTGCACCGTACGCCGGCCATCGGCTCCGTGTGAAGCTCGTGCTTCTCTCGGCGCTAGGACAGTTTGCTGGCGCGCCCACAAAGCGAGCTCGCTGTGGATGGCGGCTAGGAATACAACCGTAGCGGTGCAAAGGAGCACTCCCGATAGCCTCCGTTTCTGATGTCCACGACGCGGTCACGCCGCGCCGTTGTCGGCTCACTAGCTTCTGCTATGAGCGCACGCAAATTATCTCCCCGATTATGGCGTTGAGAGCTGGCGGCACAGGAGAAACGAGCCGCGGCAGCAACAACTGAGCTCGTAGGGTGCAGCGTGCGCCGGCTATCGGCTGCGTGTGAAGCTCGCGCTTCTCTCGGTGCTCGGACAGCTTGCTGGCGCGCCCACAAAGCGAGCTCGCCGTGGATGGCGGCTAGGTATACAATCTTAGCGGTGCAAAGGAGCACTCCCGATAGCCTCCGTTTCTGATGTCCACGACGCGGTCACGCAGCGCTGTTGTCAGCTCACTAGCTGCTGCTATGAGCGCACGCAAATTATCGCCCCGATTATGCCGTTGACAGCCGGCGGCACAGGAGAAACGAGCCGCGACAGGAACAACTGAGCTCGTAGGGTGCAGCGTGCGCCGGCTATCGGCTCTGTGTGAAGCTCGTGCTTCTCTCGGCGCTAGGACAGTTTGCTGGCGCGCCCACAAAGCGAGCTCGCTGTGGATGGCGGCTAGGAAAACAACCTTAGCGGTGCAAAGGAGCACTCCCGATAGCTTCCGTTTCTGATGTCCACGACGCGGTCACGCAGCGCCGTTGTCAGCTCACTAGCTTCTGCTATGAGCGCACGCAAATTATCGCCCCGATTATGGCGTTGAGAGCCGGCGGCAGAGGAGAAACGAGCCGCGACAGCAACAACTGAGCTCGTAGGGTGCAGCGTGCGCGGGCTATCGGCTGCGTGTGAAGCTCGCGCTTCTCTCGGTGCTCGGACAGCTTGCTGGCGCGCCCACAAAGCGAGCTCGCTGTGGATGGCCGCTAGGAATACAGCCTTAGCGGTGCAAAGGAGCACTCCCGATAGCCTCCGTTTCTGATGTCCACGACGCGGTCACGCAGCGCCGTTGTCAGCTCACTAGCTCCTGCTAGAAGCGCACGTAAATTATCGCCCCGATTATGGCGTTGAGAGCCGGCGGCACAGGTGAAACGAGCCGCGACAGCAACAACTGAGCTCGTAGCGTGCAGCTTCGACTGCTACCGGCTGCGTGTGAAGCTCGCGCTTCTCTCGGCGCTAGGACAGTTGTCTGGCGCACCCACAAAGCGAGCTCGCTGAGGATGGCGGCTAGGAATACAACCTTAGCGGTGCAAAGGGGCACTCCCGATAGCCTCCGTTTCTGATGTCCACGACGCGGTCACGCAACGCCGTTGTCAGCTCACTAGCTGCTGCTATGAGCGCACGTAAATTATCGCCCCGATTATGGCGTTGAGAGCCGGCGGCACAGGAGAAACGAGCCGCGACAGCAACAACTGAGCTCCTAGTGTGCACCGTACGCCGGCCATCGGCTCCGTGTGAAGCTCGTGCTTCTCTCGGCGCTAGGACAGTTTGCTGGCGTGCCCACAAAGCGAGCTCGCTGTGGATGGCGGCTAGGAATACAACCGTAGCGGTGCAAAGGAGCACTCCCGATAGCCTCCGTTTCTGATGTCCACGACGCGGTCACGCCGCGCCGTTGTCAGCTCACTAGCTTCTGCTATGAGCGCACGCAAATTATCTCCCCGATTATGGCGTTGAGAGCCGGCGGCACAGGAGAAACGAGCCGCGGCAGCAACAACTGAGCTCGTAGGGTGCAACGTGCGCCGGCAATCGGCTGCGTGTGAAGCTCGCGCTTCTCTCGGTGCTCGGACAGCTTGCTGGCGCGACCACAAAGCGACCTTGCTGTGGATGGCGGCTACGAATACAACCTTAGCTGTGCAAAGGAGCACTCCGGATAGCTTCCGTTTCTGATGTCCACGACGCGGTCACGCAGCCCCGTTCAGCTCACTAGCTCCTGCTAGGAGCGCACGTAAATTATCGCCCCGATTATGGCGTTGAGAGCCGGCGGCACAGGAGAAACGAGCCGCGACAGCAACAACTGAGCTCGTAGGGTGCAGCGTGCGCCGGCAATCGGCTGCGTGTGAAGCTCGCGCTTCTCTCGGTGCTCGGACAGCTTGCTGGCGCGACCACAAAGCGACCTCGCTGTGGATGGCGGCTACGAATACAACCTTAGCTGTGCAAAGGAGCACTCCGGATAGCTTCCGTTTCTGATGTCCACGACGCGGTCACGCAGCCCCGTTCAGCTCACTAGCTCCTGCTAGGAGCGCACGTAAATTATCGCCCCGATTATGGCGTTGAGAGCCGGCGGCACAGGAGAAACGAGCCGCGACAGCAACAACTGAGCTCGTAGGGTGCAACGTGCGCCGGCAATCGGCTGTGTGTGAAGCTCGCGCTTCTCTCGGTGCTCGGACAGCTTGCTGGCGCGCCCACAAAGCGAGCTCGCTGTGGATCGCGGCTAGGAATACAACCTTAGCGGTGCAAAGGGGCACTCCCGATAGCCTCCGTTTCTGATGTCCACGACGCGGTCACGCAACGCCGTTGTCAGCTCACTAGCTGCTGCTATGAGCGCACGTAAATTATCGCCCCGATTATGGCGTTGAGAGCCGGCGGCACAGGAGAAACGAGCCGCGACAGCAACAACTGAGCTCCTAGTGTGCACCGTACGCCGGCCATCGGCTCCGTGTGAAGCTCGTGCTTCTCTCGGCGCTAGGACAGCTTGCTGGCGCGCCCACAAAGCGAGCTCGCTGTGGTTGGCGGCTAGGAATACAACCTTAGCGGTGCAAAGGAGCACTCCCGATAGCTTCAGTTTCTGATGTCCACGACGCGGTCACGCAGCGCCGTTGTCAGCTCACTAGCTGCTGCTATGAGCGCACGTAAATTATCGCCCCGATTATGGCGTTGAGAGCCGGCGGCACAGGAGAAACGAGCCGCGACAGCAACAACTGAGCTCGTAGGGTGCACCGTACGCCGGCCATCGGCTCCGTGTGAAGCTCGTGCTTCTCTCGGCGCTAGGACAGTTTGCTGGCGCGCCCACAAAGCGAGCTCGCTGTGGATGGCGGCTAGGAATACAACCGTAGCGGTGCAAAGGAGCACTCCCGATAGCCTCCGTTTCTGATGTCCACGACGCGGTCACGCCGCGCCGTTGTCAGCTCACTAGCTTCTGCTATGAGCGCACGCAAATTATCTCCCCAATTATGGCGTTGAGAGCCGGCGGCACAGGAGAAACGAGCCGCGGCAGCAACAACTGAGCTCGTAGGGTGCAGCGTGCGCCGGCTATCGGCTGCGCGTGAAGCTCGCGCTTCTCTCGGTGCTCGGACAGCTTGCTGGCGCGCCCACAAAGCGAGCTCGCCGTGGATGGCGGCTAGGTATACAATCTTAGCGGTGCAAAGGAGCACTCCCGATAGCCTCCGTTTCTGATGTCCACGACGCGGTCACGCAGCGCTGTTGTCAGCTCACTAGCTGCTGCTATGAGCGCACGCAAATTATCGCCCCGATTATGCCGTTGACAGCCGGCGGCACAGGAGAAACGAGCCGCGACAGGAACAACTGAGCTCGTAGGGTGCAGCGTGCGCCGGCTATCGGCTCTGTGTGAAGCTCGCGCTTCTCTCGGCGCTAGGACAGTTTGCTGGCGCGCCCACAAAGCGAGCTCGCTGAGGATGGCGGCTAGGAATACAACCTTAGCGGTGCAAAGGGGCACTCCCGATAGCCTCCGTTTCTGATGTCCAGGACGCGGTCACGCAACGCCGTTGTCAGCTCACTAGCAGCTGCTATGAGCGCACGTAAATTATCGCCCCGATTATGGCGTTGAGAGCCGGCGGCACAGGAGAAACGAGCCGCGACAGCAACAACTGAGCTCCTAGTGTGCACCGTACGCCGGCCATCGGCTCCGTGTGAAGCTCGTGCTTCTCTCGGCGCTAGGACAGTTTGCTGGCGCGCCCACAAAGCGAGCTCGCTGTGGACGGCGGCTAGGAATACAACCGTAGCTGTGCAAAGGAGCACTCCCGATAGCCTCCGTTTCTGATGTCCACGACGCGGTCACGCCGCGCCGTTGTCAGCTCACTAGCTTCTGCTATGAGCGCACGCAAATTATCTCCCCTATTATGGCGTTGAGAGCCGGCGGCACAGGAGAAACGAGCCGCGGCAGCAACAACTGAGCTCGTAGGGTGCAACTTGCGCCGGCAATCGGCTGCGTGTGAAGCTCGCGCTTCTCTCGGTGCTCGGACAGCTTGCTGGCGCGCCCACAAAGCGAGCTCGCCGTGGATGGCGGCTAGGTATACAACCTTAGCGGTGCAAAGGAGCACTCCCGATAGCCTCCGTTTCTGATGTCCACGACGCGGTCACGCAGCGCCGTTGTCAGCTCACTAGCTGCTGCTATGAGCGCACGCAAATTATCGCCCCGATTATGCCGTTGACAGCCGGCGGCACAGGAGAAACGAGCCGCGACAGGAACAACTGAGCTCGTAGGGTGCAGCGTGCGCCGGCTATCGGCTGCGTGTGAAGCTCGCGCTTCTCTCGGCGCTAGGACAGTTTGCTGGCGCGCCCACAAAGCGAGCTCGCTGTGGATCGCGGCTAGGAATACAACCTTAGCGGTGCAAAGGGGCACTCCCGATAGCCTCCGTTTCTGATGTCCACGACGCGGTCACGCAACGCCGTTGTCAGCTCACTAGCTGCTGCTATGAGCGCACGTAAATTATCGCCCCGATTATGGCGTTGAGAGCCGGCGGCACAGGAGAAACGAGCCGCGACAGCAACAACTGAGCTCCTAGTGTGCACTGTACGCCGGCCATCGGCTCCGTGTGAAGCTCGTGCTTCTCTCGGCGCTAGGACAGCTTGCTGGCGCGCCCACAAAGCGAGCTCGCTGTGGTTGGCGGCTAGGAATACAACCTTAGCGGTGCAAAGGAGCACTCCCGATAGCTTCAGTTTCTGATGTCCACGACGCGGTCACGCAGCGCCGTTGTCAGCTCACTAGCTGCTGCTATGAGCGCACGTAAATTATCGCCCCGATTATGGCGTTGAGAGCCGGCGGCACAGGAGAAACGAGCCGCGACAGCAACAACTGAGCTCGTAGGGTGCACCGTACGCCGGCCATCGGCTCCGTGTGAAGCTCGTGCTTCTCTCGGCGCTAGGACAGTTTGCTGGCGCGCCCACAAAGCGAGCTCGCTGTGGATGGCGGCTAGGAATACAACCGTAGCGGTGCAAAGGAGCACTCCCGATAGCCTCCGTTTCTGATGTCCACGACGCGGTCACGCCGCGCCGTTGTCGGCTCACTAGCTTCTGCTATGAGCGCACGCAAATTATCTCCCCGATTATGGCGTTGAGAGCTGGCGGCACAGGAGAAACGAGCCGCGGCAGCAACAACTGAGCTCGTAGGGTGCAGCGTGCGCCGGCTATCGGCTGCGTGTGAAGCTCGCGCTTCTCTCGGTGCTCGGACAGCTTGCTGGCGCGCCCACAAAGCGAGCTCGCCGTGGATGGCGGCTAGGTATACAATCTTAGCGGTGCAAAGGAGCACTCCCGATAGCCTCCGTTTCTGATGTCCACGACGCGGTCACGCAGCGCTGTTGTCAGCTCACTAGCTGCTGCTATGAGCGCACGCAAATTATCGCCCCGATTATGCCGTTGACAGCCGGCGGCACAGGAGAAACGAGCCGCGACAGGAACAACTGAGCTCGTAGGGTGCAGCGTGCGCCGGCTATCGGCTCTGTGTGAAGCTCGTGCTTCTCTCGGCGCTAGGACAGTTTGCTGGCGCGCCCACAAAGCGAGCTCGCTGTGGATGGCGGCTAGGAAAACAACCTTAGCGGTGCAAAGGAGCACTCCCGATAGCTTCCGTTTCTGATGTCCACGACGCGGTCACGCAGCGCCGTTGTCAGCTCACTAGCTTCTGCTATGAGCGCACGCAAATTATCGCCCCGATTATGGCGTTGAGAGCCGGCGGCAGAGGAGAAACGAGCCGCGACAGCAACAACTGAGCTCGTAGGGTGCAGCGTGCGCGGGCTATCGGCTGCGTGTGAAGCTCGCGCTTCTCTCGGTGCTCGGACAGCTTGCTGGCGCGCCCACAAAGCGAGCTCGCTGTGGATGGCCGCTAGGAATACAGCCTTAGCGGTGCAAAGGAGCACTCCCGATAGCCTCCGTTTCTGATGTCCACGACGCGGTCACGCAGCGCCGTTGTCAGCTCACTAGCTCCTGCTAGAAGCGCACGTAAATTATCGCCCCGATTATGGCGTTGAGAGCCGGCGGCACAGGTGAAACGAGCCGCGACAGCAACAACTGAGCTCGTAGCGTGCAGCTTCGACTGCTACCGGCTGCGTGTGAAGCTCGCGCTTCTCTCGGCGCTAGGACAGTTGTCTGGCGCACCCACAAAGCGAGCTCGCTGAGGATGGCGGCTAGGAATACAACCTTAGCGGTGCAAAGGGGCACTCCCGATAGCCTCCGTTTCTGATGTCCACGACGCGGTCACGCAACGCCGTTGTCAGCTCACTAGCTGCTGCTATGAGCGCACGTAAATTATCGCCCCGATTATGGCGTTGAGAGCCGGCGGCACAGGAGAAACGAGCCGCGACAGCAACAACTGAGCTCCTAGTGTGCACCGTACGCCGGCCATCGGCTCCGTGTGAAGCTCGTGCTTCTCTCGGCGCTAGGACAGTTTGCTGGCGCGCCCACAAAGCGAGCTCGCTGTGGATGGCGGCTAGGAATACAACCGTAGCGGTGCAAAGGAGCACTCCCGATAGCCTCCGTTTCTGATGTCCACGACGCGGTCACGCCGCGCCGTTGTCAGCTCACTAGCTTCTGCTATGAGCGCACGCAAATTATCTCCCCGATTATGGCGTTGAGAGCCGGCGGCACAGGAGAAACGAGCCGCGGCAGCAACAACTGAGCTCGTAGGGTGCAACGTGCGCCGGCAATCGGCTGCGTGTGAAGCTCGCGCTTCTCTCGGTGCTCGGACAGCTTGCTGGCGCGACCACAAAGCGACCTTGCTGTGGATGGCGGCTACGAATACAACCTTAGCTGTGCAAAGGAGCACTCCGGATAGCTTCCGTTTCTGATGTCCACGACGCGGTCACGCAGCCCCGTTCAGCTCACTAGCTCCTGCTAGGAGCGCACGTAAATTATCGCCCCGATTATGGCGTTGAGAGCCGGCGGCACAGGAGAAACGAGCCGCGACAGCAACAACTGAGCTCGTAGGGTGCAGCGTGCGCCGGCAATCGGCTGCGTGTGAAGCTCGCGCTTCTCTCGGTGCTCGGACAGCTTGCTGGCGCGACCACAAAGCGACCTCGCTGTGGATGGCGGCTACGAATACAACCTTAGCTGTGCAAAGGAGCACTCCGGATAGCTTCTGTTTCTGATGTCCACGACGCGGTCACGCAGCCCCGTTCAGCTCACTAGCTCCTGCTAGGAGCGCACGTAAATTATCGCCCCGATTATGGCGTTGAGAGCCGGCGGCACAGGAGAAACGAGCCGCGACAGCAACAACTGAGCTCGTAGGGTGCAACGTGCGCCGGCAATCGGCTGCGTGTGAAGCTCGCGCTTCTCTCGGTGCTCGGACAGCTTGCTGGCGCGCCCACAAAGCGAGCTCGCTGTGGATCGCGGCTAGGAATACAACCTTAGCGGTGCAAAGGGGCACTCCCGATAGCCTCCGTTTCTGATGTCCACGACGCGGTCACGCAACGCCGTTGTCAGCTCACTAGCTGCTGCTATGAGCGCACGTAAATTATCGCCCCGATTATGGCGTTGAGAGCCGGCGGCACAGGAGAAACGAGCCGCGACAGCAACAACTGAGCTCCTAGTGTGCACCGTACGCCGGCCATCGGCTCCGTGTGAAGCTCGTGCTTCTCTCGGCGCTAGGACAGCTTGCTGGCGCGCCCACAAAGCGAGCTCGCTGTGGTTGGCGGCTAGGAATACAACCTTAGCGGTGCAAAGGAGCACTCCCGATAGCTTCAGTTTCTGATGTCCACGACGCGGTCACGCAGCGCCGTTGTCAGCTCACTAGCTGCTGCTATGAGCGCACGTAAATTATCGCCCCGATTATGGCGTTGAGAGCCGGCGGCACAGGAGAAACGAGCCGCGACAGCAACAACTGAGCTCGTAGGGTGCACCGTACGCCGGCCATCGGCTCCGTGTGAAGCTCGTGCTTCTCTCGGCGCTAGGACAGTTTGCTGGCGCGCCCACAAAGCGAGCTCGCTGTGGATGGCGGCTAGGAATACAACCGTAGCGGTGCAAAGGAGCACTCCCGATAGCCTCCGTTTCTGATGTCCACGACGCGGTCACGCCGCGCCGTTGTCAGCTCACTAGCTTCTGCTATGAGCGCACGCAAATTATCTCCCCAATTATGGCGTTGAGAGCCGGCGGCACAGGAGAAACGAGCCGCGGCAGCAACAACTGAGCTCGTAGGGTGCAGCGTGCGCCGGCTATCGGCTGCGCGTGAAGCTCGCGCTTCTCTCGGTGCTCGGACAGCTTGCTGGCGCGCCCACAAAGCGAGCTCGCCGTGGATGGCGGCTAGGTATACAATCTTAGCGGTGCAAAGGAGCACTCCCGATAGCCTCCGTTTCTGATGTCCACGACGCGGTCACGCAGCGCTGTTGTCAGCTCACTAGCTGCTGCTATGAGCGCACGCAAATTATCGCCCCGATTATGCCGTTGACAGCCGGCGGCACAGGAGAAACGAGCCGCGACAGGAACAACTGAGCTCGTAGGGTGCAGCGTGCGCCGGCTATCGGCTCTGTGTGAAGCTCGCGCTTCTCTCGGCGCTAGGACAGTTTGCTGGCGCGCCCACAAAGCGAGCTCGCTGAGGATGGCGGCTAGGAATACAACCTTAGCGGTGCAAAGGGGCACTCCCGATAGCCTCCGTTTCTGATGTCCAGGACGCGGTCACGCAACGCCGTTGTCAGCTCACTAGCAGCTGCTATGAGCGCACGTAAATTATCGCCCCGATTATGGCGTTGAAAGCCGGCGGCACAGGAGAAACGAGCCGCGACAGCAACAACTGAGCTCCTAGTGTGCACCGTACGCCGGCCATCGGCTCCGTGTGAAGCTCGTGCTTCTCTCGGCGCTAGGACAGTTTGCTGGCGCGCCCACAAAGCGAGCTCGCTGTGGACGGCGGCTAGGAATACAACCGTAGCTGTGCAAAGGAGCACTCCCGATAGCCTCCGTTTCTGATGTCCACGACGCGGTCACGCCGCGCCGTTGTCAGCTCACTAGCTTCTGCTATGAGCGCACGCAAATTATCTCCCCTATTATGGCGTTGAGAGCCGGCGGCACAGGAGAAACGAGCCGCGGCAGCAACAACTGAGCTCGTAGGGTGCAACGTGCGCCGGCAATCGGCTGCGTGTGAAGCTCGCGCTTCTCTCGGTGCTCGGACAGCTTGCTGGCGCGCCCACAAAGCGAGCTCGCCGTGGATGGCGGCTAGGTATACAACCTTAGCGGTGCAAAGGAGCACTCCCGATAGCCTCCGTTTCTGATGTCCACGACGCGGTCACGCAGCGCCGTTGTCAGCTCACTAGCTGCTGCTATGAGCGCACGCAAATTATCGCCCCGATTATGCCGTTGACAGCCGGCGGCACAGGAGAAACGAGCCGCGACAGGAACAACTGAGCTCGTAGGGTGCAGCGTGCGCCGGCTATCGGCTGCGTGTGAAGCTCGCGCTTCTCTCGGCGCTAGGACAGTTTGCTGGCGCGCCCACAAAGCGAGCTCGCTGTGGATCGCGGCTAGGAATACAACCTTAGCGGTGCAAAGGGGCACTCCCGATAGCCTCCGTTTCTGATGTCCACGACGCGGTCACGCAACGCCGTTGTCAGCTCACTAGCTGCTGCTATGAGCGCACGTAAATTATCGCCCCGATTATGGCGTTGAGAGCCGGCGGCACAGGAGAAACGAGCCGCGACAGCAACAACTGAGCTCCTAGTGTGCACTGTACGCCGGCCATCGGCTCCGTGTGAAGCTCGTGCTTCTCTCGGCGCTAGGACAGCTTGCTGGCGCGCCCACAAAGCGAGCTCGCTGTGGTTGGCGGCTAGGAATACAACCTTAGCGGTGCAAAGGAGCACTCCCGATAGCTTCAGTTTCTGATGTCCACGACGCGGTCACGCAGCGCCGTTGTCAGCTCACTAGCTGCTGCTATGAGCGCACGTAAATTATCGCCCCGATTATGGCGTTGAGAGCCGGCGGCACAGGAGAAACGAGCCGCGACAGCAACAACTGAGCTCGTAGGGTGCACCGTACGCCGGCCATCGGCTCCGTGTGAAGCTCGTGCTTCTCTCGGCGCTAGGACAGTTTGCTGGCGCGCCCACAAAGCGAGCTCGCTGTGGATGGCGGCTAGGAATACAACCGTAGCGGTGCAAAGGAGCACTCCCGATAGCCTCCGTTTCTGATGTCCACGACGCGGTCACGCCGCGCCGTTGTCAGCTCACTAGCTTCTGCTATGAGCGCACGCAAATTATCTCCCCAATTATGGCGTTGAGAGCCGGCGGCACAGGAGAAACGAGCCGCGGCAGCAACAACTGAGCTCGTAGGGTGCAGCGTGCGCCGGCTATCGGCTGCGCGTGAAGCTCGCGCTTCTCTCGGTGCTCGGACAGCTTGCTGGCGCGCCCACAAAGCGAGCTCGCCGTGGATGGCGGCTAGGTATACAATCTTAGCGGTGCAAAGGAGCACTCCCGATAGCCTCCGTTTCTGATGTCCACGACGCGGTCACGCAGCGCTTTTGTCAGCTCACTAGCTGCTGCTATGAGCGCACGCAAATTATCGCCCCGATTATGCCGTTGACAGCCGGCGGCACAGGAGAAACGAGCCGCGACAGGAACAACTGAGCTCGTAGGGTGCAGCGTGCGCCGGCTATCGGCTCTGTGTGAAGCTCGCGCTTCTCTCGGCGCTAGGACAGTTTGCTGGCGCGCCCACAAAGCGAGCTCGCTGAGGATGGCGGCTAGGAATACAACCTTAGCGGTGCAAAGGGGCACTCCCGATAGCCTCCGTTTCTGATGTCCAGGACGCGGTCACGCAACGCCGTTGTCAGCTCACTAGCAGCTGCTATGAGCGCACGTAAATTATCGCCCCGATTATGGCGTTGAGAGCCGGCGGCACAGGAGAAACGAGCCGCGACAGCAACAACTGAGCTCCTAGTGTGCACCGTACGCCGGCCATCGGCTCCGTGTGAAGCTCGTGCTTCTCTCGGCGCTAGGACAGTTTGCTGGCGCGCCCACAAAGCGAGCTCGCTGTGGATGGCGGCTAGGAATACAACCGTAGCTGTGCAAAGTAGCACTCCCGATAGCCTCCGTTTCTGATGTCCACGACGCGGTCACGCCGCGCCGTTGTCAGCTCACTAGCTTCTGCTATGAGCGCACGCAAATTAGCTCCCCTATTATGGCGTTGAGAGCCGGCGGCACAGGAGAAACGAGCCGCGGCAGCAACAACTGAGCTCGTAGGGTGCAACGTGCGCCGGCAATCGGCTGCGTGTGAAGCTCGCGCTTCTCTCGGTGCTCGGACAGCTTGCTGGCGTGACCACAAAGCGACCTCGCTGTGGATGGCGGCTACGAATACGACCTTAGCTGTGCAAAGGAGCACTCCGGATAGCTTCCGTTTCTGATGTCCACGACGCGGTCACGCAGCCCCGTTCAGCTCACTAGCTCCTGCTAGGAGCGCACGTAAATTATCGCCCCGATTATGGCGTTGAGAGCCGGCGGCACAGGAGAAACGAGCCGCGACAGCAACAACTGAGCTCGTAGGGTGCAGCGTGCGCCGGCAATCGGCTGCGTGTGAAGCTCGCGCTTCTCTCGGTGCTCGGACAGCTTGCTGGCGCGACCACAAAGCGACCTCGCTGTGGATGGCGGCTACGAATACAACCTTAGCTGTGCAAAGGAGCACTCCGGATAGCTTCCGTTTCTGATGTCCACGACGCGGTCACGCAGCCCCGTTCAGCTCACTAGCTCCTGCTAGGAGCGCACGTAAATTATCGCCCCGATTATGGCGTTGAGAGCCGGCGGCACAGGAGAAACGAGCCGCGACAGCAACAACTGAGCTCGTAGGGTGCAACGTGCGCCGGCAATCGGCTGCGTGTGAAGCTCGCGCTTCTCTCGGTGCTCCGACAGCTTGCTGGCGCGCCCACAAAGCGAGCTCGCCGTGGATGGCGGCTAGGTATACAACCTTAGCGGTGCAAAGGAGCACTCCCGATAGCCTCCGTTTCTGATGTCCACGACGCGGTCACGCAGCGCCGTTGTCAGCTCACTAGCTGCTGCTATGAGCGCACACAAATTATCGCCCCGATTATGCCGTTGACAGCCGGCGGCACAGGAGAAACGAGCCGCGACAGGAACAACTGAGCTCGTAGGTTGCAGCGTGCGCCGGGTATCGGCTGCGTGTGAAGCTCGCGCTTCTCTCGGCGCTAGGACAGTTTGCTGGCGCGCCCACAAAGCGAGCTCGCTGTGGATCGCGGCTAGGAATACAACCTTAGCGGTGCAAAGGGGCACTCCCGATAGCCTCCGTTTCTGATGTCCACGACGCGGTCACGCAACGCCGTGTTCAGCTCACTAGCTGCTGCTATGAGCGCACGTAAATTATCGCCCCGAATATGGCGTTGAGAGCCGGCGGCACAGGAGAAACGAGCCGCGACAGCAACAACTGAGCTCATAGGGTGCACCGTACGCCGGCCATCGGCTCCGTGTGAAGCTCGTGCTTCTCTCGGCGCTAGGACAGTTTGCTGGCGCGCCCACAAAGCGAGCTCGCTGTGGATGGCGGCTAGGAATACAACCGTAGCGGTGCAAAGGAGCACTCCCGATAGCCTCCGTTTCTGATGTCCACGACGCGGTCACGCCGCGCCGTTGTCGGCTCACTAGCTTCTGCTATGAGCGCACGCAAATTATCTCCCCGATTATGGCGTTGAGAGCTGGCGGCACAGGAGAAACGAGCCGCGGCAGCAACAACTGAGCTCGTAGGGTGCAGCGTGCGCCGGCTATCGGCTGCGTGTGAAGCTCGCGCTTCTCTCGGTGCTCGGACAGCTTGCTGGCGCGCCCACAAAGCGAGCTCGCCGTGGATGGCGGCTAGGTATACAATCTTAGCGGTGCAAAGGAGCACTCCCGATAGCCTCCGTTTCTGATGTCCACGACGCGGTCACGCAGCGCTGTTGTCAGCTCACTAGCTGCTGCTATGAGCGCACGCAAATTATCGCCCCGATTATGCCGTTGACAGCCGGCGGCACAGGAGAAACGAGCCGCGACAGGAACAACTGAGCTCGTAGGGTGCAGCGTGCGCCGGCTATCGGCTCTGTGTGAAGCTCGTGCTTCTCTCGGCGCTAGGACAGTTTGCTGGCGCGCCCACAAAGCGAGCTCGCTGTGGATGGCGGCTAGGAAAACAACCTTAGCGGTGCAAAGGAGCACTCCCGATAGCTTCCGTTTCTGATGTCCACGACGCGGTCACGCAGCGCCGTTGTCAGCTCACTAGCTTCTGCTATGAGCGCACGCAAATTATCGCCCCGATTATGGCGTTGAGAGCCGGCGGCAGAGGAGAAACGAGCCGCGACAGCAACAACTGAGCTCGTAGGGTGCAGCGTGCGCCGGCCATCGGCTCCGTGTGAAGCTCGTGCTTCTCTCGGCGCTAGGACAGTTTGCTGGCGCGCCCACAAAGCGAGCTCGCTGTGGATGGCGGCTAGGAATACAACCGTAGCGGTGCAAAGGAGCACTCCCGATAGCCTCCGTTTCTGATGTCCACGACGCGGTCACGCCGCGCCGTTGTCAGCTCACTAGCTTCTGCTATGAGCGCACGCAAATTATCGCCCCGATTATGGCGTTGAGAGCCGGCGGCACAGGTGAAACGAGCCGCGACAGCAACAACTGAGCTCGTAGCGTGCAGCTTCGACTGCTACCGGCTGCGTGTGAAGCTCGCGCTTCTCTCGGCGCTAGGACAGTTGTCTGGCGCACCCACAAAGCGAGCTCGCTGAGGATGGCGGCTAGGAATACAACCTTAGCGGTGCAAAGGGGCACTCCCGATAGCCTCCGTTTCTGATGTCCACGACGCGGTCACGCAACGCCGTTGTCAGCTCACTAGCTGCTGCTATGAGCGCACGTAAATTATCGCCCCGATTATGGCGTTGAGAGCCGGCGGCACAGGAGAAACGAGCCGCGACAGCAACAACTGAGCTCCTAGTGTGCACCGTACGCCGGCCATCGGCTCCGTGTGAAGCTCGTGCTTCTCTCGGCGCTAGGACAGTTTGCTGGCGCGCCCACAAAGCGAGCTCGCTGTGGATGGCGGCTAGGAATACAACCGTAGCGGTGCAAAGGAGCACTCCCGATAGCCTCCGTTTCTGATGTCCACGACGCGGTCACGCCGCGCCGTTGTCAGCTCACTAGCTTCTGCTATGAGGCACGCAAATTATCGCCCCGATTATGCCGTTGACAGCCGGCGGCACAGGAGAAACGAGCCGCGACAGGAACAACTGAGCTCGTAGGGTGCAATGTGCGCCGGCAATCAGCTGCGTGTGAAGCTCGCGCTTCTCTCGGTGCTCGGACAGCTTGCTGGCGCGACCACAAAGCGACCTCGCTGTGGATGGCGGCTACGAATACAACCTTAGCTGTGCAAAGGAGCACTCCGGATAGCTTCCGTTTCTGATGTCCACGACGCGGTCACGCAGCCCCGTTCAGCTCACTAGCTCCTGCTAGGAGCGCACGTAAATTATCGCCCCGATTATGGCGTTGAGAGCCGGCGGCACAGGAGAAACGAGCCGCGGCAGCAACAACTGAGCTCGTAGGGTGCAATGTGCGCCGGCAATCAGCTGCGTGTGAAGCTCGCGCTTCTCTCGGTGCTCGGACAGCTTGCTGGCGCGACCACATAGCGACCTCGCTGTGGATGGCGGCTACGAATACAACCTTAGCGGTGCAAAGGGGCACTCCCGATAGCCTCCGTTTCTGATGTCCACGACGCGGTCACGCAGCCCCGTTCAGCTCACTAGCTTCTGCTATGAGCGCACGCAAATTATCGCCCCGATTATGCCGTTGACAGCCGGCGGCACAGGAGAAACGAGCCGCGACAGGAACAACTGAGCTCGTAGGGTGCAATGTGCGCCGGCAATCAGCTGCGTGTGAAGCTCGCGCTTCTCTCGGTGCTCGGACAGCTTGCTGGCGCGACCACAAAGCGACCTCGCTGTGGATGGCGGCTACGAATACAACCTTAGCTGTGCAAAGGAGCACTCCGGATAGCTTCCGTTTCTGATGTCCACGACGCGGTCACGCAGCCCCGTTCAGCTCACTAGCTCCTGCTAGGAGCGCACGTAAATTATCGCCCCGATTATGGCGTTGAGAGCCGGCGGCACAGGAGAAACGAGCCGCGGCAGCAACAACTGAGCTCGTAGGGTGCAATGTGCGCCGGCAATCAGCTGCGTGTGAAGCTCGCGCTTCTCTCGGTGCTCGGACAGCTTGCTGGCGCGACCACAAAGCGACCTCGCTGTGGATGGCGGCTACGAATACAACCTTAGCTGTGCAAAGGAGCACTCCGGATAGCTTCCGTTTCTGATGTCCACGACGCGGTCACGCAGCCCCGTTCAGCTCACTAGCTCCTGCTAGGAGCGCACGTAAATTATCGCCCCGATTATGGCGTTGAGAGCCGGCGGCACAGGAGAAACGAGCCGCGACAGCAACAACTGAGCTCGTAGGGTGCAACGTGCGCCGGCAATCGGCTGCGTGTGAAGCTCGCGCTTCTCTCGGTGCTCGGACAGCTTGCTGGCGCGCCCACAAAGCGAGCTCGCCGTGGATGGCGGCTAGGTATACAACCTTAGCGGTGCAAAGGAGCACTCCCGATAGCCTCCGTTTCTGATGTCCACGACGCGGTCACGCAGCGCCGTTGTCAGCTCACTAGCTGCTGCTATGAGCGCACGCAAATTATCGCCCCGATTATGCCGTTGACAGCCGGCGGCACAGGAGAAACGAGCCGCGACAGGAACAACTGAGCTCGTAGGGTGCAGCGTGCGCCGGCTATCGGCTCCGTGTGAAGCTCGTGCTTCTCTCGGCGCTAGGACAGTTTGCTGGCGCGCCCACAAAGCGAGCTCGCTGTGGATGGCGGCTAGGAAAACAACCTTAGCGGTGCAAAGGAGCACTCCCGATAGCTTCCGTTTCTGATGTCCACGACGTGGTCACGCAGCGCCGTTGTCAGCTCACTAGCTTCTGCTGTGAGCGCACGCAAATTATCGCCCCGATTATGGCGTTGAGAGCCGGCGGCAGAGGAGAAACGAGCCGCGACAGCAACAACTGAGCTCATTGGGTGCAGCGTGCGCCGGCTATCGGCTGCGTGTGAAGCTCGCCCTTCTCTCGGTGCTCGGACAGCTTGCTGGCGCGCCCACAAAGCGAGCTCGCTGTGGATGGCAGCTAGGAATACAACCTTAGCGGTGCAAACGAGCACTCCCGATAGCCTCCGTTTCTGATGTCCACGACGCGGTCACGCAGCGCCGTTGTCAGCTCACTAGCTTCTGCTGTGAGCGCACGCAAATTATCGCCCCGATTATGGCGTTGAGAGCCGGCGGCAGAGGAGAAACGAGCCGCGACAGCAACAACTGAGCTCGTAGGGTGCAGCGTGCGCGGGCTATCGGCTGCGTGTGAAGCTCGCGCTTCTCTCGGTGCTCGGACAGCCTGCTGGCGCGCCCACAAAGCGAGCTCGCTGTGGATGGCCGCTAGGAATACAGCCTTAGCGGTGCAAAGGAGCACTCCCGATAGCCTCCGTTTCTGATGTCCACGACGCGGTCACGCAGCGCCGTTGTTAGCTCACTAGTTTCTGCAATGAGCGCACATATATTATCGCCCCGATTATGGCGTTCAGAGCCGGCGGCACAGGAGAAACGAGCCGCGACAGCAACAACTGAGCTCGTAGGGTGCAGCGTGCGCCGGCTATCGGCTGCGTGTGAAGCTCGCGCTTCTCTCGGCGCTCGGGCAGCTTGCTGTCGCGCCCACAAAGCGAGCTCGCTGTGGATGGCGGCTACGAATACAACCTTAGCGGTGCAAAGGAGCACTCCCGATAGCCTCCGTTTCTGATGTCCACGACGCGGTCACACAGCGCCGTTGTCAGCTCACTAGCTCCTGCTAGAAGCGCACGTAAATTATCGCCCCGATTATGGCGTTGAGAGCCGGCGGCACAGGAGAAACGAGCCGCGACAGCAACAACTGAGCTCGTATGGTGCAGCGTGCGCCGGCTATCGGCTGCGTGTGAAGCTCGCGCTTCTCTCGGCGCTCGGACAGCTTGCTGGCGCGCCCACAAAGCGAGCTCGCTGTGGATGGCGGCTACGAATACAACGTTAGCGGTGCAAAGGAGCACTCCCGATAGCCTCCGTTTCTGATGTCCACGACGCGGTCACACAGCGCCGTTGTCAGCTCACTAGCTCCTGCTAGAAGCGCACGTAAATTATCGCCCCGATTATGGCGTTGAGAGCCGGCGGCACAGGAGAAACGAGCCGCGACAGCAACAACTGAGCTCGTAGGGTGCAGCGTGCGCCGGCTATCGGCTGCGTGTGAAGCTCGCGCTTCTCTCGGCGCTCGGACAGCTTGCTGTCGCGCCCACAAAGCGAGCTCGCTGTGGATGGCGGCTACGAATACAACCTTAGCGGTGCAAAGGAGCACTCCCGATAGCCTCCGTTTCTGATGTCCACGACGCGGTCACACAGCGCCGTTGTCAGCTCACTAGCTCCTGCTAGAAGCGCACGTAAATTATCGCCCCGATTATGGTGTTGAGAGCTGGCGGCACAGGAGAAACGAGCCGCGACAGCAACAACTGAGCTCGTAGGGTGCAGCGTGCGCCGGCTATCGGCTGCGTGTGAAGCTCGCGCTTCTCTGGCGCTCGGGCAGCTTGCTGTCGCGCCCACAAAGCGAGCTCGCTGTGGATGGCGGCTAGGAAAACAACCTTAGCGGTGCAAAGGAGCACTCCTTTTAATTCCTTTTAAGATTCCGTGTTCCCCCCCTCCCCCCAAGAATAAAGAAAAATAAAGTGGGGAACAATACCCGCTCCAGCAAGGCTATGGCAGGTTTAAAGCCAATATAAAATAAATGAATGGGGCTAAAAGCCAAACTTTCTCTTTTGTTAATGAAAGCCAATTTGCGGGGTTAAAAAAAAAAAAAAAAACTACTTTTCACGTTCCATATGCTCGGGCAGCAGGTACATAGAACGTGAGAAGAGAGTCGGCAATCAAGGATGTGAATGAAAGTAAACAAAGAAAACAGGTAGCAAAATGTCCTAATTGTGAAGTGCAGTTGAAAAATGTAGTAGCTAGCAGCGTGAAAAACAAAACCCGGAGAGGCAGCAGAGGAGAAAAAAAAAATACAAATACATATGGTGTTTCACTTATAAAGTTCGCCACAAATGTCCGTCTAGAGGTAGCTGTTTTAAAATGAAAGTCCAGTTGGGGTATTCCCGTTCACGAGAATATCTAACTGCGACGCCCTGCTGAAACAGCGAACACATTATGCACAGTATCCAGAAAATACAAAACGAAGCACCGCCGAGGCACTGTAAAGGTAATAAATAGAAAGTCACTGGGTCCAGCGTAAACACTGCTGCCACTCACTGTCACATGGTACACGCGATAAAAAAAAAAAAAAAAAAAAAACGATACCACGTTGAAGAAAGGCACGAATTGTCCCAGGGAACAGGACTCCAGAGAGAACACGTGTTTCCTGTCATGTGCACACAAAACACAACTTGAGGGGAAAAAAAAAACACACGCACTGGAGAGCCGCACAGATCACACGTGACATGTTGGGCCGCAGGAATGCCCAGGCTTGTGGATGGTACGTCGCCGATGAAGGACCATTGGAGACACACCGGCATCACACGTCGGGTAAGGAACGGGAAATGAAGTCGACGAGCTCGATTAGGATCTGGATGGCTTCAGAATTATCCAATAGATGCCGAAGGTTTGGCGGTTCAAGTGGTGGCCGCACGATGCGAAGCAGTCGTTGAATGTATGATGACGTTTTTGAACACTGCGTCAGATAGTGAGAGACGGAAGTGGCGGCCGCACCGCAAAAGCACAGGCAGTCCGGCGTAAGTTCGAGACGGAAGAAATAGTGAGGGAATCGGCCATGTCCAGTTATAAGGTGAGTAAGTTTTTTAGACGGCGGAAAAGAAGCAGGCAGATTGAGAACACTCGGAGTCCAGCGGAATAATTCTGTGTCACTGTTGTTCGATGACCACGCCTCCTGCCACAATAGGCGACCTGCTTTCAATAGCGACGAGCGGACCATATGTTTGGATATTTTCCCGCACACATCCTGTCCTCGCGTAGCAGCACTTCGCGCGACTGCGTCGGCGATTTCGTTTCCCCACACGTTAGAGTGCGCTGGCACATGGTACAAGGCCAAGGAGACCGAGTTCGAGAGCAAGAGAATGTCATGTTTCAATTGATGGATTGTGGAGGACTTATTGAAAGGATTGTTGAGTGCCAGAAGTACAGAAAGACTGTCAGAGTATATATTGACAGGAGAGGAAGGCCTATTGTCCAGGAGGAACTCGATGAGTTTTTGCAGGGCTATGACTTCAGCGTCAAAGGATGTAGTGGGAGAAACTAAACGGAACCTTCTTACGGCGTGCACGCGGTCAGGCCCGTTCAGAATGACAAAGGCTGCTCCAGCCGCAGTGGGTGTGTGGGAACCGTCTGTGAAAGCGTGGAGAGCGGAGAGATGAAGTCGCTGGTTCGCCTCCGCGCTCGTCAGGCGGCCACTTCGGACACGAAGACGTCGCGCAGGGTGAGTGGCAAGACCGATGGGAAGGTCTACGTCGGCAGGTCTGAAGGAAACCGAGTGGAATGTGATTGATTGTCGATGATGAAACAGTAAAAAGATGCGCACAGCGATGTCAAGGTGAATGTGTAACGGGAGCGCATTGGCGATAACCTCAAGGGCTGCTGTCCTCGTCGTGGTGTAAGCTCCCGTGATCGCGAACAATGATGACCTAAGCAATGAGTGAACTCGAGCTTTTAAACTATGGTGTTGATTTAAGTGCCACCAAGCGGGAGCGGCGTAGGAAATTGCAGGAAGGACGACCAGATGATGCAGTTGACGCAGATGAGAACGGTTGACGAGGGTGTGCATGCGTGCAAATCTAGTGAGTGAACCAGCCATTTTCTCAACAATTGATTTTAAATGATTGGTGTGGGCCACAAAGGTCAAGTGGTTGTCAAATACAACTCCTAGCAGTTTCATTTCGGTGACTTGCTTGAGGGTTACCCCAAGAAGTCTGATGGTAGGCTTCCGTATCGCACCTCGGTCACCTCTTGAAACGAGGAGGCAAGAACATTTGGAAGGGTTTAGCCTTAGCTTCGCCTTCTCTGCCCAAGTAGTAATCTTGGAAAGCATTTCATGGGCAGTGGCTTCTAGTTGACGGCGCGTGCGCGCGTGAATGACGATAACCGTGTCATCTGCGTAGGCCTGTAAATACGTGTCTTCCGGCATGGGAATGCAGAGCATGTCAAAAATATAGGCATTCCACAAAAGCGGGCTAATGGGAGAACCTTGAGGAGACCCCTTTGTTGTGAAGTGGGTAATGTTTCCTGAGAACGCCTCGTAACGAACAGTGCGCCCTTCAAGGAAAGATTTTAGCAGCTCATAGATGTTTCTAGGGCAATTGTGTGTGCGAAAAAAGTACAAAAGTCGGGGGTGCCAAATAGTGTCAAATGCCCCAGCGAAATCAAGGGATATAACAAGAGACAGACCACCATGGTCTCGATGGTGTTGCAGACGGCTACGCAAATCAAACAAAGCGGTTGTTGTGTTGTGTCCCAAGGTAAAGCCATACTGATGTGGATGAAGGAGCCCTGAACGGTGTAGAAAATAGTAAAATCGTGAATTTAGCATTCGTTCTAGCAGCTTCCCAATCATCGACGTAATGCATATTGTCCTGTATGAAGAAGGCTCCGTTGGCGGACGTCCAGGTTTCAATAAAAATTTAACGTGGGCTTGCTTCCAGTGAGGAGGAAAATAGCCAAGAAGAAGGCAAGAGTTGAACACGTGAAGCAGGAACGAAGAGATGTGGTGAACAAGAAGATGAACCATGGGAGTGGTGATGTTATCAGGTCCCGGAGCAGAACCCAAATTCAGTTTTCTGGAGGCCAATCGCAACTCATCCAGAGTAAAAAGCTCGTCGTGGACTTCCGCGTGGTATCTAGTTGTGGCAATGACGACCCTCATTGCTTTGTGGGCCAGAGTGTCGTCTTCATGGCAATCAGAAGGGAAGTGAGTTTTCAGGAGGAGACCTGCCGACTCTAATGTGCTTGTTGTCGACGTATCATCCGGTAAGTGCAGAGGGGATAAAACAGAAGGTACTCGGTGCTTCCGAAACGCGGCTTTGAATGGTTGCCCGAACAAGCTCTTGCGGGACGCATCTGCACATGCCTGTCTTAGGGCCTTGTCCTTGGCGATCTGTATGTGCTCTCTGTAGGCGGCGAGACTCCTGTAATAAACAATACGATGATTTGCCCGCAAGAGTGGATCCCGGCACTTTTGGTGCCGCCTCCGCAATACTCGCACCGCCGATCTTTCCCTCGCCAGAGCGTCGCTCCACCACGCGTTTCCCCTGTGTTCCTTCAGGGGTCGTTCAAACTTATTTTTTAATCTGGCTAATTTGGAATAGAAAACGTCCAGAACTGTGTTGAGGGCGGACTTCGTACAGACATCTTGCGGGTTAAAATTTTGAATCCAATCATCCGCTGCCAATTCCTCAACCAAATATTGTAATGATGCCTTGGTAAGTCGTCTTTTCAAGGGCAGTGGAAACCGTTGCAGGCCGAATACTACGTACTTGTGATCTGATAAAGTTGGCGTGTCATGTACATTCCACAAACAATCACCTTCCCAAATGGGACCGGAAACAAGGGTAAGGTCGATCCAAGACTCCGAGTAGGCATTTTGAAAGGTTGCTACCGAATTTGGGTCATTCAGTATTTTGAGTCGGGTTGAGTGGATGAAGTGGGCGAGCTGGGCGCCGCGGGAGTTCAAAACATCGCCTCCCCAAATGGGATTCCGGGCGTTGAAATCTCCTGCCAATATCACATTCGTAGCACAGTATCGTTCGAGGACGTCATTAATCCGAGACAAAATAAAGTCCATCGGCACTGATGGCGCAGCATAAGTAGCGATCAGAAGCATGGTGGACTGCTGATTTTGAAGTCGCAGAGCTACAATATAAGGAGACACGGTGAGGGGAAAGACATCAAATTTACGCCGGGGTATGAGGACCATGCATCGGGGAGTGTCTTGATGCAGAAAACGAAGCCAATTGGGTGGCACTCCAAGCACGGTTGATCCGCTGGCATATGGATCACAAACAACAGCCACATCAATGTGCTCTGCCTCAACGAAATCAACAAGATGTGGAGTTGCCGCACGAGTGTGGTCTAGGTTTGTCTGAAGAAATTTTAAAGAATCCATGTGGAATTTTGAGCGGTCGGTTGGTTGGAGCTGGAGCTGTTGTGCTAGGCGGAAACGGTAGAGGGCGAGGTAGATGTCGGAGTGGTGTCATAAATAGTTTTTTGACGCATGCGGGCAACCCTCCATTCGATCGTAAAACAGCACTGTGCGTTGAAGGTGTGGTTGAAACGTCGCCCTGCGGCGCGACACTCCCTGCACACAACGTTCTCTTTGTCGGCAAGGGTGCAGTCTTCTGCGAGGTGATCACCCGCACAGTACAAGCAGCAGACACTCTCCGAGTTGCATCGTAGAGCGACGTGGCCGTATGTGCAACAACGACTGCACGCCGCCACGTACAGTCTCGCTGTGGATGGCGGCTAGGAAAACAACCTTAGCGGTGCAAAGGAGCACTCCCGATAGCCTCCGTGTCTGATGTCCTGGTGTCAGCTGCAGCGAATGATCGTGTGCTACGTAATGGGAGAGCTTGCTCTCCGACTTCGCCAGCTCGAAATGAAGAAATGGATTGGAGTTGAGAACTCCAAAAGCACGCTTCTCACAAGCCGCGCCTACAAAGTACGCAGTGCCTATTTGTATTCAATGGCTGTGTTCCGCAACTCACCGATTTCAGTTGCTTTCATGGACCTCGATAACTTCGAGAACCTCAACAGAAAACTGATCCACTTGGAGGCTGATGTGATTCTTCTCTGTGTGGGAAGGATGATCCGAGAAGGTGTGTCCACTCAAACGTATCGTGAAAACGTGGTTGCCGGGCATATTGGAGGTGACCAGTTTATGTTTACCATCCTGGGGCATGAAAAATTCGCCACCGATTTCATGAGAACAGTGTTGGGCCACTTCGAAAATCTTCACCTTTATTTCACCAAAGTCGAAGTGGATGAAAAATTTCTGGAATTTAGGCAAGACCGTGGTTTTAGTGCCTCCGTAGGCATATCTACTTGGAAATGGGATGGTGATTCTTCAGAGAAAAGTTCCTGCACTGATGTGGTGAAATTCAAGCAAGCCAAGATGGCAGTCGAAGAGAATTCTCGAAGAGCCAATAAAACTCTCCTACTTGCTAAGGAGAACAAAACCACACATCGTGGAGGAAATGTGCTACTGTGGAGGGAACTTTTGAAGTGAAGAAGGAGTACAACTAAGGACGCTTTTTCGTGTGGAAATAAAAGAATCCTTTGAACCTAATGATTTTGCAAAACGAACTTCTGTTCTAAGCAGGCGTCACTGGATCTTGCGCGGAATCTATGGCTGTGCGGTGCACTGCAGGCTCGCAGGCGGGAGACTCTCCGAGTTGGGTAAAACGCAGAACGGCCGACGCGAAACGATACGCTGTTGTCGCGGTCGGCTGGTGTGCCGGCGCGCGAACGACTACGGCGGCTGTGTGGCGAACTGCAGGCTCGCGGCCGGGCGTCTCTTCGAGTGCGCAAAACGAAGAACGGCCGACGCGAGACGATACGCTGTTTTCGCGGCGGGCCGGTGCGTCGGCGTGCGAACCACTAAGGCGGCTGTATGGCGAACTGCATGGAATTCTTTCATAAAAATTGTTCAGGAGTCTTCCATCATACGCGCCGAATGGCTGATTAATCTATTCCACCGGGTGGCATAGTCGACTAAAGCTGCGAGCACAACTCTGCGCCAGATCTCGTTGTTGCTGATGCCGGTCGCCTGCTCGTAACAGCTGCATGTAATGCTTGCTTAGTCTTCTCGAATTGTCATACTGCATCCGCTATCTTTTATCTGATAACTAAAAAAACCATGGTCCAAGCACCGCTGAATTTGATTGGACGCCACCTACGACTACGGTGGCTGTGCGGCGAACTGCAGGCTCGCGGCCGGGCGTCTCTTCGAGTGCGCAATACAAAGAACGGCCGACGCGAGACGACACGCTGTTGTCGCGGCGGGCCGGTGCGTCGGCGTCGGCGCCGTCCGCCACTGTCGGACACCACCGATTGCAGTGGTGTTTGTGGGTATATAAAGACCTGCCTACTACAGTCAAGCTGCACATTTCACCCAAACCATTCTATTTTGTGTACCTTGACATCGCTACTTGGTTCACTTAAGTTTTTCTCAGTGATGTTGTCCACTCTTTTCCAAAACGCCCTGGAGTGTTTCAGAAGCTCCCCACCACAGCAGAAGGAACGGCAGCGATGTAGCAGTCGCAATCGTCAGCGATACCTTGAAAATGTCGTGGAAGAATTCAGGGATGGCAAGACAACCCACGAGTGCCTGGAAATCTTCGTAAAGATTCTGGCAGTGATCTTCACTCGGGGAGAGAAGTCCTATGCTCGCTTTTTGACTAAAAACGACGATGGTTTGCCGCAGTGGATGGAAGCTGGTACTAGTAGCTTAGCGCAAGGAGACGAACCGTGCAACCTGGAACACTTCACAGAAGAACTATGGTATAACATTCTGTGCCGTAGTAGTCCCAGTGCCATAATTGGCAACGGCAACCCTACAATTCAAGAACTCAAGGTGCCGCACTTCGGATCTGGCTCATCGCTCGAGACACATCATTGCTTCCGCGTCGGCGATTCTGGCGCTTTGATGATAGTCATGTCGCCGACTTCAACCTGGAGTCAGCTGCAGCGAATGATCGCGTGCTACGTATTGGGAGAGCTTGCTCTCCGACTTCGCCAGCTCGAAATGGAGAAATGGATTGGAGTTGAGAACTCCAAAAGCACGCTTCTCACAAGCCGCGCCTACAAAGTACGGTGTGCCTCTTTGTACTCAATGGCTGTGTTCCGCAACTCACCGATTTCAGTTGCTTTCATGGACCTCGATAACTTCAAGAACCTCAACAGCAAACTGACCCACTTGGAGGCTGATGTGATTCTTCTCTGTGTGGGGAGGATAATCCGAGAAGTTGTGTCCACTCAAACGTATCGTGAAAAAGTGGTTGCCGGGCATATTGGAGGTGACGAGTTTATGTTTACCATCCTGGAGCATGAAGAATTCGCCACCGATTTCATGAGAACAGTGTTGGGCCACTTCGAGAATCTTCAGCCTAATTTCAGCAAAGTCGAAGTGCATGAAAAATTTCTGGAATTTAAGCAAGACCATGGTTTTAGTGCATCCGTAGGCATATCTACTTGGAAATGGGATGGTGATTCTTCAGAGAAAAGGTCCTGCAGTGATGTGGCGAAATTCAAGCAAGCCAAGATGGCAGTCGAAGAGAATGCTCGAAGAGCAAACAAAACTCTCCTACTTGCTAAGGAGAACAAAACGAGACATCGTGGAGGAAATGTGCTACTGTGGAGCGAACTTTCGAAGTGAACAAGGTGTACAACTAAGTACGCTTTTTCGTGTGGAAATAAAAAGAATCCTTTGAACCTAATTATGGTGCAAAACGAGCTTCTGTTCTAAACACGCGTTACTGGAGCTCGGGTGGAAACCATGTGCTTCGTTAGCGTGTGCTCGACGTGTGGCAAATGTGTCTCCCATCTGTGATCGGTCATCAATGCATGGAAAACGAAAATAATACAATGCTTAGAAAACCGTTTGCTCCAGGGCGAAATAACGGCTGTGCCTGCCGGTGCAGCAAGCCGCTGCAACGGGTGAATATGCGACAAATACGGCGCAGAGACAGCTTGTTCCCGCCCCTGATTTAAACAGCTGCAGGGTCAGCATGCCAGAGGTAAAGTGGATTTACTCGTCCACTCCACTGGAGAAAAAATGGTATCGTTCCCCTGCAACACTGTCTGAGCTGATTCACTGAGGTCTTGTAACCTTTCTGTGCTCCTTTTACGTTCAGAGCTTGTTCTGGGAGAAATGGTTTCGGTGTTTCGTTCAAAAATACGGTAGGAGACTTCGTTCAACGCTTATGGTTAAAATGGGCGTGTGGACCCGTTTCGAATATAACGTCACGCATATTTCATTCGCAGATTTCCCGCGCAAATTGCGGTCAGACATTAACAGATAGTAGCACAACGGCCGATCGCGTTGTAGTGACGGCGGCAGAAGTCTCTCGATCGAGTCGACGAGCATGCGAAACGCGTGTGCGGCCTACGCGAGACGATAAGCTGTTGGCCGCGGCCGGCCGGTGCGTCGGCAAGCGAACGACTACGGCGGCTGTGCGGTGAACTGCAGGCTCACGGGCTGTGCGTCTCTACGAGTGCGTAATACGTAGAACGGCCGACGCGAGACGATACGCTGTTGTCGCGCCCGGCCGGTGCGTCGGCGAGCAAATGACTACGATGGCTGTGCGGCGAACTGCAGGCTCGCGGCCTGCCGTCTCTACGAGTACGTAAACGT
Source organism: Haemaphysalis longicornis (assembly GCF_048455015.1). NCBI lineage: Eukaryota > Metazoa > Arthropoda > Arachnida > Ixodida > Ixodidae > Haemaphysalis > Haemaphysalis longicornis. Next base: position 39,912,299 of record NW_027526385.1, on the reverse strand, counting down.
AGAACGGCCGAAGCGAGACGATACGCTGTTGCCGCGGCCGACTGGTGCGTCGGCGCGCGAACGCCTACGCGGCTGTGCGGCGACCTGCAGGCACGCGGACGGGCGCCTCTACGAGTGCGTAATACGTACAACGGCCGACGCGGGGCGATACACTGTTGTCGCGCCCGGCCGGTGCGTCGCAGCGCGCACGACTACGGCGGCTGTGCGCGAAACTGCAAGCACGCGGCCGGGCGCCTCAACGAGTGTGTGATACGTACAACGGCCGACGCGAGACGATACGCTGTGTATCGCTGCCGGCCGTTGCGTCGGAGCGCGTACGACTACGGCGGCTGTGCGGCGAACTGCAGGCACGCGGCCGGGCGCCTCTACGAGTGCGTAATACGTACAACGGCCGACGCGAGACGATACGCTGTGTGTCAGTGCCGGCCGTTGCGTCGGAGCGCGCACGACTACGGCGGCTGTGCAGCGAACTGCAGGCACGCGGCCGGGCGTCTCTACGAGGGCGTAATACGTTGAACGGCCGACGCGATACGATACGCCTTTGTCGCGGCCGGTCTGTGCGTTGGCATGCGAACGACGACGGCGGCTGCGCAGCGCATTGCAAGCTTGCGGCCGCGCGTCTCTACGAGTGCGTTATACGTAGAACGGCCGACGCCAGACGATACCCTGTTGTCGCGGCCGGCCTGTGCGTCGGCGCACGAGAGACTACAGATGCTGTGTGGCGAACTGCAGGCTCGCGGCCAATCGTCTCTACGAGTGCGTAAAGCGTAGAACGGCCGACGCCAGACGATACGCTGTTGTCGCGGCCGGCCGGTGCGTCGGCGCGCGAACCACTAAGGCGGCTGTGTGGCGAACTGCATGGAATTCTTTCATGAAAATTGTTCAGGAGTCTTCCATCATACGCGCCGAATGGCTTATTAATCTATACCACCGGGTGGCATGGTGGACTAAAGCTGCGAGCACAACTCTGCGCCACATCTCGTTGTTGCTTATGCCGGTCGCCTGCTCGTAACAGCTGCATGTAATGCTTGCTTAGTCTTCTCGAAATGTCATACTGCATCCGTTATCTTTTATCTGATAACTAAAATAACCATGGTCCAAGCACCGCTGAATTTGATTGGACGCCACCTACGACTACGGCGGCTGTGCGGGGAACTGCAGGCTCGCGGCCGGGCGTCTCTTCGAGTGCGCAATACAAAGAACGGCCGACGCGAGACGATACGCTGTTGTCGCGGCGGGCCGGTGCGTCGGCGCCGGTGCGTCGGCGCCGGCCGCCACCGTCGGACGCCACCGATGCCAGTGGGTATATAAAAACCTGCCCACTACAGTCAAGCTGCACATTTCACCCAAACCATTCTATTTTGTGTACCTTGACATCGCTACTTGGCTCATTTTAGTTTTTCTCGGTCATGTTGTCCACTCGTCTCCGAAACGTCTTGGAGTGTTTCAGAAGCTCCCCACCACAGCCGAAGGAACGCCGGCGATGTAGCCGTCGCAATCGTCCCCGATTCCTTGAAAACGTCGTCGAAGAATTCAGGGATGGCAAGACAACCCAGGAGTGCCTGGAAATCTTCGTAAAGATTCTGTCAGTGATCTTCACTCGGGGAGAGACGTTCTATGCTCGTTTTCTGACTAAAAATGACGGTGGCTGGCCGCATTGGATGATGGCAGGAAACACTACCAAAGTGCAAGGCGAAGAACCGTGCAACCTGGAACACGTCACAGAAGATCTGTGGTGCAGCGTTGTTGGCCACAACAGTCCCAGTGCCATTATCGGCAACGACAACCCCACCATCAAGAAACACAAGGTGGCGCCTTTCGGATCCGGCCCATTGCTCCGAAAACATCATTGCTACCGCGTCGGTGATTATGGCGCTTTGATAATAGTCGTATCACCGACGTCAACTTTGAATCGGCGGAAGCAAAAGAGCGTGTGCTACGTGTTACGGGAGCTTGCTTTCCGACTCCGTGAGCTCGACATGGAGAAATGGATCGGTGTAGAGAACTACAAAAGCACGCTTCTCACAAGCCGTGCCTACGATGTACAGAGTGCCTCTTTGTACTTCACCGCTCTGCTCCAGAACTCACCAGTTTCAGTCGCCTTTATGGACCTCGATAACTTCAAGAAACTCAACAGCAAACTGACACATTTGGACGCGGATGAGGTTCTTCGCTGCGTGGGGAGGATGATCAGAGATGCCGTTTCAACTCAAACTTATTGTGAAAAAGTGATAGCGGGGCATATCGGAGGTGACGAGTTTATGTTTACCATTCTTGGGCATGATATAGTTGCCAGGGATTTTATGAGAAGCGTGTTGGGCCACTTCGAGCATCTTCATCCCGATTTCAGAAAAACCGAAGTCCACGAAAAGTTCCAGGAATTTAAGGAAGAGCATGGTTTTAGTGCATCAGTGGGCATATCTGCTTGGGAATGGGACAGAGATTCTTCAGTCGAAAGATCGGCCACTTATGTGGAGAAATCCAAGCAAACCAAGATGGCACTCGAAGAGAACGCACGAAGAGCCAATCAAACTCTCCTAATTGCTAAGGAGAACAAGACCACACGTCGTGGAGGAAATGTGCTACTGTGGAGCGAACTTTCCAAGTGAACAATTTGTGCAGCTAAGAACGCTTTTTAGTGTGGAAATAAAAAGAATTTTTTGAACCGAATGATGACACAAAACGAAGTTCTGTTTTAAACACGCGTCACTGGAGCTCGGGTGGAAACCATGTCCTTCGTTAGCGTGTGCACGAGGTGTAGCAAAAGTGTCTTCCATCTGTGATCGGTCATCAATGCATGGAGAACGAACATAATGAAATGATTAGCAAATCGTTGGCCCCAGGGTGAAATAACGGCGGCGTCTGCTGGTGCAGCAAACCACTGCAACGTGTGAATACGCGACAAATACGGCGCAGAGAGAGCTTATTGCCGCCCCTGATTTAAACAGCAGCAGGGTCAGCATGCCAGAGGTAAAGTGACTTTACTCGTCCACTGCCCTGGAGAAAAAAACGGTATCGTCCCCTGAAATACTGTCTGAGCTAATTCACCGAGGTCTTGTAACCTTTCTGTGCTTCTTTTACGTTCAGAGCTTGTTCTGCGAGAAAATGTTTCGGTGTTTCGTTCAAAAATACGTTCGGAGATTTCGTTCAACGCTTATGGTTGAAATGGGCGTGTGGACCCGTTTGGAATATAAAGTCGAGCACATTTCTTTCGCAGCTTTCCCGTGCAAATTGCGGTCAGATATAATCAGATAGTAGCTCAACGGCCGATCTTGTGGGCGCGACAGCGGCAGAAGGCAATCAATCGAGCGACGAGCAGGCGAAAGGCGTGTACGGCCTACGCGAGACGATACGCTGTTGTCGCGGCCGGCCGGTGCGTCGGCAAGCGAACGACTACGGCGGCTGTGTGGCGAACTGCAGGCTCGCGGGCTGTGGCAGCGCACATTCCCTACCTCCCAGCATCATTTATACGTCGACGCAGCTAGCTACCACGATAAGCCGGCTTTCGCCACAACCGTCATTTCATCGCTCGACAGCCCTCCCTTGGACGCACTCACGATACATACAACATCAGCTACCGCTGCGGAGGAGGCGGCTATCTCCCTCGCCCTAGTACAGTCTCCCACACCCAGAGTTGTCCTTTCGGATTCTCAGTCGGCAATTCGCAACTTCTCTGCAGGGCTAATCTCCCCACTCGCCCTCAAAATCCTCTCCCGCAGAACACCATCCCACCCCGTGGCTCTGCTGTGGACCCCGCCCCACACGGGAACAGACGCCAATGAAGCGGCCCACCGTACAGCTCGAGCTCTTGTCACCCGAGCAGGCCCTTCTATTGGCTCTACCCATGGCACCCCCAGCTTCCCGGACGCTCTAGTCTCGTACCGGGATATTACCCAGCACTTCCGCCTCCTCCGCAGGATATATCCTCCCCCACACCCTTCCCTCACCCATGAAGCCGCTCGCCACTGGCGGCTACTACAAACCCACACAACCCCCTGCCGAACTCTCCTACACCGCATCAACCCCAATCTCTACCCTTCGCCTCTTTGCCCTCAATGTCTCCAGCCCGATACCCGCTACCATTCCCTTTGCGAGTGTCCCCACGACCCATTTCCCCCTTTTCCTTACCCCTTACACTGGGAGCAGGCCCTGGAGAGCTCCGACCCGGAAGTGCAGTTGGCACTAACCAACCGGGCCGCCCAGGTCGCGGAGAACATCGCATCCTCCGCCACCCCTCTCCCCTAGACCCAGTTTGCAAATAAAGTGTTTCTCCTCCTCCTCGCGGGCTGTGCGTCTCTACGAGTGCGTAATACGTAGAACGGACGACGCGAGACGATACGCTGTTGTCGCGCCCGGCCGGTGCGTCGGCGAGCAAATGACTACGACGGCTGTGCGGCGAACTGCAGGCTTGCGGCCTGGCGTCTCTACGAGTGCGTAAACGTAGAACGGCCGACGCGAGACGATACGCTGCTGTCGCGCACAGCCGGTGCGTTGGCGAGCAAATGACTACGCCAGCTGTGCGGCGAACTGCTGGCTCGCGGCCTGGCGTCTCTCCAAGTGCGTAATACGCAGAACGGCCGACGTGAGACTGTTGTCGCGGCCGGCCGGTGCGTCGGCGCGAACGACTATGGCGGCTGTGCGGTGAACTGCAGGCTCGCGGCCTGGCGTCTGTACGAGGGCGTAATACGTAGAACGGCCGAAGCGAGACGATACTCTGTTGTCGCGGCCGGCCGGTGCGTCGGCGCACGAGAGATTACGGCTGCTGTGTGGCGAACTGCAGGCTCGCGGCCAATCGTCTCTACGAGTGCGTAAAGCGTAGAACGGCCGACGCGAGACGATACGCTGTTGTCGCGGCGGGCCGGTGCGTCGGCGTGCGAACCACTAAGGCGGCAGTGTGGCGAACTGCATGGAATTCTTTCATGAAAATTGTTCAGGAGTCTTCCATCATACGCGCCGAATGGCTGATTAATCTATTCCACCGGGTGGCATAGTCGACTAAAGCTGCGAGCACAATTCTGCGCCACATCTCGTTGTTGCTGATGCCGGTCGCCTGCTCGTAACAGCTGGATGTAATGCTTGCTTAGTCTTCTCGAAGTGTCATACTGCATCCGTTATCTTTTATCTGATAACTAAAAAAAACCATGGTCCAAGCACCGCTGAATTTGATTGGACGCCACCTACGACTACGGCGGCTCGGCGGCGAACTGCAGGATCGTGGCCGGGCGTGCCTTCGAGTGCGCGACACGAAGAACGGCCGACGCGAGCCGATACGCTGTTGTCGCGGCTGGCCGGTGCGTCGGCGCCGATGCGTCGGCGCCGGCCGCCACTGTCGGACACCACCGATTGCAGTGGTGTTGGTGGGTATATAAAGACCTGCCCACTACAGTCAAGCTAAACATTTCATCCAAACCATTCTATTTTGTGTACCTTGATATCGCTACTTGGTTCACTTAAGTTTTTCTCAGTGATGTTGTCTACTCTTTTCCGAAACGCCCTGGAGTGTTTGAGAAGCTCCCCACCACAGCAGAAGGAACGGCGGCGATGTAGCAGTCGCAATCGTCAGCGACACCTTGAAAATGTGGAAGAATTCAGGGATGGCAAGACAACCCAGGAGTGCCTGGAAATCATCGTAAAGATTCTGGCAGTGATCTTCACTCGGGGAGAGAAGTCCTATGCTCGCTTTTTGACTAAAAACGACGATGGTTTGCCGCAGTGGATGGAAGCTGGTACTAGTACCTTAGCGCAAGGAGACGAACCGTGCAACCTGAACACTTCACAGAAGAACTATGGTATAACATTCTGTGCCGCAGTAGTCCCAGTGCCATAATTGGCAACGGCAACCCTACAATTCAAGAACTCAAGGTGCCGCCCTTCGGATCCAGCTCATCGCTCGAGACACATCATTGCTTCCGCATCGGCGATTCTGGCGCTTTGATGATAGTCATGTCGCCGACGTCAACCTGGAGTCAGCTACAGCGAATCATCGTGGGCTACGTAATGGGAGAGCTTGCTCTCCGACTTCGCCACCTCGAAATGGAGAAATGGATTGGAGTTGAGAACTCCAAAAGCACGCTTCTCACAAGCCGCACCTACAAAGTACGGAGTGCCTCTTTGTACTCAATGGCTGTGTTCCGCAACTCACCGATTTCAGTTGCTTTCATGGACCTCGATAACTTCAAGAACCTCAACAGCAAACTGACCCACTTGTAGGCGGATGTGATTCTTCTCTGTGTGGGAAGGATGATCCGAGAAGGTGTGTCAACTCAAACGTATCGTGAAAAAGTGGTTGCCGGGCATATTGGAGGTGACGAGTTTATGTTTACCATCCTGGGGCATGAAAAATTCGCCACCGATTTCATGAGAACAGTGTTGGGCCACTTCGAGAATCTCCAGCCTAATTTCGGCAAAGTCGAAGTGGATGAAAAATTTCTGGAATTTAAGCAAGACCATGGTTTTAGTGCATCCGTAGGCATATCTACTTGGAAATGGGATGGCGATTCTTCAGAGAAAAGTTCCTGCAGTGATGTGGCGAAATTCAAGCAAGCCAAGATGGCAGTCGAAGAGAATGCTCGACGAGCCAATAAAACTCTCCTACTTGCTAAGGAGAACAAAACCAGACACCGTGGAGGAAATGTGCTACTGTGGAGCGAACTTTCGAAGTGAACAAGGTGTACAACTAAGTACGCTTTTTGGTGTTGAAATAAAAAGAATCCTTTGAACCTAATTATGGTGCAAAACGAACTTCTGTTCTAAACACGCGTCACTGGAGCTCGGGTGGAAACCATGTGCTTCGTTAGCGTGTGCACGACGTGTGGCAAATGTGTCTCCCATCTGTGATCGGTCATCAATGCATGGAAAACGAAAATAATACAATGCTTAGAAAACCGTTTGCTCCAGGGTGAAATAACGGCTGTGCCTGCCGGTGCAGCAAGCCGCTGCAACGGGTGAATATGCGACAAATACGGCGCAGAGACAGCTTGTTCCCGCCCCTGATTTAAACAGCTGCAGGGTCAGCATGCCAGAGGTAAAGTGGATTTACTCGTCCTCTCCCCTGGAGAAAAAACGGTATCGTTCCTTTGCAACACTGTCTGAGCTGATTCACTGAGGTCTTGTAACCTTTCTGTGCTCCCTTTATGTTCGGAGCTTGTTCTGGGAGAAATGGTTTCGGTGTTTCGTTCAAAAATATGGTAGGAGACTTCTTTCAACGCTTATGGTTGAAATGGGCGTGTGGACCCGTTTCGAATATAACGTCACGCATATTTCATTCGCAGATTTCCCGCGCAAATTGCGGTCAGACAGATAGTAGCACAACGGCCGATCGCGTGGTAGCGACGGCGGCAGAAGTCTCTCGGTCGAGTCGACGAGCATGCGAAGCCCGTGTGCGGCCTACGCGAGACGATACGCTGTTGTCGCGGACGGCCGGTGCGTCGGCGCGCGAACGACTACGGCCGCTGTGCGGCGAACTGCAGGCTCGCGGGCGGTGCGTCTCTACGAGTGCGTAATACGTAGAACGGCCGACGCGAGACGATACGCTGTTGTCGCGCCCGGCCGGTGCGTCGGCGAGCAAATGACTACGATGGCTGTGCGGCGAACTGCAGGCTCGCGGCCTGCCGTCTCTACGAGTACGTAAACGTAGAACGGCCGAAGCGAGACGATACGCTGTTGTCGCGGCCGGCTGGTGCGTCGGCGCGCTGACGCCTACGCGGCTGTGCGGCGACCTGCAGGCACGCTGCCGGGCGCCTCTACGAGTGCGTAATACGTACAAAGGCCGACGCGGGGAGACACACTCTTGTCGCGCCCGGCCGGTGCGTCGCAGCGCGCACGACTACGGCGGCTGTGCGCGAAACTGCAGGCACGCGGCCGGGCGCCTCTACGAGGAGTGCGTAATACGTACAACGGCCGACGGGAGACGATACGCTGTGTGTCACTGCCGGCCATTGCGTCGGAGCGCGCACGACTACGGCGGCTGTGCGGCGAACTGCAGGCACGCGGCCGGGCGCCTCTACGAGTGCGTAATACGTACAACGGCCGACGCGAGACGATACGCTATGTGTCGCTGCCGGCCGTTGCGTCGGAGCGCGCACGACTACGGCGGCTGTGCAGCGAACTGCAGGCACGCGGCCGGGCGTCTCTACGAGGGCGTAACACGTTGAACGGCGGACGCAATACGGTACGCCTTTGTCGCGGCCGGTCTGTGCGTTGGCATGCGAATGACGACGGCGGCTGTGCAGCGCATTGCAAGCTTGCGGCCGCGCGTCTCTACGAGTGCGTTATACGTAGAACGGCCGACGCCAGACGATACCCTGTTGTCGCGGCCGGCCGGTGCGTCGGCTCACGAGAGACTACGGCTGCTGTGTGGCGAACTGCAGGCTCGCGGCCAATCGTCTCTACGAGTGCGTAAAGCGTAGAACGGCCGACGCCAGACGATACCCTGTTGTCACGGCCGGCCGGTGCGTCGGCGTGCGAACCACTAAGGCGGCTGTGTGGTGAACTGCATGGAATTCTTTCATGAAAATTGTTCAGGAGTCTTCCATCATACGCGCCGAATGGCTGATTAATCTATACCACCGGGTGGCATGGTCACCTAAAGCTGCGAGAACAACTCTGCGCCACATCTCGTTGTTGCTGATGCCGGTCGCCTGCTCGTAACAGCTGCATGTAATGCTTGCTTAGTCTTCTCGAAGTGTCACACTGCATCCATTATCTTTTATCTGATAACTAAAATAACTATGGTCCAAGCACCGCTGAATTTGATTGGACGCCACCTACGACTACGGCGGCTGTGCGGCGAACTGCAGGCTCGCGGCCGGGCGTCTCTTCGAGTGCGCAATACAAAGAACGGCCGACGCGAGACGATACGCTGTTGTCGCGGCGGGCCGGTGCGTCGGCGCCGGCCGCTACCGTCGGACGCCACCGATGGCAGTGGGTATATAAAAACCTGCCCACTACAGTCAAGCTGCACATTTCACCCAAACCATTCTATTTTGTGTACCTTGACATCGCTACTTGGCTCATTTTAGTTTTTCTCGGTCATGTTGTCCACTCGTCTCCGAAACGCCCTGGAGTGTTTCAGAAGCTCCCCACCACAGCCGAAGGACCGCCGGCGATGTAGCCGTCGCAATCGTCCCCGATTGCTTGAAAACGTCGTCGAAGAATTCAGGGATGGCAAGACAACCCAGGAGTGCCTGGAAATCTTCGTAAAGATTCTGCCAGTGATCTTCACTCGGGGAGAGACGTTCTATGCTCGTTTTCTGACTAAAAATGACGGTGGCTGACCGCATTGGATGATGGCAGGAAACACTACCAAAGTGCAAGGCGAAGAACCGTGCAACCAGGAACACGTCACAGAAGATCTGTGGTGCAGCGTTGTGGGCCACAACAGTCCCAGTGCCATTATCGGCAACGACAACCCCACCATCAAGAAACACAAGGTGGCGCCTTTCGGATCCGGCCCATTGCTCCGAAAACATCATTGCTACCGCGTCGGTGATTATGGCGCTTTGATAATAGTCGTATCGCCGACGTCAACTTTGAATCGGCGGAAGCAAAAGAGCGTGTGCTACGTGTTACGGGAGCTTGCTTTCCGACTCCGTGAGCTCGACATGGAGAAATGGATCGGTGTAGAGAACTACAAAAGCACGCTTCTCACAAGCCGTGCCTACGATGTACAGAGTGCCTCTTTGTACTTCACCGCTCTGCTCCAGAACTCACCAGTTTCAGTCGCCTTTTTGGACCTCGATAACTTCAAGAAACTCAACAGCAAACTGACACATTTGGACGCGGATGAGGTTCTTCGCTGCGTGGGGAGGATGATCAGAGATGCCGTTTCAACTCAAACTTATTGTGAAAAAGTGGTAGCGGGGCATATCGGAGGTGACGAGTTTATGTTTACCATTCTTGGGCATGATATAGTTGCCAGGGATTTTATGAGAAGCGTGTTGGGCCACTTCGAGCATCTCCATCCCGATTTCAGAAAAACAGAAGTCCACGAAAAGTTCCAGGAATTTAAGGAATAGCATGGTTTTAGTGCATCGGTGGGCATATCTGCTTGGAAATGGGACAGAGATTCTTCAGTCGAAAGATCGGCCACTCATGTGGAGAAATCCAAGCAAACCAAGATGGCACTCGAAGAGAACGCACGAAGAGCCAATCAAACTCTCCCAATTGCTAAGGAGAACAAGACCACACGTCGTGGAGGAAATGTGCTACTGTGGAGCGAACTTTCCAAGTGAACAATTTGTGCAGCTAAGAACGCTTTTAGTGTGGAAATAAAAAGAATTTTTTGAACCGAATGATGACACAAAACGAAGTTCTGTTTTAAACACGCGTCACTGGAGCTCGGGCGGAAACCATGTCCTTCGTTAGCGTGTGCACGAGGTGTAGCAAAAGTGTCTTCCATCTGTGATCGGTCATCAATGCATGGAGAACGAACATAATGAAATGATTAGCAAACCGTTGGCCCCAGGGTGAAATAACGGCGGCGTCTGCCGGTGCAGCACGCAACTGCAACGTGTGAATACGCGACAAATACGGCGCAGAGAGAGAGCGTATTGCCGCCCCTGATTTAAACAGCAGCAGGGTCAGCATGCCAGAGGTAAAGTGACTTTACTCGTCCACTGCCCTGGAGAAAAAAACGGTATCGTCCCCTGAAATACTGTCTGAGCTAATTCACCGAGGTCTTGTAACCTTTCTGTGCTTCTTTTACGTTCAGAGCTTGTTCTGCGAGAAAATGTTTTGGTGTTTCGTTCAAAAATACGTTCGGAGATTTCGTTCAACGCTTATGGTTGAAATAGGCGTGTGGACCCGTTTGGAATATAAAGTCGGGCACATTTCTTTCGCAGATTTCCCGCGCAAATTGCGGTCAGATATAATCAGATAGTAGCTCAACGGCCGATCTTGTGGTCGCGACAGCGGCAGAAGGCAATCAATCGAGCGACGAGCAGGCGAAAGGCGTGTACGGCCTACGCGAGACGATACGCTGTTGTCGCGGCCGGCCGGTGCGTCGGCAAGCGAACGACTACGGCGGCTGTGTGGCGAACTGCAGGCTCGCGGGCTGTGCGTCTCTACGAGTGCGTAATACGTAGAACGGACGACGCGAGACGATACGCTGTTGTCGCGCCCGGCCGGTGTGTCGGCGAGCAAATGACTACGACGGCTGTGCGGCGAACTCCAGACACGCGGCCGGGCACCTCTACGAGTACGTAATACGTACAACGGCCGACGTGGGGCGATACACTGTTGTCGCGCCCGGCCGGTTCGTCAGAGCGCGCACGACTACGGCGGCTGTGCGGCGAACTAGAGGCACGCGGCCGGGCGTCTATACCAGGGCGTAATACGTTGAACGGCCGACGCGATACGATACGCCTTTGTCGCGGCCGGTCTGTGCGTTGGCATGCGAACGACGACGGCGGCTGCGCAGTACATTGCAAGCGTGCGGCCGGGCGTCTCTACGAGTGCGTTATACGTAGAACGGCCGACGCCAGACGATACTCTGTTGTCGCGGCCGGCCGGTGCGTCGGCGCACGAGAGATTACGGCTGCTGTGTGGCGAACTGCAGGCTCGCGGCCAATCGTCTCTACGACTGCGTAAAGCGTAGAACGGCCGACGCGAGACGATACGCTGTTGTCGCGGCGGGCCGGTGCGTCGGCGTGCGAACCACTAAGGCGGCTGTGTGGCGAACTGCATGGAATTCTTTCATGAAAATTGTTCAGGAGTGTTCCATCATACGCCCCGAATGGCTGATTAATCTATTCCACCGGGTGGCATAGTCGACTAAAGCTGGAGCACAATTCTGCGCCACATCTCGTTGTTGCTGATGCCGGTCGCCTGCTCGTAACAGCTGCATGTAATGCTTGCTTAGTCTTCTCGAAGTGTCACACTGCATCCGTTATCTTTTATCTGATGACTAAAAAATACCATGGTCCAAGCACCGCTGAATTTGATTGGACGCCACCTACGACTACGGCGGCTCGGCGGCGAACTGCAGGATCGTGGCCGGGCGTCCCTTCGAGTGCGCGACACGAAGAACGGCCGACGCAAGACGATACGCTGTTGTCGCGGCTGGCCGGTGCGTCGGCGCCGGTGCGTCGGCGCCGGCCGCCACTGTCGGACACCACCGATTGCAGTGATGTTGGTGGGTATATAAAGACCTGCCCACTACAGTCAAGCTGCACATTTCACCCAAACCATTCTATTTTGTGTACCTTGATATCCCTACTTGGTTCACTTAAGTTTTTCTCAGTGATGTTGTCTACTCTTTTCCGAAACGCCCTGGAGTGTTTGAGAAGCTCCCCACCACAGCAGAAGGAACGGCGGCGATGTAGCAGTCGCAATCGTCAGCGACACCTTGAAAATGTGGAAGAATTCAGGGATGGCAAGACAACCCAGGAGTGCCTGGAAATCTTCGTAAAGATTCTGGCAGTGATCTTCACTCGGGGAGAGAAGTCCTATGCTCGCTTTTTGACTAAAAACGACGATGGTTTGCCGCAGTGGATGGAAGCTGGTACTAGTACCTTAGCGCAAGGAGACGAACCGTGCAACCTGGAACACTTCACAGAAGAACTATGGTATAACATTCTGTGCCGCAGTAGTCCCAGTGCCATAATTGGCAACGGCAACCCTACAATTCAAGAACTCAAGGTGCCGCCCTTCGGATCCGGCTCATCGCTCGAGACACATCATTGCTTCCGCATCGGCGATTCTGGCGCTTTGATGATAGTCATGTCGCCGACGTCAACCTGGAGTCAGCTGCAGCGAATGATCGTGGGCTACGTATTGGGAGAGCTTGCTCTCCGACTTCGCCAGCTCGAAATGGAGAAATGGATTGGAGTTGAGAACTCCAAAAGCACGCTTCTCACAAGCCGCGCCTACAAAGTACGGAGTGCCTCTTTGTACTCAATGGCTGTGTTCCGCAACTCACCGATTTCAGTTGCTTTCATGGACCAAGATAACTTCAAGAACCTCAACAGCAAACTGACCCACTTGGAGGCTGATGTGATTCTTCTCTGTGTGGGAAGGATGATCCGAGAAGTTGTGTCCACTCAAACGTATCGTGAAAAAGTGGTTGCCGGGCATATTGGAGGTGACGAGTTTATGTTTACCATCCTGGGGCATGAAAAATTCGCCACCGATTTCATGAGAACAGTGTTGGGCCACTTCGAGAATCTCCAGCCTAATTTCAGCAAAGTCGAAGTGGATGAAAAATTTCTGGAATTTAAGCAAGACCATGGTTTTAGTGCATCCGTAGGCATATCTACTTGGAAATGGGATGGTGAATATTCAGAGAAAAGTTCCTGCAGTGATGTGGCGAAATTGAAGAGAGCCAAGATGGCACTCGAAGAGAATGCTCGACGAGCCAATAAAACTCTCCTACTTGCTAAGGAGAACAAAACCAGACACCGTGGAGGAAATGTGCTACTGTGGAGCGAACTTTCGAAGTGAACAAGGTGTACAACTAAGTACGCTTTTTGGTGTTGAAATAAAAAGAATCCTTTGAACCTAATTATGGTGCAAAACGAACTTCTGTTCTAAACACGCGTCACTGGAGCTCGGGTGGAAACCATGTGCTTCGTTAGCGTGTGCTCGACGTGTGGCAAATGTGTCTCCCATCTGTGATCGGTCATCAATGCATGGAAAACGAAAATAATACAATGCTTAGAAAACCGTTTGCTCCAGGGTGAAATAACGGCTGTGCCTGCCGGTGCAGCAAGCCACTGCAACGGGTGAATACGCGAAAAATACGGCGCAGAGACAGCTTGTTCCCGCCCCTGATTTAAACAGCTGCAGGGTCAGCATGCCAGAGGTAAAGTGGATTTACTCGTCCTCTTCCCTGGGGAAAAAACGGTATCGTTCCCCTGCAACACTGTCTGAGCTGATTCACTGAGGTCTTGTAACCTTTCTGTGCTCCTTTTATGTTCGGAGCTTGTTCTGGGAGAAATGGTTTCGGTGTTTCGTTCAAAAATACGGTAGGAGACTTCGTTCAACGCTTATGGTTGAAATGGGCCTGTGGACCCGTTTCGAATATAACGTCACGCATATTTCATTCGCAGATTTCCCGCGCAAATTGCGGTCAGGCAGATAGTAGCACAACGGTCGATCGCGTGGTAGCGACGGCGGCAGAAGTCTCTCGGTCGAGTCGACGAGCATGCGAAACCCGTGTGCGGCCTACGCGAGACGATACGCTGTTGTAGAGGACGGCCGGTGCGTCGGCGCGCGAACGACTACGGCCGCTGTGCGGCGAACTGCAGGCTCGCGGGCGGTGCGTCTCTACGAGTGCGTAATACGTAGAACGGCCGACGCGAGACGATACGCTGTTGTCGCGCCCGGCCGGTGCGTCGGCGAGCAAATGACTACGATGGCTGTGCGGCGAACTGCAGGCTCGCGGCCTGCTGTCTCTACGAGTACGTAAACGTAGAACGGCCGAAGCGAGACGATACGCTGTTGTCGCGGCAGGCTGGTGCGTCGGCGCGCTGACGCCTACGCGGCTGTGCGGCGACCTGCAGGCACGCGGCCGGGCGCCTCTACGAGTGCGTAATACGTACAAAGGCCGACGCGGGGCGATACACTGTTGTCGCGCCCGGTCGGTGCGTCGCAGCGCGCACGACTACGGCGGCTGTGCAGCGAACTGCAGGCACGCGGCCGGGCGTCTCTACGAGGGCGTAATACGTTGAACGGCGGACGCGATACGATACGCCTTTGTCGCGGCCGGTCTGTGCGTTGGCATGCGAATGACGACGGCGGCTGTGCAGCGCATTGCAAGCTTGCGGCCGCGCGTCTCTACGAGTGCGTTATACGTAGAACGGCCGACGCCAGACGATACCCTGTTGTCACGGCCGGCCGGTGCGTCGGCTCACGAGAGACTACGGCTGCTGTGTGGCGAACTGCAGGCTCGCGGCCAATCGTCTCTACGAGTGCGTAAAGCGTAGAACGGCCGACGCCAGACGATACCCTGTTGTCGCGGCCGGCCGGTGCGTCGGCGTGCGAACCACTAAGGCGGCTGTGTGGTGAACTGCATGGAATTCTTTCATGAAAATTGTTCAGGAGTCTTCCATCATACGCGCCGAATGGCTGATTAATCTATACCACCGGGTGGCATGGTCGCCTAAAGCTGCGAGCACAACTCTGCGCTATATCTCGTTGTTGCTGATGACGGTCGCCTGCTCGTAACAGCTGCATGTGATGCTTGCTTAGTCTTCTCGAAGTGCCATACTGCATCCGTTATCTTTTATCTGATAACTAAAATAACTATGGTCCAAGCACCGCTGAATTTGATTGGACGCCACCTACGACTACGGCGGCTGTGCGGCGATCTGCAGGCTCGCGGCCGGGCGTCTCTTCGAGTGCGCAATACAAAGAACGGCCGACGCGAGACGATACGCTGTTGTCGCGGCGGGCCGGTGCGTCGGCGCCGGCCGCTACCATCGGACGCCACCGATGGCAGTGGGTATATAAAAACCTGCCACTACAGTCAAGCTGCACATTTCACCCAAACCATTCTATTTTGTGTACCTTGACATCGCTACTTGGCTCATTTTAGTTTTTCTCGGTCATGTTGTCCACTCGTCTCCGAAACGCCCTGGAGTGTTTCAGAAGCTCCCCACCACAGCCGAAGGACCGCCGGCGATGTAGCCGTCGCAATCGTCCCCGATTGCTTGAAAACGTCGTCGAAGAATTCAGGGATTGCAAGACAACCCAGGAGTGCCTGGAAATGTTCGTAAAGATTCTGTCAGTGATCTTCACTCGGGGAGAGACGTTCTATGCTCGTTTTCTGACTAAAAATGGCGGTGGCTGGCCGCATTGGATGATGGCAGGAAACACTACCAAAGTGCAAGGCGAAGAACCGTGCAACCTGGAACACGTCACAGAACATCTGTGGTGCAGCGTTGTGGGCCACAACAGTCCCAGTGCCATTATCGGCAACGACAACCCCACCATCAAGAAACACAAGGTGGCGCCTTTCGGATCCGGCCCATTGCTCCGAAAACATCATTGCTACTGCGTCGGTGATTATGGCGCTTTGATAATAGTCGTATCGCCGACGTCAACTTTGAATCGGCAGAAGCAAAAGAGCGTGTGCTACGTGTTACGGGAGCTTGCTTTCCGACTCCGTGAGCTCGACATGGAGAAATGGATCGGTGTAGAGAACTACAAAAGCACGCCTCTCACAAGCCGTGCCTACGATGTACAGAGTGTCTCTTTGTACTTCACCGCTCTGCTCCAGAACTCACCAGTTTCAGTCGCCTTTATGGACCTCGATAACTTCAAGAAACTCAACAGCAAACTGACACATTTGGACGCGGATGAGGTTCTTCGCTGCGTGGGGAGGATGATCAGAGATGCCGTTTCAACTCAAACGTATTGTGAAAAAGTGGTAGCGGGGCATATCGGAGGTGACGAGTTTATGTTTACCATTCTTGGGCATGATATAGCTGCCAGGGATTTTATGAGAAGCGTGTTGGGCCACTTCGAGCATCTTCATCCCGATTTCAGAAAAACCGAAGTCCACGAAAAGTTCCAGGAATTTAAGGAAGAGCATGGTTTTAGTGCATCAGTGGGCATATCTGCTTGGAAATGGGACAGTGATTCTTCGGTCGAAAGATCGGCCACTTATGTGGAGAAATCCAAGCAAACCAAGATGGCACTCGAAGAGAACGCACAAAGAGCCAATCAAACTCTCCTAATTGCTAAGGAAAACAAGACCACACGTCGTGGAGGAAATGTGCTACTGTGGAGCGAACTTTCCAAGTGAACAATTTGTGCAGCTAAGAACGCTTTTTAGTGTGGAAATAAAAAGAATCCTTTGAACC
Organism: Haemaphysalis longicornis; assembly: GCF_048455015.1. Lineage (NCBI taxonomy): Eukaryota > Metazoa > Arthropoda > Arachnida > Ixodida > Ixodidae > Haemaphysalis > Haemaphysalis longicornis. The sequence continues at coordinate 39,895,494 of NW_027526385.1, read as the reverse complement.
TAATTATGGTGCAAAACGAACTTCTGTTCTAAACACGCGTCACTGGAGCTCGGGTGGAAACCATGTCCTTCGTTAGCGTGTGCACGAGGTGTAGCAAAAGTGTCTTCCATCTGTGATCGGTCATCAATGCATGGAAAACGAACATAATGAAATGATTAGCAAACCGTTGGCCCCAGGGTGAAATAACGGCGGCGTCTGCTGGTGCAGCAAACCACTGCAACGTGTGAATACGCGACAAATACGGCGCAGAGAGAGAGAGCTTATTGCCGCCCCTGATTTAAACAGCAGCAGGGTCAGCATGCCAGAGGTAAAGTGACTTTACTCGTCCACTGCCCTGGAGAAAAAAACGGTATCGTCCCCTGAAATACTGTCTGAGCTAATTCACCGAGGTCTTGTAACCTTTCTGTGCTTCTTTTACGTTCAGAGCTTGTTCTGCGAGAAAATGTTTCGGTGTTTTGTTCAAAAATACGTTCGGAGATTTCGTTCAACGCTTATGGTTGAAATGGGCGTGTGGACCCGTTTGGAATATAAAGTCGGGCACATTTCTTTAGCAGATTTCCCGCGCAAATTGCGGTCAGATATAATCAGATAGTAGCTCAACGGCCGATCTTGTGGTCGCGACAGCGGCAGAAGGCAATCAATCGAGCGACGAGCACGCGAAAGGCGTGTACGGCCTACGCGAGACGATACGCTGTTGTCGCGGCCGGCCGGTGCGTCGGCGAACAAATGACTACGACGGCTGTGCGGCGAACTGCAGGCTTGCGGCCTGGCGTCTCTACGAGTGCGTAAACGTAGAACGGCCGACGCGAGACGATACGCTGCTGTCGCGCACGGCCGGTGCGTCGGCGAGCAAATGACTACGCCGGCTGTGCGGCGAACTGCAGGCTCGCGGCATGGCGTCTCTCCAAGTGCGCAATACGCAGACCGGCCGACGTGAGACTGTTGTCGCGGCCGGCCGGTGCGTCGGCGCGAACGACTATGGCGGCAGTAAAGTTAGGTTCGTTGGTAGAGGTGGTTGGTGTCGTCGTGGAGGGTGGTGAAGGACCCGATGACGAGACGAGGCCAGTAGGTGATGAGAAAAGAAGTCTATTTACACGTATTTACAAGAGACGACGAAGCATAACATAAGACAAGGAAAACTGGATTAAAATTAAAAGGCGCCGCAGCGCGCAAGGGGGTATCGCGGCACGATCCCTCGTGGGGGCCCGGAGGCCAAAAAGGTGCCAAACCGCCGCACGGTTGGCTAGAAATTCGTGGGGCTCTAGCGCCCAGAAACCGCCACGGGAGCACGTCTTGGTGCGACCACTCTGGGCCGCAGCTCGGAACAAACTCGTCGAAGCATGCGCGAGCAGGGCGCGAGCAGTGCCGCCTCCCCCACCGCAGCGCACATGCCAATAAGGATTTTGACCTCCGCTCCCCCCCTTGCCATCCCCGAAGGCCAGGATGAAAGGAAAGCCTCCCCCGACGCCGCGAAAAAGCCACCGGCGAGGCCCAACAAAGGGTTGCGACTAGCTGGCGTCGGCGGAGGCCGCCACAACATTCCGCCACCGGATGGGGAGACCCAACAAGGCCACGAGAAGGGAGGGGGGTCATCGACAAGACGGGTTCATCGGCGCTGCAATCATTACAGCTCCCCTATCAAAAGCCTGTGTCAGGACTGTATGGACTACTACAGGCTCCAAAACAAAGTGATTACAGCGCGGATAACCCAAACAAACAACAAACAAAACGCGAAGGATATCCCTTGAGGGCTCCATGCATGCAAGCGCGATTTCCGCATGCCAGCAAAGCACAAAGTGAAAGGCTACACGATGAGAAAAACAAATGCTGCATAACACGCCCGGGGCACATCATGCAAAACAGAAAAATACCCGCGTACGGGATACAACGACAAAGGCAGAAGTGGGGCTCACTCGCGAGAACAAAGGAAGAAACAAGAGAAAACGGCGGCCCAAAGAACAACGCAATTGTAAAATAAAGCCACAAAACGCAGGGTGAACGTTACACTCCGCCCAAAGCACAGGCAAGAAAAAAAACAGCAGCGGAATGAACCGCGCACGAGCGTTCAATCCATTCACCACAGTTCTCCTTCCGCCAGTAGCACTCAGATTAATCGGGCGCAGCTTCGAGGTGAGAGTCCACCTGGTTGCTGCACCAATTGTGATGTTCGGAGTTCGCCGAGGCGTGAGGTGATCCGCCTCTGCAAGCCGTGGGGGAAGTCCCCACTGTCAGAGCCACACGCATGACCAGGAGCCGAAGCTTTCAGACGCTTCCTTTCTCATGCACGCGTTTGACACTGTCCCCTCCAGCGCATGCAAAGTGGCTCTCCCCTGCCCCTTTGTCGACCCTTGCTCTCATTTGGGACCCTCGATTTACTGCTCCAGCGTTCGATGCTGTGAAGCTGCGCTTAGAGCTAGGCGACCCCGAAAGCCTGTACGGCGCAACACTGGAGCCCTGGTCACAGCTGGTCGACGGCTTGTCAACGCTAATGAGCGCTGGCGGACCTTGCTGAGGACGTGTACCCGCCTTTGCGGACGGCGGCTCAGTGTCGTCCGAGTCCATGTCGCTCGCAGGGGCATCACCCGTCTGCGTTAGCCCGCTGGACACCGCCGCCGCTATGCCTGCCGGGTCTCCGCTACCGCAAATACCCGCGGGAGCTACTGCCGCCGGAAGCCCGTTTGAGCAGGATCGGGCACGCTTCCGCAAAGAACCGCGATCAGTGCGGCGGTCAACCAGGTTCGACGCAGCTGAGCCTCGTCTACTCTTAGGGGTACCAAATATGTCACCCGGCGAATTCCGCAAGCCTCTATTGCTCCCGGATAGTGGCTCGTCGAAGCAAGGGAACACCGGCGGGTATGCCTGGGCGCGAGCACAAGACTGGGCGGACGGGAGCTGCATGGCGCGCAAATCCGGGTTTCTCCCCAGGGCCCCACCGGCCGCTGTTCGTACTCTGCCGTCGGCCGTCGTGCCTGCTGCAGGTTTACCACCGCGAACTTCGGCGGCAGCGTCTGCCCCCAGCGAACCATTTGGGCATGGCCGGTCGTGATACGGCAGAGGTTTTGCAGCACCCAAGCGGGCGTTGACTGTCTGACCGACCGCCGCTACCTCTACCGCTGAAAATCTCCGCGGAGGCGCCTCGACATTCCCCGGCTCATTTGCCTTCCCGGGACAGCCGCTGGCCAAGCCCGCCACCACTTCCCCGGCGCGTGCCGCCGCGGCGAGCGTGCCTGCCTGGCCCGTGGCCTAGCCTACCGACTCTGCTACCCTTGGCTGTGTAGCCGAGGAGCCGCTGATGGGAAGTTTCTGCTTCTGATGGGAAGCGCCTTCACGGGAAGCTTCCGCCAGAGAGGCAGATTTCGCCGGCCTGGTCAGCTGATCAGGGGTAAAAATCCTTCTCAACAACGCAGTTTCGTTTACTGCGCTGAGGCTCAGCTTAAATGGCTTAGCGGGGACACTCGGCCCCCTTAGCCGGCCACCCACCTTGTATGGCCGTCTTTTAAAGATCCCGGAAACCGCCGCAGTGACCAGACGCGGCCTTTCCCCTACCTCGGAATCAGCTACTTCAACCCACCGTTCCCTCTGAGGGGGTGGACTGGCTTCGTGATCGAGATAGCGGTAACGGCGGCAGTCAGCGGACGAGTGTGTTGTCTGACCACAACTGCAGCACGGCCGCACAACGTCCTCGTTTCCCGGACGCGCTAGGAATTCCGCTTCAGCCAACCTTACAAGGCGCTCCAGCTCTCGCGTTTTTGCGCGTTCGGCTTCCAGTTCATAATCTCTAGCCATGGTGGGCCCTGGCAATGAGGATGTCCCACCAAAAAAAAAGAAAAGGTGCAGAGACGGACCACTCACCGTCGATGATACGGCCGCTCCGCTGCACCACACACGTCAGTCCCACACGTCCCGCGGGGATCGGAAGGTGCTGAAGTGAAGTTTCCCCGGCAGGAAAACTAATTCATCCGTTGTCTCGTAGGCGGCGCGCAGCCGCCCTGCTTCATCGTTGTCCTTGCGTGTAGACGACTTTTTTCCTCTACACTCGCGGTCACCTTTCGGTCACACTTCGTTCACGAGTTCGTCACTTGAAGCGACGAAGATATCCACGATCCTGTCGGCTGCGCCAGTAAAGTTAGGTTCGTTGGTAGAGGTGGTTGGTGTCGTCGTGGAGGGTGGTGAAGGACCCGATGACGAGACGAGGCCAGTAGGTGATGAGAAAAGAAGTCTATTTACACGTATTTACAAGAGACGACGAAGCATAACATAAGACAAGGAAAACTGGATTAAAATTAAAAGGCGCCGCAGCGCGCAAGGGGGTATCGCGGCACGATCCCTCGTGGGGGCCCGGAGGCCAAAAAGGTGCCAAACCGCCGCACGGTTGGCTAGAAATTCTTGGGGCTCTAGCGCCCAGAAACCGCCACGGGAGCACGTCTTGGTGCGACCACTCTGGGCCGCAGCTCGGAACAAACTCGTCGAAGCATGCGCGAGCAGGGCGCGAGCAGTGCCGCCTCCCCCACCGCAGCGCACATGCCAATAAGGATTTTGACCTCTGCTCCCCCCTGGCCATCCCCGAAGGCCAGGATGAAAGGAAAGCCTCCCCCGACGCCGCGAAAAAGCCACCGGCGAGGCCCAACAAAGGGTTGCGACTAGCTGGCGTCGGCGGAGGCCGCCACAACATTCCGCCACCGGATGGGGAGACCCAACAAGGCCACGAGAAGGGAGGGGGGTCATCGACAAGACGGGTTCATCGGCGCTGCAATCATTACAGCGGTTGTGCGGTGAACTGCAGGCTCGAGGCCTGGCGTCTGTACGAGTGCGTAATACGTAGAACGGCCGAAGCGAGACGATACGCTGTTGTCGCGGCCGGCTGGTGCGTCGGCGCGCGAACGCCTACGCGGCTGTGCGGCGATCTCCAGACACGCGGCCGGGCACCTCTACGAGTACGTAATACGTACAACGGCCGACGTGGGGCGATACACTGTTGTCGCGCCCGGCCGGTTCGTCAGAGCGCGCACGACTACGGCGGCTGTACGGCGAACTGGAGGCACGCGGCCGGGCCTCTCTACGAGGGCGTAATTGGCGGTGAGCGCGAACACAGGCGGCGCTGCGAAGCGCGCCTCCGTGACGTCAGCTTAGGGATTCTCGCATTTGTCGTCTGCTTCACTCAGGATCGCTCTCCCTGCTGTTTCTTTGCGCTCGGTCAACGTCTGATACTTGTCCGCACCAGAATTGGCGTGTGGGTAACTTTTTATAATAATAATAGGCTTAAAATCGCACACACTAGTTCATGGTGTCAATTAAAGTATAGTTTTGGATACCGCTACGGGAGAAACATTGCCGGCGCCGCCCCATTCCTTGCGAAGCCGGTCCTGTGCGGAGCGCGAAGAGTCGGAGCTAGGCGTCAGCTTCACATGTAAGCATTCGAACAAAAGGAACAGTCAGCTGCTAATAACCGACAACAGCGAAAATGGAAGACCAAAACAAATTCTAGGCCTTCAGGGCTGTCGGCTTTGGCAGAAGGCATCACGATTCCCGGTAATCATATGTAAGGTAAAACAGTTTTTGCAACCTTGCCGAACGCTCGAACGCGTTTTGTCACACCACTTTACGTTGTCAAGGCATGAAAGTTTGCCGACATGCACTATAGACTGCAAGAACTGTAGGTTGAGTTCCAAATAACCTAGTGTGTATTACGCGCGTGCTGATTCTATACCAGGCATCTAACCAGTATGGAGGTTTTTTGAGCAAAACGAGTCACGTCTTCGTTAAATTTATTGTAACACATATATGTTTGTTTAGACCTGGAGGGATATTTCTGAACATGTTGCACAGCCATATCTTCCCGATATTCGGATATGCGTTATAGGAAAACTGCACTCAAGAGGAGGAGGAGTAAGGGGAGGAGGGGAAAACTTTGTTTAGCAATTAAATCGATCTGGTTAGTGGGCCGGGTCCTCAGTCCAGGACAAGAGAGTAAAAGTAATTTTCTTCAAATCATAGAACGCCATCTCGAGTAGAATAGGATTTGTTCTTCGCGCCTGGAAGGGTTAAAAAGCAATAAAGAGCTACTTGAAATTCTTCTCCGGTTACGAGTCTTGTAATATATATGCAGGTATACTATCTATTACGTTAGTTAACGAGTATATCATGCCTTAAAGACCGTTATCATGTCATCATTGTTCGATTTGAGAGTCAGTTCGTTATGATAAAGATATAATTACGATAGAAATTCGGAGCACAAAAGCCGCCTTCGAGTACTGTGGACCACGTTGTTTAGGGCGCGATCGCGGTGGCGTAGCACAAACCTTCTCATTGTATTTGCATGTGAATGAACAAAGAACGCTGAGGATATGCACCTTCTTGCACGCAGCCGTAATGAAAGCCAATTTGTGAAGAAGGGAATGTATGCCATACAAAATGAAGGAAATATCCACACAACCTTTGTGAGGCTCCCAAACATCGCCAAACCTCCCAAGTTGGTGACGGCGCAGAAAAATTAATGCGTTGGGCAGAAAAAAAAGCAAGAAACATTAATCTGATGCAAGACAAGAACGAAAGAAACACAAGAAAGCCGCTTTATTTCCTGCTGTGCGATGAGCGTGTAGAGGCCGCTGCTTGGTACGTAGTATTAGACTGTTGAGTCTTCATAGGAGCATCTCAAAAATACTGCAGGGAAGCCTACGCATTTTGAATACTTAACGAGAAGCTCTGATCGCTGATCCTCGCGAATAGGCAAGAAAGGACAAGTTACACACGATCTTCTGACTGTTCTCTATCTCTTCGTGTGTTGCAAACTTGTGTGGGATGCAGCTTCAATTTATTCAGATGCGCCAGAAGCTGGCAAAATAACTGAGTCGCTAGAAATACGCTTTTTAACGCACTACAGCAACGAAGCGGGCGATTTCTAGCCCAGGCGCTGTTGCCCCTCGCAAGCGGAGTGTAGCAGACGACAGCGGCGCGAATCCCTAAGCCGACGTCAGAGCCAGGGGGCGCCACTCAAAGATCTCACCGCCAATACGTTGAACGGCCGACGCGATACGATACGCCTTTGTCGCGGCCGGTCTGTGCGTTGGCATGCGAATTACGACGGCGGCTGCGCAGTACATTGCAAGCTTGCGGCCGCGCGTCTCTACGAGTGCGTTATACGTAGAACGGCCGACGCCAGACGATACCCTGTTGTCACGGCCGGCCGGTGCGTCGGCTCACGAGAGACTACGGCTGCTGACGGCCGACGCCAGACGATACCCTGTTGTCGCGGCCGGCCGGTGCGTCGGCGTGCGAACCACTAAGGCGGCTGTGTGGCGAACTGCATGGAATTCTTTCATGAAAATTGTTCAGGAGTGTTCCATCATACGCCCCGAATGGCTGATTAATCTATTCCACCGGGTGGCATAGTCGACTAAAGCTGCGAGCACAATTCTGCGCCACATCTCGTTGTTGCTGATGCCGGTCGCCTGCTCGTAACAGCTGGATGTAATGCTTGCTTAGTCTTCTCGAAGTGTCATACTGCATCCGTTATCTTTTATCTGATAACTAAAAAAAACCATGGTCCAAGCACCGCTGAATTTGATTGGACGCCACCTACGACTACGGCGGCTCGGCGGCGAACTGCAGGATCGTGGCCGGGCGTGCCTTCGAGTGCGCGACACGAAGAACGGCCGACGCGAGACGATACGCTGTTGTCGCGGCGGGCCGGTGCGTCGGCGCCGGCCGCAACTGTCGGACACCACCGATTGCAGTGGTGTTGGTGGGTATATAAAGACCTGCCCACTACAGTCAAGCTGCACATTTCACCCAAACCATTCTATTTTGTGTACCTTGATATCGCTACTTGGTTCACTTAAGTTTTTCTCAGTGATGTCTACTCTTTTCCGAAACGCCCTGGAGTGTTTGAGAAGCTCCCCAAAACAGCAGAAGGAACGGCGGCGATGTAGCAGTCGCAATCGTCAGCGATACCTTGAAAATGTCGTGGAAGAATTCAGGGATGGCAAGACAACCCAGGAGTGCCTGGAAATCTTCGTAAAGATTCTGGCAGTGATCTTCACTCGGGGAGAGAAGTCCTATGCTCGCTTTTTGACTAAAAACGACGATGGTTTGCCGCAGTGGATGGAAGCTGGTACTAGTACCTTAGCGCAAGGAGACGAACCGTGCAACCTGGAACACTTCACAGAAGAACTACGGTATAACATTCTGTGCCGCAGTAGTCCCAGTGCCATAATTGGCAACGGCAACCCTACAATTCAAGAACTCAAGGTGCCGCCCTTCGGATCCGGCTCATCGCTCGAGACACATCATGGCTTCCGCATCGGCGATTCTGGCGCTTTGATGATAGTGATGTCGCCGACGTCAACCTGGAGTCAGCTGCAGCGAATGAGCGTGTGCTACGTATTGGGAGAGCTTGCTCTCCGACTTCGCCAGATCGAAATGTAGAAATGGATTGGAGTTGAGAACTCCAAAAGCACGCTTCTCACAAGCCGCGCCTACAAATTACGGAGTGCCTCTTTGTACTCAATGGCTGTGTTCTGCAACTCACCGATTTCAGTTGGTTTCATGAACCTCGATAATTTCAAGAACCTCAACAGCAAACTGACCCACTTGTAGGCGGATGTGATTCTTCTCTGTGTGGGAAGGATGATCCGAGAAGGTGTGTCCACTCAAACGTGTCGTGAAAAACTGGTTGCCGGGCATACGTACGCTTTTTCGTGTGGAAATAAAATGAATCCTTTGAACCTAATGATTGTGCAAAACGAAGTTCTGTTTTAAACACGCGTCACTGGAGCTCGGGTGGAAACCATGTGCTTCGTTAGCGTGTGCACGACGTGTAGCAAATGTGTCTCCCATCTGTGATCGGTCATCAATGAATAGAGAACGAAAATAATACAATGCTTAGAAAACCGTTCGCCCCTGGGTGAAATAACGGCGGCGCCTGCAGGTGCAGCAAGCCACTGCAACGGGTGAATACTCGACAAATACGGCGCAGAGACAGCTTGTTGCCGCCCCTGATTTAAACAGCAGCAGGGGCATGCCAGAGGTAAAGTGGATTTACTCGTCCACTCCTCTGGAGAAAAAACGGTATCGTTCCCCTGCAACACTGTCTGAGCTGATTCACCGAGGTCTTGTAACCTTTCTGTGCTCCTTTTACGTTTAGATCTTACGGTCAGAGCTTGTTCTGGGAGAAAATCTTTCGTTGTTGCGTTAAAAATACGGTAAGAGATTTCGTTCAATGCTTAAGGTTGAAATGGGCGTGTGAGCCCATTTCGAATATAACGTCACGCATGTTTCATTCGCAGATTTCCCGCGCTAATTGCGGTCAGAAATTATCAGATAGTAGCACAACGGCCGATCTCGTGGTCGCGACGGTGGGAGAAGGCTCTCGGTCGAGTCGACGAGCACGCGAAACGCGTGTAGGGCCTACGGGAGACGATACGCTGTTGTCGCGGACGGCCGGTGCGTCGGCGCGCGAACGACTACGGCCGCTGTGCGGCGAACTGCAGGCTCGCGGCCGGGCGTCTCTACGATTGCGTAATACGTAGAACGGCCTACGTGAGACGATGCGCTGGTTTCGCGGCCGGCCGGTGCGTCGGCGCGCTAACGAGTACGGCGGCTGTGCAGCGAACTGCGGCGAACTGACCCTCCGAGGTCAGTTCTTCTGCGGCGCCGGCTCTCAACGCCTAAATCGGGGCGAGGATTTACGTTTGCTCCTAGCTGGGGCTAGTGAACTGAGAATGGCGCTGCTTGACCGCGTCGTGCAGATCAGCAGGGGAGGCTATCAGGAGTGCTTGTTTACGCCACTAAAGTTTTAAAGGCAGAGCATTTCAGTAACTCACGATGTCACCCGCGTCGACGTCAGTAGTCCGTACCGCACCCCTCCCTACTATATAATAAAAAGAAATACTATCCGGCGCCAGGTTTCGATCCCTCGACCCTGCGGGCGGAACGCAATGTACATGGTGCTGTAACCACTGCGCCACAAAGCCGACACAGAATGGGACGCTATCAACGCGCCTTATATCGTTGACTCATTCAAATTACTGCTGACGAGCGCTCTCTCGTCAGCAGTTGCCACAAGTGGAACAACATTAACGTAACGCAAACTACTTAACGTCGTGCGCCCCCGGAAATGCTCTGCATTTGATCGTGCCCTACGCGAGGAGGATGTTTCAATGCGTCTTCCTACTGGCCAGTACACTCGTCGCCATCTGTCGGACATTGTGTGAACACTTTGCGGCTGATGGCGAGCGATTTGAAACGACATTTGCATATGATCAAACTGAAAGGCTCTCCAAAAAAAAAACAACAACAAATACCAGGGCCAGAGTTTCTGCAGTGGATGTAGTATTCTCATATGCGCCTTCCCGCGAAGACCAATTTCACACACGGCTGATCGCCAGCATTAAAGTTGGGCTCACAATAACGCGATGCAAAGCAGAAATACGAACTTCCACCCAACTAGCGCCGTTCCTTGCGCTGCAGTGTTGTCACAATGGGCCTCTTCGATTTACATTCTCGGGCTCACCGCGGACTCCCCGAGAAGCAGTCCAACATTCGATTTTCCCCTGTATCCCTATGGCTTCGGGGAATCCTCGGACTACCCCCGGGCAGCCCGCGGGGAGCCAGAAGTGAAAAATCGAAGAGGCCCAATGTAGTGAACCCTCTAGATATCAATTTTACCGGCCTTGGACGGCCCTCCGGGCCTGCGGCGCTGCAAGCGTATGCTACAGTGCCGCCACTCCGACGGTTACTTAACTGACGCGTACGAGCGACGCCCAGCCGTTTTGGACGCATGGCATTTGTTACTCAATACTTACTAACAAACTCCATGTTGCCGTTTCTTTTGTGTTTTGAGTGCGCGCGGAGTTTGAGTGATGAGCTCAATACTTCCCTTTCAACGGGACCACTCGACTACAAACGTTTATTGCTTCAAAAACGCCCTACCAGCCCGAGCGCGCACTTGCGAGCAGGCACCCATGCCTGCTTTTTCGTCCTAGCCGCCGTCCGCAGCACGCTCACTTTTAGGGCGCGCCAGCAAACTGTCCTAGCGCCGAGAGAAGCAGAAGCTTCAGGCGCAGCCGGTAGCCGTCGCGCGCTGCACCCTCCGAGCTCGGTTGTTGTTGCTACTGCTGCTCCTTCCTCCTGAGCCGCCGGTTCTCAACGCAAAATCGGGGTGAGGATTTACGTGCCGTTCCAGCAGGTACTAGTGAGCTGACAACGGCTCTGCGTGACTGCGTCGTACAGACCAGCAACGGTGGCTATCGGGAGGGCTCGTTTACGCCGCTATAGTGTTTGTCCTAGCCGCCGTCCGCAGCAAGCTCGCTTTGTGGGCGCGCCAGCAAACTATCCTTGCGCCGAGAGAAGCAGAAGCTTCAGACGCAGCCGGTAGATGGCGCGCGCTGCACCCTCCGATCCGAGCTCCGTGTTTGTTGCTTCCGCGGCTCGTATCTCCTGCGGCGCCGGCTCTCAATGCCGAAATCGGGGCGAGGATTCACGCGCGCTTCCAGCAGGTACTAGTGAGCTGACAACTGCGCTGCGTGACCGCGTCATGCAGATCAGCAACGGAGGCTATCGGGACTGCTCGTTTACGCAGCTAAAGCCGTTTGTCGAGCCACCGCCCGCAGCGAGGTCGCTTTGGGGGCACGCCGGCAAACTGTCCTAGCCCCAACAGAAGCGGAAGTTTCATGCGCAGCCGGTAGCCAGCGCGCACTGCACCCTCCGAGCTCAGTTATTGCTGTCGAGGCTCGTGTCTTCTTCGCCGCCGGATCTCTGCCCCAAAATCGGGGGCGAGGATGTACGCGCGCTTCCAGGAGGTGCTAGTGAGCTGACAACGGCGCAGCGTGACCGCGACGTGGACATCAGCAGCAGAGGTTATCGGGAGTGCTCGTTTACGCCGCTGAAGTTGTTTTCCGAGCCGCTGCCTAGATCGAGGTCGCCTTGAGAAAATGCGTCAACGTACTTTCTGGACAAAATACCTGACCGCAACTGCCTAGAACAAGCTCTGAGCGTAATTATGAATAAAAATCCCCGATTGTATTTAATAAAGATTATGTCCTCTTGAATCTCACAACGAAATTTTCAACCAAAATTTTTTCAGTAAGTCTCCTGCTATAAGCCCTCAACGACATCTCAACACAATTTCTTCCATTTATGCTGCGAACAAAATATCTTACCGCAATTTGCGGGAAAAATTCTGCGAATGAAATATGCCTTACGTTATGTTCCAAACGTCAACCACAACCGCGCTCGCAGCAGGTTGGTGCGCGCACCGGCTCCCGGCTGCGCCTCAAGCATGTTCTTCCACAGGCGCGGGGTCGGTTTGGTCGCGCTCCCACATAGCCACCTCGATGCTAGCGGCGGCTCGGCACATGGCTTTAGCGGCGTGAACGAAGCCGCCCGATAGCCTCCATGGCTGATGTCCACGACGCGGTCAAGCTGTGTCCGTGTGAGCTGACTAGCACCTGCTAGGAATACGCGCAAGTCCGCGCGCCGATTTCGGGTTGAAATGGCAGCGCAGGAGAAATGAGCCATGGCGGGAACAACAAGCAAATTCGGCGGATGCGTCGCGCGCCGGCTCGGGAGCGCCTGAAGCTCCTGCTTCCATCGGCGCGGGGCACGGTTTGGCGGCGCGCCAACAAAGCGGCTGCAGGCAGGGGCTCGGATAACGGGTTTTGCGGCGTTAACGTGCCCTCCCGATAGCCTCCGTTGCTGATTACAACGACGCAGTCACGCTGCGCTGCTGTCAGCTCACTAGTACTTGGTATGAGCGCGCGTAAGTCTTCGCCCCGATTTCAGGGTAGAGAGCTGGCGGCGCATGAGAAATGAGCCACGGCAGCAACAACCAAGCTCGGAGGTTGTGCGCGCGCCGGCAACCGGCAGCGTCTGGAGTTTCAGCTTCCCTCGTCGCGGGGGACGGTTTGGTTGCGCACCGAAACAGCCACCTCGCTGCAAGGGGCTGCTCGGACACAGCCTTTAGCAGCGTAAACGGGCCCTCTCGTTTTCCTCCGTTGCTGATGTCCACGGCGCGGTCCCGATCTACATATATATCGCAATGTGGTGTGCCTGTTGCTCACTTCCCCCTTTTCTAAAATAGCCCGGGCTGCAGCTACTGTGTTCCCTTCTCCCTTTTCTGAAATAGCCCGCACCAGCACTACTGGAGTAATCACTTCAGATTTCGCAATGCTTTCTCTTTCTATGTCGCTCTCCGTATCCGATGCCATGCCTGTGCCCTCATTGATCGGTTAACCCAACTGTACAACCCAAACTCATCTCAGGAAGCACCGCTTCACCCTCTTACGCAAGAGACGAAGTAGTATATATATGAGAGCAGCTAGTGTGAAATTCAGTTCTTTCGTGTGGAGGAAGCCATCATGTAGATATGGGACCCTCGAACAACACCTTGGGCTCGCTTCAGATTCATCGTGTTGCTCATCATGCTGCTCGTCTGTGTCGTCAGCTGCTTGGGGTACAGAAGAAGCGACCGAAGGCCACGCCAGTGACGTACAGGCGGCCAAGGCAAAAGAGGCTGAACTGAATTAATTCATCCAGGGTCGAGAACAGCCACCTGTTCTTACACAGACGAAAAATAAGTGCTTTAGCACGAAACGGAGCTCCCGGCATCCACGCCCAGAAAAGCATAAAGAAGCTGAGGACGGCGACGTTGACAAATATGAGGGAATACAATACTTGGAACCTGATCGAAAAAGACAAGCCATTGATCTTACAATCGATCAATTTCCGTGACAAAAAAATAGAAAAATGGGGATAGAGTGCCGCACTGTTTTCGAAACTCACCCACTACATAAAAGATCGTCGCTTTCTCCTTCAACGTTTCATTCTTGGCACCCATCTGTGCTTGAGGCAAGTTCTGTTTGTGAACCGCTTCGTTCTCAACCACACATGACGCCCCAAGAGAAGTGCAATCGTCCGCCAGCTCCTCGCCCTGAACTTGCCCATGATCACCGCGAGCTTTTTTTGCTCAGCGATTTCAACAAAGCCGTGTTTGATCAGCTCAGGAAGGGTATGCGAGGTGGAGACCTGACTGTGCGTGAGGCGTTGCGAAGGGTGAAGGAAGTCGGTGGATCAGAAGATCTGCTTCTGGAAGATGTCAAACGAGGACAGGATGAGAATACAAGCTTTACTAGGTTTCACACAGCTCGGTATAGGCCTAGATATAAATATAGACCATCTCCTTGCGATGGCCCGCCAGTTCCTCCTCCTGCTAGAGGAGGTAGAAGGGCAGGAAGAAGACGGCATTGAGGTAGATTCAAATACAAGAATGAATTGCAAATCCTGTATGCGAACAAATAGATTGAACTTTTGTCGTTATTATGGTTCTTGTCGCATCTTTTTTTTTTGCAATTTGCTGCAGTGTGTGAAGGCACACATTTCAATTTACCACCAATTTGAATACGCTCTGTTGCGCACTCATTTACTCAATCATGAAATAGCGAGTGCTTGGTTAGGAGTCGTCCTGAGACTTTCTCAGTGCAAAACTTGAGCAGGTCGTGATACGGAGCAGACTGGACTACACCTGCCATACGTTTACACCTTACAATATATTATTCTGGGACTTCGTTATGTATCCTATGTCCAGTCTCTTCTATGATTGCTCCGCGTGAATGAAATATATTTCATTATAGTGTCGTAGGTCACTTTTATGAACCCACAAATGCTAGTGAAACAGTCGGGCACGCACAATAGGTCAGATGGTGACGGCTCAACTCGAGAAAGCAGGTTGTAATTCGCTTTACAATGATGAGTGCGCTTTGTCGGCTTCAAGTTGAACCTAATTCCACCCCGCACAAGGGGACTGCAAACACACGAGGAGAAAACAGAAAAGTTTGCAATGAAAAGAAAAAAACCAGAGGTGCTGCCACTGTGGTACACATATGAAGCTACCAGGCTAGCTTGTGTTGCTGCGACGAGGAGTCCACGGCGGAACAAGTAGCTTCGGGTCTCACAAACGCGGTCTTGTGCAAGAGTGCCTCCGAAACTGCTGCAGAAACTGGCGAGGGGGCCTGACGCACCAAGGCATCCCGCAGCTATGCACCAACTGGAAGAATTCCGATTGCCATGTGCGGGTGAGCTGCCGATCTCGAGGGGGCTATTCCATAAGGCAGTCGTTCAGCTGTTCGGGCTGACTCAAATTGATGCCCTACTGAAAATTCGCTAGTTATTGCCAGCTGGAGAAAACGGCGCGATAACGGCAGTAATGCTATAGCTGAGAAGGGCAGCCGCCACTCCTTCGAAAGCGAAGCGGCAACGAATGCTTTATCTTTCCGTGTTCCACTTTCCGAATATGTCAACCCTGCACAGTATTGCGTTTTCCTGCGAACCTCCCTGGCAAGATAGTATATTTTTGCTTGCCCGTATCGTAGCGCGTCTTATCTTACTGGGAGATATGTAGCTGGCGCCGTAAAAAAGCATGTATCAGATATGCCGGAGCTCGACCAAGCGCGCGAACGATTACACGTTTGTATTCCAAGCGCCACTGTTAATAAAAACCGCCTCTTATCAATACTGATACCTTTACCCTCCGCGGTGGATCAGTACCTATGGCTTTGCGCTGCTGAGCATGAGGTCGCGGGTTCCAATCCCGCCCCCCGCGGCCGCTTTTCTGATGGAGGCGAAAGGCAAAAATGCCCGTGTGTACGAGGTTTCGGCGCACGCTGAAGATCCCCAGGCGGTCAAAATTATTCTGGACCCCGCCACTACGGCCCGCCTCATCGCCTGCATTGCGTCGGCGCGTTAAACCTCACAATCAATCAATGAATCAATCAATGAATGAATCAATCAATCAATCAATCAATCAATCAATCAATCAATCAATCAATCAATCAATCAATCAATCAATCAATCAGTACTGCAACCTTTCGCTAGTCAACAAACGGCCGGGGAATAAAAACCACACAAACAGCACCTGACCCCTCGCACGCCTTGTTTTCTCCTTTCTCGGGTAAGCGCCGCAGGAAACTGACCAGGGAATGGCCTGTATCAATGTTAGACTGTTTCGTGGTGTAACCAAACAAACACGTGTTACACTTAGCTAGCGTATGATGCCTGCCGGTCCCGAGATATACAACTATGTATGAATACAGGGCGTATGTTGAAATACCTAGCCTAACCGAACCTGACCTAACACAACCCAAACGATTTTGATTGCCATGCTCATTTGTCCGTCGCTCGTTCTCAGCAATCGTGGTGCTGCTAGTGGTGATGGGCATTATTTCTCTTTACGACGTTGCTGGAGAGTCCTCACAATCCGACAAAACCATGCTGCGGTGAAACGACGCGGTCACGCAGCGTCGTTGTCAGCTCACTAGCTCCTGCTAGGAGCGCACGTCAATTATCGTCCCGATTACGGCGTTGAGAGCCGGCGGCACAGGAGAAACGAGCCGCGACAGCAACAACGGAGCTCGTAGGGTGCAGCGTGCGCCGGCTACCGGCTGCGTGTGAAGCTCCCGCTTCTCTCGGCGCCAGGACAATTTGCTGGCACGCCCACAAAGCGAGCTCGCTGTGGATGGCGGATAGGAAAACAACCTTAGCGGTGCAAAGGAGCACTCCCGATAGCCTCCGTTTCTAATGTCCACGACGCGGTCACGCAGCGCCGTTGTCATTTCACTAGCTCCTGCTCTGAGCGCACGTAAATTATCACCCCGATTATGGCGTTGAGAGCCGGCGGCACAGGAGAAACGAGCCGCGACAGCAACAATTGAGTTCGGAGGGTGCAGCGTGCGCCGGCTATCGGCTGCGTGTGAAGCTCCCGCTTCTCTCGGCGCCAGGACAATTTGCTGGCGCGCCCACAAAGCGAGCTCCCTGTGAATGGCGGCTAGGAAAACAACCTTAGCGGTGCAAAGGAGCACTCCGGATAGCCTCCGTTTCTGATGTCCACGACGGGGTCACGCAGCGCCGATGTCAGCTCACTAGCTCCTGCTAGGAGCGCACGTAAATTATCGCCCCGATTATGGCGTTGAGAGTCGGCGGCACAGGAGAAACGAGCCTCGACAGCAACAACTGATCTCGTAGGGTGCAGCGTGCGCCGGCTGCCGGCTGCGTGTGAAGCTCGCGCTTCTCTCGGCGCTAGGACAGCTTGCTGGCGCGCCCACAAAGCGAGCTCGCAAAGGATGGCGGCTAGGAATACAACCTTAGCGGTGCAAAGGAGTACTCCCGATAGCCTCCGTTTCTGATGTCCACGACGGGGCCACGCAGCGCTGTTGTCAGCTCACTAGCTGCTGCTATGAGCGCACGTAAATTATCGCCCCGATTATGGCGTTGAGAGCCGGCGGCACAGGAGAAACGAGCCTCGACAGCAACAACTGAGCTCGTAGGGTGCAGCGTGCGCCGGCTACCGGCTGCGTGTGAAGCTCCCGCTTCTCTCGGCGCCAGGACAATTTGCTGGCGCGCCCACAAAGCGAGCTCGCTGTGAATGGCGGCTAGGAAAACAACCTTAGCGGTGCAAAGGAGCACTCCCGATAGCCTCCGTTTCTGATGTCCACGACGCGGTCACGCAGAGCCGTTCTCAGCTCACTAGCTCCTGCTATGAGCGCACGTAAATTATCGCCCCGATCATGGCGTTGAGAGCCGGCGGCACAGGAGAAACGAGTCGCGACAGCAACAACTGAGCTCGTAGGGTGCAGCGTGCGCCGGCTGCCGGCTGCGTGTGAAGCTCCCACTTTTCTCGGCGCTAGGACAGTTTGCTGGCGCGCCCACAAAGCGAGCTCGCTGTGGATGGCGGCTAGGAAAACAACCTTAGCGGTGCAAAGGAGCACTCCCGATAGCCTCCGTTTCTGATGTTCACGACGCGGTCACGCAGAGCCGTTTTCAGCTCACTAGCTCCTGCTATGAGCGCACGTAAATTATCGCCCCGATTATGGCGTTGAGAGCCGGCGGCACAGGAGAAACGAGCCTCGACAGCAACAACTGAGCTCGTAGGGTGCAGCGTGCGCCGGCTACCGGCTGCGTGTGAAGCTCCCGCTTCTCTCGGCGCCAGGACAATTTGCTGGCGCGCCCACAAAGCGAGCTCGCTGTGAATGGCGGCTAGGAAAACAACCTTAGCGGTGCAAAGGAGCACTCCCGATAGCCTCCGTTTCTGATGTCCACGACGCGGTCACGCAGAGCCGTTCTCAGCTCACTAGCTCCTGCTATGAGCGCACGTAAATTATCGCCCCGATCATGGCGTTGAGAGCCGGCGGCACAGGAGAAACGAGTCGCGACAGCAACAACTGAGCTCGTAGGGTGCAGCGTGCGCCGGCTGCCGGCTGCGTGTGAAGCTCCCACTTTTCTCGGCGCTAGGACAGTTTGCTGGCGCGCCCACAAAGCGAGCTCGCTGTGGATGGCGGCTAGGAAAACAACCTTAGCGGTGCAAAGGAGCACTCCCGATAGCCTCCGTTTCTGATGTCCACGACGCGGTCACGCAGAGCCGTTTTCAGCTCACTAGCTCCTGCTATGAGCGCACGTAAATTATCGCCCCGATTATGGCGTTGAGAGCCGGCGGCACAGGAGAAACGAGCCTCGACAGCAACAACTGATCTCGTAGGGTGCAGCGGGCGCCGGCTATCGGCTGCGTGTGAAGCTCGCGCTTCTCTCGGCGGTAGGACAGCTTGCTGGCGCGCCCACAAAGCGAGCTCGCTGTGGATGGCGGCTACGAATACAACCTTAGCGGTGCAAAGAAGCACTCCCGATAGCCTCCGTTTCTGATGTCCACGACGGGGCCACGCAGCGCCGTTGTCAGCTCACTAGCTGCTGCTATGAGCGCACGTAAATTATCGCCCCGATTATGGCGTTGAGAGCCGGCGGCACAGGAGAAACGAGCTTCGACAGCAACAACGGAGCTCGTAGGGTGCAGCGTGCGCCGGCTACCGGCTGCGTGTGAAGCTCCCGCTTCTCTCGGCGCCAGAACAATTTGCTGGCGCGCCCACAAAGCGAGCTCGCTGTGAATGGCGGCTAGGAAAACAACCTTAGCGGTGCAAAGGAGCACTCCCGATAGCCTCCGTTTCTGATGTCCACGACGGGGTCACGCAGCGCCGTTGTCAGCTCACTAGCTCCTGCTAGGAGCGCACGTAAATTATCGCCCCGATTATGGCGTTGAGAGCTGGCGGCACAGGAGAAACGAGCCTCGACAGCAACAACTGATCTCGTAGGGTGCAGCGTGCGCCGGCTGCCGGCTGCGTGTGAAGCTCCCACTTTTCTCGGCGCCAGGACAATTTGCTGGCGCGCCCACAAAGCGAGCTCGCTGTGAATGGCGGCTACGAATACAACCTTAGCAGTGCAAAGGAGCACTCCCGATAGCCTCCGTTTCTGATGTCCACGACGCGGTCACGCAGAGCCGTTTTCAGCTCACTAGCTCCTGCTATGAGCGCACGTAAATTATCGCCCCGATTATGGCGTTGATAGCCGGCGGCACAGGAGAAACGAGTCGCGACAGCAACAACTGAGCTCGTAGGGTGCAGCGTGCGCCGGCTGCCGGCTGCGTGTGAAGCTCCCACTTTTCTCGGCGCCAGGACAATTTGCTGGCGCGCCCACAAAGCGAGCTCGCTCTGAATGGCGGCTACGAATACAACCTTAGCAGTGCAAAGGAGCACTCCCGATAGCCTCCGTTTCTGATGTCCACGACGCGGTCACGCATAGCCGTTTTCAGCTCACTAGCTCCTGCTATGAGCGCACGTAAATTATCGCCCCGATTATGGCGTTGAGAGCCGGCGGCACAGGAGAAACGAGCCTCGACAGCAACAACTGATCTCGTAGGGTGCAGCGTGCGCCGGCTATCGGCTGCGTGTGAAGCTCGCGCTTCTCTCGGCGGTAGGATAGCTTGCTGGCGCGCCCACAAAGCGAGCTCGCTGTGGATGGCGGCTACGAATACAACCTTAGCGGTGCAAAGAAGCACTCCCGATAGCCTCCGTTTCTGATGTCCACGACGGGGCCACGCAGCGCCGTTGTCAGCTCACTAGGTGCTGCTATGAGCGCACGTAAATTATCGCCCCGATTATGGCGTTGAGAGCCGGCGGCACAGGAGAAACGAGCCTCGACAGCAACAACGGAGCTCGTAGGGTGCAGCGTGCGCCGGCTACCGGCTGCGTGTGAAGCTCCCGCTTCTCTCGGCGCCAGGACAATTTGCTGGCGCGCCCACAAAGCGAGCTCGCTGTGAATGGCGGCTAGGAAAACAACCTTAGCGGTGCAAAGGAGCACTCCCGATAGCCTCCGTTTCTAATGTCCACGACGCGGTCACGCAGCGCCGTTGTCATTTCACTAGCTCCTGCTCTGAGCGCACGTAAATTATCACCCCGATTATGGCGTTGAGAGCCGGCGGCACAGGAGAAACGAGCCGCGACAGCAACAATTGAGTTCGGAGGGTGCAGCGTGCGCCGGCTATCGGCTGCGTGTGAAGCTCCCGCTTCTCTCGGCGCCAGGACAATTTGCTGGCGCGCCCACAAAGCGAGCTCCCTGTGAATGGCGGCTAGGAAAACAACCTTAGCGGTGCAAAGGAGCACTCCGGATAGCCTCCGTTTCTGATGTCCACGACGGGGTCACGCAGCGCCGATGTCAGCTCACTAGCTCCTGCTAGGAGCGCACGTAAATTATCGCCCCGATTATGGCGTTGAGAGTCGGCGGCACAGGAGAAACGAGCCTCGACAGCAACAACTGATCTCGTAGGGTGCAGCGTGCGCCGGCTGCCGGCTGCGTGTGAAGCTCGCGCTTCTCTCGGCGCTAGGACAGCTTGCTGGCGCGCCCACAAAGCGAGCTCGCAAAGGATGGCGGCTAGGAATACAACCTTAGCGGTGCAAAGGAGTACTCCCGATAGCCTCCGTTTCTGATGTCCACGACGGGGCCACGCAGCGCTGTTGTCAGCTCACTAGCTGCTGCTATGAGCGCACGTAAATTATCGCCCCGATTATGGCGTTGAGAGCCGGCGGCACAGGAGAAACGAGCCTCGACAGCAACAACTGAGCTCGTAGGGTGCAGCGTGCGCCGGCTACCGGCTGCGTGTGAAGCTCCCGCTTCTCTCGGCGCCAGGACAATTTGCTGGCGCGCCCACAAAGCGAGCTCGCTGTGAATGGCGGCTAGGAAAACAACCTTAGCGGTGCAAAGGAGCACTCCCGATAGCCTCCGTTTCTGATGTCCACGACGCGGTCACGCAGAGCCGTTCTCAGCTCACTAGCTCCTGCTATGAGCGCACGTAAATTATCGCCCCGATCATGGCGTTGAGAGCCGGCGGCACAGGAGAAACGAGTCGCGACAGCAACAACTGAGCTCGTAGGGTGCAGCGTGCGCCGGCTGCCGGCTGCGTGTGAAGCTCCCACTTTTCTCGGCGCTAGGACAGTTTGCTGGCGCGCCCACAAAGCGAGCTCGCTGTGGATGGCGGCTAGGAAAACAACCTTAGCGGTGCAAAGGAGCACTCCCGATAGCCTCCGTTTCTGATGTTCACGACGCGGTCACGCAGAGCCGTTTTCAGCTCACTAGCTCCTGCTATGAGCGCACGTAAATTATCGCCCCGATTATGGCGTTGAGAGCCGGCGGCACAGGAGAAACGAGCCTCGACAGCAACAACTGAGCTCGTAGGGTGCAGCGTGCGCCGGCTACCGGCTGCGTGTGAAGCTCCCGCTTCTCTCGGCGCCAGGACAATTTGCTGGCGCGCCCACAAAGCGAGCTCGCTGTGAATGGCGGCTAGGAAAACAACCTTAGCGGTGCAAAGGAGCACTCCCGATAGCCTCCGTTTCTGATGTCCACGACGCGGTCACGCAGAGCCGTTCTCAGCTCACTAGCTCCTGCTATGAGCGCACGTAAATTATCGCCCCGATCATGGCGTTGAGAGCCGGCGGCACAGGAGAAACGAGTCGCGACAGCAACAACTGAGCTCGTAGGGTGCAGCGTGCGCCGGCTGCCGGCTGCGTGTGAAGCTCCCACTTTTCTCGGCGCTAGGACAGTTTGCTGGCGCGCCCACAAAGCGAGCTCGCTGTGGATGGCGGCTAGGAAAACAACCTTAGCGGTGCAAAGGAGCACTCCCGATAGCCTCCGTTTCTGATGTCCACGACGCGGTCACGCAGAGCCGTTTTCAGCTCACTAGCTCCTGCTATGAGCGCACGTAAATTATCGCCCCGATTATGGCGTTGAGAGCCGGCGGCACAGGAGAAACGAGCCTCGACAGCAACAACTGATCTCGTAGGGTGCAGCGGGCGCCGGCTATCGGCTGCGTGTGAAGCTCGCGCTTCTCTCGGCGGTAGGACAGCTTGCTGGCGCGCCCACAAAGCGAGCTCGCTGTGGATGGCGGCTACGAATACAACCTTAGCGGTGCAAAGAAGCACTCCCGATAGCCTCCGTTTCTGATGTCCACGACGGGGCCACGCAGCGCCGTTGTCAGCTCACTAGCTGCTGCTATGAGCGCACGTAAATTATCGCCCCGATTATGGCGTTGAGAGCCGGCGGCACAGGAGAAACGAGCTTCGACAGCAACAACGGAGCTCGTAGGGTGCAGCGTGCGCCGGCTACCGGCTGCGTGTGAAGCTCCCGCTTCTCTCGGCGCCAGAACAATTTGCTGGCGCGCCCACAAAGCGAGCTCGCTGTGAATGGCGGCTAGGAAAACAACCTTAGCGGTGCAAAGGAGCACTCCCGATAGCCTCCGTTTCTGATGTCCACGACGGGGTCACGCAGCGCCGTTGTCAGCTCACTAGCTCCTGCTAGGAGCGCACGTAAATTATCGCCCCGATTATGGCGTTGAGAGCTGGCGGCACAGGAGAAACGAGCCTCGACAGCAACAACTGATCTCGTAGGGTGCAGCGTGCGCCGGCTGCCGGCTGCGTGTGAAGCTCCCACTTTTCTCGGCGCCAGGACAATTTGCTGGCGCGCCCACAAAGCGAGCTCGCTGTGAATGGCGGCTACGAATACAACCTTAGCAGTGCAAAGGAGCACTCCCGATAGCCTCCGTTTCTGATGTCCACGACGCGGTCACGCAGAGCCGTTTTCAGCTCACTAGCTCCTGCTATGAGCGCACGTAAATTATCGCCCCGATTATGGCGTTGATAGCCGGCGGCACAGGAGAAACGAGTCGCGACAGCAACAACTGAGCTCGTAGGGTGCAGCGTGCGCCGGCTGCCGGCTGCGTGTGAAGCTCCCACTTTTCTCGGCGCCAGGACAATTTGCTGGCGCGCCCACAAAGCGAGCTCGCTCTGAATGGCGGCTACGAATACAACCTTAGCAGTGCAAAGGAGCACTCCCGATAGCCTCCGTTTCTGATGTCCACGACGCGGTCACGCATAGCCGTTTTCAGCTCACTAGCTCCTGCTATGAGCGCACGTAAATTATCGCCCCGATTATGGCGTTGAGAGCCGGCGGCACAGGAGAAACGAGCCTCGACAGCAACAACTGATCTCGTAGGGTGCAGCGTGCGCCGGCTATCGGCTGCGTGTGAAGCTCGCGCTTCTCTCGGCGGTAGGATAGCTTGCTGGCGCGCCCACAAAGCGAGCTCGCTGTGGATGGCGGCTACGAATACAACCTTAGCGGTGCAAAGAAGCACTCCCGATAGCCTCCGTTTCTGATGTCCACGACGGGGCCACGCAGCGCCGTTGTCAGCTCACTAGGTGCTGCTATGAGCGCACGTAAATTATCGCCCCGATTATGGCGTTGAGAGCCGGCGGCACAGGAGAAACGAGCCTCGACAGCAACAACGGAGCTCGTAGGGTGCAGCGTGCGCCGGCTACCGGCTGCGTGTGAAGCTCCCGCTTCTCTCGGCGCCAGGACAATTTGCTGGCGCGCCCACAAAGCGAGCTCGCTGTGAATGGCGGCTAGGAAAACAACCTTAGCGGTGCAAAGGAGCACTCCGATAGCCTCCGTTTCTGATGTCCACGACGGGGTCACGCAGCGCCGTTGTCAGCTCACTAGCTCCTGCTAGGAGCGCACGTAAATTATCGCGCCGATTATGGCGTTGAGAGCCGGCGGCACAGGAGAAACGAGCCGCGACAGCAACAATTGAGTTCGGAGGGTGCAGCGTGCGCCAGCTACCGGCTGCGTGTGAACCTCCCGCTTCTATCGGCGCCAGGACAATTTGCTGGCGCGCCCACAAAGCGAGCTCGCTGTGAATGGCGGCTAGGAAAACAGCCTTAGCGGTGCAAAGGAGCACTCCCGATAGCCTCCGTTTCTGATGTCCACGACGGGGTCACGCAGCGCCGTTGTCAGCTCACTAGCTCCTGCTAGGAGCGCACGTAAATTATCGCCCCGATTATGGCGTTGAGAGCCGGCGGCACAGGAGAAACGAGCCTCGACAGCAACAACTGATCTCGTAGGGTGCAGCGTGCGCCGGCTATCGGCTGCGTGTGAAGCTCGCGCTTCTCTCGGCGGTAGGACAGCTTGCTGGCGCGCCCACAAAGCGAGCTCGCTGTGGATGGCGGCTACGAATACAATCTTAGCGGTGCAAAGAAGCACTCCCGATAGCCTCCGTTTCTGATGTCCACGACGGGGCCACGCAGCGCCGTTGTCAGCTCACTAGCTGCTGCTATGAGCGCACGTAAATTATCGTCCCGATTACGGCGTTGAGAGCCGGCGGCACAGGAGAAACGAGCCGCGACAGCAACAACGGAGCTCGTAGGGTGCAGCGTGCGCCGGTTACCGGCTGCGTGTGAAGCTCCCGCTTCTCTTGGCGCCAGGACAATTTGCTGGCGCGCCCACCAAGCGAGCTCGCTGTGAATGGCGGCTAGGAAAACAACCTTAGCGGTGCAAAGGAGCACTCCCGATAGCCTCCGTTTCTGATGGCCACGACGGGGTGACGCAGCGCCGTTGTCAGCTCACTAGCTCCTGCTAGGAGCGCTCGTAAATTATCGCCCCGATTATGGCGTTGAGAGCCGGCGGCACAGGAGAAACGAGCCGCGACAGCAACAACTGAGTTCGTAGGGTGCAGCGTGCGCCGGCTACCGGCTGCGTGTGATGCTCCCACTTTTCTCGGCGCTAGGACAGTTTGCTGGCGCGCCCACAAAGCGAGCTCGCTGTGGATGGCGGCTAGGAAAACAACCTTAACGGTGCAAAGGAGCACTCCCGATAGCCTCCGTTTCTGATGTCCACGACGCGGTCACGCAGAGCCGTTTTCAGCTCACTAGCTCCTGCTATGAGCGCACGTAAATTATCGCCCCGATTATGGCGTTGAGAGCCGGCGGCACAGGAGAAACGAGTCGCGACAGCAACAACTGAGCTCGTAGGGTACAGCGTGCGCCGGCTGCCGGCTGCGTGTGAAGCTCGCGCTTCTCTCGGCGCTAGGACAGCTTGCTGGCGCGCCCACAAAGCGAGCTCGCTAAGGATGGCGGCTAGGAATACAACCTTAGCGGTGCAAAGGAGCACTCCCGATAGCCTCCGTTTCTGATGTCCACGACGGGGCCACGCAGCGCCATTGTCAGCTCACTAGCTGCTGCTACGAGCGCACGTAAATTATCGCCCCGATTATGGCGTTGAGAGCCGGCGGCACAGGAGAAACGAGCCTCGAGAGCAACAACTGAGCTCGTAGGCTGCAGCGTGCGCCGGCTATCGGCTGCGTGTGAAGCTCGCGCTTCTCTCGGCGGTAGGACAGCTTGCTGGCGCGCCCACAAAGCGAGCTCGCTGTGGATGGCGGCTACCAATACAACCTTAGCGGTGCAAAGAAGCACTCCCGATAGCCTCCGTTTGTGATGTCCACGACGGGGCCACGCAGCGCCGTTGTCATCTCACTAGCTGCTGCTATGAGCGCACGTAAATTATCGCCCCGATTATGGCGTTGAGAGCCGGCGGCACAGGAGAAACGAGCCGCGACAGCAACAACTGAGCTCGTAGGGTGCAGCGTGCGCCGGCTACCGGCTGCGTGTGAAGCTCCCGGTTTTCTCGGCGCTAGGACAGTTTGCTGGCGCGCCCACAAAGCGAGCTCGCTGTGGATGGCGGCTAGGAAAACAACCTTAGCGGTGGAAAGGAGCACTCCCGATAGCCTCGGTTTCTGATGTCCACGACGCGGTCACGCAGCGCCGTTGTCAGCTCACTAGCTCCTCCTATGAGCGCACGTAAATTATCGCCCCGATCATGGCGTTGAGAGCCGGCGGCACAGGAGAAAAGAGTCGCGACAGCAACAACTGAGCTCGTAGGGTGCAGCGTGCGCGGGCTGCCGGCTGCGTGTGAAGCTCCCACTTTTCTCGGCGCTAGGACAGTTTGCTGGCGCGCCCACAAAGCGAGCTCGCTGTGGATGGCGGCTAGGAAAACAACCTTAGCGGTGCAAAGGAGCACTCCCGATAGCCTCCGTTTCTGATGTCCACGACGCGGTCACGCAGAGCCGTTTTCAGCTCACTAGCTCCTGCTATGAGCGCACGTAAATTATCGCCCCGATTATGGCATTGAGAGCCGGCGGCACAGGAGAAACGAGCCTCGACAGCAACAACTGATCTCGTAGGGTGCAGCGGGCGCCGGCTATCGGCTGCGTGTGAAGCTCGCGCTTCTCTCTGCGGTAGGACAGCTTGCTGGCGCGCCCACAAAGCGAGCTCGCTGTGGATGGCGGCTACGAATACAACCTTAGCGGTGCAAAGAAGCACTCCCGATAGCCTCCGTTTCTGATGTCCACGACGGGGCCACGCAGCGCCGTTGTCAGGTCACTAGCTGCTGCTATGAGCGCACGTAAATTATCGCCCGGATTATGGCGTTGAGACCCGGCGGCACAGGAGAAACGAGCCTCGACAGCAACAACGGAGCTCGTAGGGCGCAGCGTGCGCCGGCTACCGGCTGCGTGTGAAGCTCCCGCTTCTCTCGGCGCCAGAACAATTTGCTGGCGCGCCCACAAAGCGAGCTCGCTGTGAATGGCGGCTAGGAAAACAACCTTAGCGGTGCAAAGGAGCACTCCCGATAGCCTCCGTTTCTGATGTCCACGACGGGGTCACGCAGCGCCGTTGTCAGCTCACTAGCTCCTGCTAGGAGCGCACGTAAATTATCGCCCCGATTATGGCGTTGAGAGCCGGCGGCACAGGAGAAACGAGCCTCGACAGCAACAACTGATCTCGTAGGGTGCAGCGTGCGCCGGCTGCCGGCTGCGTGTGAAGCTCCCACTTTTCTCGGCGCCAGGACAATTTGCTGGCGCGCCCACAAAGCGAGCTCGCTGTGAATGGCGTCTACGAATACAACCTTAGCAGTGCAAAGGAGCACTCCCGATAGCTTCCGTTTCTGATGTCCACGACGCGGTCACGCAGAGCCGTTTTCAGCTCACTAGCTCCTGCTATGAGCGCACGTGAATTATCGCCCCGATTATGGCGTTGATAGCCGGCGGCACAGGAGAAACGAGTCGCGACAGCAACAACTGAGCTCGTAGGGTGCAGCGTGCGCCGGCTGCCGGCTGCGTGTGAAGCTCCCACTTTTCTCGGCGCTAGGACAGTTTGCTGGCGCGCCCACAAAGCGAGCTCGCTGTGGATGGCGGCTAGGAAAACAACCTTAGCGGTGCAAAGGAGCACTCCCGATAGCCTCCGTTTTTTGATGTCCACGACGGGGCCACGCAGCGCCGTTGTCAGCTCACTAGCTGCTGCTATGAGCGCACGTAAATTATCGTCCCGATTACGGCGTTGAGAGCCGGCGGCACACTCTAAGCTGGGTAACCCTTAATAGAGGTATACATTTTCGAATTTTTGTAACCTATAATTTATAAGGTACAAATGTAACCTATATCTTCGTAACCGTTATATACGTATACACGTAAGGGTTACGCAGTTATGGGTTACTTTGCAGCTTTCAGCATGTATACCTTTATATAAGTTACATCTACCGCCGTCCAAGGCCACACAAATTGGAAGGTGTGATGTTGCGCGCCGGGCGCGCTTTCGCCGGCGCCGCTGTGGCGACACCCCCAAGGCGCCTTTCCCGCGTGGTAAACAAACATTGCGTTAGTGGAAGATACGTGCGACCATGCTGTCCATTGCGCCGTCTAAACTTTTGCGTCGGGTGTCTTTTCTTCGTCCCTTGAATAAACTGCCGGCCAGACGGCTGGGGCTAAAAGAGAAATTACTTTTATAAATCCTAAAACACCAGTGCCAAAAAGCTTGAAAATGTTCTCTTAATATATATGCATCGCATTACCTGTTCGATAATCGTTACCCAGGTTGTCACCCAAAAATCTTCGTGAGTATTGGCAACGCTTAAGTCCTATAAACAGGCATAACTAAATTTGATGTTTGCATCAGCTTTGTGCCGTTTAAGAAACCGGTATCAAACATGCATGATAGGTATTTTGCTAAATTGAGCTTTAGTTAAACAACATTAGGCTTTAGTGAAACCAAGCTTGAGTGGAAAGATGCACTTGATAGCATACTTCAAAAAGACGCCAAAGTTATGATAACATAGCCTTAAGCCAAAAATTCTTGTCTGACAACGTAGGCCATGATTATCAAAAGAGAATTGCAGTACATGCACACATATTTGCGCATTTAACAGGAGCACATTTCCAGAAGTTTCGCATCGGTAGTTTTGAACATTCACATTTATTATTATGAAACACCTGTGGGCTATATATTAAAAAGCAAAGCTGCGAACCACCCCAACGTTATTATCGTTCCTTAATGAGTATTGGACGAGTGCGGATTCCTGGGCGAATTGGTGTTTCCTATATTGCTTTAGACTTAGAGGTAAAATTCGGTTTATTCATATATCCTTATTAAACCTATTTAATAAATCTTGCGTGAACAGCTTCACAAACATGGCCAAATATACAAATTCTTTACCTCAATATTTGCACGGATGTATTCAAAGCATTCCGAATTGTTTGGATACTGCCATTGAACAATTTCAGACGAATTCGAGTTTGAGCTACATTTATAAGATGGTTCTCAGGGGTGCACTTTCCCAGTACAGTGTTGTTGCCATGGTTTCCCACAGAAAAAACGCAGAATGTGGGAAAGTAGAAAGAACATTTATTACAAATTCACTTTTTCATACAAAGCAGTGTTTATGGCTATGTTCCCTACATTCTCCGTTTCACTCAGTCTAATATTACACTTGGAATTCACTCGCCTTTACGAATCCATCTTTACACTTCCCTCTTAGGTTCCTCTTTACAGTTCCACCTAAGTTGTGATTCCCACGCCAAGTTATCGTTTTTTATGCAGCACTAACAAGTTTCTAGGCCGATTGCAATCTGTCTTTTGGAGAAACTTTAAATGGTATCTATGATTTCCTGCACGAAAAAAGGCGCATGGAAAAATTCAGAGATAAGCTTCGCAATTTACGTAGTACACAAGCAGGCACAAAATCAGGGCACGCTGAAGATTTCCCGCGGTCATCTTGTTCCCTGCTGCCGCAGATGGAGGTATATATGTGAGGGGCCGTCACTTGGATTTCCCCACCTTGAAGAGCCATCTACAGAAAATTTCAGAAAAAGAACAAAATCCAGTGCAACCATAAGCCCCTCACACCAAACCACAGGCATGTGAAGTACGAAACATATATTGCACGAAAATGAAGACGGAGACCAGAGAATGAAATGAAAGCCCACAACTAGTGATTTACGGCCTTCCCTAATAATTTCACATAATTTCAGTAATCGTTACACAGAGCAATTTGGCCGCATTGTTCAGAAACACCGCGAAGCCACTGTAGTCATACCGGCCAACCTTCCCGAATTTTAATCGTGCCGTGTTCCAGTTTATCTCGCGAAATGTCTCTGCAGGCTCACCCAGAACAGGCAGAAACTTTGGGCTACGAGATACACTGACATACATTTGCAAAAGAGAAAACAAAAACGTTTCCGCGCCTTCATATGGAATCACTAGTACACGCAACAGAGGAAACGTCGCACTAAACCCAGGAAACGTGCTTTCACGATGCTGACGCCATCTGCGTCACATTTTTGGCTGTACTTAAACATCCTCCTCCCCCCCCCCGTGTACTGGCAGTTTCATTTTGAACAAGGATCCCACGTGGAAGCCGAAACGTTTTTCATTTAAGTAAAGTGTTCTTATCGGTGGTTTCTTCCTCGGCTATCAGTAAAAAGGAATCGCCAACTTACATTTTTTCTTCGTCCAGATGTGTTGTGGGAGAGGATACATCTAACTTGCACCGATCTTCAAGTGGCATTCCCAGGAGGTCTGTACCTGTAATGACTCGAAGGGTTATTTGGGTTAAAATGTAATAGGCTTTAGAGCTGGGCAGTTGGTATACATTCATAATGAAACAACACTTCAAACTTGACAAGACGAAAAAAAGAACACAGCACAAGCACTCACTAACAACTGGAGATTTCTTACAGAGCTATTTTAGAAAGAGAGTTCTTCTTGTTGGCTCTGCAAAACCACGCATCTTATAGAATAGCTAGAGTTGCTGAAAAACTACAAAGCTCCATGCAGAGGAAATCGTTATGTGAATTCATAACGTTCATGTAGTAACGAACTGATAGAAAGAGTCACTAAACATGAGGCAAAATAAGATACGAAATATAACATCATAACACTTGAAGAAAGGCCTCGCATTTTTACAAGTGAATCATACTTTTGTCTGTGCAGGCCTGGGTGCCATCTTTACAAAGAATATTTGAATGAATGTGTTTTAGTTATTGCATTTTCATACCGTTGTTTCCGCTGAAATCAGACTTCATTTCAACTTGTGTCATACGCAGGGGAGTCCTGGTTGTCAGCTCAAGGAACACTGCCTGCAAGAAAAAACAGTAGTGCTGATAAGTCATAGCATAGGTAGCCAGATGCAACCACACTTTTTGAACAGCCAGGATCCGAAGGGGGTGCAGAACCCATTTTTACACCTGCACCTGTCTCTGTGTAATTCGACACAATTTCTGTATCATCAAAAAACAACAATCAAGCAGCCTGCATGCTGGCTCATACATACCACCATTCTGTAAAGTCGCTTTACTGCACTACACTAGGATCACGCGAGACAATCATTTTCCCTGCAATACAACGCGAATAAATAAACGACTGATTTGTGCGAATGAGAACAATAAACCACTTAACATGGTGGAAATGGCCCGCTGTCTCAAAATGTCTAACACCAAATTTACCCACTCAAGGAAAAGAATGAAAAAAATGAGGAGTGTTGTACATACGAAAACGTTTTATTGTGCCCGTAAGGCAAACTTTCACAAAAAAGAGGCTTGTGCTGGACAAAAGTGAGTTTAGAAATTTCGGGCAGCATTAAGTGGACTACTTTTCTGTAGCACACACCTTGTGTTTATCCGGATATATTACTACAAGACCAATAAACTAGACACCATTCCGAATATATGCAGCGAGAAAAATGAACATTTCCCGACGGCTGAAACAAAATGATAATACCCAGAGAATAGCGCGATAATGTAAGACTTTAATGGGAAAAAATTCAATTATTCAAACAGAGCTACCTGACAATTACATGGGCCAATAACTCGTCAAGTGCGCCCGATGCAGCGAACAGCGTAAACAAAACGCTCAACACATGACGAAGGCGCGCAAACAGAGCAGAAAGCAGGTCGGTGCTTTCCCGATCGTCCTTTCCGTGCTTTCCTTATCGGTGCTTTCCCGATCGTCCGCTCTAGTCTGACGCAACGAACGCAAGCCCGTGAGTTCATTCAATTGCCGTCGCGGACAACAGAAAACGTCCAGCGAAGCAACCAGTCAGGTAACGAAAATCCCTCTCGAATGCTGCAATTTCAAATTGAAAAGTCCCCAGCGAAAAGATACATCCACTGAAAGCACGGAAACCGTTAAGGGAATATACTCACCGAGTTCGCTTTCACTGGCGCCGGGGCATTGGTCCAACATGCGAACTTGATGCTGGTCGTAGAAGAACGGGCCGTGAAGCGCTGCCAGTCACAAATGGGCTCGCCGCAGCCTCCGCGACTCACGCCGACAAATGAGTCTTGTAACAGCAATCCTCGCTTCATCGTAGGGGTATATCACAGCGGTTAAAAGGCTCGAGTGGCGCGAAAACGCGGCCACCGGGCCTGCCGGCGCCGCCATTTCTCTATATCCCGTCATGCAACGGAGAAATCAACGGCCGCCGGGAGAGAAGGCGCAACGAGCATCTCTTAGAGGTTACAGGGCGTTTTATAGGTTACAACGTAGAGGTTACATGTCAGATTTTGTTGATGTAACCTATAAATCATTATTGTAACCTATAAATCGCTTTTAACCTCACGCTTGTAACCCTTAGAACGGACTGGGATAAAGAAAACATCAAAATGAATCCATTGTAACCTTTATTTTATAGGTTACTTCCGTTTAGAAGTTACATTATGGGTTACCAGGATTAGAGTGCACAGGAGAAACGAGCCGCGACAGCAACAACGGAGCTCGTAGGGTGCAGCGTGCGCCGGCTACCGGCTGCGTGTGAAGCTCCTGCTTCTCTCGGCGCCAGGACAATTTGCTGGCGCGCCCACAAAGCGAGCTCGCTGTGAATGGCGGCTAGGAAAACAACCTTAGCGGTGCAAAGGAGCACTCCCGATAGCCTCCGTTTCTGATGGCCACGACGGGGTGACGCAGCGCCGTTGTCAGCTCACTAGCTCCTGCTAGGAGCGCTCGTAAATTATCGCCCCGATTATGGCGTTGAGAGCCGGCGGCACAGGAGAAACGAGCCGCGACAGCAACAACTGAGTTCGTAGGGTGCAGCGTGCGCCGGCTACCGGCTGCGTGTGAAGCTCCCACTTTTCTCGGCGCTAGGACAGTTTGCTGGCGCGCCCACAAAGCGAGCTCGCTGTGGATGGCGGCCAGGAAAACAACCTTAGCGGTGCAAAGGAGCACTCCCGATAGCCTCCGTTTCTGATGTCCACGACGCGGTCACGCAGAGCCGTTTTCAGCTCACTAGCTCCTGCTATGAGCGCACGTAAATTATCGCCCCGATTATGGCGTTGAGAGCCGGCGGCACAGGAGAAACGAGTCGCGACAGCAACAACTGAGCTCGTAGGGTACAGCGTGCGCCGGCTGCCGGCTGCGTGTGAAGCTCGCGCTTCTCTCGGCGCTAGGACAGCTTGCTGGCGCGCCCACAAAGCGAGCTCGCTAAGGATGGCGGCTAGGAATACAACCTTAGCGGTGCAAAGGAGCACTCCCGATAGCCTCCGTTTCTGATGTCCACGACGGGGCCACGCAGCGCCATTGTCAGCTCACTAGCTGCTGCTACGAGCGCACGTAAATTATCGCCCCGATTATGGCGTTGAGAGC
Source organism: Haemaphysalis longicornis (assembly GCF_048455015.1). NCBI lineage: Eukaryota > Metazoa > Arthropoda > Arachnida > Ixodida > Ixodidae > Haemaphysalis > Haemaphysalis longicornis. Next base: position 39,862,393 of record NW_027526385.1, on the reverse strand, counting down.
CGGCGGCACAGGAGAAACGAGCCTCGACAGCAACAACTGAGCTCGTAGGCTGCAGCGTGCGCCGGCTATCGGCTGCGTGTGAAGCTCGCGCTTCTCTCGGCGGTAGGACAGCTTGCTGGCGCGCCCACAAAGCGAGCTCGCTGTGGATGGCGGCTACCAATACAACCTTAGCGGTGCAAAGAAGCACTCCCGATAGCCTCCGTTTGTGATGTCCACGACGGGGCCACGCAGCGCCGTTGTCATCTCACTAGCTGCTGCTATGAGCGCACGTAAATTATCGCCCCGATTATGGCGTTGAGAGCCGGCGGCACAGGAGAAACGAGCCGCGACAGCAACAACTGAGCTCGTAGGGTGCAGCGTGCGCCGGCTACCGGCTGCGTGTGAAGCTCCCGCTTTTCTCGGCGCTAGGACAGTTTGATGGCGCGCCCACAAAGCGAGCTCGCTGTGGATGGCGGCTAGGAAAACAACCTTAGCGGTGGAAAGGAGCACTCCCGATAGCCTCCGTTTCTGATGTCCACGACGCGGTCACGCAGCGCCGTTGTCAGCTCACTAGCTCCTCCTATGAGCGCACGTAAATTATCTCCCCGATTATGGCGTTGAGAGCCGGCGGCACAGCAGAAACGAGCCGCGACAGCAACAACTGAGCTGGTAGGGTGTAGCGTGCGCCGGCTACCGGCTGCGTGTGAAGCTCGTGCTTCTCTCGGCGCTAGGACAGTTTGCTGGCGCGCCCACAAAGCGAGCTCGTTGTGGATGGCGGCAAGGAATACAACCTTAGCGGTGCAAAGGAGCACTCCCGATAGCCTTCGTTTCTGATGTCCACGAAGCGGTCACGCAGAGCCGTTTTCAGCTCACTAGCTCCTGCTATGAGCGCACGTAAATTATCGCCCCGATTATGGCGTTGAGAGCCGGCGGCACAGGAGAAACGAGCATCGACAGCAACAACTGATCTCGTAGGGTGCAGCGTGCGCCGGCTATCGGCTCCGTGTGAAGCTCGCGCTTCTCTCGGCGGTAGGACAGCTTGCTGGCGCGCCCACAAAGCGAGCTCGCTGTGGATGGCGGCTACGAATAAAACCTTAGCGGTGCAAAGAAGCACTCCCGATAGCCTCCGTTTCTGATGTCCACGACGGGGCCACGCAGCGCCGTTGTCAGCTCACTAGCTGCTGCTATGAGCGCACGTAAATTATCGCCCCGATTATGGCGTTGAGAGCCGGCGGCACAGGAGAAACGAGCCTCGACAGCAACAACGGAGCTCGTAGGGTGCAGCGTGCGCCGGCTGCCGGCTGCGTGTGAAGCTCCCACTTTTCTCGGCGCTAGGACAGTTTGCTGGCGCGCCCACAAAGCGAGCTCGCTGTGGATGGCGGCTAGGAAAACAACCTTAGCGGTGCAAAGGAGCACTCCCGATAGCCTCCGTTTCTGATGTCCACGACGCGGTCACGCAGAGCCGTTTTCAGCTCACTAGCTCCTGCTATGAGCGCACGTAAATTATCTCCCCGATTATGGCGTTGAGAGCCGGCGGCACAGGAGAAACGAGCCTCGACAGCAACAACTGATCTCGTAGGGTGCAGCGTGCGCCGGCTGCCGGCTGCGTGTGAAGCTCCCACTTTATCGGCGCCAGGACAATTTGCTGGCGCGCCCACAAAGCGAGCTCGCTGTGAATGGCGGCTACGAATACAAACTTAGCAGTGCAAAGGAGCACTCCCGATAGCCTCCGTTTCTGATGTCCACGACGCGGTCATGCAGAGCCGTTTTCAGCTCACTAGCTCCTGCTATGAGCGCACGTAAATTATCGCCCCGATTATGGCGTTGAGAGCCGGCGGCACAGGAGAAACGAGTCGCGACAGCAACAACTGAGCTCGTAGGGTGCAGCGTGCGCCGGCTGCCGGCTGCGTGTGAAGCTCCCACTTTTCTCGGCGCTAGGACAGTTTGCTGGCGCGCCCACAAAGCGAGCTCGCTGTGGATGGCAGCTAGGAAAACAACCTTAGCGGTGCAAAGGAGCACTCCCGATAGCCTCCGTTTCTGATGTCCACGACGCGGTCACGCAGAGCCGTTTTCAGCTCACTAGCTCCTGCTATGAGCGCACGTGAATTATCGCCCCGATTATGGCGTTGATAGCCGGCGGCACAGGAGAAACGAGTCGCGACAGCAACAACTGAGCTCGTAGGGTGCAGCGTGCGCCGGCTACCGGCTGCGTGTGAAGCTCCCGCTTCTCTCGGCGGTAGGACAGCTTGCTGGCGCGCCCACAAAGCGAGCTCGCTGTGAATGGCGGCTAGGAAAACAACCTTAGCGGTGCAAAGGAGCACTCCCGATAGCCTCCGTTTCTGATGTCCACGACGGGGCCACGCAGCGCCGTTGTCAGCTCACTAGCTCCTGCTATGAGCGCACGTAAATTATCGCCCCGATTATGGCGTTGAGAGCCGGCGGCACAGGAGAAACGAGTCGCGACAGCAACAACTGAGCTCGTAGGGTACAGCGTGCGCCGGCTGCCGGCTGCGTGTGAAGCTCGCGCTTCTCTCGGCGCTAGGACAGCTTGCTGGCGCGCCCACAAAGCGAGCTCGCTAAGGATGGCGGCTAGGAATACAACCTTAGCGGTGCAAAGGAGCACTCCCGATAGCCTCCGTTTCTGATGTCCACGACGGGGCCACGCAGCGCCATTGTCAGCTCACTAGCTGCTGCTACGAGCGCACGTAAATTATCGCCCCGATTATGGCGTTGAGAGCCGGCGGCACAGGAGAAACGAGCCTCGAGAGCAACAACTGAGCTCGTAGGCTGCAGCGTGCGCCGGCTATCGGCTGCGTGTGAAGCTCGCGCTTCTCTCGGCGGTAGGACAGCTTGCTGGCGCGCCCACAAAGCGAGCTCGCTGTGGATGGCGGCTACCAATACAACCTTAGCGGTGCAAAGAAGCACTCCCGATAGCCTCCGTTTGTGATGTCCACGACGGGGCCACGCAGCGCCGTTGTCATCTCACTAGCTGCTGCTATGAGCGCACGTAAATTATCGCCCCGATTATGGCGTTGAGAGCCGGCGGCACAGGAGAAACGAGCCGCGACAGCAACAACTGAGCTCGTAGGGTGCAGCGTGCGCCGGCTACCGGCTGCGTGTGAAGCTCCCGGTTTTCTCGGCGCTAGGACAGTTTGCTGGCGCGCCCACAAAGCGAGCTCGCTGTGGATGGCGGCTAGGAAAACAACCTTAGCGGTGGAAAGGAGCACTCCCGATAGCCTCGGTTTCTGATGTCCACGACGCGGTCACGCAGCGCCGTTGTCAGCTCACTAGCTCCTCCTATGAGCGCACGTAAATTATCGCCCCGATTATGGCGTTGAGAGCCGGCGGCACAGGAGAAACGAGCCTCGACAGCAACAACTGAGCTCGTAGGGTGCAGCGTGCGCCGGCTACCGGCTGCGTGTGAAGCTCCCGCTTCTCTCGGCGCCAGGACAATTTGCTGGCGCGCCCACAAAGCGAGCTCGCTGCGAATGGCGGCTAGGAAAACAACCTTAGCGGTGCAAAGGAGCACTCCCGATAGCCTCCGTTTCTGATGTCCACGACGCGGTCACGCAGAGCCGTTCTCAGCTCACTAGCTTCTGCTATGAGCGCACGTAAATTATCGCCCCGATCATGGCGTTGAGAGCCGGCGGCACAGGAGAAAAGAGTCGCGACAGCAACAACTGAGCTCGTAGGGTGCAGCGTGCGCGGGCTGCCGGCTGCGTGTGAAGCTCCCACTTTTCTCGGCGCTAGGACAGTTTGCTGGCGCGCCCACAAAGCGAGCTCGCTGTGGATGGCGGCTAGGAAAACAACCTTAGCGGTGCAAAGGAGCACTCCCGATAGCCTCCGTTTCTGATGTCCACGACGCGGTCACGCAGAGCCGTTTTCAGCTCACTAGCTCCTGCTATGAGCGCACGTAAATTATCGCCCCGATTATGGCATTGAGAGCCGGCGGCACAGGAGAAACGAGCCTCGACAGCAACAACTGATCTCGTAGGGTGCAGCGGGCGCCGGCTATCGGCTGCGTGTGAAGCTCGCGCTTCTCTCTGCGGTAGGACAGCTTGCTGGCGCGCCCACAAAGCGAGCTCGCTGTGGATGGCGGCTACGAATACAACCTTAGCGGTGCAAAGAAGCACTCCCGATAGCCTCCGTTTCTGATGTCCACGACGGGGCCACGCAGCGCCGTTGTCAGGTCACTAGCTGCTGCTATGAGCGCACGTAAATTATCGCCCGGATTATGGCGTTGAGACCCGGCGGCACAGGAGAAACGAGCCTCGACAGCAACAACGGAGCTCGTAGGGCGCAGCGTGCGCCGGCTACCGGCTGCGTGTGAAGCTCCCGCTTCTCTCGGCGCCAGAACAATTTGCTGGCGCGCCCACAAAGCGAGCTCGCTGTGAATGGCGGCTAGGAAAACAACCTTAGCGGTGCAAAGGAGCACTCCCGATAGCCTCCGTTTCTGATGTCCACGACGGGGTCACGCAGCGCCGTTGTCAGCTCACTAGCTCCTGCTAGGAGCGCACGTAAATTATCGCCCCGATTATGGCGTTGAGAGCCGGCGGCACAGGAGAAACGAGCCTCGACAGCAACAACTGATCTCGTAGGGTGCAGCGTGCGCCGGCTGCCGGCTGCGTGTGAAGCTCCCACTTTTCTCGGCGCCAGGACAATTTGCTGGCGCGCCCACAAAGCGAGCTCGCTGTGAATGGCGGCTACGAATACAACCTTAGCAGTGCAAAGGAGCACTCCCGATAGCTTCCGTTTCTGATGTCCACGACGCGGTCACGCAGAGCCGTTTTCAGCTCACTAGCTCCTGCTATGAGCGCACGTGAATTATCGCCCCGATTATGGCGTTGATAGCCGGCGGCACAGGAGAAACGAGTCGCGACAGCAACAACTGAGCTCGTAGGGTGCAGCGTGCGCCGGCTGCCGGCTGCGTGTGAAGCTCCCACTTTTCTCGGCGCTAGGACAGTTTGCTGGCGCGCCCACAAAGCGAGCTCGCTGTGGATGGCGGCTAGGAAAACAACCTTAGCGGTGCAAAGGAGCACTCCCGATAGCCTCCGTTTTTTGATGTCCACGACGGGGCCACGCAGCGCCGTTGTCAGCTCACTAGCTGCTGCTATGAGCGCACGTAAATTATCGTCCCGATTACGGCGTTGAGAGCCGGCGGCACACTCTAAGCTGGGTAACCCTTAATAGAGGTATACATTTTCGAATTTTTGTAACCTATAATTTATAAGGTACAAATGTAACCTATATCTTCGTAACCGTTATATACGTATACACGTAAGGGTTACGCAGTTATGGGTTACTTTGCAGCTTTCAGCATGTATACCTTTATATAAGTTACATCTACCGCCGTCCAAGGCCACACAAATTGGAAGGTGTGATGTTGCGCGCCGGGCGCGCTTTCGCCGGCGCCGCTGTGGCGACACCCCCAAGGCGCCTTTCCCGCGTGGTAAACAAACATTGCGTTAGTGGAAGATACGTGCGACCATGCTGTCCATTGCGCCGTCTAAACTTTTGCGTCGGGTGTCTTTTCTTCGTCCCTTGAATAAACTGCCGGCCAGACGGCTGGGGCTAAAAGAGAAATTACTTTTATAAATCCTAAAACACCAGTGCCAAAAAGCTTGAAAATGTTCTCTTAATATATATGCATCGCATTACCTGTTCGATAATCGTTACCCAGGTTGTCACCCAAAAATCTTCGTGAGTATTGGCAACGCTTAAGTCCTATAAACAGGCATAACTAAATTTGATGTTTGCATCAGCTTTGTGCCGTTTAAGAAACCGGTATCAAACATGCATGATAGGTATTTTGCTAAATTGAGCTTTAGTTAAACAACATTAGGCTTTAGTGAAACCAAGCTTGAGTGGAAAGATGCACTTGATAGCATACTTCAAAAAGACGCCAAAGTTATGATAACATAGCCTTAAGCCAAAAATTCTTGTCTGACAACCTAGGCCATGATTATCAAAAGAGAATTGCAGTACATGCACACATATTTGCGCATTTAACAGGAGCACATTTCCAGAAGTTTCGCATCGGTAGTTTTGAACATTCACATTTATTATTATGAAACACCTGTGGGCTATATATTAAAAAGCAAAGCTGCGAACCACCCCAACGTTATTATCGTTCCTTAATGAGTATTGGACGAGTGCGGATTCCTGGGCGAATTGGTGTTTCCTATATTGCTTTAGACTTAGAGGTAAAATTCGGTTTATTCATATATCCTTATTAAACCTATTTAATAAATCTTGCGTGAACAGCTTCACAAACATGGCCAAATATACAAATTCTTTACCTCAATATTTGCACGGATGTATTCAAAGCATTCCGAATTGTTTGGATACTGCCATTGAACAATTTCAGACGAATTCGAGTTTGAGCTACATTTATAAGATGGTTCTCAGGGGTGCACTTTCCCAGTACAGTGTTGTTGCCATGGTTTCCCACAGAAAAAACGCAGAATGTGGGAAAGTAGAAAGAACATTTATTACAAATTCACTTTTTCATACAAAGCAGTGTTTATGGCTATGTTCCCTACATTCTCCGTTTCACTCAGTCTAATATTACACTTGGAATTCACTCGCCTTTACGAATCCATCTTTACACTTCCCTCTTAGGTTCCTCTTTACAGTTCCACCTAAGTTGTGATTCCCACGCCAAGTTATCGTTTTTTATGCAGCACTAACAAGTTTCTAGGCCGATTGCAATCTGTCTTTTGGAGAAACTTTAAATGGTATCTATGATTTCCTGCACGAAAAAAGGCGCATGGAAAAATTCAGAGATAAGCTTCGCAATTTACGTAGTACACAAGCAGGCACAAAATCAGGGCACGCTGAAGATTTCCCGCGGTCATCTTGTTCCCTGCTGCCGCAGATGGAGGTATATATGTGAGGGGCCGTCACTTGGATTTCCCCACCTTGAAGAGCCATCTACAGAAAATTTCAGAAAAAGAACAAAATCCAGTGCAACCATAAGCCCCTCACACCAAACCACAGGCATGTGAAGTACGAAACATATATTGCACGAAAATGAAGACGGAGACCAGAGAATGAAATGAAAGCCCACAACTAGTGATTTACGGCCTTCCCTAATAATTTCACATAATTTCAGTAATCGTTACACAGAGCAATTTGGCCGCATTGTTCAGAAACACCGCGAAGCCACTGTAGTCATACCGGCCAACCTTCCCGAATTTTAATCGTGCCGTGTTCCAGTTTATCTCGCGAAATGTCTCTGCAGGCTCACCCAGAACAGGCAGAAACTTTGGGCTACGAGATACACTGACATACATTTGCAAAAGAGAAAACAAAAACGTTTCCGCGCCTTCATATGGAATCACTAGTACACGCAACAGAGGAAACGTCGCACTAAACCCAGGAAACGTGCTTTCACGATGCTGACGCCATCTGCGTCACATTTTTGGCTGTACTTAAACATCCTCCTCCCCCCCCCGTGTACTGGCAGTTTCATTTTGAACAAGGATCCCACGTGGAAGCCGAAACGTTTTTCATTTAAGTAAAGTGTTCTTATCGGTGGTTTCTTCCTCGGCTATCAGTAAAAAGGAATCGCCAACTTACATTTTTTCTTCGTCCAGATGTGTTGTGGGAGAGGATACATCTAACTTGCACCGATCTTCAAGTGGCATTCCCAGGAGGTCTGTACCTGTAATGACTCGAAGGGTTATTTGGGTTAAAATGTAATAGGCTTTAGAGCTGGGCAGTTGGTATACATTCATAATGAAACAACACTTCAAACTTGACAAGACGAAAAAAAGAACACAGCACAAGCACTCACTAACAACTGGAGATTTCTTACAGAGCTATTTTAGAAAGAGAGTTCTTCTTGTTGGCTCTGCAAAACCACGCATCTTATAGAATAGCTAGAGTTGCTGAAAAACTACAAAGCTCCATGCAGAGGAAATCGTTATGTGAATTCATAACGTTCATGTAGTAACGAACTGATAGAAAGAGTCACTAAACATGAGGCAAAATAAGATACGAAATATAACATCATAACACTTGAAGAAAGGCCTCGCATTTTTACAAGTGAATCATACTTTTGTCTGTGCAGGCCTGGGTGCCATCTTTACAAAGAATATTTGAATGAATGTGTTTTAGTTATTGCATTTTCATACCGTTGTTTCCGCTGAAATCAGACTTCATTTCAACTTGTGTCATACGCAGGGGAGTCCTGGTTGTCAGCTCAAGGAACACTGCCTGCAAGAAAAAACAGTAGTGCTGATAAGTCATAGCATAGGTAGCCAGATGCAACCACACTTTTTGAACAGCCAGGATCCGAAGGGGGTGCAGAACCCATTTTTACACCTGCACCTGTCTCTGTGTAATTCGACACAATTTCTGTATCATCAAAAAACAACAATCAAGCAGCCTGCATGCTGGCTCATACATACCACCATTCTGTAAAGTCGCTTTACTGCACTACACTAGGATCACGCGAGACAATCATTTTCCCTGCAATACAACGCGAATAAATAAACGACTGATTTGTGCGAATGAGAACAATAAACCACTTAACATGGTGGAAATGGCCCGCTGTCTCAAAATGTCTAACACCAAATTTACCCACTCAAGGAAAAGAATGAAAAAAATGAGGAGTGTTGTACATACGAAAACGTTTTATTGTGCCCGTAAGGCAAACTTTCACAAAAAAGAGGCTTGTGCTGGACAAAAGTGAGTTTAGAAATTTCGGGCAGCATTAAGTGGACTACTTTTCTGTAGCACACACCTTGTGTTTATCCGGATATATTACTACAAGACCAATAAACTAGACACCATTCCGAATATATGCAGCGAGAAAAATGAACATTTCCCGACGGCTGAAACAAAATGATAATACCCAGAGAATAGCGCGATAATGTAAGACTTTAATGGGAAAAAATTCAATTATTCAAACAGAGCTACCTGACAATTACATGGGCCAATAACTCGTCAAGTGCGCCCGATGCAGCGAACAGCGTAAACAAAACGCTCAACACATGACGAAGGCGCGCAAACAGAGCAGAAAGCAGGTCGGTGCTTTCCCGATCGTCCTTTCCGTGCTTTCCTTATCGGTGCTTTCCCGATCGTCCGCTCTAGTCTGACGCAACGAACGCAAGCCCGTGAGTTCATTCAATTGCCGTCGCGGACAACAGAAAACGTCCAGCGAAGCAACCAGTCAGGTAACGAAAATCCCTCTCGAATGCTGCAATTTCAAATTGAAAAGTCCCCAGCGAAAAGATACATCCACTGAAAGCACGGAAACCGTTAAGGGAATATACTCACCGAGTTCGCTTTCACTGGCGCCGGGGCATTGGTCCAACATGCGAACTTGATGCTGGTCGTAGAAGAACGGGCCGTGAAGCGCTGCCAGTCACAAATGGGCTCGCCGCAGCCTCCGCGACTCACGCCGACAAATGAGTCTTGTAACAGCAATCCTCGCTTCATCGTAGGGGTATATCACAGCGGTTAAAAGGCTCGAGTGGCGCGAAAACGCGGCCACCGGGCCTGCCGGCGCCGCCATTTCTCTATATCCCGTCATGCAACGGAGAAATCAACGGCCGCCGGGAGAGAAGGCGCAACGAGCATCTCTTAGAGGTTACAGGGCGTTTTATAGGTTACAACGTAGAGGTTACATGTCAGATTTTGTTGATGTAACCTATAAATCATTATTGTAACCTATAAATCGCTTTTAACCTCACGCTTGTAACCCTTAGAACGGACTGGGATAAAGAAAACATCAAAATGAATCCATTGTAACCTTTATTTTATAGGTTACTTCCGTTTAGAAGTTACATTATGGGTTACCAGGATTAGAGTGCACAGGAGAAACGAGCCGCGACAGCAACAACGGAGCTCGTAGGGTGCAGCGTGCGCCGGCTACCGGCTGCGTGTGAAGCTCCTGCTTCTCTCGGCGCCAGGACAATTTGCTGGCGCGCCCACAAAGCGAGCTCGCTGTGAATGGCGGCTAGGAAAACAACCTTAGCGGTGCAAAGGAGCACTCCCGATAGCCTCCGTTTCTGATGGCCACGACGGGGTGACGCAGCGCCGTTGTCAGCTCACTAGCTCCTGCTAGGAGCGCTCGTAAATTATCGCCCCGATTATGGCGTTGAGAGCCGGCGGCACAGGAGAAACGAGCCGCGACAGCAACAACTGAGTTCGTAGGGTGCACCGTGCGCCGGCTACCGGCTGCGTGTGAAGCTCCCACTTTTCTCGGCGCTAGGACAGTTTGCTGGCGCGCCCACAAAGCGAGCTCGCTGTGGATGGCGGCCAGGAAAACAACCTTAGCGGTGCAAAGGAGCACTCCCGATAGCCTCCGTTTCTGATGTCCACGACGCGGTCACGCAGAGCCGTTTTCAGCTCACTAGCTCCTGCTATGAGCGCACGTAAATTATCGCCCCGATTATGGCGTTGAGAGCCGGCGGCACAGGAGAAACGAGTCGCGACAGCAACAACTGAGCTCGTAGGGTACAGCGTGCGCCGGCTGCCGGCTGCGTGTGAAGCTCGCGCTTCTCTCGGCGCTAGGACAGCTTGCTGGCGCGCCCACAAAGCGAGCTCGCTAAGGATGGCGGCTAGGAATACAACCTTAGCGGTGCAAAGGAGCACTCCCGATAGCCTCCGTTTCTGATGTCCACGACGGGGCCACGCAGCGCCATTGTCAGCTCACTAGCTGCTGCTACGAGCGCACGTAAATTATCGCCCCGATTATGGCGTTGAGAGCCGGCGGCACAGGAGAAACGAGCCTCGACAGCAACAACTGAGCTCGTAGGCTGCAGCGTGCGCCGGCTATCGGCTGCGTGTGAAGCTCGCGCTTCTCTCGGCGGTAGGACAGCTTGCTGGCGCGCCCACAAAGCGAGCTCGCTGTGGATGGCGGCTACCAATACAACCTTAGCGGTGCAAAGAAGCACTCCCGATAGCCTCCGTTTGTGATGTCCACGACGGGGCCACGCAGCGCCGTTGTCATCTCACTAGCTGCTGCTATGAGCGCACGTAAATTATCGCCCCGATTATGGCGTTGAGAGCCGGCGGCACAGGAGAAACGAGCCGCGACAGCAACAACTGAGCTCGTAGGGTGCAGCGTGCGCCGGCTACCGGCTGCGTGTGAAGCTCCCGCTTTTCTCGGCGCTAGGACAGTTTGATGGCGCGCCCACAAAGCGAGCTCGCTGTGGATGGCGGCTAGGAAAACAACCTTAGCGGTGGAAAGGAGCACTCCCGATAGCCTCCGTTTCTGATGTCCACGACGCGGTCACGCAGCGCCGTTGTCAGCTCACTAGCTCCTCCTATGAGCGCACGTAAATTATCTCCCCGATTATGGCGTTGAGAGCCGGCGGCACAGCAGAAACGAGCCGCGACAGCAACAACTGAGCTGGTAGGGTGTAGCGTGCGCCGGCTACCGGCTGCGTGTGAAGCTCGTGCTTCTCTCGGCGCTAGGACAGTTTGCTGGCGCGCCCACAAAGCGAGCTCGTTGTGGATGGCGGCAAGGAATACAACCTTAGCGGTGCAAAGGAGCACTCCCGATAGCCTTCGTTTCTGATGTCCACGAAGCGGTCACGCAGAGCCGTTTTCAGCTCACTAGCTCCTGCTATGAGCGCACGTAAATTATCGCCCCGATTATGGCGTTGAGAGCCGGCGGCACAGGAGAAACGAGCATCGACAGCAACAACTGATCTCGTAGGGTGCAGCGTGCGCCGGCTATCGGCTCCGTGTGAAGCTCGCGCTACTCTCGGCGGTAGGACAGCTTGCTGGCGCGCCCACAAAGCGAGCTCGCTGTGGATGGCGGCTACGAATAAAACCTTAGCGGTGCAAAGAAGCACTCCCGATAGCCTCCGTTTCTGATGTCCACGACGGGGCCACGCAGCGCCGTTGTCAGCTCACTAGCTGCTGCTATGAGCGCACGTAAATTATCGCCCCGATTATGGCGTTGAGAGCCGGCGGCACAGGAGAAACGAGCCTCGACAGCAACAACGGAGCTCGTAGGGTGCAGCGTGCGCCGGCTGCCGGCTGCGTGTGAAGCTCCCACTTTTCTCGGCGCTAGGACAGTTTGCTGGCGCGCCCACAAAGCGAGCTCGCTGTGGATGGCGGCTAGGAAAACAACCTTAGCGGTGCAAAGGAGCACTCCCGATAGCCTCCGTTTCTGATGTCCACGACGCGGTCACGCAGAGCCGTTTTCAGCTCACTAGCTCCTGCTATGAGCGCACGTAAATTATCTCCCCGATTATGGCGTTGAGAGCCGGCGGCACAGGAGAAACGAGCCTCGACAGCAACAACTGATCTCGTAGGGTGCAGCGTGCGCCGGCTGCCGGCTGCGTGTGAAGCTCCCACTTTATCGGCGCCAGGACAATTTGCTGGCGCGCCCACAAAGCGAGCTCGCTGTGAATGGCGGCTACGAATACAAACTTAGCAGTGCAAAGGAGCACTCCCGATAGCCTCCGTTTCTGATGTCCACGACGCGGTCATGCAGAGCCGTTTTCAGCTCACTAGCTCCTGCTATGAGCGCACGTAAATTATCGCCCCGATTATGGCGTTGAGAGCCGGCGGCACAGGAGAAACGAGTCGCGACAGCAACAACTGAGCTCGTAGGGTGCAGCGTGCGCCGGCTGCCGGCTGCGTGTGAAGCTCCCACTTTTCTCGGCGCTAGGACAGTTTGCTGGCGCGCCCACAAAGCGAGCTCGCTGTGGATGGCAGCTAGGAAAACAACCTTAGCGGTGCAAAGGAGCACTCCCGATAGCCTCCGTTTCTGATGTCCACGACGCGGTCACGCAGAGCCGTTTTCAGCTCACTAGCTCCTGCTATGAGCGCACGTGAATTATCGCCCCGATTATGGCGTTGATAGCCGGCGGCACAGGAGAAACGAGTCGCGACAGCAACAACTGAGCTCGTAGGGTGCAGCGTGCGCCGGCTACCGGCTGCGTGTGAAGCTCCCGCTTCTCTCGGCGGTAGGACAGCTTGCTGGCGCGCCCACAAAGCGAGCTCGCTGTGAATGGCGGCTAGGAAAACAACCTTAGCGGTGCAAAGGAGCACTCCCGATAGCCTCCGTTTCTGATGTCCACGACGGGGCCACGCAGCGCCGTTGTCAGCTCACTAGCTGCTGCTATGAGCGCACGTAAATTATCGCCCCGATTATGGCGTTGAGAGCCGGCGGCACAGGAGAAACGAGCCTCGACTGCAACAACGGAGCTCGTAGGGTACAGCGTGCGCCGGCTGCCGGCTGCGTGTGAAGCTCGCGCTTCTCTCGGCGCTAGGACGGCTTGCTGGCGCGCCCACAAAGCGAGCTCGCTAAGGATGGCGGCTAGGAATACAACCTTAGCGGTGCAAAGGAGCACTCCCGATAGCCTCCGTTTCTGATGTCCACGACGGGGCCACGCAGCGCCATTGTCAGCTCACTAGCTGCTGCTACGAGCGCACGTAAATTATCGCCCCGATTATGGCGTTGAGAGCCGGCGGCACAGGAGAAACGAGCCGCGACAGCAACAACTGAGCTCGTAGGGTGCAGCGTGCGCCGGCTATCGGCTGCGTGTGAAGCTCGCGCTTCTCTCGGTGCTCGGACAGCTTGCTGTCGCGCCCACAAAGCGAGCTCACTGTGGATGGCGGCTACGAATACAACCTTAGCGGTGCAAAGGAGCACTCCCGATAGCCTCCGTTTCTGATGTCCACGACGCGGTCACACAGCGCCGTTGTCAGCTCACTAGCTCCTGCAAGAAGCGCACGTAAATTATCGCCCCGATTATGGCGTTGAGAGCTGGCGGCACAGGAGAAACGAGCCGCGACAGCAACAACTGAGCTCGTAGGGTGCAGCGTGCGCCGGCTATCGGCTGCGTGTGAAGCTCGCGCTTCTCTGGCGCTCGGGCAGCTTGCTGTCGCGCCCACAAAGCGAGCTCGCTGTGGATGGCGGCTAGGAAAACAACCTTAGCGGTGCAAAGGAGCACTCCCGATAGCCTCCGTTTCTGATATCCACGACGCGGTCACGCAGCGCCGTTGTCAGCTCACTAGCTCCTCATATGAGCGCACGTAAATTATCTCCCCGATTATGGCGTTGAGAGCCGGCGGCACAGCAGAAACGAGCCGCGACAGCAACAACTGAGCTGGTAGGGTGTAGCGTGCGCCGGCTATCGGCTCCGTGTGAAGCTCGCGCTTCTCTCGGCGGTAGGACAGCTTGCTGGCGCGCCCACAAAGCGAGCTCGCTGTGGATGGCGGCTACGAATAAAACCTTAGCGGTGCAAAGAAGCACTCCCGATAGCCTCCGTTTCTGATGTCCACGACGGGGCCACGCAGCGCCGTTGTCAGCTCACTAGCTGCTGCTATGAGCGCACGTAAATTATCGCCCCGATTATGGCGTTGAGAGCCGGCGGCACAGGAGAAACGAGCCTCGACAGCAACAACGGAGCTCGTAGGGTGCAGCGTGCGCCGGCTGCCGGCTGCGTGTGAAGCTCCCACTTTTCTCGGCGCTAGGACAGTTTGCTGGCGCGCCCACAAAGCGAGCTCGCTGTGGATGGCGGCTAGGAAAACAACCTTAGCGGTGCAAAGGAGCACTCCCGATAGCCTCCGTTTTTGATGTCCACGACGCGGTCACGCAGCGCCGTTGTCAGCTCACTAGCTCCTGCTAGGAGCGCACGTAAATTATCGCCCCGATTATGGCGTTGAGAGCCGGCGGCACAGGAGAAACGAGCCTCGACAGCAACAACTGATCTCGTAGGGTGCAGCGTGCGCCGGCTGCCGGCTGCGTGTGAAGCTCCCACTTTATCGGCGCCAGGACAATTTGCTGGCGCGCCCACAAAGCGAGCTCGCTGTGAATGGCGGCTACGAATACAACCTTAGCAGTGCAAAGGAGCACTCCCGATAGCCTCCGTTTCTGATGTCCACGACGCGGTCACGCAGAGCCGTTTTCAGCTCACTAGCTCCTGCTATGAGCGCACGTAAATTATCGCCCCGATTATGGCGTTGAGAGCCGGCGGCACAGGAGAAACGAGTCGCGACAGCAACAACTGAGCTCGTAGGGTGCAGCGTGCGCCGGCTGCCGGCTGCGTGTGAAGCTCCCACTTTTCTCGGCGCTAGGACAGTTTGCTGGCGCGCCCACAAAGCGAGCTCGCTGTGGATGGCGGCTAGGAAAACAACCTTAGCGGTGCAAAGGAGCACTCCCGATAGCCTCCGTTTCTGATGTCCACGACGCGGTCACGCAGAGCCGTTTTTAGCTCACTAGCTCCTGCTATGAGCGCACGTAAATTATGGCCCCAATTATGGCGTTGAGAGCCGGCGGCACAGGAGAAACGAGCCTCGACAGGAACAACTGATCTCGTAGGGTGCAGCGTGCGCCGGCTATCGGCTGCGTGTGAAGCTCGCGCTTCTCTCGGCGGTAGGACAGCTTGCTGGCGCGCCCACAAAGCGAGCTCGCTGTGGATGGCGGCTACGAATACAACCTTAGCGGTGCAAAGAAGCACTCCCGATAGCCTCCGTTTCTGATGTCCACGACGGGGCCACGCAGCGCCGTTGTCAGCTCACTAGCTGCTGCTATGAGCGCACGTAAATTATCGCCCCGATTATGGCGTTGAGAGCCGGCGGCACAGGAGAAACGAGCCTCGACTGCAACAACGGAGCTCGTAGGGTGCAGCGTGCGCCGGCTACCGGCTGCGTGTGAAGCTCCTGCTTCTCTCGGCGCCAGGACAACTTGCTGGCGCGCCCACAAAGCGAGCTCGCTGTGAATGGCGGCTAGGAAAACAACCTTAGCGGTGCAAAGGAGCACTCCCGATAGCCTCCGTTTCTGATTTCCACGACGGGGTCACGCAGCGCCGTTGTCAGCTCACTAGGTCCTGCTAGGAGCGCACGTAAATTATCGCCCCGATTATGGCGTTGAGAGCCGGCGGCACAGGAGAAACGAGCCTCGACAGCAACAACTGATCTCGTAGGGTGCAGCGTGCGCCGGCTGCCGGCTGCGTGTGAAGCTCCCACTTTTCTCGGCGCCAGGACAATTTGCTGGCGCGCCCTCAAAGCGAGCTCGCTGTGAATGGCGGCTACGAATACAACCTTAGCGGTGCAAAGAAGCACTCCCGATAGCCTCCGTTTCTGATGTCCACGACGGGGCCACGCAGCGCCGTTGTCAGCTCACTAGCTGCTGCTATTAGCGCACGTAAATTATCGCCCCGATTATGGCATTGAGAGCCGGCGGCACAGGAGAAACGAGCCGCGACAGCAACAATTGAGTTCGGAGGGTGCAGCGTGCGCCGGCTGCCGGCTGCGTGTGAAGCTCCCACTTTTCTCGGCGCTAGGACAGTTTGCTGGCGCGCCCACAAAGCGAGCTCGCTGTGGATGGCGGCTAGGAAAACAACCTTAGCGGTGCAAAGGAGCACTCCCGATAGCCTCCGTTTCTGATGTCCACGACGCGGTCACGCAGAGCCGTTTTCAGCTCACTAGCTCCTGCTATGAGCGCACGTAAATTATCTCCCCGATTATGGCGTTGAGAGGCGGCGGCACAGGAGAAACGAGCCTCGACAGCAACAACTGATCTCGTAGGGTGCAGCGTGCGCCGGCTATCGGCGGCGTGTGAAGCTCGCGCTTCTCTCGGCGGTAGGACAGCTTGCTGGCGCGCCCACAAAGCGAGCTCGCTGTGGATGGCGGCTACGAATACAACCATAGCGGTGCAAAGAAGCACTCCCGATAGCCTCCGTTTCTGATGTCCACGACGGGGCCACGCAGCGCCGTTGTCAGCTCACTAGCTGCTGCTATGAGCACACGTAAATTATCGCCCCGATTATGGCGTTGAGAGCCGGCGGCACAGGAGAAACGAGCCTCGACTGCAACAACGGAGCTCGTAGGGTGCAGCGTGCGCCGGCTACCGGCTGCGTGTGAAGCTCCCGCTTCTCTCGGCGGTAGGACAGCTTGCTGGCGCGCCCACAAAGCGAGCTCGCTGTGAATGGCGGCTAGGAAAACAACCTTAGCGGTGCAAAGGAGCACTCCCGATAGCCTCCGTTTCTGATGTCCACGACGGGGTCACGCAGCGCCGTTGTCAGCTCACTAGCTCCTGCTAGGAGCGCACGTAAATTATCGCCCCGATTATGGCATTGAGAGCCGGCGGCACAGGAGAAACGAGCCTCGACAGCAACAACTGATCTCGTAGGGTGCAGCGTGCGCCGGCTGCCGGCTGCGTGTGAAGCTCCCACTTTTCTCGGCGCGAGGACAATTTGCTGGCGCGCCCACAAAGCGAGCTCGCTGTGAATGGCGGCTACGAATACAACCTTAGCAGTGCAAAGGAGCACTCCCGATAGCCTCCGTTTCTGATGTCCACGACGCGGTCACGCAGAGCCGTTTTCAGCTCACTAGCTCCTGCTATGAGCGCACGTAAATTATCGCCCCCATTATGGCGTTGAGAGCCGGCGGCACAGGAGAAACGAGTCGCGACAGCAACAACTGAGCTCGCAGGGTGCAGCGTGCGCCGGCTGCCGGCTGCGTGTGAAGCTCCCACTTTTCTCGGCGCTAGGACAGTTTGCTGGCGCGCCCACAAAGCGAGCTCGCTGTGGATGGCGGCTAGGAAAACAACCTTAGCGGTGCAAAGGAGCACTCCCGATAGCCTCCGTTTCTGATGTCCACGACGCGGTCACGCAGAGCCGTTTTCAGCTCACTAGCTCCTGCTATGAGCGCACGTAAATTATCGCCCCGATTATGGCGTTGAGAGCCGGCGGCACAGGAGAAACGAGCCTCGACAGCAACAACTGATCTCGTAGGGTGCAGCGTGCGCCGGCTATCGGCTGCGTGTGAAGCTCGCGCTTCTCTCGGCGGTAGGAGAGCTTGCTGGCGCGCCCACAAAGCGAGCTCGCTGTGGATGGCGGCTACGAATACAACCTTAGCGGTGCAAAGAAGCACTCCCGATAGCCTCCGTTTCTGATGTCCACGACGGGGCCACGCAGCGCCGTTGTCAGCTCACTAGGTCCTGCTAGGAGCGCACGTAAATTATCGCCCCGATTATGGCGTTGAGAGCCGGCGGCACAGGAGAAACGAGCCTCGACAGCAACAACTGATCTCGTAGGGTGCAGCGTGCGCCGGCTGCCGGCTGCGTGTGAAGCTCCCACTTTTCTCGGCGCCAGGACAATTTGCTGGCGCGCCCTCAAACCGAGCTCGCTGTGAATGGCGGCTACGAATACAACCTTAGCGGTGCAAAGAAGCACTCCCGATAGCCTCCGTTTCTGATGTCCACGACGGGGCCACGCAGCGCCGTTGTCAGCTCACTAGCTGCTGCTATTAGCTCACGTAAATTATCGCCCCGATTATGGCATTGAGAGCCGGCGGCACAGGAGAAACGAGCCGCGACAGCAACAATTGAGTTCGGAGGGTGCAGCGTGCGCCGGCTGCCGGCTGCGTGTGAAGCTCCCACTTTTCTCGGCGCTAGGACAGTTTGCTGGCGCGCCCACAAAGCGAGCTCGCTGTGGATGGCGGCTAGGAAAACAACCTTAGCGGTGCAAAGGAGCACTCCCGATAGCCTCCGTTTCTGATGTCCACGACGCGGTCACGCAGAGCCGTTTTCAGCTCACTAGCTCCTGCTATGAGCGCACGTAAATTATCTCCCCGATTATGGCGTTGAGAGCCGGCGGCACAGGAGAAACGAGCCTCGACAGCAACAACTGATCTCGTAGGGTGCAGCGTGCGCCGGCTATCGGCTGCGTGTGAAGCTCGCGCTTCTCTCGGCGGTAGGACAGCTTGCTGGCGCGCCCACAAAGCGAGCTCGCTGTGGATGGCGGCTACGAATACAACCATAGCGGTGCAAAGAAGCACTCCCGATAGCCTCCGTTTCTGATGTCCACGACGGGGCCACGCAGCGCCGTTGTCAGCTCACTAGCTGCTGCTATGAGCGCACGTAAATTATCGCCCCGATTATGGCGTTGAGAGCCGGCGGCACAGGAGAAACGAGCCTCGACTGCAACAACGGAGCTCGTAGGGTGCAGCGTGCGCCGGCTACCGGCTGCGTGTGAAGCTCCCGCTTCTCTCGGCGGTAGGACAGCTTGCTGGCGCGCCCACAAAGCGAGCTCGCTGTGAATGGCGGCTAGGAAAACAACCTTAGCGGTGCAAAGGAGCACTCCCGATAGCCTCCGTTTCTGATGTCCACGACGGGGTCACGCAGCGCCGTTGTCAGCTCACTAGCTCCTGCTAGGAGCGCACGTAAATTATCGCCCCGATTATGGCGTTGAGAGCCGGCGGCACAGGAGAAACGAGCCTCGACAGCAACAACTGATCTCGTAGGGTGCAGCGTGCGCCGGCTGCCGGCTGCGTGTGAAGCTCCCACTTTTCTCGGCGCGAGGACAATTTGCTGGCGCGCCCACAAAGCGAGCTCGCTGTGAATGGCGGCTACGAATACAACCTTAGCAGTGCAAAGGAGCACTCCCGATAGCCTCCGTTTCTGATGTCCACGACGCGGTCACGCAGAGCCGTTTTCAGCTCACTAGCTCCTGCTATGAGCGCACGTAAATTATCGCCCCCATTATGGCGTTGAGAGCCGGCGGCACAGGAGAAACGAGTCGCGACAGCAACAACTGAGCTCGCAGGGTGCAGCGTGCGCCGGCTGCCGGCTGCGTGTGAAGCTCCCACTTTTCTCGGCGCTAGGACAGTTTGCTGGCGCGCCCACAAAGCGAGCTCGCTGTGGATGGCGGCTAGGAAAACAACCTTAGCGGTGCAAAGGAGCACTCCCGATAGCCTCCGTTTCTGATGTCCACGACGCGGTCACGCAGAGCCGTTTTCAGCTCACTAGCTCCTGCTATGAGCGCACGTAAATTATCGCCCCGATTATGGCGTTGAGAGCCGGCTGCACAGGAGAAACGAGCCTCGACAGCAACAACTGATCTCGTAGGGTGCAGCGTGCGCCGGCTATCGGCTGCGTGTGAAGCTCGCGCTTGTCTCGGCGGTAGGAGAGCTTGCTGGCGCGCCCACAAAGCGAGCTCGCTGTGGATGGCGGCTACGAATACAACCTTAGCGGTGCAAAGAAGCACTCCCGATAGCCTCCGTTTCTGATGTCCACGACGGGGCCACGCAGCGCCGTTGTCAGCTCACTAGGTCCTGCTACGAGCGCACGTAAATTATCGCCCCGATTATGGCGTTGAGAGCCGGCGGCACAGGAGAAACGAGCCTCGACAGCAACAACTGATCTCGTAGGGTGCAGCGTGCGCCGGCTGCCGGCTGCGTGTGAAGCTCCCACTTTTCTCGGCGCCAGGACAATTTGCTGGCGCGCCCTCAAAGCGAGCTCGCTGTGAATGGCGGCTACGAATACAACCTTAGCGGTGCAAAGAAGCACTCCCGATAGCCTCCGTTTCTGATGTCCACGATGGGGCCACGCAGCGCCGTTGTCAGCTCACTAGCTGCTGCTATGAGCGCACGTAAATTATCGCCCCGATTATGGCGTTGATAGCCGGCGGCACAGGAGAAACGAGCCTCGACTGCAACAACGGAGCTCGTAGGGTGCAGCGTGCGCCGGCTACCGGCTGCGTGTGAAGCTCCCGCTTCTCTCGGCGGTAGGACAGCTTCCTGGCGCGCCCACAAAGCGAGCTCGCTGTGAATGGCGGCTAGGAAAACAACCTTAGCGGTGCAAAGGAGCACTCCCGATAGCCTCCGTTTCTGATGTCCACGACGGGGTCACGCAGCGCCGTTGTCAGCTCACTAGCTCCTGCTAGGAGCGCACGTAAATTATCGCCCCGATTATGGCGTTGAGAGCCGGCGGCACAGGAGAAACGAGCCTCGACAGCAACAACTGATCTCGTAGGGTGCAGCGTGCGCCGGCTGCCGGCTGCGTGTGAAGCTCCCACTTTTCTCGGCGCCAGGACAATTTGCTGGCGCGCCCACAAAGCGAGCTCGCTGTGAATGGCGGCTACGAATACAACCTTAGCAGTGCAAAGGAGCACTCCCGATAGCCTCCGTTTCTGATGTCCACGACGCGGTCACGCAGAGCCGTTTTCAGCTCACTAGCTCCTGCTATGAGCGCACGTAAATTATCGCCCCCATTATGGCGTTGAGAGCCGGCGGCACAGGAGAAACGAGTCGCGACAGCAACAACTGAGCTCGTAGGGTGCAGCGTGCGCCGGCTGCCGGCTGCGTGTGAAGCTCCCACTTTTCTCGGCGCTAGGACAGTTTGCTGGCGCGCCCACAAAGCGAGCTCGCTGTGGATGGCGGCTAGGAAAACAACCTTAGCGGTGCAAAGGAGCACTCCCGATAGCCTCCGTTTCTGATGTCCACGACGCGGTCACGCAGAGCCGTTTTCAGCTCACTAGCTCCTGCTATGAGCGCACGTAAATTATCGCCCCGATTATGGCGTTGAGAGCCGTCGGCACAGGAGAAACGAGCCTCGACAGCAACAACTGATCTCGTAGGGTGCAGCGTGCGCCGGCTATCGGCTGCGTGTGAAGCTCGCGCTTCTCTCGGTGGTAGGAGAGCTTGCTGGCGCGCCCACAAAGCGAGCTCGCTGTGGATGGCGGCTACGAATACAACCTTAGCGGTGCAAAGAAGCACTCCCGATAGCCTCCGTTTCTGATGTCCACGACGGGGCCACGCAGCGCCGTTGTCAGCTCACTAGCTGCTGCTATGAGCGCACGTAAATTATCGCTCCGATTATGGCGTTGAGAGCCGGCGGCACAGGAGAAACGAGCCTCGACAGCAACAACTGATCTCGTAGGGTGCAGCGTGCGCCGGCTGCCGGCTGCGTGTGAAGCTCCCACTTTTCTCGGCGCCAGGACAATTTGCTAGCGCCCACAAAGCGAGCTCGCGGTGAATGGCGGCTACAAATACATCCTTAGCAGTGCAAAGAAGCACTCCCGATAGCCTCCGTTTCTGATGTCTACGACGGGGCCACGCAGCGCCGTTGTCAGCTCACTAGCTGCTGCTATTAGCGCACGTAAATTATCGCCCCGATTATGGCGTTGAGAGCCGGCGGCACAGGAGAAACGAGCCGCGACAGCAACAACTGATCTCGTAGGGTGCAGCGTGCGCCGGCTATCGGCTGCGTGTGAAGCTGGCGCTTCTCTCGGCGGTAGGACAGCTTGCTGGCGCGCCCACAAAGCGAGCTCGCTGTGGATGGCGGCTACGAATACAACCTTAGCGGTGCAAAGAAGCACTCCCGATAGCCTCCGTTCCTGATGTCCACGACGGGGCCACGAAGCGCCGTTGTCAGCTCACTAGCTGCTGCTATGAGCGCACGTAAATTATCGTCCCGATTACGGCGTTGAGAGCCGGCGGCACAGGAGAAACGAGCCGCGACAGCAACAACGGAGCTCGTAGGGTGCAGCGTGCGCCGGCTACCGGCTGCGTGTGAAGCTCCCGCTTCTCTCGGCGCCAGGACAATTTGCTGGCGCTCCCACAAAGCGAGCTCGCTGTGAATGGCGGCTAGGAAAACAACCTTAGCGGTGCAAAGGAGCACTCCCGATAGCCTCCGTTTCTCATGTCCACGACGGGGTCACGCAGCGCCGTTGTCAGCTCACTAGCTCCTGCTAGGAGCGCACGTAAATTATCGCCCCGATTATGGCGTTGAGAGCCGGCGGCACAGGAGAAACGAGCCTCGACAGCAAGAACTGATCTCGTAGGGTGCAGCGTGCGCCGGCTATCGGCTGCGTGTTAAGCTCGCGCTTCTCTCGTAGGTAGGACAGCTTGCTGGCGCGCCCACAAAGCGAGCTCGCTGTGGATGGTGGCTACGAATACAACCTTAGCGGTGCAAAGAAGCACTCCCGATAGCCTCCGTTTCTGATGTCCACGACGGAGCCACGCAGCGCCGTTGTCAGCTCACTAGCTGCTGCTATGAGCGCACGTAAATTATCGCCCCGATTATGGCGTTGAGAGCCGGCGGCACAGGAGAAACGAGCCGCGACAGCAACAACTGAGTTCGTAGGGTGCAGCGTGCGCCGGCTACCGGCTGCGTGTGAAGCTCCCACTTTTCTCGGCGCTAGGACAGTTTGCTGGCGCGCTCACAAAGCGAGTTCGCTGTGGATGGCGGCTAGGAAAACAACCTTAGCGCTGCAAAGGAGCACTCCCGATAGCCTCCGTTTCTGATGTCCATGACGCGGTCACGCAGAGCCGTTTTCAGCTCACTAGCTCCTGCTATGAGCGCACGTAAATTATCGCCCCGATTATGGCGTTGAGAGCCGGCGGCACAGGAGAAACGAGTCGCGACAGCAACAACTGAGCTCGTAGGGTGCAGCGTGCGCCGGCTGCCGGCTGCGTGTGAAGCTCGCGCTTCTCTCGGCGCTAGGACAGCTTGCTGGCGCGCCCACAAAGCGAGCTCGCTAAGGATGGCGGCTAGGAATACAACCTTAGCGGTGCAAAGGAGCACTCCCGATAGCCTCCGTTTCTGATGTCCACGACGGGGCCACGCAGCGCCATTGTCAGCTCACTAGCTGCTGCTATGAGCGCACGGAAATTATCGCCCCGATTATGGCGTTGAGAGCCGGCGGCACAGGAGAAACGAGCCTCGACAGCAACAACTGGGCTCGTAGGGTGCAGCGTGCGCCGGCTATCGGCTGCGTGTGAAGCTCGCGCTTCTCTCGGCGGTAGGACAGCTTGCTGGCGCGCCCACAAAGCGAGCTCGCTGTGGATGGCGGCTACCAATACAACCTTAGCGGTGCAAAGAAGCACTCCCGATAGCCTCCGTTTCTGATGTCCACGATGGGGCCACGCAGCGCCGTTGTCAGCTCACTAGGTGCTGCTATGAGCGCACGTAAATTATCGCCCCGATTATGGCGTTGACAGCCGGCGGCACAGGAGAAACGAGCCTCGACAGCAACAACGGAGCTCGTAGGGTGCAGCGTGCGCCGGCTACCGGCTGCGTGTGAAGCTCCCGCTTCTCTCGGCGCCAGGACAATTTGCTGGCGCGCCCACAAAGCGAGCTCGCTGTGAATGGCGGCTAGGAAAACAACCTTAGCGGTGCAAAGGAGCACTCCCGATAGCCTCCGTTTCTGATGTCCACGACGGGGTCACGCAGCGCCGTTGTCAGCTCACTAGCTCCTGCTAGGAGCGCACGTAAATTATCGCCCCGATTATGGCGTTGAGAGCCGGCGGCACAGGAGAAACGAGCCTCGACAGCAACAACTGATCTCGTAGGGTGCAGCGTGCGCCGGCTGCCGGCTGCGTGTGAAGCTCCCACTTTTCTCGGCGCCAGGACAATTTGCTGGCGGGCCCACAAATCGAGCTCGCTGTGAATGGCGGCTACGAATACAACCCTAGCGGTGCAATGAAGCACTCCCGATAGCCTCCGTTTCTGATGTCCACGACGGGGCCACGCAGCGCCGTTGTCAGCTCACTAGCTGCTGCTATGAGCGCACGTAAATTATCGCCCCGATTATGGCGTTGAGACCCGGCGGCACAGGAGAAACGAGCCGCGACAGCAACAATTGAGTTCGGAGGGTGCAGCGTGCGCCAGCTACCGGCTGCGTGTGAAGCTCCCGCTTCTCTCGGCACCAGGACAATTTGCTGGCGCGCCCACAAAGCGAGCTCGCTGTGAATGGCGGCTAGGAAAACAACCTTAGCGGTGCAAAAGAGCACTCCCGATAGCCTCCGTTTCTGATGTCCACGACGGGGTCACGCAGCGCCGTTGTCAGCTCACTAGCTCCTGCTAGGAGCGCACGTAAATTATCGCCCCGATTATGGCGTTGAGAGCCGGCGGCACAGGAGAAACGAGCCTCGACAGCAATAACTGATCTCGTAGGGTGCAGCGTGCGCCGGCTATCGGCTGCGTGTGAAGCTCGCGCTTCTCTCGGCGCTAGGACAGCTTGCTGGCGCGCCCACAAAGCGAGCTCGCTGTGGATGGCGGCAACGAATACAACTTTAGCGGTGCAAAGGAGCACTCCCGATAGCCTCCGTTTCTGATGTCCACGACGCGGTCACTCAGCGCCGTTTTCAGCTCACTAGCTCCTGCAAGGAGCGCACGTAAATTATCGTCCCGATTATGGCGTTGAGAGTCGGCGGCACAGGAGAAGCGAACCGCGACAGCAACAACTGAGCTTGTAGGGTGCAGCGTGCGCCGGCTATCGGCTGCGTGTGAAGCTCGCGCTTCTCTCGGCGCTAGGACAGCTTGCTGGCGCGCCCACAAAGCGAGCTCGCTGTGGATGGCGGCAACGAATACAACCTTAGCGGTGGAAAGGAGCACTCCCGATAGCCTCCGTTTCTGATGTCCACGACGCGGTCACGCAGCGCCGTTGTGAGCTCACTAGCTCCTCCTTTGAGCGCACATAAATTATCGCCCCGATTATGGCGTTGAGAGCCGGCAGCACAGCAGAAACGAGCCGCGACAGCAACAACGGAGCTCGTAGGGTGCAGCGTGCGCCGGCTACCGGCTGCTTGTGAAGCTCCCGCTTCTCTCGGCGCCAGGACAATTTGCTGGCGCGCCCACAAAGCGAGCTCGCTGTGAATGGCGGCTAGGAAAACAACCTTAGCGGTGCAAAGGAGCACTCCCGATAGCCTCCGTTTCTGATGTCCACGACGGGGCCACGCAGCGCCGTTGTCAGCTCACTAGCTCCTGCTAGGAGCGCACGTAAATTATCGCCCCGATTATGGCGTTGAGAGCCGGCGGCACAGGAGAAACGAGCCTCGACAGCAACAACTGATCTCGTAGGGTGCAGCGTGCGCCGGCTGCCGGCTGCGTGTGAAGCTCCCACTTTTCTCGGCGCCAGGACAATTTGCTGGCGGGCCCACAAATCGAGCTCGCTGTGAATGGCGGCTACGAATACAACCCTAGCGGTGCAATGAAGCACTCCCGATAGCCTCCGTTTCTGATGTCCACGACGGGGCCACGCAGCGCCGTTGTCAGCTCACTAGCTGCTGCTATGAGCGCACGTAAATTATCGCCCCGATTATGGCGTTGAGACCCGGCGGCACAGGAGAAACGAGCCGCGACAGCAACAATTGAGTTCGGAGGGTGCAGCGTGCGCCAGCTACCGGCTGCGTGTGAAGCTCCCGCTTCTCTCGGCACCAGGACAATTTGCTGGCGCGCCCACAAAGCGAGCTCGCTGTGAATGGCGGCTAGGAAAACAACCTTAGCGGTGCAAAAGAGCACTCCCGATAGCCTCCGTTTCTGATGTCCACGACGGGGTCACGCAGCGCCGTTGTCAGCTCACTAGCTCCTGCTAGGAGCGCACGTAAATTATCGCCCCGATTATGGCGTTGAGAGCCGGCGGCACAGGAGAAACGAGCCTCGACAGCAATAACTGATCTCGTAGGGTGCAGCGTGCGCCGGCTATCGGCTGCGTGTGAAGCTCGCGCTTCTCTCGGCGCTAGGACAGCTTGCTGGCGCGCCCACAAAGCGAGCTCGCTGTGGATGGCGGCAACGAATACAACTTTAGCGGTGCAAAGGAGCACTCCCGATAGCCTCCGTTTCTGATGTCCACGACGCGGTCACTCAGCGCCGTTTTCAGCTCACTAGCTCCTGCAAGGAGCGCACGTAAATTATCGTCCCGATTATGGCGTTGAGAGTCGGCGGCACAGGAGAAGCGAACCGCGACAGCAACAACTGAGCTTGTAGGGTGCAGCGTGCGCCGGCTATCGGCTGCGTGTGAAGCTCGCGCTTCTCTCGGCGCTAGGACAGCTTGCTGGCGCGCCCACAAAGCGAGCTCGCTGTGGATGGCGGCAACGAATACAACCTTAGCGGTGGAAAGGAGCACTCCCGATAGCCTCCGTTTCTGATGTCCACGACGCGGTCACGCAGCGCCGTTGTGAGCTCACTAGCTCCTCCTTTGAGCGCACATAAATTATCGCCCCGATTATGGCGTTGAGAGCCGGCAGCACAGCAGAAACGAGCCGCGACAGCAACAACGGAGCTCGTAGGGTGCAGCGTGCGCCGGCTACCGGCTGCTTGTGAAGCTCCCGCTTCTCTCGGCGCCAGGACAATTTGCTGGCGCGCCCACAAAGCGAGCTCGCTGTGAATGGCGGCTAGGAAAACAACCTTAGCGGTGCAAAGGAGCACTCCCGATAGCCTCCGTTTCTGATGTCCACGACGGGGCCACGCAGCGCCGTTGTCAGCTCACTAGCTGGTGCTATGAGCGCACGTAAATTATCGCCCCGATTATGGCGTTGACAGCCGGCGGCACAGGAGAAACGAGCCGCGACAGCAACAACTGAGCTCGTAGGGTGCAGCGTGCGCCGGCTATCGGCTGCGTGTGAAGCTCGCGCTTCTCTCGGCGCTAGGACAGTTTGCTGGCGCGCCCACAAAGCGAGCTCGCTGTGGATGGCGGCTAGGAAAACAACCTTAGCGGTGGAAAGGAGCACTCCCGATAGCCTCCGTTTCTGATGTCCACGACGCGGTCACGCAGCGCCGTTGTCAGCTCACTAGCTCCTCCTATGAGCGCACGTAAATTATCGCCCCGATTATGGCGTTGAGAGCCGGCGGCACAGACGAAACGAGCCGCGACAGCAACAACTGAGCTGGTAGGGTGCAGCGTGCGCCGGCTACCGGCTGCGTCTGAAGCTCGTGCTTCTCTCGGCGCTAGGACAGCTTGCTGGCGCGCCCACAAAGCGAGCTCGCTAAGGATGGCGGCTAGGAATACAACTTTAGCGGTGCAAAGGAGCACTCCCGATAGCCTCCGTTTCTGATGTCCACGACGCGGTCACTCAGCGCCGTTTTCAGCTCACTAGCTGGTGCTATGAGCGCACGTAAATTATCGCCCCGATTATGGCGTTGACAGCCGGCGGCACAGGAGAAGCGAACCGCGACAGCAACAACTGATCTCGTAGGGTGCAGCGTGCGCCGGCTATCGGCTGCGTGTGAAGCTCGAGCTTCTCTCTTCGGTAGGACAGCTTGCTGGCGCGCCCACAAAGCGAGCTCGCTGTGGATGGCGGCTACGAATACAACCTTAGCGGTGCAAAGAAGCACTCCCGATAGCCTCCGTTTCTGATGTCCACGACGGGGCCACGCAGCGCCGTTGTCAGCTCACTAGCTGCTGCTATGAGCGCACATAAATTATTGTCCCGATTACGGCGTTGAGAGCCGGCGGCACAGGAGAAACGAGCCGCGACAGCAACAACGGAGCTCGTAGGGTGCAGCGTGCGCCGGCTACCGGCTGCGTGTGAAGCTTCCGCTTCTCTCGGCGCCAGGACAATTTGCTGGCGCGCCCACAAAGCGAGCTCGCTGTGAATGGCGGCTAGGAAAACAACCTTAGCGGTGCAAAGGAGCACTCCCGATAGCCTCCGTTTCTGATGTCCACGACGGGGTCACGCAGCGCCGTTGTCAGCTCACTAGCTCCTGCTAGGAGCGCACGTAAATTATCGCCCTGATTATGGCGTTGAGAGCCGGCGGCACAGGAGAAACGAGCCTCGACAGCAACAACTGATCTCGTAGGGTGCAGCGTGCGCCGGCTATCGGCTGCGCGTGAAGCTCGCGCTTCTCTCGGCGCTAGGACAGCTTGCGGGCGCGCCCACAATGCGAGCTCGCTGTGGATGGCGGCAACGAATACAACCTTAGCGGTGCAAAGGAGCACTCCCGATAGCCTCCGTTTCTGATGTCCACGACGCGGTCACGCAGCGCCGTTGTGAGCTCACTAGCTCCTCCTATGAGCGCACGTAAATTATCGCCCCGATTATGGCGTTGAGAGCCGGCAGCACAGCAGAAACGAGCCGCGACAGCAACAACTGAGCTCGTAGGGTGCAGCGTGCGCCGGCTATCGGCTGCGTGTGAAGCTCGCGCTTCTCTCGGCGCTAGGACAGCTTGCTGGCGCGCCCACAAAGCGAGCTCGCTAAGGATGGCGGCTAGGAATACAATCTTAGCGGTGCAAAGGAGCACTCCCGATAGCCTCCGTTTCTGATGTCCACGACGGGGCCACGCAGCGCCATTGTCAGCTCACTAGCTGCTGCTATGAGCGCACGTAAATTATCGCCCCGATTATGGCGTTGAGAGCCGGCGGCACAGGAGAAACGAGCCGCGACAGCAACAACGGAGCTCGTAGGGTGCAGCGTGCGCCGGCTACCGGCTGCGTGTGAAGCTCCCGCTTCTCTCGGCGCCAGGACAATTTGCTGGCGCGCCCACAAAGCGAGCTCGCTGTGAATGGCGGCTAGGAAAACAACCTTAGCGGTGCAAAGGAGCACTCCCGATAGCCTCCGTTTCTGATGTCCACGACGGGGTCACGCAGCGCCGTTGTCAGCTCACTAGCTCCTGCTAGGAGCGCACGTAAATTATCGCCCCGATTATGGTGTTGAGAGCCGGCGGCACAGGAGAAACGAGCCTCGACAGCAACAACTGATCTCGTAGGGTGCAGCGTGCGAAGGCTATCGGCTGCGCGCGAAGCTCGCGCTTCTCTCGGCGCTAGGACAGCTTGCGGGCGCGCCCACAATGCGAGCTCACTGTGGATGGCGGCAACGAATACAACCTTAGCGGTGCAAAGGAGCACTCCCGATAGCCTCCGTGTCTGATGTCCACGACGCGGTCACGCAGCGCCGTTGTGAGCTCACTAGCTCCTCCTATGACCGCACGTAAATTATCGCCCCGATTATGGCATTGAGAGCCGGCAGCACAGCAGAAACGAGCCGCGACAGCAACAACTGAGCTCGTACGGTGCAGCGTGCGCCGGCTATCGGCTGCGTGTGAAGCTCGCGCTTCTCTCGGCGCTAGGACAGCTTGCTGGCGCGCCCACAAAGCGAGCTCGCTAAGGATGGCGGCTAGGAATACAACCTTAGCGGTGCAAAGGAGCACTCCCGATAGCCTCCGTTTCTGATGTCCACGACGGGGTCACGCAGCGCCGTTGTCAGCTCACTAGCTCCTGCTAGGAGCGCACGTAAATTATCGCCCCGATTATGGCGTTGAGAGCCGGCGGCACAGGAGAAACGAGCCTCGACAGCAACAACTGATCTCGTAGGGTGCAGCGTGCGCCGGCTATCGGCTGCGCGTGAAGCTCGCGCTTCTCTCGGCGCTAGGACAGCTTGCTGGCGCGCCCACAAAGCGAGCTCGCTGTGGATGGCGGCAACGAATACAACCTTAGCGGTGCAAAGGAGCACTCCCGATAGCCTCCGTTTCTGATGTCCACGACGCGGTCACGCAGCGCCGTTGTGAGCTCACTAGCTCCTCCTATGAGCGCACGTAAATTATCGCCCCGATTATGGCGTTGAGAGCCGGCAGCACAGGAGAAACGAGCCGCGACAGCAACAACTGAGCTCGTAGGGTGCAGCGTGCGCCGGCTATCGGCTGCGTGTGAAGCTCGCGCTTCTCTCGGCGCTAGGACAGCTTGCTGGCGCGCCCACAAAGCGAGCTCGCTAAGGATGGCGGCTAGGAATACAACCTTAGCGGTGCAAAGAAGCACTCCCGATAGCCTCCGTTTCTGATGTCCACGACGGGGCCACGCAGCGCCGTTGTCAGCTCACTAGCTGCTGCTATGAGCGCACGTAAATTATCGCCCCGATTATGGCGTTGACAGCCGGCGGCACAGGAGAAACGAGCCGCGACAGCAACAACTGAGCTCGTAGGGTGCAGCGTGCGCCGGCTACCGGCTGCGTGTGAAGCTCCCGCTTTTCTCGGCGCTAGGACAGTTTGCTGGCGCGCCCACAAAGCGAGCTCGCTGTGGATGGCGGCTAGGAAAACAACCTTAGCGGTGGAAAGGAGCACTCCCGATAGCCTTCGTTTCTGATGTCCACGACGCGGTCACGCAGCGCCGTTGTCAGCTCACTAGCTCCTCCTATGAGCGCACGTAAATTATCGCCCCGATTATGGCGTTGAGAGCCGGCGGCACAGCAGAAACGAGCCGCGACAGCAACAACTGAGCTGGTAGGGTGCAGCGTGCGCCGGCTACCGGCTGCGTCTGAAGCTCGTGCTTCTCTCGGCGCTAGGACAGCTTGCTGTCGCGCCCACAAAGCGAGCTCGCTAAGGATGGCGGCTAGGAATACAACTTTAGCGGTGCAAAGGAGCACTCCCGATAGCCTCCGTTTCTGATGTCCACGACGCGGTCACTCAGCGCCGTTTTCAGCTCACTAGCTCCTGCAAGGAGCGCACGTAAATTATCGTCCCGATTATGGCGTTGAGAGTCGGCGGCACAGGAGAAGCGAACCGCGACAGCAACAACTGAGCTCGTAGGGTGCAGCGTGCGCCGGCTATCGGCTGCGTGTGAAGCTCCCGCTTCTCTCGGCGCTAGGACAATTTGCTGGAGCGCCCACAAAGCGAGCTCGCTGTGAATGGCGGCTAGGAAAACAACCTTAGCGGTGCAAAGGAGCACTCCCGATAGCCTCCGTTTCTGATGTCCACGACGGGGTCACGCAGCGCCGTTTTCAGCTCACTAGCTCCTGCAAGGAGCGCACGTAAATTATCGTCCCGATTATGGCGTTGAGAGTCGGCGGCACAGGAGAAGCGAACCGCGACAGCAACAACTGATCTCGTAGGGTGCAGCGTGCGCCGGCTATCGGCTGCGTGTGAAGCTCGAGCTTCTCTCTTCGGTAGGACAGCTTGCTGGCGCGCCCACAAAGCGAGCTCGCTGTGGATGGCGGCTACGAATACAACCTTAGCGGTGCAAAGAAGCACTCCCGATAGCCTCCGTTTCTGATGTCCACGACGGGGCCACGCAGCGCCGTTGTCAGCTCACTAGCTGCTGCTATGAGCGCACGTAAATTATTGTCCCGATTACGGCCTTGAGAGCCGGCGGCACAGGAGAAACGAGCCGCGACAGCAACAACGGAGCTCGTAGGGTGCAGCGTGCGCCGGCTACCGGCTGCGTGTGAAGCTTCCGCTTCTCTCGGCGCCAGGACAATTTGCTGGCGCGCCCACAAAGCGAGCTCGCTGTGAATGGCGGCTAGGAAAACAACCTTAGCGGTGCAAAGGAGCACTCCCGATAGCCTCCGTTTCTGATGTCCACGACGGGGTCACGCAGCGCCGTTGTCAGCTCACTAGCTCCTGCTAGGAGCGCACGTAAATTATCGCCCTGATTATGGCGTTGAGAGCCGGCGGCACAGGAGAAACGAGCCTCGACAGCAACAACTGATCTCGTAGGGTGCAGCGTGCGCCGGCTATCGGCTGCGCGTGAAGCTCGCGCTTCTCTCGGCGCTAGGACAGCTTGCTGGCGCGCCCACAATGCGAGCTCGCTGTGGATGGCGGCAACGAATACAACCTTAGCGGTGCAAAGGAGCACTCCCGATAGCCTCCGTTTCTGATGTCCACGACGCGGTCACGCAGCGCCGTTGTGAGCTCACTAGCTCCTCCTATGAGCGCACGTAAATTATCGCCCCGATTATGGCGTTGAGAGCCGGCAGCACAGCAGAAACGAGCCGCGACAGCAACAACTGAGCTCGGAGGGTGCAGCGTGCGCCGGCTATCGGCTGCGTGGGAAGCTCGCGCTTCTCTCGGCGCTAGGACAGCTTGCTGGCGCGCCCACAAAGCGAGCTCGCTAAGGATGGCGGCTAGGAATACAATCTTAGCGGTGCAAAGGAGCACTCCCGATAGCCTCCGTTTCTGATGTCCACGACGGGGCCACGCAGCGCCATTGTCAGCTCACTAGCTGCTGCTTTGAGCGCACGTAAATTATCGCCCCGATTATGGCGTTGAGAGCCGGCGGCACAGGAGAAACGAGCCGCGACAGCAACAACGGAGCTCGTAGGGTGCAGCGTGCGCCGGCTACCGGCTGCGTGTGAAGCTCCCGCTTTCTTCGGCGCCAGGACAATTTGCTGGCGCGCCCACAAAGCGAGCTCGCTGTGAATGGCGGCTAGGAAAACAACCTTAGCGGTGCAAAGGAGCACTCCCGATAGCCTCCGTTTCTGATGTCCACGACGGGGTCACGCAGCGCCGTTGTCAGCTCACTAGCTCCTGCTAGGAGCGCACGTAAATTATCGCCCCGATTATGGCGTTGAGAGCCGGCGGAACAGGAGAAACGAGCCTCGACAGCAACAACTGATCTCGTAGGGTGCAGCGTGCGAAGGCTATCGGCTGCGCGTGAAGCTCGCGCTTCTCTCGGCGCTAGGACAGCTTGCGGGCGCGCCCACAATGCGAGCTCACTGTGGATGGCGGCAACGAATACAACCTTAGCGGTGCAAAGGAGCACTCCCGATAGCCTCCGTTTCTGATGTCCACGACGCGGTCACGCAGCGCCGTTGTGAGCTCACTAGCTCCTCCTATGAGCGCACGTAAATTATCGCCCCGATTATGGCGTTGAGAGCCGGCAGCACAGCAGAAACGAGCCGCGACAGCAACAACTGAGCTCGTACGGTGCAGCGTGCGCCGGCTATCGGCTGCGTGTGAAGCTCGCGCTTCTCTCGGCGCTAGGACAGCTTGCTGGCGCGCCCACAAAGCGAGCTCGCTAAGGATGGCGGCTAGGAATACAACCTTAGCGGTGCAAAGGAGCACTCCCGATAGCCTCCGTTTCTGATGTCCACGACAGGGCCACGCAGCGCCATTGTCAGCTCACTAGCTGCTGCTATGAGCGCACGTAAATTATCGCCCCGATTATGGCGTTGAGAGCCGGCGGCACAGGAGAAACGAGCCGCGACAGCAACAACGGAGCTCGTAGGGTGCAGCGTGCGCCGGCTACCGGCTGCGTGTGAAGCTCCCGCTTCTCTCGGCGCCAGGACAATTTGCTGGCGCGCCCACAAAGCGAGCTCGCTGTGAATGGCGGCTAGGAAAACAACCTTAGCGGTGCAAAGGAGCACTCCCGATAGCCTCCGTTTCTGATGTCCACGACGGGGTCACGCAGCGCCGTTGTCAGCTCACTAGCTCCTGCTAGGAGCGCACGTAAATTATCGCCCCGATTATGGCGTTGAGAGCCGGCGGCACAGGAGAAACGAGCCTCGACAGCAACAACTGATCTCGTAGGGTGCAGCGTGCGCCGGCTATCGGCTGCGTATGAAGCTCGCGCTTCTCTCGGCGCTAGGACAGCTTGCTGGCGCGCCCACAAAGCGAGCTCGCTGTGGATGGCGGCAACGAATACAACTTTAGCGGTGCAAAGGAGCACTCCCGATAGCCTCCTTTTCTGATGTCCACGACGCGGTCACTCAGCGCCGTTTTCAGCTCACTAGCTCCTGCAAGGAGCGCACGTAAATTATCGTCCCGATTATGGCGTTGAGAGTCGGCGGCACAGGAGAAGCGAACCGCGACAGCAACAACTGAGCTCGTAGGGTGCAGCGTGCGCCGGCTATCGGCTGCGCGTGAAGCTCGCGCTTCTCTCGGCGCTAGGACAGCTTGCTGGCGCGCCCACAAAGCGAGCTCGCTGTGGATGGCGGCAAAGAATACAACCTTAGCGGTGCAAAGGAGCACTCCCGATAGCCTCCGTTTCTGATGTCCACGACGGGGCCACGCAGCGCCATTGTCAGCTCACTAGCTGCTGCTATGAGCGCACGTAAATTATCGCCCCGATTATGGCGTTGAGAGCCGGCGGCACAGGAGAAACGAGCCTCGACAGCAACAACTGAGCTCGTAGGGTGCAGCGTGCGCCGGCTATCGGCTGCGTGTGAAGCTCGCGCTTCTCTCGGCGGTAGGACAGCTTGCTGGCGCGCCCACAAAGCGAGCTCGCTGTGGATGGCGGCTACCAATACAACCTTAGCGGTGCAAAGAAGAACTCGCGATAGCCTCCGTTTCTGATGTCCACGACGGGGCCACTTAGCGCCGTTGTCAGCTCACTAGCTGCTGCTATGAGCGCACGTAAATTATCGCCCCGATTATGGCGTTGACAGCCGGCGGCACAGGAGAAACGAGCCGCGACAGCAACAACTGAGCTCGTAGGGTGCAGCGTGCGCCGGCTGCCGGCTGCGTGTGAAGCTCCCGCTTTTCTCGGCGCTAGGACAGTTTGCTGGCGCGCCCACAAAGCGAGCTCGCTGTGGATGGCGGCTAGGAAAACAACCTTAGCGGTGGAAAGGAGCACTCCCGATAGCCTCCGTTTCTGATGTCCACGACGCGGTCACGCAGCGCCGTTGTCAGCTCACTAGCTCCTCCTATGAGCGCACGTAAATTATCGCCCCGATTATGGCGTTGAGAGCCGGCGGCACAGCAGAAACGAGCCGCGACAGCAACAACTGAGCTGGTAGGGTGCAGCGTGCGCCGGCTACCGGCTGCGTGTGAAGCTCGTGCTTCTCTCGGCGCTAGGACAGTTTGCTGGCGCGCCCACAAAGCGAGCTCGTTGTGGATGGCGGCTAGGAATACAACCTTAGCGGTGCAAAGGAGCACTCCCGATATCCTTCGTTTCTGATGTCCACGATGCGGTCACGCAGCGCCGTTGTCAGCTCACTAGCTCCTCCCATGAGCGCACGTAAATTATCGTCCCGATTATGGCGTTGAGAGCCGGCGGCACAGGAGAAACGAGCCGCGACAGCAACAACTGAGCTCGTAGGGTGCAGCGTGCGCCGGCTATCGGCTGCGTGTGAAGCTCGCACTTCTCTCGGCGGTAGGACAGCTTGCTTGCGCGCCCACAACGCGAGCTCGCTGTGGATGGCGGCTACGAATACAACCTTAGAGGTGCAAAGAAGCACTCCCGATTGCCTCCGTTTCTGATGTCAACGACGGGGTCACGCAGCGCCGTTGTCAGCTCACTAGCTCCTGCTAGGAGCGCACGTAAATTATCGCCCCGATTATGGCGTTGAGAGCCGGCGGCACAGGAGAAACGAGCCTCGACAGCAACAACTGATCTCGTAGGGTGCAGCGTGCGCCGGCTATCGGCTGCGTGTAAAGCTCGCGCTTCTCTCGGCGGTAGGACAGCTTCCTGGCGCGCCCACAAAGCGAGCTCGCTGTGGATGGCGGCTACGAATACAACTTTAGCGGTGCAAAGAAGCACTCCCGATAGCCTCCGTTTCTGATGTCCACGATGGGGCCACGCAGCGCCGTTGTCAGCTCACTAGCTGCTGCTATGAGTGCACGTAAATTATCGTCCCGATTACGGCGTTGAGAGCCGGCGGCACAGGAGAAACGAGCCGCGACAGCAACAACGGAGCTCGTAGGGTGCAGCGTGCGCCGGCTACCGGCTGCGTGTGAAGCTCCCGCTTCTCTCGGCGCCAGGACAATTTGCTGGCGCGCCCACAAAGCGAGCTCGCTGTGAATGGCGGCTAGGAAAACAAACTTAGCGGTGCAAAGGAGCACTCCCGATAGCCTCCGTTTGTGATGTCCACGACGGGGTCACGCAGCGCCGTTGTCAGCTCACTAGCTCCTGCTAGGAGCGCACGTAAATTATCGCCCCGATTATGGCGTTGAGAGCCGGCGGCACAGGAGAAACGAGCCTCGACAGCAACAACTGATCTCGTAGGGTGCAGCGTGCGCCGGCTATCGGCTGCGTGTAAAGCTCGCGCTTCTCTCGGCGCTAGGACAGCTTGCTGGCGCGCCCACAAAGCGAGCTCGCTGTGGATGGCGGCAACGAATACAACTTTAGCGGTGCAAAGGAGCACTCCCGATAGCCTCCGTTTCTGATGTCCACGACGCGGTCACTCAGCGCCGTTTTCAGCTCACTAGCTCCTGCAAGGAGCGCACGTAAATTATCGTCCCGATTATGGCGTTGAGAGTCGGCGGCACAGGAGAAGCGAACCGCGACAGCAACAACTGAGCTCGTAGGGTGCAGCGTGCGCCGGCTATCGGCTGCGCGTGAAGCTCGCGCTTCTCTCGGCGGTAGGATAGCTTGCTGGCGCGCCCACAAAGCGAGCTCGCTGTGGATGGCGGCTAGGAAAACAACCTTAGCGGTGGAAAGGAGCACTCCCGATAGCCTCCGTTTCTGATGTCCACGACGCGGTCACGCAGCGCCGTTGTCAGCTCACTAGCTCCTCCTATGAGCACACGTAAATTATCGCCCCGATTATGGCGTTGAGAGCCGGCGGCACAGGAGAAACGATCCGCGACAGCAACAACTGAGCTGGTAGGGTGCAGCGTGCGCCGGCTACCGGCTGCGTGTGAAGCTCGTGCTTCTTTCGGCGCTAGGACAGTTTGCTGGTGCGCCCACAAAGCGAGCTCGTTGTGGATGGCGGCTAGGAATACAACCTTAGCGGTGCAAAGGAGCACTCCCGATAGCCTTCGTTTCTGATGTCCACGATGAGGTCACGCAGCGCCGTTGTCAGCTCACTAGCTCCTCCCATGAGCGCACGTAAATTATCGCCACGATTACGGCGTTGAGAGCCGGCGGCACAGCAGAAAGGAGCCGCGACAGCAACAACTGAGCTGGTAGGGTGCAGGGTGCGCCGGCTACCGGCTGCGTGTGAAGCTCGTGCTTCTCTCGGCGCTAGGACAGTTTGCTGGCGCGCCCACAAAGCGAGCTCGTTGTGGATGGCGGCTAGGAATACAACCTTAGCGGTGCAAAGGAGCACTCCCGATAGCCTTCGTTTCTGATGTCCACGATGAGGTCACGCAGCGCCGTTGTCAGCTCACTAGCTCCTCCCATGAGCGCACGTAAATTATCGCCCCGATTATGGCGTTGAGAGCCGGCGGCACAGGAGAAACGAGCCGCGACAGCAACAACTGAGCTCGTAGGGTGCGCGTGCGCCGGCTATCGGCTGCGTGTGAAGCTCGCACTTCTCTCGGCGGTAGGACAGCTTGCTTGCGCGCCCACAACGCGAGCTCGCTGTGGATGGCGGCTACGAATACAACCTTAGCGGTGCAAAGAAGCACTCCCGATAGCCTTCGTTTCTGATGTCCACGACGGGGTCACGCAGCGCCGTTGTCAGCTCACTAGCTCCTCCTATGAGCGCACGTAAATTATCGCCCCGATTATGGCGTTGAGAGCCGGCGGCACAGGAGAAACGAGCCGCGACAGCAACAACTGAGCTCGTAGGGTGCAGCGTGCGCCGGCTATCGGCTGCGTGTGAAGCTCGCACTTCTCTCGGCGGTAGGACAGCTTGCTTGCGCGCCCACAACGCGAGCTCGCTGTGGATGGCGGCTACGAATACAACCTTAGCGGTGCAAAGAAGCACTCCCGATAGCCTCCGTTTCTGATGTCCACGACGGGGTCACGCAGCGCCGTTGTCAGCTCACTAGCTGCTGCTATGAGTGCACGTAAATTATCGCCCCGATTATGGCGTTGAGTGCCGGCGGCACAGGAGAAACGAGCCGCGACAGCAACAACTGAGCTCGTAGGGTGCAGCGTGCGCCGGCTATCGGCTGCGTGTGAAGCTCGCGCTTCTCTCGGCGCTAGGACAGCTTGCTGGGGCGCCCACAAAGCGAGCTCGCTGTGGATGGCGGCAACGAATACAACTTTAGCGGTGCAAAGGAGCACTCCCGATAGCCTCCGTTTCTGATGTCCACGACGCGGTCACTCAGCGCCGTTTTCAGCTCACTAGCTCCTGCAAGGAGCGCACGTAAATTATCGTCCCGATTATGGCGTTGAGAGTCGGAGGCACAGGAGAAGCGAACCGCGACAGCAACAACTGAGCTCGTAGGGTGCAGCGTGCGCCGGCTATCGGCTGCGCGTGAAGCTCGCGCTTCTCTCGGCGCTAGGACAGCTTGCTGGCGCGCCCACAAAGCGAGCTCGCTGTGGATGGCGGCAACGAATACAACCTTAGCGGTGCAAAGGAGCACTCCCGATAGCCTCCGTTTCTGATGTCCACGACGCGGTCACGCAGCGCCGTTGTGAGCTCACTAGCTCCTCCTATGAGCGCACGTAAATTATCGCCCCGATTATGGCGTTGAGAGTCGGCGGCACAGGATAAGCGAACCGCGACAGCAACAACTGAGCTCGTAGGGTGCAGCGTGCGCCGGCTATCGGCTGCGTGTGAAGCTCGCGCTTCTCTCGGCGCTAGGACAGCTTGCTGGCGCGCCCACAAAGCGAGCTCACTGTGGATGGCGGCAACGAATACAACCTTAGCGGTGCAAAGGAGCACTCCCGATAGCCTCCGTTTCTGATGTCCACGACGCGGTCACGCAGCGCCGTTGTGAGCTCACTAGCTCCTCCTATGAGCGCACGTAAATTATCGCCCCGATTATGGCGTTGAGAGCCGGCAGCACAGCAGAAACGAGCCGCGACAGCAACAACTGAGCTCGTACGGTGCAGCGTGCGCCGGCTATCGGCTGCGTGTGAAGCTCGCGCTTCTCTCGGCGCTAGGACAGCTTGCTGGCGCGCCCACAAAGCGAGCTCGCTAAGGATGGCGGCTAGGAATACAACCTTAGCAGTGCAAAGGAGCACTCCCGATAGCCTCCGTTTCTGATGTCCACGACAGGGCCACGCAGCGCCATTGTCAGCTCACTAGCTGCTGCTATGAGCGCACGTAAATTATCGCCCCGATTATGGCGTTGAGAGCCGGCGGCACAGGAGAAACGAGCCGCGACAGCAACAACGGAGCTCGTAGGGTGCAGCGTGCGCCGGCTACCGGCTGCGTGTGAAGCTCCCGCTTCTCTCGGCGCCAGGACAATTTGCTGGCGCGCCCACAAAGCGAGCTCGCTGTGAATGGCGGCTAGGAAAACAACCTTAGCGGTGCAAAGGAGCACTCCCGATAGCCTCCGTTTCTGATGTCCACGACGGGGTCACGCAGCGCCGTTGTCAGCTCACTAGCTCCTGCTAGGAGCGCACGTAAATTATCGCCCCGATTATGGCGTTGAGAGCCGGCGGCACAGGAGAAACGAGCCTCGACAGCAACAACTGATCTCGTAGGGTGCAGCGTGCGCCGGCTATCGGCTGCGTATGAAGCTCGCGCTTCTCTCGGCGCTAGGACAGCTTGCTGGCGCGCCCACAAAGCGAGCTCGCTGTGGATGGCGGCAACGAATACAACTTTAGCGGTGCAAAGGAGCACTCCCGATAGCCTCCGTTTCTGATGTCCACGACGCGGTCACTCAGCGCCGTTTTCAGCTCACTAGCTCCTGCAAGGAGCGCACGTAAATTATCGTCCCGATTATGGCGTTGAGAGTCGGCGGCACAGGAGAAGCGAACCGCGACAGCAACAACTGAGCTCGTAGGGTGCAGCGTGCGCCGGCTATCGGCTGCGCGTGAAGCTCGCGCTTCTCTCGGCGCTAGGACAGCTTGCTGGCGCGCCCACAAAGCGAGCTCGCTGTGGATGGCGGCAAAGAATACAACCTTAGCGGTGCAAAGGAGCACTCCCGATAGCCTCCGTTTCTGATGTCCACGACGGGGCCACGCAGCGCCATTGTCAGCTCACTAGCTGCTGCTATGAGCGCACGTAAATTATCGCCCCGATTATGGCGTTGAGAGCCGGCGGCACAGGAGAAACGAGCCTCGACAGCAACAACTGAGCTCGTAGGGTGCAGCGTGCGCCGGCTATCGGCTGCGTGTGAAGCTCGCGCTTCTCTCGGCGGTAGGACAGCTTGCTGGCGCGCCCACAAAGCGAGCTCGCTGTGGATGGCGGCTACCAATACAACCTTAGCGGTGCAAAGAAGAACTCGCGATAGCCTCCGTTTCTGATGTCCACGACGGGGCCACTTAGCGCCGTTGTCAGCTCACTAGCTGCTGCTATGAGCGCACGTAAATTATCGCCCCGATTATGGCGTTGACAGCCGGCGGCACAGGAGAAACGAGCCGCGACAGCAACAACTGAGCTCGTAGGGTGCAGCGTGCGCCGGCTGCCGGCTGCGTGTGAAGCTCCCGCTTTTCTCGGCGCTAGGACAGTTTGCTGGCGCGCCCACAAAGCGAGCTCGCTGTGGATGGCGGCTAGGAAAACAACCTTAGCGGTGGAAAGGAGCACTCCCGATAGCCTCCGTTTCTGATGTCCACGACGCGGTCACGCAGCGCCGTTGTCAGCTCACTAGCTCCTCCTATGAGCGCACGTAAATTATCGCCCCGATTATGGCGTTGAGAGCCGGCGGCACAGCAGAAACGAGCCGCGACAGCAACAACTGAGCTGGTAGGGTGCAGCGTGCGCCGGCTACCGGCTGCGTGTGAAGCTCGTGCTTCTCTCGGCGCTAGGACAGTTTGCTGGCGCGCCCACAAAGCGAGCTCGTTGTGGATGGCGGCTAGGAATACAACCTTAGCGGTGCAAAGGAGCACTCCCGATATCCTTCGTTTCTGATGTCCACGATGCGGTCACGCAGCGCCGTTGTCAGCTCACTAGCTCCTCCCATGAGCGCACGTAAATTATCGTCCCGATTATGGCGTTGAGAGCCGGCGGCACAGGAGAAACGAGCCGCGACAGCAACAACTGAGCTCGTAGGGTGCAGCGTGCGCCGGCTATCGGCTGCGTGTGAAGCTCGCACTTCTCTCGGCGGTAGGACAGCTTGCTTGCGCGCCCACAACGCGAGCTCGCTGTGGATGGCGGCTACGAATACAACCTTAGAGGTGCAAAGAAGCACTCCCGATTGCCTCCGTTTCTGATGTCAACGACGGGGTCACGCAGCGCCGTTGTCAGCTCACTAGCTCCTGCTAGGAGCGCACGTAAATTATCGCCCCGATTATGGCGTTGAGAGCCGGCGGCACAGGAGAAACGAGCCTCGACAGCAACAACTGATCTCGTAGGGTGCAGCGTGCGCCGGCTATCGGCTGCGTGTAAAGCTCGCGCTTCTCTCGGCGGTAGGACAGCTTCCTGGCGCGCCCACAAAGCGAGCTCGCTGTGGATGGCGGCTACGAATACAACTTTAGCGGTGCAAAGAAGCACTCCCGATAGCCTCCGTTTCTGATGTCCACGATGGGGCCACGCAGCGCCGTTGTCAGCTCACTAGCTGCTGCTATGAGTGCACGTAAATTATCGTCCCGATTACGGCGTTGAGAGCCGGCGGCACAGGAGAAACGAGCCGCGACAGCAACAACGGAGCTCGTAGGGTGCAGCGTGCGCCGGCTACCGGCTGCGTGTGAAGCTCCCGCTTCTCTCGGCGCCAGGACAATTTGCTGGCGCGCCCACAAAGCGAGCTCGCTGTGAATGGCGGCTAGGAAAACAAACTTAGCGGTGCAAAGGAGCACTCCCGATAGCCTCCGTTTGTGATGTCCACGACGGGGTCACGCAGCGCCGTTGTCAGCTCACTAGCTCCTGCTAGGAGCGCACGTAAATTATCGCCCCGATTATGGCGTTGAGAGCCGGCGGCACAGGAGAAACGAGCCTCGACAGCAACAACTGATCTCGTAGGGTGCAGCGTGCGCCGGCTATCGGCTGCGTGTAAAGCTCGCGCTTCTCTCGGCGCTAGGACAGCTTGCTGGCGCGCCCACAAAGCGAGCTCGCTGTGGATGGCGGCAACGAATACAACTTTAGCGGTGCAAAGGAGCACTCCCGATAGCCTCCGTTTCTGATGTCCACGACGCGGTCACTCAGCGCCGTTTTCAGCTCACTAGCTCCTGCAAGGAGCGCACGTAAATTATCGTCCCGATTATGGCGTTGAGAGTCGGCGGCACAGGAGAAGCGAACCGCGACAGCAACAACTGAGCTCGTAGGGTGCAGCGTGCGCCGGCTATCGGCTGCGCGTGAAGCTCGCGCTTCTCTCGGCGGTAGGATAGCTTGCTGGCGCGCCCACAAAGCGAGCTCGCTGTGGATGGCGGCTAGGAAAACAACCTTAGCGGTGGAAAGGAGCACTCCCGATAGCCTCCGTTTCTGATGTCCACGACGCGGTCACGCAGCGCCGTTGTCAGCTCACTAGCTCCTCCTATGAGCACACGTAAATTATCGCCCCGATTATGGCGTTGAGAGCCGGCGGCACAGGAGAAACGATCCGCGACAGCAACAACTGAGCTGGTAGGGTGCAGCGTGCGCCGGCTACCGGCTGCGTGTGAAGCTCGTGCTTCTTTCGGCGCTAGGACAGTTTGCTGGTGCGCCCACAAAGCGAGCTCGTTGTGGATGGCGGCTAGGAATACAACCTTAGCGGTGCAAAGGAGCACTCCCGATAGCCTTCGTTTCTGATGTCCACGATGAGGTCACGCAGCGCCGTTGTCAGCTCACTAGCTCCTCCCATGAGCGCACGTAAATTATCGCCACGATTACGGCGTTGAGAGCCGGCGGCACAGCAGAAAGGAGCCGCGACAGCAACAACTGAGCTGGTAGGGTGCAGGGTGCGCCGGCTACCGGCTGCGTGTGAAGCTCGTGCTTCTCTCGGCGCTAGGACAGTTTGCTGGCGCGCCCACAAAGCGAGCTCGTTGTGGATGGCGGCTAGGAATACAACCTTAGCGGTGCAAAGGAGCACTCCCGATAGCCTTCGTTTCTGATGTCCACGATGAGGTCACGCAGCGCCGTTGTCAGCTCACTAGCTCCTCCCATGAGCGCACGTAAATTATCGCCCCGATTATGGCGTTGAGAGCCGGCGGCACAGGAGAAACGAGCCGCGACAGCAACAACTGAGCTCGTAGGGTGCGCGTGCGCCGGCTATCGGCTGCGTGTGAAGCTCGCACTTCTCTCGGCGGTAGGACAGCTTGCTTGCGCGCCCACAACGCGAGCTCGCTGTGGATGGCGGCTACGAATACAACCTTAGCGGTGCAAAGAAGCACTCCCGATAGCCTTCGTTTCTGATGTCCACGACGGGGTCACGCAGCGCCGTTGTCAGCTCACTAGCTCCTCCTATGAGCGCACGTAAATTATCGCCCCGATTATGGCGTTGAGAGCCGGCGGCACAGGAGAAACGAGCCGCGACAGCAACAACTGAGCTCGTAGGGTGCAGCGTGCGCCGGCTATCGGCTGCGTGTGAAGCTCGCACTTCTCTCGGCGGTAGGACAGCTTGCTTGCGCGCCCACAACGCGAGCTCGCTGTGGATGGCGGCTACGAATACAACCTTAGCGGTGCAAAGGAGCACTCCCGATAGCCTCCGTTTCTGATGTCCACGACGGGGTCACGCAGCGCCGTTGTCAGCTCACTAGCTGCTGCTATGAGTGCACGTAAATTATCGCCCCGATTATGGCGTTGAGTGCCGGCGGCACAGGAGAAACGAGCCGCGACAGCAACAACTGAGCTCGTACGGTGCAGCGTGCGCCGGCTATCGGCTGCGTGTGAAGCTCGCGCTTCTCTCGGCGCTAGGACAGCTTGCTGGCGCGCCCACAAAGCGAGCTCGCTAAGGATGGCGGCTAGGAATACAACCTTAGCGGTGCAAAGGAGCACTCCCGATAGCCTCCGTTTCTGATGTCCACGACAGGGCCACGCAGCGCCATTGTCAGCTCACTAGCTGCTGCTATGAGCGCACGTAAATTATCGCCCCGATTATGGCGTTGAGAGCCGGCGGCACAGGAGAAACGAGCCGCGACAGCAACAACGGAGCTCGTAGGGTGCAGCGTGCGCCGGCTACCGGCTGCGTGTGAAGCTCCCGCTTCTCTCGGCGCCAGGACAATTTGCTGGCGCGCCCACAAAGCGAGCTCGCTGTGAATGGCGGCTAGGAAAACAACCTTAGCGGTGCAAAGGAGCACTCCCGATAGCCTCCGTTTCTGATGTCCACGACGGGGTCACGCAGCGCCGTTGTCAGCTCACTAGCTCCTGCTAGGAGCGCACGTAAATTATCGCCCCGATTATGGCGTTGAGAGCCGGCGGCACAGGAGAAACGAGCCTCGACAGCAACAACTGATCTCGTAGGGTGCAGCGTGCGCCGGCTATCGGCTGCGTATGAAGCTCGCGCTTCTCTCGGCGCTAGGACAGCTTGCTGGCGCGCCCACAAAGCGAGCTCGCTGTGGATGGCGGCAACGAATACAACTTTAGCGGTGCAAAGGAGCACTCCCGATAGCCTCCGTTTCTGATGTCCACGACGCGGTCACTCAGCGCCGTTTTCAGCTCACTAGCTCCTGCAAGGAGCGCACGTAAATTATCGTCCCGATTATGGCGTTGAGAGTCGGCGGCACAGGAGAAGCGAACCGCGACAGCAACAACTGAGCTCGTAGGGTGCAGCGTGCGCCGGCTATCGGCTGCGCGTGAAGCTCGCGCTTCTCTCGGCGCTAGGACAGCTTGCTGGCGCGCCCACAAAGCGAGCTCGCTGTGGATGGCGGCAAAGAATACAACCTTAGCGGTGCAAAGGAGCACTCCCGATAGCCTCCGTTTCTGATGTCCACGACGGGGCCACGCAGCGCCATTGTCAGCTCACTAGCTGCTGCTATGAGCGCACGTAAATTATCGCCCCGATTATGGCGTTGAGAGCCGGCGGCACAGGAGAAACGAGCCTCGACAGCAACAACTGAGCTCGTAGGGTGCAGCGTGCGCCGGCTATCGGCTGCGTGTGAAGCTCGCGCTTCTCTCGGCGGTAGGACAGCTTGCTGGCGCGCCCACAAAGCGAGCTCGCTGTGGATGGCGGCTACCAATACAACCT
This sequence comes from Haemaphysalis longicornis, assembly GCF_048455015.1. Taxonomy (NCBI): domain Eukaryota; kingdom Metazoa; phylum Arthropoda; class Arachnida; order Ixodida; family Ixodidae; genus Haemaphysalis; species Haemaphysalis longicornis. The sequence goes on along the minus strand of NW_027526385.1, from coordinate 39,817,407 downwards.
TAGCGGTGCAAAGAAGAACTCGCGATAGCCTCCGTTTCTGATGTCCACGACGGGGCCACTTAGCGCCGTTGTCAGCTCACTAGCTGCTGCTATGAGCGCACGTAAATTATCGCCCCGATTATGGCGTTGACAGCCGGCGGCACAGGAGAAACGAGCCGCGACAGCAACAACTGAGCTCGTAGGGTGCAGCGTGCGCCGGCTGCCGGCTGCGTGTGAAGCTCCCGCTTTTCTCGGCGCTAGGACAGTTTGCTGGCGCGCCCACAAAGCGAGCTCGCTGTGGATGGCGGCTAGGAAAACAACCTTAGCGGTGGAAAGGAGCACTCCCGATAGCCTCCGTTTCTGATGTCCACGACGCGGTCACGCAGCGCCGTTGTCAGCTCACTAGCTCCTCCTATGAGCGCACGTAAATTATCACCCCGATTATGGCGTTGAGAGCCGGCGGCACAGCAGAAACGAGCCGCGACAGCAACAACTGAGCTGGTAGGGTGCAGCGTGCGCCGGCTACCGGCTGCGTGTGAAGCTCGTGCTTCTCTCGGCGCTAGGACAGTTTGCTGGCGCGCCCACAAAGCGAGCTCGTTGTGGATGGCGGCTAGGAATACAACCTTAGCGGTGCAAAGGAGCACTCCCGATATCCTTCGTTTCTGATGTCCACGATGCGGTCACGCAGCGCCGTTGTCAGCTCACTAGCTCCTCCCATGAGCGCACGTAAATTATCGTCCCGATTATGGCGTTGAGAGCCGGCGGCACAGGAGAAACGAGCCGCGACAGCAACAACTGAGCTCGTAGGGTGCAGCGTGCGCCGGCTATCGGCTGCGTGTGAAGCTCGCACTTCTCTCGGCGGTAGGACAGCTTGCTTGCGCGCCCACAACGCGAGCTCGCTGTGGATGGCGGCTACGAATACAACCTTAGAGGTGCAAAGAAGCACTCCCGATTGCCTCCGTTTCTGATGTCAACGACGGGGTCACGCAGCGCCGTTGTCAGCTCACTAGCTCCTGCTAGGAGCGCACGTAAATTATCGCCCCGATTATGGCGTTGAGAGCCGGCGGCACAGGAGAAACGAGCCTCGACAGCAACAACTGATCTCGTAGGGTGCGCCGGCTATCGGCTGCGTGTAAAGCTCGCGCTTCTCTCGGCGGTAGGACAGCTTCCTGGCGCGCCCACAAAGCGAGCTCGCTGTGGATGGCGGCTACGAATACAACTTTAGCGGTGCAAAGAAGCACTCCCGATAGCCTCCGTTTCTGATGTCCACGATGGGGCCACGCAGCGCCGTTGTCAGCTCACTAGCTGCTGCTATGAGTGCACGTAAATTATCGTCCCGATTACGGCGTTGAGAGCCGGCGGCACAGGAGAAACGAGCCGCGACAGCAACAACGGAGCTCGTAGGGTGCAGCGTGCGCCGGCTACCGGCTGCGTGTGAAGCTCCCGCTTCTCTCGGCGCCAGGACAATTTGCTGGCGCGCCCACAAAGCGAGCTCGCTGTGAATGGCGGCTAGGAAAACAAACTTAGCGGTGCAAAGGAGCACTCCCGATAGCCTCCGTTTGTGATGTCCACGACGGGGTCACGCAGCGCCGTTGTCAGCTCACTAGCTCCTGCTAGGAGCGCACGTAAATTATCGCCCCGATTATGGCGTTGAGAGCCGGCGGCACAGGAGAAACGAGCCTCGACAGCAACAACTGATCTCGTAGGGTGCAGCGTGCGCCGGCTATCGGCTGCGTGTAAAGCTCGCGCTTCTCTCGGCGCTAGGACAGCTTGCTGGCGCGCCCACAAAGCGAGCTCGCTGTGGATGGCGGCAACGAATACAACTTTAGCGGTGCAAAGGAGCACTCCCGATAGCCTCCGTTTCTGATGTCCACGACGCGGTCACTCAGCGCCGTTTTCAGCTCACTAGCTCCTGCAAGGAGCGCACGTAAATTATCGTCCCGATTATGGCGTTGAGAGTCGGCGGCACAGGAGAAGCGAACCGCGACAGCAACAACTGAGCTCGTAGGGTGCAGCGTGCGCCGGCTATCGGCTGCGCGTGAAGCTCGCGCTTCTCTCGGCGGTAGGATAGCTTGCTGGCGCGCCCACAAAGCGAGCTCGCTGTGGATGGCGGCTAGGAAAACAACCTTAGCGGTGGAAAGGAGCACTCCCGATAGCCTCCGTTTCTGATGTCCACGACGCGGTCACGCAGCGCCGTTGTCAGCTCACTAGCTCCTCCTATGAGCACACGTAAATTATCGCCCCGATTATGGCGTTGAGAGCCGGCGGCACAGGAGAAACGATCCGCGACAGCAACAACTGAGCTGGTAGGGTGCAGCGTGCGCCGGCTACCGGCTGCGTGTGAAGCTCGTGCTTCTTTCGGCGCTAGGACAGTTTGCTGGTGCGCCCACAAAGCGAGCTCGTTGTGGATGGCGGCTAGGAATACAACCTTAGCGGTGCAAAGGAGCACTCCCGATAGCCTTCGTTTCTGATGTCCACGATGAGGTCACGCAGCGCCGTTGTCAGCTCACTAGCTCCTCCCATGAGCGCACGTAAATTATCGCCACGATTACGGCGTTGAGAGCCGGCGGCACAGCAGAAAGGAGCCGCGACAGCAACAACTGAGCTGGTAGGGTGCAGGGTGCGCCGGCTACCGGCTGCGTGTGAAGCTCGTGCTTCTCTCGGCGCTAGGACAGTTTGCTGGCGCGCCCACAAAGCGAGCTCGTTGTGGATGGCGGCTAGGAATACAACCTTAGCGGTGCAAAGGAGCACTCCCGATAGCCTTCGTTTCTGATGTCCACGATGAGGTCACGCAGCGCCGTTGTCAGCTCACTAGCTCCTCCCATGAGCGCACGTAAATTATCGCCCCGATTATGGCGTTGAGAGCCGGCGGCACAGGAGAAACGAGCCGCGACAGCAACAACTGAGCTCGTAGGGTGCGCGTGCGCCGGCTATCGGCTGCGTGTGAAGCTCGCACTTCTCTCGGCGGTAGGACAGCTTGCTTGCGCGCCCACAACGCGAGCTCGCTGTGGATGGCGGCTACGAATACAACCTTAGCGGTGCAAAGAAGCACTCCCGATAGCCTTCGTTTCTGATGTCCACGACGGGGTCACGCAGCGCCGTTGTCAGCTCACTAGCTCCTCCTATGAGCGCACGTAAATTATCGCCCCGATTATGGCGTTGAGAGCCGGCGGCACAGGAGAAGCGAGCCGCGACAGCAACAACTGAGCTCGTAGGGTGCAGCGTGCGCCGGCTATCGGCTGCGTGTGAAGCTCGCACTTCTCTCGGCGGTAGGACAGCTTGCTTGCGCGCCCACAACGCGAGCTCGCTGTGGATGGCGGCTACGAATACAACCTTAGCGGTGCAAAGAAGCACTCCCGATAGCCTCCGTTTCTGATGTCCACGACGGGGTCACGCAGCGCCGTTGTCAGCTCACTAGCTGCTGCTATGAGTGCACGTAAATTATCGCCCCGATTATGGCGTTGAGTGCCGGCGGCACAGGAGAAACGAGCCGCGACAGCAACAACTGAGCTCGTAGGGTGCAGCGTGCGCCGGCTATCGGCTGCGTGTGAAGCTCGCGCTTCTCTCGGCGCTAGGACAGCTTGCTGGGGCGCCCACAAAGCGAGCTCGCTGTGGATGGCGGCAACGAATACAACTTTAGCGGTGCAAAGGAGCACTCCCGATAGCCTCCGTTTCTGATGTCCACGACGCGGTCACTCAGCGCCGTTTTCAGCTCACTAGCTCCTGCAAGGAGCGCACGTAAATTATCGTCCCGATTATGGCGTTGAGAGTCGGAGGCACAGGAGAAGCGAACCGCGACAGCAACAACTGAGCTCGTAGGGTGCAGCGTGCGCCGGCTATCGGCTGCGCGTGAAGCTCGCGCTTCTCTCGGCGCTAGGACAGCTTGCTGGCGCGCCCACAAAGCGAGCTCGCTGTGGATGGCGGCAACGAATACAACCTTAGCGGTGCAAAGGAGCACTCCCGATAGCCTCCGTTTCTGATGTCCACGACGCGGTCACGCAGCGCCGTTGTGAGCTCACTAGCTCCTCCTATGAGCGCACGTAAATTATCGCCCCGATTATGGCGTTGAGAGTCGGCGGCACAGGATAAGCGAACCGCGACAGCAACAACTGAGCTCGTAGGGTGCAGCGTGCGCCGGCTATCGGCTGCGCGTGAAGCTCGCGCTTCTCTCGCCGCTAGGACAGCTTGCTGGCGCGCCCACAAAGCGAGCTCGCTGTGGATGGCGGCAACGAATACAACTTTAGCGGTGCAAAGGAGCACTCCCGATAGACTCCGTTTCTGATGTCCACGACGCGGTCACTCAGCGCCGTTTTCAGCTCACTAGCTGCTGCTATGAGCGCACGTAAATTATCGCCTTGATTATGGCATTGAGAGCCGGCGGCACAGGAAAAACGAGCCGCGACAGCAACAACTGAGCTCGTAGGGTGCAGCGTGCGCCGGCTATCGGCTGCCTGTGAAGCTCGCACTTTCCTCGGCGCTAGGACAGCTTGCTGGCGCGCCCACAAAGCGAGCTCGCTGTGGATGGCGGCTACGAATACAACCTTAGCGGTGCAAAGGAGCACTCCCGATAGCCTCCGTTTCTGATGTCCACGACGCGGTCACACAGCGCCGTTGTCAGCTCACTAGCTCCTGCTATGAGCGCACGTAAATAATCGCCCCGATTATGGCGTTGAGAGCGGGCGGCACAGGAGAAACGAGCCGCGACAGCAACAACTGAGCTCGTAGGGTGCAGCGTGCGCCGGCTACCGGCTGCGTGTGAAGCTGCCGCTTCTCTCGGCGCTATTACAGCTTGCTGGCGCGCCCACAAAGCGAGCTCGCTGTGGATGGCGGCTAGGAATACAACTTTAGCGGTGCAAAGGAGCACTCCCGATAGCCTCCGTTTCTGATGTCCACGACGCGGTCACACAGCGCCGTTGTCAGCTCACTAGCTCCTGCTATGAGCGCACGTAAATAATCGCCCCGATTATGGCGTTGAGAGTCGGCGGCACAGGAGAAGCGAACCGCGACAGCAACAACTGAGCTCGTAGGGTGCAGCGTGCGCCGGCTATCGGCTGCGCTTGAAGCTCGCGCTTCTCTCGCCGCTAGGACAGCTGGCTGGCGCGCCCACAAAGCGAGCTCGCTGTGGATGGCGGCAACAAATACAACTTTAGCGGTGCAAAGGAGCACTCCCGATAGGCTCCGTTTCTGATGTCCACGACGCGGTCACTCAGCGCCGTTTTCAGCTCACTAGCTGCTGCTCTGAGCGCACGTAAATTATCGCCTTGATTATGGCATTGAGAGCCGGCGGCACAGGAGAAACGAGCCGCATCAGCAACAACTGAGGTCGTAGGGTGCAGCGTGCGCCGGCTACCGGCTGCGTGTGAAGCTCGCGCTTCTCTCGGCGCTAGGACAGTTTGCTGGCGCGCCCACAAAGCGAGCTCGCTGTGGATGGCGGCTAGGAAAACAACCTCAGCGGTGCAAAGGAGCACTCCCGATAGCCTCCGTTTCTGATGTCCTGGAGTCAGCTGCAGCGAATGATCGTGTGCTACGTATTGGGAGAGCTTGCTCTCCGACTTCGCCAGCTCGAAATGGAGAAATGGATTGGAGTTGAGAACTCCAAAAGCAGGCTTCTCACAAGCCGCGCCTACAAAGTACGGAGTGCCTCTTTGTACTCAATGGCTGTGTTCCGAACTCACCGATTTCAGTTGCTTTCATGGACCTCGATTACTTCAAGAACCTCAACAGCAAACTGACCCACTTGGAAGCTGATGTGATTATTCGCTGTGTGGGAAGAATGATCCGAGAAGTTGTGTCCACTCAAACGTATCGTGAAAACGTGGTTGCCGGGCATATTGGTGGTGACGAGTTTATGTTTACCGTCCTGGGGCATGAAAAATTTGCCACCGGTATCAACGACCGACGCGAAACGATACGCTGTTGTCGCGGTCGGCTGGTTTGCCGGCGCGCGAACGACTACGGTGGCTGAGTGGCGAACTGCAGGCTCGCGGCCGGGCGTCCCTTCGAGTGCGCAAAACGAAGAACGGCCGACGCGAGACGATACGCTGTTGTCGCGGCAGGCCGCTGCGTCGGCGTGCGAACCAGTAAGGCGGCTGTGTGGCGAACTGCATGGGATTCTTTCATGAAAACTGTTCAGGAGTCTTCCATCATACGCGCCGAATGGCTGATTAATCTATTCCACCGGGTGGCGTAGTCGAATAAAGCTGCGAGCACAACTCTGTGCCACATCTCGTTTTGCTGATGCCGGTCGCCGGCTCGTAACAGCTGCATGTAATGCTTGCTTAGTCTTCTCGAAGTGTCATACTGCATCCGTTATCTTTTATCTGATAACTAAAAAAACCATGGTCCAAGCACCGCTGAATTTGATTAGATGCCACCTACGACTACGGCGGCTGTGCGGCGAACTGCAGGCTCGCGGCCGGGCGTCTCTTCGAGTGCGCAATACAAAGAATGGCCGACGCGAGACGATACGCTGTCGTCGCGGCGGGCCGGTGCGTCGGCGCCGGTGCGTCGGCGCCGGCCGCCACTGTCGGACACCACCGATTACAGTGGTGTTTGTGAGTATATAAAGACCTGCCCACTACAGTCAAGCTGCACATTTCACCCAAACCATTCTATTTTGTGTACCTTGACATCGCTACTTGGTTCACTTAAGTTTTTCTCAGTGATGTTGTCCACTGTTTTCCGAAACGCCCTGGAGTGTTTCAGAAGCTCCCCACCACAGCAGAAGGAACGGCGGCGATGTAGCAGTCGCAATCGTCAGCGATACCTTGAAAATGTCGTGGAAGAATTCAGGGATGGCAAGACAACCCAGGAGTGCCTGGAAATCTTCGTAAAGATTCTGGCAGTGATCTTCACTCGGGGAGAGAAGTGCCATGCTCGCTTTTTGACTAAAAACGACGATGGTTTGCCGCAGTGGATGGAAGCTGGTACTAGTACCTTAGTGCAAGGAGACGAACCGTGCAACCTGGAACACTTCACAGAAGAACTATGGTATAACATTCTGTGCCGCAGTAGTCCCAGTGCCATAATTGGCAACGGCAACCCTACAATTCAAGAACTCAAGGTGCCGCCCTTCAGATCCGGCTCATCGCTCGAGACACATCATTGCTTCCGCATCGGCGATTTTGGCGCTTTGATGATAGTCATGTCGCCGACGTCAACCTGGAGTCAGCTGCAGCGAATGATCGTGGGCTACGTATTGGGAGAGCTTGCTCTCCGACTTCGCCAGCTCGAAATGGAGAAATGGATTGGAGTCGAGAACTCCAAAAGCACGCTTCTCACAAGCCGCGCCTACACAGTACGGAGTGCCTCTTTGTACTCAATGGCTGTGTTCCGCAACTCACCGATTTCAGTTGCATTCATGGACCTCGATAACTTCAAAAACCTCAACAGCAAACTGACCCACTTGGAGGCTGATGTGATTCTTCTCTGTGTGGGAAGGATGATCCGAGAAGTTGTGTCCACTCAAATGTATCGTGAATACGTGGTTGCCGGGCATATTGGAGGTGACGAGTTTATGTTTACCATCCTGGGGCATGAAGAATTCGCCACCGATTTCATGAGAACAGTGTTGGGCCACTTCGAGAATCTTAAGCCTAATTTTAGCAAAGTCGAAGTGGATGAAAAATTTCTGGAATTTAAGCAAGACCATGGCTTTAGTGCATCCGTAGGCATATCTACTTGGAAGTGGGACGGTGATTCTTCAGAGAAAAGTTCCTGCAGTGATGTGGCGAAATTCAAGCAAGCCAAGATGGCAGTCGAAGAGAATGCTCGTAGAGCCAACAAAACTCTCCTACTTGCTAAGGAGAACAAAACCAGACATCGTGGAGGAAATGTGCTACTGTGGAGCGAACTTTCGAAGTGAACAAGGTGCACAACTAAGTACGCTTTTTCGTGTGGAAATAAAAAGAATCCTTTGAACCTAATTATGGTGCAAAACGAACTTCTGTTCTAAACACGCGTCACTGGAGCTCGGGTGGAAACCATGTGCTTCGTTAGCGTGTGCTCGACGTGTGGCAAATGTGTCTCCCATCTGTGATCGGTCATCAATGCATGGAAAACGAAAATAATACAATGCTTAGAAAACCGTTTGCTCCAGGGTGAAATAACGGCGGCGCCTGCCGGTGCAGCAAGCCGCTGCAACGGGTGAATATGCGACAAATACGGCGCAGAGACAGCTTGTTCCCGCCCCTGATTTAAACAGCTGCAGGGTCAGCATGCCAGAGGTAAAGTGGCTTTACTCGTTTACTCCCCTGGAGAAAAAACGGTATCGTTCCCCTGCAACACTGTCTGAGCTGATTCACTGAGGTCTTGTAAGCTTTCTGTGCTCCTTTTACGTTCAGAGCTTGTTCTGGGAGAAATGGTTTCGGTGTTTCGTTCAAAAATACGGTAGGAGACTTCGTTCAACGCTTCTGGTTGAAATGGGCGTGTGGACCCGTTTCGAATATAACGTCACGCATATTTCATTCGCAGATTTCCCTTGCAAATTGCGGTCAGACATTAACAGATAGTAGCACAACAGCCGATCGCGTGGTAGCGACGTCGGCAGAAGTCTCTCGGTCGAGTCGACGAGCATGCGAAACGCGTGTGCGGCCTACGCGAGACGATAAGCTGTTGGCCGCGGCCGGCCAGTGCGTCGTCAAGCGAACGACTACGGCGGCTGTGCGGCGAACTGCAGGCTCACGGGCTGTGCGTCTCTACGAGTGCGTAATACGTAGAACGGCCGACGCGAGACGATACGCTGTTGTCGCGCCCGGCCGGTGCGTCGGCGAGCAAATGACTACGATGGCTGTGCGGCGAACTGCAGGCTCGCGGCCTGCCGTCTCTACGAGTACGTAAACGTAGAACGGCCGAAGCGAGACGATACGCTGTTGTCGCGGCCGGCTGGTGCGTCGGCGCGCGAACGCCTACGCGGCTTTGCGGCGACCTGCAGGCACGCGGCCGGGCGCCTCTACGAGTGCGTAATACGTACAACGGCCGACGCGGGGCGATACACTGTTGTCGCGCCCGGCCGGTGCGTCGCAGCGCGCACGACTACGGCGGCTGTGCGCGAAACTACAGGCACGCGGCCGGGCGCCTCTACGAGTGCGTAATACGTACAACGGCCGACGCGAGACGATACGCTGTGTGTCGCTGCCGGCCGTTGCGTCGGAGCGCGCACGACTACGGCGGCTGTGCAGCGAACTGCAGGCACGCGGCCGGGCGTCTCTAAGAGGGCGTAATACGTTGAACACCCGACGCGATACGATACGCCTTTTTCGCGGCCGGTCTGTGCGCTGGCATGCGAACGACGACGGCGGCTGCGCAGCGCATTGCAAGCTTGCGGCCGCGCGTCTCTACGAGTGCGTTATACGTAGAACGGCCGACGCCCGACGATACCCTGTTGTCGCGGCCGGCCGGTGCGTCGGCGCACGAGAGACTACGGCTGCTGTGTGGCGAACTGCAGGCTCGCGGCCAATCGTCTCTACGAGCGCGTGATACGTAGAAAGGCCGAGGCGAAACGATGCGCTGCTGTAGTGGCCGCCCTGTGCGTCGGCACGCGAACGACTTTGGCGGCTGTGCGGTGCACTGCAGGCTCGCAGGCGGGAGTCTCTCCGAGTTGGGTAAAACGCAGAACGGCCGACGCGAAACGATACGCTGTTGTCGCAGCCGGCTGGTGTGCCGGCGCGCGAACGACTACGGCGGCTGTGTGGCGAACTGCATGGAATTTTTTCATGAAAATTGTTTAGGAGTCTTTCATCATACGCGCCGAATGGTTGATTAATCTATACCACCGGGTGGCAGGGTCGACTAAAGCTGCGAGCACATCTCGTTGTTGCTGATGCCTGTCGCCTGCTCGTAACAGCTGCATGTAATGCTTGCTTAGTCTTCTGGAGGTGTCATACTGCATCCGTTATCTTTTATCTGATAACTAAAATAACGATGGTCCAAGCACCGCTGAATTTGATTGGACGCCACCTATGACTACGGCGGCTGTGCGGTGAACTGCAGGCTCGCGGCCGGGCGTCTCTACGATTGCGTAATACGTAGAAGGGGCTACGAGAGACGATACGCTGGTTTCGCGGCCGGCCGGTGCGTCGGCGCGCTAACGAGTACGGCGGCTGTGCGGCGAACTGCGGCGAACTGACCCTCTGAGGTCAGTTCTTCTGCGGCGCCGGCTCTCAACACCTAAATCGGGGCGAGGATTTACGTTTGCTCCTAGCTGGGGCTAGTGAGCTGAGAATGGCGCTGCTTGACCGCGTCGTGCAGATCAGGAAGGGAGGCTATCGGGAGTGCTTGTTTACGCCACTAAAGTTTTTCAGTAACTCACGATGTTACCCGCGTCGACGTCCGTAGTCCGCACCGCACCCCTCCCCACTATACAATAAAAAGAAATACTATCCGGCGCCAGGTTTCGATCCCTCGACCCTGCGGGCGGAACGCAACGTACATGGTGCTCTAACCATCGCCACGAAGCCGACACAGAATGGGACGCTATCAACGCGCCTTATATCGTTGACTCATTCAAATTACTGCTGACGAGCTCTCTCTCGTCAGCAGTTGCCACAAGTGGAAACACATTAACGTAACGCAAACTGCTTAACGTCGTGCGCCGCCGGAAATGGTCTGCATTTGATCGTGCCCCTCGCGAGGGGGATGTTTCAATGCGTCTTCCTACTGGCCAGTACACTCGTCGCCATGTGTCGGACGTTGTGCGAACCCTTTGCGGCTGATGACGCGCGATTTGAAACGAGATTTGCATATGATCAAACTGAGAGGCTCTCAAAAAAAAACAAATACCAGGGCCAGAGTTCCTGCAGTGGATGTAGTATTCTCATGTGCGCCTTCCCGCGAAGACCAATTTCACACACGGCTGATCGGCAGCATTAAAGTTGGGCCCACAATAACGCGATGCAAAAGAGAAATACGAACTTCCACCCAACTAGCGCCGTTCCTTGCGCTGCAGTGTTGTCACAATGCCTGCACCCATGCCTGCTTTTTCGTCCTAGCCGCCGTCCGCAGCACGCTCACTTTTAGGGCGCGCCAGCAAAGTGTCCTAGCGCCGAGAGAAGCAGAAGCTTCAGGCGCAGCCGGTAGCCGTCGCGCGCTGCACCCTCCGAGCTCGGTTGTTGTTGCTACCGCGGCTCCTTCCTCCTGAGCCGCCGGCTCTCAACGCCAAAATCGGGGTGAGGATTTACGCGCCGTTCCAGCAGGTACTCAGCTGACAACGGTTCTGCGTGACTGCGTCGTACAGACCAGCAACGGAGGGTATCGGGAGTGCTCGTTTACGCCGCTATAGTGTTTGTCCTAGCCGCCGTCCACAGCGAGCTCGCTTTGTGGGCGCGCCAGCAAACTGTCCTTGCGCCGAGAGAAGCAGAAGCTTCAGGCGCAGCCGGTAGATGGCGCGCGCTGCACCCTCCGAGCTCCGTGTTTGTTGCTTCCGCGGCTCGTATCTCCTGCGGCGCCAGCTCTCAATGCCAAAATCGGGGCGAGGATTCACGCGCGCTTCCAGCAGGTGCTAGTGAGCTGACAACTGCGCTGCGTGACCGCGTCGTGCAGATCAGCAACGGAGGCTATCGGGAGTGCTCGTGTACGCAGCCAAAGCAGTTTGACGAGCCACCGTCCGAAGCGAGCTCGCTTTGTGGGCGTGCGGACAAACTATCCTAGCACCGAGAGAAGCGGAAGTTTCAGGCGCAACCGGTACTAGCGCGCGCTACACCTCCGAGCTGCGTTGTTGCTGCCGCGGCTCCTCCCTCCTGCGCCGCCAGCTCTCAGTGCCAAAATCGGGAGGATGATTTATGCGCTCTTCCAGCAGGTGCTAGTGAGCTGACAACGGCAATGCTTGACCACGTCGTGCAGTCAGCGATGGAAGCTATCGGGAGTGCTCGTTTACGCAGCCAAAGCCGTTTGACGAGCCACCGTCCGCAGCCAGCTCGCTTTGTGGGCGCGCCGGCAACCTATCCTAGCACCGAGAGAAGTGGAAGTTTCAGGCCCAGCTGGTAACAGCGCGCGCTACACCTCCGAGCTGGATTATTGTTGCTGCCGCGGCTCGTTCCTTCTGCGTTCGCAGCTCTCAATGCCAAAATCAGGAGGAGGATTTACGCGCGCTGCCAGCAGGTGCTAGTGAGCTGACAACGGTGCTAGTGAGCTGACAACGGCGCTGCGTGACCGCGTCGTGCAGATCAGCAATAGAGGCTATCGGGAGTGCTCGTTTACGCAGCTAAAGCCGTTTGTCGAGCCACCGCCCGCAGCGAGATCGCTTTGGGGGCGCGCCGGCAAGCTGTCCTAGCGCCAACAGAAGCGGAAGTTTCATGCGCAGCCGGTAGCCAGCGCGCGCTGCACCCTCCGAGCTCAGTTGTTGCTGTCGAGTCTCGTGTCTTCTTCGCCGCCGGATCTCTGGCCCAAAATCGGGGCGAGGATGTACGCGCGCTTCCAGGAGGTGTTAGTGAGCTGACAACGGCGCAGCGTGATCGCGACGTGGACATCAGCAGCAGACGTTATCGGGACTGCTCGTTTACCCCGCTGAAGTTGTTTTCCGAGCCGCTGCCTAGATCGAGGTCGCCTTGAGAAAATGTGTCAACATACTTTCTGAACAAAATACCTGACCGTAACTGCCTAGAACAAGCTCTGAGCGTAATTATGAAAAAAAATCCCCGATTGTATTTAATAACGATTATGTCCTCTTGAATCTCACAACGAAATTTTCAACCGCACTTTTTTCAGTAAGACTCCTGCTGTAAGCCCTCAACGACATCTCAACACAATTTCTGCCATTTATGCTGCGAACAAAATATCTTACCGCAATTTGCGGGAAAAAGTGTGCGAATGAAATACGCCTTACGTTATGTTCCAAACGTCAACCACAACCGCGCTCGCGGCAGGTTGGTGCGCGCATCGGCTACCGGCTGCGCCTCAAGCTTGTTCTTCCCCAGGCGCGGGGTCGGTTTGGTCGCGCTCCCACATAGCCACCTCGATGCTAGCGGCGGCTCGGCACATGGCTTTAGCGGCGTGAACGAAGCCGCCCGATAGCCTCCATGGCTGATGTCCACGATGAGGTCAAGCTGTGTCCGTGTGAGCTGACTAGCACCTGCTAGGAGCGCGCGCAAGTCCGCGCGCCGATTTCTGGTAGAAATGGCAGGCGCTCCCGGCTGGACAAATGAAACGCTAGCACAGAAATACCAACCAGAAAAAACAACTTGCGGGATTTGTTTCCATGTTTGTAAAATGGACGCTTAGCTTAATTGCCGTAAGAAAGCTGACAACTGGGGCTTTCGAATAAATCAATACCGAGGGGTACTGGAACTTCACGAATTTTCAAACTCTGCTGGAACAAAATCTCCCAGAAAATTTTCTATCGAATTTCTCGAGCTTAATGTCACGTAACAAGCCCTGTCCGCTATTTCCAAATAAAACCTGTGAACAAAATCTGCCTCACATTTATTTCCAACCAGGTTGTCTTAGATTTCTTTTCGAATGTATGTTCGGAACAAAAGGTCTGAGCAGAATGTCCGAACAAAATACCAGCCGAAATACACAAGAACGACCGCCGAACGTAGTTTCTGGACACAATCTTCAAATGTAAACCCGAATATAAGTTCTTTATGATTCTCAGAATGGAATTCCTGACAAAATTTTGTATACGCACTTTCTGAACATAAATTCAGAACAAAATATCTGAATGAAATATCCACATGGATGCTGGAAAATCTCCGAAGGTTTTTTGAACAATATCCCAGAAGCAAATCTGCCAGATGATTTCCGAACGTATGATATGGACGAAATATCCGAATGTGTTCTCCAGATATTTCTCTACGTCTGGAGGACGTTTCTTCAGACCTAAGCTTGAACGAAATCTTCAGGCGTTATTTCCGAATGAAATATCGGAACAAAATTTCCAGATGTACTTTCCAAACGCAAACTTCAAGTGAAAGCGCCAAATATACTTTCTGAGCGAACCTAAGCTTCAAACGAAATCTCCAACCGTAAACTCAACGAAACATCTGAACGTAAGCTCCGGCCGTTATTTCCGAACAAAATCCCCCGAAGCGTACTTCCGCAACGTTAACTCCCAACATAATTTCCGAACAAAATCTCCGAATGTACTTTCCGAACATAACGTACGAACGAAATGTCCAATAAACTATCCGAACCTAATTTCCACATGTATGCGTGAAGTAAATTCTCGGAACGTAATTTTTGGAAGTATGGCAGTGATCGCAAAGTACCGCCTACGTGCTTGAGCGGTAATACGGTTGGTAAAAAGAAAGAAAAAAAAAGCAATGTCGTTGTCATTTGCTCATGCGGAATGAGAAAGCAGGAAGTAAAGGTATTAGAGGGGGATGAGGGAAGAGGATTCTTGGAATGCTTAAGTGTGGAAATAAAGCTGACCATTAAGGCTGAAACAATGAATTTCTGAGTTTAAAATTTGTGCCGTTTTTGCGTGCAATACTACTAGTTTGGCAGTCGCCTCCGAAGGCAGGTTGATGCCATACGGCACTGGTGTTTTTCTTGTATAGCTTCCAAGTTCGTATGTTACTCGCAGGCACCACGTCAGGAGTAAGTCGGGCAAAGCAAAAATGCTTCATAACAGCTTAGAATGTGTAAAGCTCTTGGAAATGTCCAAGCAATAAAGAAGATACTTAAATTTGAGCAAAAATGTTCTAATTCCAAGCAAACCATCGATTTTACATGTGCAAATCCGGAAGCTTCGCATCATGTCTTCATGGAACGTGGCGAGACTCGAACAGTTTGATAACAGTTAACGACTTCAGCATCCATGAAACGAAGAACAACACCACATGATCACAGAGCGTAAGCACTCTGAACGCAAACAGCAACGCTGTCTGAGGAAAATGCGTTTTGATAATGCGGAATACCGGGGAGTTTTTCATTGCTTTACCAATAGCACCATTACAACACCTGGTGTGACTGCCGCAATCGCCGATATAGCTGCGATAACAGCGGAGCTAGAAATGCGAGCTACCGCTGATGCGAAAGCAAGGCTGCTGAGAAAGAGCTTGTGCTACGTGTTACGGGACCTTGCTCTCCGACTCCGTGAGCTCGACATGGAGAAATCTACCGGAGTAGAGAACTACAAAAGCACGCTTCTCACAAGCCATGCCTACGAAGTACTGAGTGCCACTTTGTAGTTCTTGGCTCTGCTCCGCAGATCAAGGATTTCGGAAGCCGTCATGGACCTCGATAACTTCAAGAAACTCAAAAGCAAACTGACACATTTGGCGGCAGATGAGAATTCTCTCTGCGTGGGGAGGATGATCAGAGAAGTTGTGTCCATTCAAAGGTATTCTGAAAAAGTGGTAGCGGGGCATGTCGGAGGTGACGAGTTTATGTTTACCATCCTTGGGCATGACGAATTTACCAGGGATTTCATGAGAAGCTTGTTGGGCCACTTCGAGCATCTTCATCCCGGTTTCAGCAAAACCGAAGTCCATGAAAAGTTTCAGGAATTTAATGAAGTCCATGGTTTTAGTGCATCAGTTGGAATATCTGCTTGGAAATGGGACGATGATTCTTCAGTCGAAAGTTGTGCCACTCATGTGGCGAAATCCAAGCAAACCAAGACGGCACTCGAAGAGAATGCTCGAAGAGCCAATGAAACTCTCCTGATTGCTAAGGAGAACAAGACGAGACGTCGTGGAGGAAATGTGCTACTGTGGAGCAAACTTTCAAAGTGAACAATTTGTGCAGCTAAGTCGCGTTTTCGTGTGGAAATAAAAAGAATATTTTAAACCGAATGTATACACAAAACGAAGTTCTGTTTTAAACAGGCGTCCCTGGAGCTCAGGTGGAATCCATGTGCTTCGTTAGCCTGTGCGCGACGTGTAGCAAATGTGTCTCTGGTCTGTGGTCGGTCATCAATGCATGGAGAATGAAAAGAAGGCAATGGTTACAAAACCGTTTGCCTCAAGGCGAAATAACAGAACCGTCTGGTGGTGCAGCAACCCACTGCAACGGGTGAATACGCGACAAATATGGCACAGATGCAGCTTGTTACCGCCCCTAATTTAAGCATCCAGCAGGGTAAGCTTGCTACAGGTAACGTGGCTTTGCTCGTCCACTCCCCCTGGAGAAAGAAACAGTATCGTTGCTTTGCAACACTCTCTGTGCGGATTCATCGAGGTCTTGCAGAATCTCTGAGCTGCCCTTATATTCAGAGCTTACGTTGAGAGCTTTTTCTGAGAGAAAAATGTTTCGGTGTTTCATTCAAAAATACGTGCGGAGATTTCGTTCAAAGCTTAAGGTTGAAATGGCATCTGGATCCGTTTGGAATATAAAGTCTGGGATAATTCATTCGAAGATTTACCCTGCAAATTGGGGTCAGACATTTTTTTCGCAGCATTCGTTGAAGATATTGTGTGGACATGTCATTCCGGACTTACAGCCAGAGACTTACTGAAGAAATTTTGGTTGAAAATTCTGTTGTGAGATTCAAGAGAACCTAACCTTTATTAAATACAATCGGTGATTTTTTTCAAAATTACGCTCAGAGAATGTTCTCGGCAGTTGAGGTGAGGTATTTTGTTCAGAAGGTATGTTGAAAGATTTTGTCAAAGCATATATGTTCGAAAAGAAACCCTGTAGTAAAGCTGCTGAGCTTCATTTCGGATTGTATATTCGAAATATGTCCAAGCAGATTGTGTTCGGAGATTCCCGTCGGAAATTACGTTATGAGCTTCTGTGAAAGGCTACACTAGAAAAAAGTTCTGGAGATTTGTTCAAAATTACGTTCGGACCTGATTCTCGGGAATTACATTCCGGTATCTCGTTCAACAATTACGTTCAAAAATTTTGATCAGGCATACATTCGAAAAGCGCGTCGGCTTACACCTTCAGAGGGTTCGTTGCGATCATACACTCAGTAATTATTGTCAAAGAAGTTTTGTTTGGGGAATTCGTTCGCAAATAATGTTCAAAGATTCTGTTCGCAGCGTACGCACGCAGGTTTCGTTTAAAGATTCCCACCAGAAGCTGCGTTGAGAAATGTGCCAGAAATCGCCTGCTTATGTTTCGCATGCATTTCGTTACAGAAACTAGGTCTGAAGGATTCCTTCAGAAATTAGGTTATAACCTTCTTTGAGATTACGTTCGGAGATTTCGTTGAAAGAATACTTTTGAAAAGAACGTCTACAGAACCTGTTAAGATATTTCTTTCGGAATAAAGGATATTAGCTACTGCTAATATCATTTATTTCGGAGATTTTGTTCTCTGTATCTCAAGCAATTTCGTTCAGTGCTCATTTTCGAGAAATACGTTGAGCAATTTCTGTAGAAAATAATGCGCTGAGATCAGGTGCCTTTTTTTTCGGAAGCTACATTCCGTTATTTCGTGTGAACATTACGTTTAGACTTTGCTCTTGGAGATCACGATCAGAGTTAGAAAGGAAATTACATTAAGAGATTTTGTTCAAAGAATGCGCTCGAAAAGAACAGTTGAACAGCACGTCCGGAGATTGTGCTTGGATCGTAGGTTCGTACGCAATCACGTGCAGAGCTTATGTGCGTAGCTTACATTCCAAAAGAAAGTTAGGAGATTGCGTTCGAAATATATGTTGTCATCTTACGTTCAGATACATCGTTCAAAAATGACGTCCGTTGATTTTGTGCGTTGCTTACATTCAGAGATGACATTGGGGTTTCGTTCGAAAATAATGTTCGGAGCAATCGTTCCGAGACATCGCTAGGAAAGCACAGCTGCATAGCTTTTTCGCGGGTTACTTACCGAAAGCACATTAAGAGATTTCCTTCTAAATTTGTTAAAATACTTTGGTTTCTGCGTATATTCGGAACGAATATTCTTAGAATTATATTGGCAAATAGATTCATATGTTATGTGCGGAAAGCACGTTTAGAGATATCGTTCATTATAACGTTTGGAGCCGATATTTGTGGTCATCCTTTGAAAAAGGCGTTTCTAAATTTTCTTCAGAGCTTCCGTTTAGAAAGTAAATTCAGGATATCTTGTCAAAATGGTTTTTACATTTCATACGGAGCTTAAGTTCGGAATCATTGCCTGGAAGTTTCGATAAGGAGGAAGTTTCCGAAAATTTTTTGAAGCTCGTTCAGAAAGTTCGATAAGGAATTACATTTAAAAACTAAGTTGAGAGCTCAAGTTCGGAAAGTAAGTGGGCAAATCGAGTTGTAAATTACCTGGAAACCTCAATAGGATCATAAATTTTGTAAACAACCTTGACAGTCTTGCTGGAAATTTCACTAGGAGCTTACACTCATTGGTTACACTAGGTTTCTGCGAACAGAGATGCATTCGGAAATTGCATTCAGAGACAATTTTCTGATACTTGGTTCGCAGGTTAGCTCTCTGCTTACATTCTTAGCTTACGTTCGGAAGGTACAGTTGGGTATTTCTTTCGGAAATTACGTTCAAAGATTCATTGAGAGCTTACGCTCGAAATACATGTTCAGACATTTGTTCGTGCCTTGCTGTTCGAAAAGAACGTTCAGAGGATTTAGGAGATACGTTCGCCAGTAGTTGACAGGAGCGAAACTAATTCCTCGCCGTGAGCTCGGAGTGGAAAGCGTGTTGGAGGTAATGGAGATATCAGGCGCGGCCGCAGCAACAACCGAACTGGGAGGTTCCTGTGCGCGCCGGCTATCGGCAACGCCTGAAGCTTCTGCTTCCCTCGTCGCGTGGACGGCTTAAAAGCGCGCCCACAAAGCAACCTCGCTGCGGGCGCGGCTCGGAAAACGGGTCCTATACGGGCCCTCCCGATAGCCTCCGTTGCTGATGTTCACGACGCGGTCACCCTGCGCCGTTATTCACTCACTGGCACATCCTAGGAGCGCGCGTATACCTTCGCCCATATTTTGGGGTAGAGAGCCGGCGGCACAGCAGAAAAGAGCCGCGGCCGCAACAACAACTGCGTTCGGAGGTTGCTGCGAACGCCGGCAACCGGCTGTACCTGAAGCATTTGCTTCCTTCGGAGCGAGGATGGTTTACCGTCGCACCCACAAAGCGACCTCGCTGCCGGCGGAGGCTCGGCTAACGGCTTTAGCGCAGTAAATGGTCCATCCCGATAGCCTCCGTTGCTGATGTCCACTACGCGGTCAAGCGGCGCCACTACGAGCTCACTAGCACCTGCTAGGGGAGCGCGTAAATCCTCACCCCTGCTTCGGCTTAGGGAGCCAACTGCGCCGGCTGCGCAGGAGAAATGAGCTGCGGCAGCAACAGCAACTGATCTCGGAGGTTGTTGGGCGCCGGCTACAGGCATTGCCTGAATCTTTTCCTTCCCTCGTTGGGAGGACGGTTTGCCGCTGCGCACACAAAGCGAGCTCGCTGCGGATGGCTGCTAGGAAAGAAACGTTAGCGGTGTAAATGGCCCTCCCGAAAGCCTCCGTTGCAGTTGTCCACAACGCGGTCCCGCAGCGCCGTTGTCAGCTTACTCGTAACTGCTAGAAGCACGAGAAAATCCTCGCCCCGATTGTGGCGTTGAGAGCCGCCGGCGCAGCAGACGCGAGCAGCGGCCGCAACAACAACTGAGCTCGGAGGGTGTAGCGCGCGCTCGGTACCGGCTGCGCCTGAAGCTTCCGCTTCTCTCGGTGCTAAGACAGTTTGCCGGCGCACCACAAAGCGAGCTCGGTGCGGACCGCGGCTAGGAAAACAACTTTAGCGACGTAAACGAGCACTCCCGATAGCCTCCGTTGCTCATGTCCACAATGCGGTCACGCAGCGCCGTTGTTAGCTCACCAGCGCCTGCAAGCAGCTCACGTAAATCCTCGCAACGATTGTACTGTTGAGAGCCGGCGGCGCAGGAGAAACGAGCCACGGCAGCAACCACAACTGAGCTCGGAGGGCGCAGTGCGCGCCGGCTACCGATTGCGTCTGAAGCTACTGCTTTTCTTCGCGCAAGGACAGTTTGACAGCGCACATAAAAAGCGAGCTCGCTGTGGACGGCGGATAGGAAAACAACTTCAGCGGCGTAAACGAGCACTCCCGATAGCCTCCGTTGCTGATGTCCACGACGCGGTCACGCAGCGCCGTTGTCAGCTCACTAGCACCTGCTAGGAGCGCACGAAAATCCTAGCCCAGATTTAGGCGTTGAGAGCCGGCGGCGCAGAAGAAACTAGCCACGGCAGCAACAACTCGGCTCGCAGGGTGCAGCACGCACCGGCTACCGGCTGCGCCTGAAGCGTCCGCTTCTCTCGGCGCTACGACAGTTTGCCGTCGCGCCCACGAAGCGAGCTCGCTGCGGACGGCGGCGAGGAAAACAACTTTAGCGGCGTAAACGAGCACTCGCTATAGCCTCCGTTGCTGTTGTCCACGACGCGGTGACGCAGCGCCGTTGTCAGCTCACCAGCACCTGCTAGGAGCGCACGTAAATCCTCGCCCCGTTTGGCGTTAAGATCCGGCGCCGCAGGAGAAACGAGCCACGGCAGCAACTACTGAGCTCGGAGGGCGCAGTCATAGAGAAATAAAAAATTGCGCAGTGCGCGCCGGCTACCGATTGCGTCTGAAGCTACTGCTTTTCTTCGCGCTAGGACAGTTTGACAGCGCACCCACAAAGCACATGGTAGGAGCGCCGGCGACGCAGGAGAAGCGAGCCGCGCAAGCAACAACTCAGCTCGGAGGGTGCAGCGCGTGCCTGCTTCCGGCGGCGCCTGAAGCTTCCCCTTCTCTCGGCGCTAGGAGAGCTTGATGGCGCGCCCATAAAGCGAGCTCGCTGCGGACGGTGGCTAGGAAAACAACTTTAGCGGCGTAAACGAACACTCCCGAAAGCCTCCATTGCAGATGTCCATGACGCGGCCACGCAGCGCGTTTGTCAGCTCACTAGCACCTGCTAGGAGCGCACGTAAATCCTCGCCCCGATTTTTACGTAGGGAGCCAGTGGCGCCGGAGAAACGAGCCGCGGCAGCAACACCAACAACTAAACTAGGAGGGAGCAGCGCCCGCAGGCTACCGGCTGCGCCTAAAGCTTCTGCTTCCCCCGGTGCGGGACAAGGTTTGGGGGCGCGCCAGCAAAGCGGCTGCAGGCAGCGGCTCGGATAACGGCTTTAGGAGCGTTAACGCACCCTCCCCATAGTATCCGCTGCTGATATCAACGACGCGGTCTCGCTGCGCTGCTGTCAGCTCACTAGCACCTTCTAGGAGCGCGCGTAAGTCCTCTACCCGGTTCGGAATGAGCGAATGAGCCATGGCACAACAACACACGCGCGCAGAGGTTACTTCGCGTGCGAGCTACCGGGTGCGCCTGAAGCTTCTGCTTCTCTTAGCGCTAGGGCAGTTTGCCGGCGCGCCCACAAATCGAGCACCCTGGCGACGGCGGCTAGGAAAACAACTTTACCAGAGTAAACGAGCACTCCCGATAGCCTCTGTTGCTGATGTCCACGACGCGGTCACGAAGCGCCGTTGTCGGCTCACTAGCACTTGTTAGGAGCGCACGTAAATCCTGACCCCGATTTCACCGTGTAGAGCCGGCGGCGCAGGAGAAACGAACCGCGGTAGCAACAACTGAACTGGGAGCGTGCAGCGCGCTGCTACCGGCAGCGCCTAAAGCTACTGCTTCCCTCGGTGCGGGACAAGGTTTGGGTGCGCGCCAACAAAGCGGCTGCAGGCAGCGGGTCGGATAACGGCTTTAGCAGCGTTAACGCGCCCCCTCGATAGCCTCCGTTGATGATATCGACGACGCGGTCACGCTGCGCTGCCGTCATTTCACTAGCACCTCCTAGGAGCGCGCTAAGTCCTCTCCCCGATTTCAGGGTGGAGAGCTGGCGGCGCATGAGAAATCAGCCACGGCAGCAACAACCGAGCTCGGAGGTTGTGCCCGCCCCGGCTACCGGGAGCGTTTGAGGTTTCTGCTTCCCTCGTCTCGGGGGACGGTTTGGCGGGGCGCCCGCATAGCCACCTCGCTGGGAGCGGCCGCTCGGCAAACGGATTTATCCGCGCAAACGGCCCCCCCCCTGATAGCCTCGGTTGCTGATGTCCACGACGCGGTCACGCTGCGCCGCTGTCAGCTCTTTAGTACCTGCTAGGAGTGCACGTAAGTCGTAGCCCCGGTTTCGGCAGTAGAGAGCTGGCGCCACAGGAGGAATGAGCCATGGGAGCAACAACACACGAGCTCAGAGGTTACTGGGCTTGCGGCTCCCGGGTGCGCCTGAAGCTTGTGTGTCTTTTGGCACTAGGACCGTTTGCCGGCGCACCCACAAAGCGAGCTCGCTGCCGACGGCGGCTAGGAAAACAACTTTACCGGCGTAAACGAGCGTTCCCGATAACCTCTGTTGCTGATGTACACGACGCGGTCAAGAAACGCCGTTGTCAGCTCACTAGCACATGGTAGGAGCGGGCGTAAATCGTCCCCCGGATTTTGCTGTTGAAGCCGGCGACGCAGGAGAAGCGAGCCGCGCAAGCAACAACTCAGCTCAGAGGGTGCAGCGCGCGCCTGCTACCGGCCGCGCCTGATGTTTTCCCTTCTCTCGGCGCTAGGAGAGCTTGCCGGGGCGCCCATAAAGCGAGCTTGCTGCGGACGGTGGCTAGGAAAACAACTTTAGCGGCGTAAACGAGCACACCCGAAAGCCTCCATTGCAGATGTCCATGACGCGGCCACGCAACGCGTTTGTCAGCTCACTAGCACCTGCTAGGAACACTCGTAAATCCTCGCCCCGATTTTTACGTAGAGAGCCGGCGGCGCAGGAGAAACGAGGCGCGGCAGCAACAAACACTGTACACGGAAGGTCAGCGCGCGGAGGCTACCGGCTGCGCCTAAAGCTGCTGCTTACCCTCGGTGCAGAACAAGGTTTGGGGGCGCGCGGGCGCGCCAACAAAGCGGCTGCGGGCAGCGGCTCGGATAACGGCTTTAGCTGCGTTAACGCGCCCTCCCTATAGCCTCCGTTGCTGATATCAACGACGCTGTCACGCTGCGCTGCTGTCTGCTCACTAGCACCGCCTAGGAGCGCGCGTAAGTCCTCGCCCCGATTTCAGGGTAGAGAGCTGGCGGCGCATGAGAAATGAGCCACGGCAGCAACAACAACCGAGCTCGGAGATTTTTCCCGCGCCGGCTACCGGCAGCGTCAGAAGTTTCTGCTTCCCTCGTCGCGAGGGACGGTTTGGCGGCGCGCCCGCACAGCCATCTCGCCGGGAGCGGCCGCTCGGCAAACAGATTATTTGGCGTGAACGGGCCCCCGTGATAGCCTGTGTTGCTGATGTCCGCGACGCAGTCACGCTGCGCTGCTGTCAGCTCTCTAGTACGTGCTAGGAGTACGCGTAAGTCGTATCCCGGGTTTCGGGGTAGAGAGCTGGCTGAGCAGAAGAAATGAGCCGCCGCAGCAACAAGCGAGCTCTTAGGTTGCTGCGCGAAGCGGCTACCGGCTGCGCCTGACGCTTCTGCTTCCATTTTCGCGGGGAACAGTTGGGCGGTGCACCAACACAGCGACCTCGGTGCAAGGCAGTGCTCGGAAAAAGGCTTTAGCAGCGTAAACGGGCCCTCTCGTTTGCCTCCGTTCCTGATGTCCACGGCGCTGTCACGATCTACATGTATATCGCAATGTGGTGTGCCTGTTGTTCCCTTCCCCCTTTTCTGAAATAGCCCGGCCTACAGAATAGCCCGCACCAGCACTACTGGAGTAATCACTTCAGATTTCGCAATGCTTTCTCTTTCTATCTCGCTCTCAATATCCGAGGCCACGTCTGTGCCATCATTGGTCGGTTAACCCAACTCTACAACCCACACACTTATCAGTAAGCACCGCTTCACCCTCTTACGCAAGAGACGGAGTAGTATATATATGACAGGAGCTAGTGTGAAATTCAGTTGTTTCATCTGGAGGAAGCCACCATGTAGAAATATGGGACCCTCGAACAACACCTTGGCCTGTCCTCATATTCATCGTGTTGCTCATCATGGTGCTCGCCTGTCTCGTCTGCTGATTCGGAGACTGAAGAAGCGACGGAAGGCCACCCCAGTGACGTACAGGCGGCCAAGGGAGAAGAGGCGAAACTGCATTCATTGATCCTGGGTCGAGAACAGCCACCGGTTCCGGCAGAGACGAAGAATAGGTGCTTCAGCACGACACGGAGCTCCTCGCATCGTCACCCAGAAAAGGATAAAGAAGCTAAGGACGGCGACGTTGACAAATATAAGGAAAGACGAGACTTGGAACCCGATCGAAAAAGGCAAGGCATTGATCTTAGAATCGATCAACTTCCTCGAAAAAAAATAGAAAAATAGGGATAGAGTGCCGCACTGCTCTCGAAACTCATCAACTACATAAAAGATCGTCGCTATCTCCTTCAACGTTTCATTCTCGGCACCCATCTGTGCTTGAGGCATTTGCTGTTTGTAAACCGCATCGTTCTCAACCACCCGTGACGCCCCAAGAGAAGTGCAATCGTCCGCCAGCTCCTCGGCCTAAACTCGCCCATGACAACCGCGAGCATCTTTTGCCCAACGATTTCAACGAAGCCGTGTTTGATCAGCTCCGGAAGGGTGGGCGAGACCTGACTTGGCGTGAGGCGTCGCGAAGGATGAAGGAAGTCGGTGCATCAGAAGATCTGCTTCTGGAAGATGTCAGAGGAGGACAGAAAGAGAATGCAAACTTTACTAGGTTTCGCTCACCTCGGTATAGGCCTAGATATAAATATTACAGACCATCTCCTTGCGATGGCCCGCCAGTTCGTCCGCCTGCTAGACGAGGTAGAAGGCCAGGAAGAGGTGGGCATTGAGGTAGATTCAAATACAAGAATGAATCGCAAACCCTGTATGTGAACAAATAAACATTGAACTCTTGTGGTTATCATGGTTCTTGTCGCGTCTTTTTTTCTTTTTTGCAATTTTCTCCAGTGTGTGAGGGCAGACATTTCAATTTACCACCAATTTGACCACGCTGTGTTGTGAATTCATTTCGTGAATCATGAAATAACGAGTCCTTGGTTAGGAGTCGTTCTTAGATTTTCTCAGCGTAAACCTTGAGCAGGTCGTGATACGGAGCAGACTGGACTGGATCTACAGAATGCTTGCACCTTACAATATATTTTTCTGGGACTTCGTTATGTATCTTAGGTCACGTCTCTTCTATGATTGCTCCGCCTGATTGAAATATATTATATTATAGTGTCGTTGGTCACATTTCTGAACCCACAAATACTAGTGAAACAGTCCTGCACGCACAACATGTCAGATGGTGACAGCTGCACTCGAAAATCAGGTTGTAATTCGCTTTACAACGATAAGTAGGCTTTAGAAACTCGTATAGTCGGCTTGAAGTTCAGCCTTATTCCACACCGCCCATGGGGACTGCAAACAGAGATGGAGAAAACAAAAAAGGTGGCAATGCAAGGAAAATACAGAGGTGCTGCAACTGTGGTACAGATATAAGCGCCTCAACATTTCTCCAACACCTGAGTCGCGTCGTGAGGCGTGGGGAAATCCAGGCGGAAACGGTGGAGGTACCAGGCTAGCTTGTGTTGCGGCGACGAGGAGTCCACGGTGGAACATGTAGCTTCGTGTCTCACGAACGCGGTCTTGTGCAAGAGTGCTTCCGAAACTGCCGCCGAAACTGGCGAGGGAGCCTGACGCACCAAGGCATCCCGCAGCTATGCACCAAGTGGAAGAATTCTGATTGCAGATTTACTGCCTTGTGAAGGGTGAGCTGTAGATCGAGAGCCACTTTCGAAAACGGCCAACGCGATACGGCAGTGTTTCAGCTCTTCGGGCTGACTCAAACTGATACGCTAATCGCAAGTCGATAGGGAGTGCCAGCTGCGGAAAATGGCGCGATAACGGCCGTAACGCCCTTACGGAGAAGCGGAGCCGGCGGTCTTGCGAAAGCGAAGCGGCAGCGAATAATTTCTCTTTCCCCTTTCTCCTATCCGAATATGTGAACCCTACAGCGTATTGCGTTTTATTTCACACCTCCCCGGACAAGTAGTGCATATTTGCTTGGCCTTACCTTAGCGCGTCTTGTCTTACAGAGAGATTGTAGTGCGCGCAATGGAAAAAGCATGTATCAGATATGCAGGAGCTCGCCCAAGCGCGCGAGCGCATACACAATTCTATTCCCAGCGCCTGTGCCTATAGACAACTGCTGCTTGCCAATACTGCGACCTTTCGCTAGTCAACCACCTTCGGGGCATAAAAACTGCACAAACGGCACCTGATCCCTCGAAATCCTTGTGGTCTCCTCTGCCTGGTATGCGCCGAAGAAAACTGACCAGGGAAAGGTCCGTACCAATGTTCGACTGTTTCATGGTGTAACCGAACGAATACGTGTTACACCTAGCCAGCGTGCGCTGCCTGAGGGTCCCGAGATATACAAACATATGAATACAGGGCTTGTGTTGAAACACCGAACCTAACAGAACCTAACCAAACTTGACCTAACACAACCCATTTGGTGGCCACGCGCGTTTGTCAAACGCTCGTTCTCAGCAATCGTGGTGTTGATAGTGGTGATAGGCATTCTTTCCCTTTACGACGTTGCTGGAGAGGCGTCACATTCCGACAAAACCATGTTGCGGCGAAACGATCTTTGTTGCGGTCTCGCTTGCCCCGATCAGCTTAGGTATGTCAAAGGAGTGGTGCACGCAATGAACAACCGCGATTATTCCTGTGGCTTTGTTGTTGGCGTTACAATCGGGCAATTTATTTTTCAACGAACGTGTAACGTGACCCAGGAGCTTGTTCTTTACAGAGTTAACAAGTGGTGGCAGATACCTGGCCTTGCCTAGGCGTGATTTTCCTGCTAAAACTATGCTCGCATTTCTCTGCTTTGTGATTTCCCCGCGTATTTATTTTTGTGCGCAGCACTTAGGCGCACGCTCCTGTGGTTGCGCGGGGCCACCGTCCCTAGTTGTTACTGGGTGAACGAAGGGGACACAGAAGTCTAAGGAGATGGAACAAGCAGGAAGGCGGAGGAAAAAATTCCCCGCATTTCCCCGATGGGAAGAATGTAAAAGTGCGAATGCATGAGTTGAATTTGCGTGGTTCGGTAATGTTCGCGAAAGAGAGATCACACACACACACAAATACAAAGAAAGAAAGATGCATTTATTCACAGACACCTATTTGTGTTGTCGTTGTACTTGATTGCTAGAGCGGATCTGAGCATTGAAATTTCGTGTCAGTACTCCTTTAAGCGGGTGCATTAGCCCTTCTCACGCCCGATTCCTGGCCAATCCCCCACGTGGGTATGTGCCATGTCAGCGGCCAGGCAGCGCGCGCCCATCTCCCCCCGTTGCCAGAGAAGACGAGGAGATTCCTGGCTAATCCCCCACGTGGGTATGTGCCATGTCAGCGGCCAGGCAGCGCGGGGTGCATTAGCCCTTCTCACGCCCGATTCCTGGCCAATCCCCCACGTGGGTATGTGCCGTGTGAGCGGCCAGGCAGCGCGCGCCCATCTCCCCCGTTGCCAAAGAAGACGAGGAGATTCCTGGCCAATCCCCCACGTGGGTATGTGCCATGTCAGCGGCCAGGCAGCGCGCGCCCATCTCCCCCCGTTGCCAAGGAAGACGAGGAGCGCGCGCACCCGCAGCTGTTGCTATGCGGACGGCGGCGGAATGCGGATGGCGGCGGACGCTTCAGGGTCGCTTAAGAAGTGCATTCGCACTTAAAAGTATGGATAAAGTGTTATAGGCAAGCGGTATGGCTAGAAGGGGCCCTAGATATAAGAAAGCTTTAGCTGACCGTTTTCTACCATCCGCTATGCTCCTTAGGGCCCGCTCATCAAAACCGAATCCTCAGCACCAGAGAGGCTTTTTAGCTATGCGATAGCGGTATCTCCCTTGACTGGAAATCATTTGCACCACTGGTCGTGTCCTGTGCGTGTGTGAACCAAAATTTCATCCCAAAGTTACGATAAGGATTGCAATTTTGGTTACTCAAAAAAAGCAAAAGTCGTAATTTATGCCTTATTTCGCTTTTTAATATAATGTATTCGCTAGTACGGTGCAATGGTCCTAAAGAATTTAAGAGAAGCCAAGACAAGGCTGTCTTTCTCGGCGCTGCGTACAAATAAGCTCGCGCTTTGGCCGACATTTTTCGCTTCCGTTCTACGGCTAATTGAGGTGTGTGGTACCTATGCTCATTCGGAAGCGCTTTCGCAGTTCTTCGCTCTTGGCTCGACTGAAGAAACGGAGTTCGCAATAGCACGCTCACCTCGGGCAGCCTTCTGGGAATTTCGTGTCGTAGCGTAAGCTGCCACAACTGTCCGCTAAGAGTCCGGGCTAGCGGAGCCCGGCCCCGTGCAGGTATCGTCTCTAGCCCGTAGTACGGTACTCATGGGCCATAGCGCTGCAGATTTTTATCAGAGAGAAGCGGACCGTCAAAATGGGTCAGCTAAAACTCTATATTCTCTCTGGTGGTGATGCGCTACCAGATAACCCAGAGAATGGTGAAGCCACCGAAGAAAGAGCGGAGAATAAAAGTATGACAAAGGCTCAACAGATGGTCTCTCGCTGGGATGTACTACGAGACAAGGCCGGTTTATATCGCGCGCCTTCCCTCATGCGGCGATTGGTTCGTCAAACGCAGCACATATACACCATCACCTAGAAGACTGCAGGGAGTATGGTAACAGCAGAGAATTTTTTTCTCCTTTTTTCTTGTTTTTGTTATTTAATGGTTTCTGGTACTAGGTGACAGAGTGTCATCAGTTGCCACCTTTTATTTCTTTTACGCACGAGTGGCAATCACAAGAGAGACGGTTATATGCTCTGGAGTGGTAAGTTCTTGATGATGCGGGCACGTTTTGTGTATGTATATGTGGCGCTTTTATAAAGGTTCATTGGAAGAAGTGCTGCTCCCGTTTGTCGTTTTCGTCCTTTGTGTAGTTTTGTGCTTTCCTCGTCTACCCTGAAATCTTCGAATCTGCTTTGGAATGTACCGTACGTGCAAAATTGCCTAACGGAAATTAGGAACCACGTTTGTCATTGCACTTAGCGAAAGTAAGCTGCAGGCATAGTCTCAGAAAGTACAGTCATGGACAAATGATACGCGAACACAAAGATGCGAACCAGAACAAATAACTAGAGCGATTTCTTCCAATCTTAGTAAAATGGACGCGTAGCCTAATTACAGTAGGAAAGTTTGGAACTGTGGCTTTCGAAAACATCAACAGCGAAGCGTTACTAGAACTTCCCGAATTTTACGAACAATGCTTGAACAAAATATCTGAGAAACTTTTCCAACGGAGTTATCGAGCTTAACGTCGGATAACAAGCCCTGAAGGCTATTTCAAAATAAAACCTGTGAACAAAATCTGCCTGACATTTATTTCCAACCACCTTGTCTTGGATTTCTTTTCAAATATATGTTCGCAACAAAATGTCTGAGCAGAACGTCCAAACAAAATACCAGCCGAAGTGCCCAAGAACGACCGCCGAACGTAATTCCTGGACAAAATCTTCAAGTGTAAACCCGAATATCAGTTCCTTATGATTCTCAGAATGTAATTCCTGATAAAATTTTAAAATTTTGTTTACACACTTTCTGACGATAAGCCCCGAACAAAATTTCTGAACGAAATATCCACATGGATGCTGAAAAAATCTCGGAAGGTAATTTTTGAACGATATCCCAGAAACAAATCTGCCAGATGATTTCCGAACGTATGATATGGACGAAATCTCCGAATGTGTTCTCCGGATATTTCTCCACGTCTAGAGGACGTTTCTTCAGACGTAACCTTTGAACAAAATCTTTGGGCGTTATTAACGAACGAAATATCAAAAAAAAAATGTCCGGATGTAGTTTCCAAACGCAAACTGCAAGTGAAATATCCAAATATACTTTCCGATCGAACTTAAGCTTCGAACGAAATCTCCACCCGTAAACTCTCAATGAAACATCCGAACGTAAACTCCGACCGTTATTTCCGAACAAAATCCCCCGAAGCGTACTAGCGCAACGTTAGCTTCCAACATAATTTCTGAACAAAATCTCCGAATGTACTTTCCGAACATAACGTTATGTACGAACGAAATGTCCGATCAAACTACCCGAAAGTATTTTCTACATGTATGCGGGAAGTAAATTCTCGGAACGTAAGTACAGTGGTGATCGCGAATAACCGCCTACGTGCTTGCGCGGTAATACGGTTGGTAAAAGAAAAGAAAAGAAAAGCAATGCCGCTGTCATTTGCTCAAGCGGAATGAGAAAGCAGGAAGTAAAGGTATTAGAGGGAGATGGGGTAAGCGGATTCTTGGAATACTTAAGTGTGGGATGAAAGTTGACGATTGAGTCTGAAACAATGAATTTCTGAGTTAAAAAACTGCTTCGTTCTTGCGTGAAATACTACTAGTTTGGCAGTCCCCTCTGAAGACAGGTTGATGCCATACGGCGCTGGTGGTTTTCTTGATAGCTTCTATATTCATTAGTTACTTGCAGACGGCACTTAAGGAATAAGTCGGGCGAAGCAAAAATGCGTCATATCGGCTAAGAATGTGTAAAGTTCTTGGAGTAGTCAAAGCAATAAATGAGATACTTCAATTAAAGCAAAAAAGGGTAGCGTCCGATTGATGAATTTTGTAATGGCGACCAAACCACACATTTTACATGAGTAAATCCGGATGCTTCAGATTATGTCTTCATAGGACGTGGCGAGGTTTGTACAGTTTTCCTACAGGTAACGACTGCTTCTTTCACGAAAAGAAGAACAACACCGCATGATCATAGAGCGTAAGCACTGTGAACACAAACACAAATACTGTCTGAGGAAAATGCGATTTGATAATGCGGAATACCAGGGAGTCTTTTATTGCTTTTCTAATACACCACTACAACACCTGGGGTGACTACTGCAATCGCCGATATAGCGGCGAAAACAGCGCAGTTAGAAATGCGAGCCACTGCTGATGCGAAAGCAAAGCTACAGAGAGAGCGTGTGCTACGTTTTACGGGAGCTTCTCTCCGACTGCGTGAGCTCGACATGGAGAAATGGATCGGAGTAGAGAACTAGAAAAGCACACTTCTCACAAGCCGTGCCTACGAAGTACAGAGTACCTCTTTGTACTTCACGGCTTTTCTCCGCAACTCACCAATTTCAGTCGCCGTCATGGACCTCGATAACTTCGAGAAACTAAAAAGCAAACTTACGCATTTGGAGGCGGATGAGGTTCTTCTCTATTAGGGAGGATGATCAGAGATGCCGTTTCCACTCAAACGTATTGTGAAAAAGTGGTAGCAAGACTTATCGGAGGCGACGAGTTTGTTTACCATTCTTGGCAATGATAAATTTGCCAGGGATTTTATGAGAAGCGTGTTGGGCCACTTCGAGAAACTTCATCCCGATATCCCGAAAAAACGGTATCGGCCCCTGAAACACTGTCTGAGCTTATTCACCGAGGTCTTGTAACCTTTCTGTGCTCCTTTTACGTTCAGAGCTTGTTCTGAGAGAAAATGCTTCGGTGTTTCGTTCAAAATTACGTTCGGAGATTTCGTTCAATGCTTATGGTTGAAATGGACGTGTGGACCCGTTTGGAATATAAAGTCGGGCACATTTCATTCGCAGATTTCCTGCGCAAATTGCTGTCAGATATTATCAGATAGTAGCACAACTGCCGATCGCTTGGTCGCGACGGCGGCAGAAGGCTCTCGGTCGAGCAGCGAGCACACGAAACGCGTGTACGGCCTACGCGAGACGATACGCTGTTGCCGCGGCCGGCCGGTGCATCGGCAAGCGAACGACTACAGCGGCTGTGCGGCGAACTGCAGGCACGCGGCCGGGCGTCTCTACGAGTGCGTAATACGTACAAGGGCCGACGCGAGACGATACGCTGTGTGTCGCGGCCTGCTGTTGCGTCGGCGGGCGAACGACTAGGGCGGCTGTGCGACGAACTGCAGGCTCGCGGCCGGGCGTCTCTTCGAGTGCGTAATACGTAGAACGGCCGACGCGGGATGATACGCTGTGTGTCGCGACCGGACGGTGCGTCGGCGCGCGAATGACTACCGCGGCTGTGCGGCGAACTGCAGGCTCGCAGCCGGGCCGCCGGGCGTCTCTACGAGCGCGTAATACGTAGAAAGGCCGAGGCGAGACGATTCGCTGTTGTCGTGGCCACCCTGTGCGTCGGCGCGCGAACAACTTTGGCGGCTGTGCGGTGCACTGCAGGCTCGCAGGTGGGAGTCTCTCCGAGTTTGGTAATATGCAGAACGGCCGACGTTGAACGATACGTTGTTGTCGCGGCCGGCTGGTGCGCCGGCGCGCGAACGACTACGGGGGCTGTGCGGCCAACTGCAGGCCCGCGGCCGGGCGTCTCTTCGAGTGCGCAATACGAAGAACGGCCGACGCGAGACGATACGCTGTTGTCGCAGCGGGCCGGTGCTTCGGCGTGCGAACCACTAAGGCGGCTGTGTGACGAACTGCATGGAATTCTTTCATTAAAATTGTTCAGGAGTCTTCCATCATACGCGCCGAATGACTGATTAATCTATACCACCGGTGGCATGGTCGACTAGGGCTGCGAGCACAACTCTGTGCCACATGTCGTTGTTGCTGATGCCGGTCGCCTGCTCGTAACAGCTGCATGTAATGCTTGCTTAGTCCTCTCGAAGTGTCATACTGCATCGGTTATCTTTTATCTGATAACTAAAAAAACCATGGTCCAAGCACCGCTGAATTTGATTGGACGCCGCTTAAGAGTACGGCGGCTGTGCGTCTAACTGCAGGCTCGCGGCCGGGCGTCTCTTCGAGTGCGTAATACGTACAACGGCCGACGCGAGACTATACGCTGTGTGTCGCGGCCGGCCGTTGCGTCGGCGTGCGAACGACTACGGCGGCTGTGCGACCAACTGCAGGCTCGCGGCCGGGTGTCTCTCCGAGTGCGTAATACGTAGAGTAGTAGTAGTAGTGGTTTGATGGAAAAGGAAAAGAAATTGGACTGGGGATATTATTGAGCCCAGCTGGGGGCTCAACGGCATACAACCCAGTCCGGGGGATGGGGAATGTAGAAGGGGATGAATAGGATAGGGTAGAGAAAAAGGAGATAGGTAAAGAGAAAAGTTTAGCGCCGCGAGGAAAAGAAGCGTTGCCACAGTCACTGGGGGCCACCGAACACAGTACACATCACAAACACAGGTCCTGGCGTTATGCTGCGTCCGGGAGAAGTTCTCGACGGGAGCGGTGGAGCGTAGAGGCGAGGCTGTGCTGCGATGAGTCGTGCGCGGTGGTCCGAAGTGAGGGGAGCTTGCTGGGTGATGTTCGTGGTAGTAGAGCGGTTACTGGCGAGCGGGAGCAGGCGCTCGACGGCCCCACGCAGCAGAGCGCCCGACGCCCGAAAGAAACACCCATGGCTCGCGACGCGTGCCCGGCATAATCGCGATACCGCCCCGGCCGCGCAGGAGCGAACGAAAAACACGTCCGCACCCCACGACGACCGAGGCCAAACCCGTAATACGTAGAACGGCCGACGCGGGATGATACGCTGTGTGTCGCGGCCGGCCGGTGCGTCGGCGCGCGAACGACTACGGCGGCTGTGCGGCGAACTGCAGGCTCGCAGACGGGCCGCTGGGCGTCTCTATGAGCGCGTAATACGCAGAAAGGCCGAGGCGAGACGATGCGCTGTCGTCGTGGCCGCCCTGTGCTTCGGCGCGCGAACAACTTTGGCGGCTGTGCGGTGCACTGCAGGCTCGCAGGCGGGAGTCTCTCCGAGTTTGGTAGTATGCAAAACAGCTGACGCGAAACGATACGCTGTTGTCGCGGCCGGCTGGTGCGCCGGCGCGCGAACGACTATGGCGGCTGTGCGGCGAACTGAAGGCTCGCGGCCGGGTGTCTCTACAAGTGCGTAATACGTAGAACGGCCGACGCGAGACGATACGCTGTTGTCGCGGCCGGTCAGTGCGTCCGCGCTCGAACGACTACGGTGGCTGTGCGGCGAGAGAGAGAGAGAAAGGACTTTATTGAGGTACCGGCAGTCGGGGACGGATCAGGCCACGCAGGGTTTCACCGTCCCGTAGTCTTCACCGCTCACCGTGGCGTCGGGCCGACCCCGAGGTCTGCGTCTGGTCGGCGCGGGCTACTTGGAGTGCCGCCGCTGTCGCCCCTAGCCCTCGCTCCCGCAGGAGGAGTCCGAGCGGCGAACTGAAGGCTCGCGGCCGGGCGTCTCTACAAGTGCGTAATACGTAGAACGGCAGACTCGAGACGATACGCTGTTGTCGCGGCCGGCCGGTGCGTCGCCGCACGAACGACTGTGGCGGCTGCGCAGCGCACTGTGAGCTTGCGGCCGCGTGTCTCTACGAGTGCGTAATACGTAGAACTGGCGACTCTAGACGATACGCTGTTGTCGCGGCAGCTCGGTAAGTAGGCGCGCGAACGACTACGCCTGCTTTGCGGCGAACTGCAGGCTTGAGGCCGCGCTTCTCTACGAGTTCGTAATACGTTGAACGGCCGACGCGAGACGATACGCTGTTGTTGCGCCCGGCATGTGCACCGGCGCTCGAACGACTACGGCGGCTGTGCGGCGCACTGCAGACTCGCTTCCGGGCGTCTCCACGGGTGCGTAATACGTTGAACGGCCGACTCGAGACGATACGCTGTTTTCGCGGCCGGCCGGTGCTGCGGCGCTCGAACGGCTACGCCGCTGTGCGGCGAACTGCAGGCACACGCCGGACGTCTATATGAGTGCGTAATACGTCGAACGGCCAACGCGAGACAATAAGCTTTTGTGGTCGAGCGGTGCGTCGGCGTGGAACAACTACGGTGGCTGTGCGTCGAACTGCAGGCTCGTGGCCGGGCGTCTCTACGAGTGCGTAATACATAGAACAGCCGACGCAAGACGATACGCTGTTTTCGCGGTCGGTCGCTGCGTCGGCGCGCGAACGAGTACGGTGGCTGTGGGGCGAACGGCAGGCTCGCGGACGGTCGTCTCTTCAAGTGCGTAAAACGTAGAACGGCCGACGCTTGTTCGCGGCCGGCGGGTGCGTGGGAGCGCGAACGGATACGCGGCTGTGCTGCGAACTGCAGGCACCTTGCCTGGCGTCTATACGAGTGCGTAATACCAGAGTCCTTCAATGCTTTACTGGTCACGAAACTGCTCCGTAACTCAATGGGAGAGCTTCATATGCTGCATTTGGCCGCCGCGCGGTGGCGCCACCCTCTCACTGAGGTCACTCCTCGGGCGGCGTTGCGCTGGCTCGAACGGCGGAGCCGCGGCGAGTTGTTTGTTTTGTGCGGGAAAAAAATGTAACGTGCATATCGCGCTCTTGTGATGCGACTTAAGTAGTGCAACGACGATGCCGAACATGTGTTGCGTCCCGGGATGTCGTTCCTTGTACAACGATGCCACAGAAAATGTTTCCTTGTTCTGTTGACCGAGCGACGGGCAGCTGTGTGAGAAATGGAGGGGTGCCATTCCAAGGCAAGCAACGGGAGATTTCAGCTTCGATTATAAGTGTGCGACAGTGTGTGGAAATGCACTGTGTGTGAGAATGGAAAAAGCAATGTACCCTTTTGAGAGCATCGTGGGCCTAGAATTGTACAAGGCTAACTTAAAGCCGGATTTTTGTCATATCAGTCAGGTTGTAGCAGTGCTTCATTACCTGTTCGCAAACTTGTATTACCTTGCGCTCAGGCTCGCGTGTAAAAAATCTTTGGGACATCCTTGTGCTTTTACTTTTCATATTTCCGCGAATTATCCCTTAGGGTTCGTTTTGTTTGTTTTGTAACCGCGCGTGGCCGATTCCGGTTTCTTATCTGGCGTTTCAACCGGAGCGCCCGTTTGCTCTTTTTGTCGTACGTCCCATCGGGCTATATTGTTTGATATGGAAAGGGTGCCACCTTGTCGCTAACTTGATTGATTGTAGGGTTTAACGCACCGACGCAACGCAGGCGATGAGGCGCGCCGTAGTGGAGGGCTCCGGATTAATTTTGACCACCTGGGGATCTCGTTCACACGGGCGTTTTTGCTTTTCGCCTCCATCAGAAAAGCGGCCGCCGCGGCCGGGAATCGAACCCGCGACCTCGTGCTCAGCAGCGCAACGCCTTAGCCACTGAGCCACCGCGGCGGGTACCTTGTCGCTAACTTGATTTTTTGTTTCTTCGACGATGTTCTCGATCCTATTTCCATGGATCTGAAATTAATAACGTTCCAAGAATAACGCATGCATAGCAAACGCCGCGCAACTCACTTTATCGACGTTCATCTGTTCACGTCACACTGCGGACTGCTTCTTAGACGTTTGTGTTTCATTCTAGTCTTTTGTAGTGCAGGAGATCGCTAGCTCGCTGCGTTCAGAAAAGCTTTGCGTCGTTCTTGGCTACGTGGCAATATTCTGTTTCCTCCGTGTGCTGCACATCGCAGCGCGAAAAAATAAATTTTTGTACGCTGGACCACGCTCTTTTGTCTCCTTTCGTAACATAGAAATGTTTTGTTGCGTGTGATAAAATCAGTTTCATTGTTCTTTTTTCGCTTCCTGTTTTTGCAAGGATTGCAAAGCGTGGAAGCAGAAAGACACATGGAGTAACATATATCTCTTCGTGTTTTGATCCTTCGCGTTTCTGCAGCGTTTTTAGATGTTCTCAAGTATGTACCCACTCATCGAAACGACAATACTATTGGGCTCTGTGCGTTCTGTGGCGTTCTGTGCATTACAGAGCAATAAACGGATTCATTAAGCGTAGTCTGAACGACGCGTACTTGGTTTCTTTCAGTTTTTGATTGTATTATCGATAGGCCCGCAGCAGTCCGTCACTACACAGCTACCGTATGTGTGGTATTTGCAACTTTGCTTTAAGAAAAGAAGCAATATAGATTTAAAAATCCGTAAACACGACGGCGCAGCGCTTGTGGCAGAGCACACAGAAGCCGTTGCCGTTCGCGGCCGAAGTCTACGGTAACTTACTTCGAAAAATAAAACCCCATTGAAGGCAGGTGATAAACACAATTACTGGACTATTCATCGCTAACTACTACGAAAAAAAAAACACACATAATCAGCGCGCAGACACCAAAAGCAGCGAGCGTTTGCACGCCAAGAGCTGGCAAATACGCCGCACGCGCGGCGGCTGGATGACCTTCGTGCGGCGGTGGCGCCTGTAGTGGCGCGCGCAGTCCCTATATGAAGCGAGCACCGAAGTTTCGTGACCAGTAAAGCATTGAAGGACTCTGGTAATACGTAGAACGGCCGAGGCGAGACGATACGCTGTTGTCGCGGCCGGCCGGTGCGTCGGCGCGCAAACGACTACGGCGGCTGTGGGACGCACTGCAGGCTCGCGGCAGTGGCGTCTCTAAGAGTGCGTAATACGTAGAACGGCAGACGCGAGACGATACGCTGTTGTCGCGGCCGGCCGGAGCGTCGGCGGGCGAACGACTACGGCAGCTGTGCGGCGTACTGGAGGCTCGCGGCCGGGCGTCTCTACGAGTGCGTAATACGTACAACGGCCGACGCGAGACGATACGCTGTTGTCGCGGCCGGTCAGTGCGTCCGCGCTCGAACGACTACGGCGGCTGTGCGGCGAACTGAAGGCTCGCGGCCGGGCGTCTCTACAAGTGCGCAATACGTAGAATGGCCAACGCCAGAGAATAGGCTGTTGTCGCGGGCGGTCGGTGCGTAGGGGAGCGAACGACTACGGTGGCTGTGCGGGGAACTGCAGCCTCGCGGCCGGGTGTCTCTACGAGTGCGTAATACATACAACGGCCGGCGCGAGACGATACGCTGTTGTCGCGGGCGGCCGGTGCGTCGGCGTGGAACGACTACGGCGGCTGTGTGGCGCACTGCAGGCTCGCGGCCGGGCGCATCTTTAAATGCATAATACGCAGAACGGCCGACGCGAGACTGTTGTCGCGGCCGGCCGGTGCGTCGGAGTGAACGACTATGGCGGCTGTGCGGTGAAGTGCAGGCTCGCGGCCTCGCGTCTGTACGAGTGCGTAATACGTAGAACGGCCGACGCGAGACGATACGCTGTTGTCACGGCCGGCCCGTGCGTCGGCGCGCGAACGACTACGGCGGCTGTGCGACGCACTGCAGTCTCGCGGCCGGGGTCGTCTCTCCGAGTGCGCGATACGCAGAATGGCGGACGCGAGACTGTTGTCGCTGTCGGCCGGTGCGTCGGCGCACGAACGACTACAGCGGCTGTGCGACGCACTGCAGTCTCGCGGCCGGGGCGTCTCTCCGAGTGCGCGATAGGCAGAATGGCGGACGCGAGACTGTTGTCGCTGTCGGCCCGTGCGTCGGCGCATGAACGACTACAGCGGCTGTGCGACTCACTGCAGGCTCGCGGCTGGGGCGTCTCTCCGAGTGCATAATACGCAGTATGGCCGACGCGAGACTGTTGTCGCGGCCGGCCGGTGCGTCGCGCACGAACGACTATGGCGGCTGTGCGGCGAACTGCAGGCACGCGGCAGGTCTTCTCTTCGAGTGCGTAATACGTAGAACGGCCGACGCGATACGATACGCTGTTGTCGCGGCGAGCCGTTGTTTCGGCGCGAGAACAACTACGGCGGCTGTGCGGCGAACTTCAGCAAATTCTTCCATGAATATTGTTCAGGAGTCGTCGATCGTACGCGCCAAATGGAAGGATAATCTGTACCACCAGGCGGCATGGTCGACTAGGGCGCGAGCACAACTCTGCGCCACACCTCGTTGTTGCTGATGCCGCTCGCCTGGTCGTAACGGCTGCATGTAATGCTTGCTTAATCTTCTCCAAGTGTCATACTGCATCAGTGAAGTTTGGTTCGTTGTTGAAGGTGGTTGGTGTCGTCGCGGAGGGTGGTGAAGGACCCGATGACGAGACGAGGAGGTAGATGATGAAGCGAAAATTCTATTTACACTTATTTACAGAGCAGACGATGAAGCATAACACAAGACAAGGAATACTGGATTAAAATTAAAAGGCGCCGCAGCCCGCAAAAGGGGGTAACGTGTCGCGATCGCTGGAGGGGTCCGGAGGCCAAAAAGGTGTCAAACCGCCGCACGGTTTGCCTAAAGGTGCGTGGGGTCCTGGCGCCCAGAAACCCACACGGGAGTGAGTCTTCGTGCGACCGCTCTGGGCAGCAACTCCGAACCAACTCGTCGAAGCATGCGCGAGCAATGCCGCCTCCCCCACAGCAGCGCACATGCCGATAAGGATTTTGACCTCCGCTCCGCCCCTGACCATCCCCGAAGGTCAGCAAGAAAGGAAAGCCTCCCCCGACGCCGCGTAAAAGCCTCCGGCTAGGCCCATACAAAGGGCTGCGACTGGCTGGCGTCGGCGAAGGCCACCCCAACATTCCGCCACAGGATGGGAAGACCCGACAAGGTCACGAGAAAGGAGGCGGGTCATCGTCAAGACGGTGTTCATCGGCGCTGCAATCATTACAGCATCTGTTATCTTTTATCTTATAACTAAAAAAACCATGGTCCAAGCACCGCTGAATTTGATTGGACGCCACCGATGGCAGTGGTGTTTGTGGGTATATAAAGACCTGCCTACTACAGTCAAGCTGCATAGTTCTCCCAAACCATTCTATTTTGTGTAGCTTGACATCGCTACTTGGTACATCTTAGTTTTTCTCGGTCATGTTTTCCACTCGTCTCCGAAACGCACTGGAGTGTTTCAGAAGCTCCCCACCACAGGAGAACGAACGCCGGCGATGTAGAAGTCGCAATCGTGCCCGATACCCTGAAAACGTCGTGGAAGAATTCAGGGATGGCAAGACAGCCCAGGAGTGCCTGGAAATCTTCGTGAAGATTCTGGCAGTGATCTTCACTCGAGGAGAGACGTTCTATGCTCGCTTTTTGACTGAAAACGACGATGGTTTGCCCCAGTGGATGGTAGCCGGTACTAGTACCTTAGCGCAAAGAGACGAACCGTGCAACCTGGAACACTTCACAGAAGAACTATGGGATAACTTTCTGTGCCGCAGTTGTCCCAGTGCCATAATTGGCAACGTCAACCCTACAATTCAAGAACTCAAGTTGCCGCCCTTCGGATCCGGCTCGTCGCTCGAGACACATCATTGCTTCCGCGTCGGCGATTCTGGCGCTTTGATGATTGTCATGTCGCCGACGTCAAGCTGGAGTCAGCTGCAGCGAATGAGCGTGTGCTACGTACTGGGAGAGCTTGCGCTCCGACTTCGCCAGCTCGAAATGAAGAAATGGATTGGAGTTGAGAACTCCAAAAGCACGCTTCTCACAAGCCGCGCCTACACAGTACAGAGTGCCTCTTTGTACTCAATTGCTGTGTTCTGCAACTCACCGATTTCAGTTGCTTTCATGGACCTTGATAACTTCAAGAACCTCAACAGCAAACTGACCCACTTGGAGGCGGATGTGATTCTTCTCTGTGTGGGAAGGATGATCCGTGAAGTTGTGTCCACTCAAACGTATCGTGAAAAAGTGGTTGCCGGGCATATTGGAGGTGACGAGTTTATGTTTACCATCCTGGGCCATGAAGAATTTGCCACCGATTTTATGAGAACAGTTTTGGGCCACTTCGAGAATCTTCAGCCCAATTTCAGCAAAGTCGAAGTGGATGAAAAATTTCAGGAATTTAAGCAAGACCATGGTTTTAGTGCATCCGTGGGCATATCTACTTGGAAATGGGATGCTGATTCTTCAGAGGAAAGTTCCTGCATAGGTGTGGCGAATTTCAAGAAAGCCAAGATAGCAGTCGAAGAGAATGCTCGAAGAGCAAATAAAACACTCCTACTTGCTAAGGAGAACAAAACCAGACATCGTGGAGGAAATGTGCTACTGTGGAGCGAACTTTCGCAGTGAACAAGCTATACAACTAAGTACGCTTTTTCGTGTGGAAATAAAAAGAATCGTTTGAACCTAATGATGGTGCAACTCGAAGTTGTGTTTTAAACACGCGTCGCTGGAGCTCTGGCGGAATCTATGTGCTTCGTTAGCGTGTGCACGACGTGTAGCAAATGTGTCTCCCATCTGTGATCGGTCATCAATGCATGGAGAACGAAAATAATGCAATGCTTACAAAACCGTTTGCCCCAGGGTGAAATAACGGCGGCGACTGCTGGTGCAGCACGCAACTGCAACGGCTGAATACGCGACAAATACGGCGCAGAGACAGCTTGTTGCCGCCTCTGATTTAAACGGAAGCAGGGTCAGCATGCCAGAGTAAAGTTGCTTTACTCGTCCACTCCATTGGAGAAAAAAACGGTATCGTCCTCTGGAACACTGTCTGAGCTTTATTCACCGACGTCTTGTAACCTTTCTGTGCTCTTTTTCCGTTAAGAGTTCACGTTCAGAGCTTGTTCTGGGAGAAAATGTTTCGGTGTTTTGTTCCAAAATACGTTCGGAGATTTCGGTCAGCGCTAATGGTTGAAATGGGCGTGTGGGCCCGTTTTCAATATAAAGTCAGGCATATTTAATTCGCAGATATCCCGCGCAAATTGTGGTCAGATATTATGA
Organism: Haemaphysalis longicornis; assembly: GCF_048455015.1. Lineage (NCBI taxonomy): Eukaryota > Metazoa > Arthropoda > Arachnida > Ixodida > Ixodidae > Haemaphysalis > Haemaphysalis longicornis. The sequence continues at coordinate 39,776,143 of NW_027526385.1, read as the reverse complement.
AACAGTAGCACAACGGATGATGTTGTGGTCGGGACGGCAGCAGAAGGCTCTCGATCGAGTTACGAGCTGGCGAAATGCGTGTACGGCCTACGCGAGACGATACGCTGTTGTCGCGGCTGGCCGGTGCGTCGGCAAGCGAACGACTACGGCGGCTGTGCGCCGAACTGCAGGCTCCCAGCCTGGGCGTTTCTACGATTGCGTACTGCGTAGAACGGCTGACGCGAGATGATATGCTGTTGTCGCGCCCGGCTATTGCGCCGGCGCGCGAACGGCTACGGCGGCTGTGCTGCGAACTGCAGGCTCGCGGCCGGGTGTCTCTACGAGTACGTAATACATACAACGGCCGACGCGAGACGGTACGCTGTTGTCGCGGCCAGCTGGTGCGTCGGCGCGAACGACTATGGCGGCTGTGCGGTGAACTGCAGGCTCGCGGCCTGGCGTCTCTACGAGTGCGTAATACGTAGAACGGCCGACACGAGACGTTACGCGGTTGTCGAGGCAGGCACCTGCGTCGGCGCGCGAACGACTACGGCGGCTGTGTGGTGCACTGAAGGCTCGCGGCCGGGCGTCTCCACGAGTGCGTAATACGTAGAACTGCCGAAGCGAGACGATACACTGTTGTCGCGGCCGGCCGGTGCGTCGGCGCGGGAACGACTATGGCGGCTGTGGGACGCACTGCAGGCTCGCGGCCGGGGCGTCTCTACGAGTGCGTAATACATACAACGGCCGACGCGAGACGATACGCTGTTGTCGCGGCGGGCCGGTGCGTCGGCGCGCGAACGAATACGGCGGCTGTGCGGCGAACTGGAGGCTTGCGGCCGGGCGTTTCTAAGAGTGCGTAATAGGTACAACGGCCGACGCGAGACGATACGCTGTTGTCGCGGCCGGCCGGTGCGTCGGCGCGCGAACGACTACGGCGGCTGTGCGACGCACTGAAGGCTCGCGGCAGGGGCGGCTCTCCAAGTGCGCGAACGTAGAATGGCCGACGCGAGACTGTTGTCACTGTCGGCCCTTGCGTCGGCGCACGAACGACTGCGGCGGCTGTGCGGTGAACTGCAGGATCGCGGACGGGCGTCTCTACGAGTGCGTAATACCTAGAATGGCAGACGCGAGACGATACGCTGTTGTCACGGCTGGCCGGTGCGTCGGCGCGCGAACGACTACAGCGGCTGTCCGACGCACTGCAGGCTCGCGGCTGGGGCGTCTCTCCGAGTGCGTAATACGGAGAATGGCCGACGCGATACTGTTGTTGCGGCCGGCCTGTGCGTCGGCGTGCGATTGACTACGGCTGCTGCGCAGCGCACTGCAAGCTTGCGGCCGCGCGTCTCTACGAGTGCGCAATACGTAGAATGGCCAACGCGAGACAATAACCTGCTCTCGCGGGCGGTCTGTGCGTAGTGGCGCGAACGACTACGGCGGCTGTGCGGGGAACTGCAGGCTCGCGGCCGGGTGTCTCTACGAGTGCGTAATATATACCACGGCCGACGCGAGACGATACGCTGTTGTCGCGGCCGGTCGGGGCGTCGGCGCTCGAACGACTACGGCGGCTGTGCGGCGAACTGAAGACTCGCGGCCGGGCGTCTCTACAAGTGCGTAATACGTAGAACGGCCGACGCGAGACTATACGCTGTTGTCGCGGCCGGCCGGTGCTTTGGCGCGCGAACGACTATGGCGGCTATGCGACGCACTGCAGGCTCGCGGCCGGGGCGTCTCTACGAGTGCGCAATACGCAGAATGGCCTACGCGAGACGGTTGTCGCTGTCGGCCCTTGCGTCGACGCACGAACGACGACGGCGGCTGCGCAGCGCATTGAAAGCTTGCGGCCGTGCGTCTCTTCGAGGGCGTAATACGTTGAACGGCCAGCACGAGATAATAAGCTGTAGTCGCGGGCTGCCGGTGCGTCGGCGTGGAACGACTACGGCGGCTGTGCAGCGAACTGCAGGCACGCGGTCGGGCGTCTCTACGAGTGCGATTACGTAGAACGGCCCACGAGAGCCGATGCGCTGTTGCCGCTGCCGGCCGGTGCGTCGGCGCGCGAACGACTACGGCGGCTGTGCGGCGCACTGTACGCTCGCGGGAGGGCGTCTCTCTGAGTGCGTAATACGTGGAACGGCAGACGCGAGACGATACACTGTTGTCGCGGCGGGCCGGTGCGTCGGCGCCGGCCGCCCCCGTCGGACGCCACCGATTACAGTGGTGTTTGTGGGTATATAAAGACCTGCCCACTACAGTCAAGCGGCTCATTTCACCTAAACCATTCTATTTTGTGTACCTTGACTTGGCTACTTGGTTCACTTAGGTTTTTCTCGGTCATGTTGTCCACTCGTTTCCAAAACGCCCTGGAGTGTTTCAGAAGCTCCCCACCGCAGCAGAAGGAACGCTGGCGATGTAGCCGTGGCATTCGTCCGCAATACCTTGAAAATGTCGTGGAAGAATTCAGGGATGGCAAGACAGCCAGGAGTGCCTGGAAATCTTCGTAAAGATTCTGGCAGTGATCTTCACTCTGGGAAAGGCGTCCTATGCTCGCTTTTTGACTAAAAATGACGGTGGTGTGCCGCAGAGGATGGTAGCTGGTACTAGTACCTTAGCTCAAGGAGACGAACCGTGACCTGGAACACTTCACATAAGACCTATGGTATAACATTCTGTGCCGCAGTAGTCCCAGTGCCATAATTGGCAACGGCAACCCTACAATTCAAGAACTCAAGTTGCCGCCCTTCGGATCCGGCTCGTCGCTCGAGACACATCATTGCTTCCGCGTCGGCGATTCTGGCGCTTTGATGATTGTCATGTCGCCGACGTCAAGCTGGAGTCAGCTGCAGCGAATGAGCGTGTGCTACGTACTGGGAGAGCTTGCGCTCCGACTTCGCCAGCTCGAAATGAAGAAATGGATTGGAGTTGAGAACTCCAAAAGCACGCTTCTCACAAGCCGCGCCTACAAAGTACAGAGTGCCTCTTTGTACTCAATTGCTGTGTTCCGCAACTCACCGATTTCAGTTGCTTTCATGGACCTCGATAACTTCAAAGAACCTTAACAGCAAACTGACCCACTTTGAGGTGGATGGGATTCTTCTCTGTGTGGGAAGGATGATCCGAGAAGTTGTGTTCACTCAAACGTGTCGTGAAAAAGTGGTTGCCGGGCATATTGGAGGTGACGAGTTTATGTTTACCATGCTGGGCCATGAAGAATTCGCCACCGTTTTAATGAGAACAGTGTTGGCCCACTTCGAGAATCTTCAGCCCAATTTCAGCAAAGTCGAAGTAGATAAAAATTTCAGGAAATTAAGCAAAACCACGGTTTTAGTGCATCCGTAAGCATATCTACTTGGAAATGGGATGGTGATTCTTCAGAGAAAAGTTGCTGCACTGATGTGGCGAAATTCAAGCAAGCCAAGATAGCAGTCGAAGAGAATGCTCGAAGAGCCAATGAAACTCTCCTACTTGCTAAGGAGAACAAAACCAGACATTGTGGAGTAAATGTGCTACTGTATAGAGAACGTTCGAAGTGAACAGGGTGTACAACCATGTACGCTTTTTCGTGTGGAAATAAAAAGAATCCTTTGAACTTTATGATGGTGCAAAACGAACTTCTGTTTTAAACACGCGTCGCTGGTGCTTGGGCGGAATCTATGTGCTTCGTTAGCGTGTGCTCGACGTGTGGCAAATGTGTCTCCCATCTGTGATCGGTCATCAATGCATGTAGAACGAAAATATTACAATGCTTAGAAAACCGTTTCCCCAGGGTGAAATAACGGCGGCGGCTGCCGGCGCAGCAAGCCACTGCAACGGGTGAATACGCGAGAAATACGGCGCAGATACAGTTTGTTGCCGTCCCTGATTTAAACAGCAGCAGGGTCAGCATGCCAGAGGTAAATTGGATTTACTCGTCCACTCCCCTGGAGAAAAAACGGTATAGTTCCCCTGCAACACTGTTTGAGCTGATTCACTGAGGTCTTGTAACCTTTCTGTGCTCCTTTTGCGTTCAGAACTTGTTCTGGGAGAAATGGTTTCGGTGTTTTGTTCAAAAATATGGTAGGAGATTTCGTTCAATGCTTATGTTGGAATAGGCGTGTGGACCCGTTTCGAATATAACGTCCCGCATATTTAATTCGCAGATTTCCCGTGCAAATTGCGGTCAGAAATTATCAGATAGTAGCACAATGGCCGATTTCGTGGTAGCGGCGGCGGCAGAAGTCTGTAGGTCGAGTCGACGAGCATGCGAAACGCGTGTACGGCCTACGCGAGACGATAAGCTGTTGGCCGTGGCCGGCCGGTGCGTCGGCGCGCGAACGACTGTGGCGGCTGCGCAGCGCACTGTGATCTTGCGGCCGCGTGTCTCTACGAGTGCGTAATACGTAGAACGGGCGACGCTAGACGATACGCTGTTGTCGGGGCAGCTCTTTAAGTAAGCGCGCGAACGACTACGGCGGCTTTGCCGCGAACTGCAGGCTTGCGGCCGCGCTTCTCTACGAGTTCGTAATACGTTGAACGCCCGACGCGAGACGATACGCTGTTGTCGTGCTCGGCCGGTGCATCGGCGCTCCAACGACTACGGCGGCTGTGCGGCGCACTGCGGGCTCGCGGCCGGGCGTCTCCACGGGTGCGTAATACGTTGAACAACCGACTCGAGACGATACGCTGTTTTCGCGGCCGGCCGGTGCGGCGGCGCTCGAACGGATATTCGGCTGTGCGGCGAACTGCTGGCACCCTGCCTGGCGTCTATACGAGTGCGTAATACGTAGAACGGCCGACGCGAGACGATACGCTGTTGTCGCGGCCGGCCGGTGCGTCGGCGTGGAACGACTACGGCGGCTGTGTGGCGAACTGCAGGCTCGCGGCCCGGCGTCTCTACAAATGCGTAATTCGTAGAACGGCCGACGCCAGACGATACTCTGTTGTCGGGGCCGTCCGGTGCGTCGGCGCACGAACGACTACGGCGGCTTTGCGGCGAACTGCGGCGAACTGACCCTCCGAGGTCAGTTCTTCTGCGGCGCCGGCTCTCAACGCCAAAATCGGGGCGAGGATTCACGTGTGCTCCTAGCTGGGGCTAGTGAGCTGAGAATGGCGCTGTGTGACCGCGTCGTGCAGATCAGGAAGGGAGGCTATCGGGAGTGCTCGTTTACGCCGCTAAAGTGTTTATCCTAGCCGCCATCCGCAGCGCGCTGACTGTTTGGGCGCGCCAGCAAACTGTCGTAGCGCCGACAGAAGCAGAAGCTGAAGGCGCAGCCGGTAGCCGACGCGCACTGCACCCTCTGAGCTCCATGTTTGTTGCTTCGGCGGCTCGTATCTCTTGCGGCGCCGGCTCTGAATGCCGAAATCGGGGCGAGGATTCACGCGCGCTTCCAGCCGGTGCTCATGAGCTGACCACGGCGCAGCGTGACCGCGTCGTGGAAATCAGCACTGGAGGCTATCCGCAGGGACCTTTACGCCATAAAGCCCTTTGCCGCGCCGCCGCCCGCAGCGAGCTTGCTTTGTGGGCGCGCCGCCAAACTATTTTAGCGCAGAGAGAATCGGAAGTTTCAGGCGCAGCGGTACTAGCGCGCGCTACACCTCCGAAATCCGTTGTTGTTGCTGCCCCGGCTCCTTCCTCCTGAGCCGCCAGCTCTCAATGCCAAAATCGGGAGGAGAATTCACGCGCGCTTCCAGCAGGTGCTAGTGAGCTGACAACGGCGCTGCGTGACCTCGTCGTGCAGATCAGCAACGGAGGCTATCGGGAGTGCTCGTTTACGCAGCTAAAGCCGTTTGTCCAGCCACCGTCCACAGCGAGCTCGCTTTGTGGGCGCGCCGGCAAACTATCCTAGCACCGAGAGAAACCGAGAGAAGCGGAAGTTTCAGGTGCAACCGGTACCAGCGCGCGCTACACCTCCGAGCTGGATTCTTGTTGCTGCCGCGGCTCATTCCTTCTGCGCCGCCAGCTCTCAGTGCCAAAATCGGGAGGAGGATTTACGCGCGCTTCCAGCAGGTGCTAGTGAGCTGACAATGGCGCAGCGTGACCGCGTCGGGGACATCAGCAAAGGAGGCTATCCGCAGGGACCATTTACGGCGTTAAAGCCGTTTGCCGCGCTGCCGCCCGCCGCGAGCTCGCTTTGTGGGCGCGCCAGCAAACTGCCCTAGCGCCGAAAGAAGCAGAAGCGTCAGGCAAAGCCGGTACCCGGTGCGCGGTGCACTCTCTGAGCTCGGTAGTTCTTGCTTCCACGGCTCGTTTCTCCTGTGCTGGCGGCTCTGAACGCCAAAATCAGGGCGAGGATTTACGCGCTGTTCGAGCAGGTACTAGTGAGCTGACAACGGCGCAGCGTGACCGCTTCGTGGACATCAGCAACTGAGGCTATCCGCAGGGACCATTTACGCCGTTAAAGCCCTTTGCCGCACCGCCGCTCTCAGCGAGCTCGCTTTGTGGGCGCGCTGGTAAACTATCCTAGCACCGAGAGAAGCGGAAGTTCTTGGCCCAGCGGCACCAGTGCGTGCTACACCTCCGAGCTCCGTTGCTGTTGCTCCCGCGGCTGCTATCTCCTGCACCGCCGGCTCTCAATGCCGAAATCGGGCGAGGATTCACGCGCGCTTCCAGCAGGTGCTAGTGAGCTGATAATGGAGCAGCGTGACCGGAACGGGGACATCACAAACGGATGGTATCCGGAGGGCCCACTGACGCCGATAAAGCCCTTTGCCGCGCTGCCGCCCGCAGTGAGCTCGCTTTGTGGGCGCGCCGGCACACTGCCCTAGCGCCGAAAGAAGCAGAAGCGCCAGGCGCAGCTGGTAGCCGGTGCGCGCTGCACCCTCTGATTTCAGTCGTTCTCGCTGCCACGGCTCCTTCCTCCTGCGCCGCCGCCTCTCAACGGCAAAATTAGGGCAAAGATATACGCGCGCTTCCAGCAGGTGCTAGTGAGCTGACAACGCCGCTGCGTGACCGCGTCATGGAGATCAGCAATGGAGGCTATCGGGAGTGCTCGTTTACGCAGCTATAGCCGTTTGCCGAGCCACCGCCCGCAGCGAGATCGCTTTGGGGGCCGCCGGCAAACTGTCCTAGCGCAAAGAGAAGCGGAAGTTTCATGCGCAGCCGGTAGCCAGCGCGCGCTGCACCCTCCGAGCTCAGTTGTTGCTGTCGAGGCTCGTGTCTTCTTCGCCGCCGGATCTGTGCCCCAATATCGGGGCGAGGATGTACGCGCGCTTCCAGCAGGTGTTAGTGAGCTGACAACGGCGCAGCGTGACCGCGACGTGGACATCAACAGCAGAGGTTATTGGGAGTGCTTGTTTACGCCGCTGAAGTTGTTTTCCGAGCCACTGCCTAGATCGAGGGCGCCTTGATAAAATGTGTCATCATACTTTCTGAACAAAATACCTGACCGCAACTGCCTAGAACAAGCTCTGAGCGTTATTCTTAATAAAATCCCCGATTGTATTTAAAAAATTTCCCCGCATTTCCCCGAGGGGAAGAATGTGAAAGTGCGAATGCAGGAGTTGAATTTGCGCGGTTCGGTATTGTTCGCGAAAGAGAGATCACACACACACACAACTACAAAGAAAGAAAGATGCATTTATTCACAAACACCTATTTGTGTTGTCGTTGTACTTCATTGCTAGAGCGGATCTCAGCTTTGAAATTTCGTGTCAGTACTCATTTAAGCGGGTGCATTAGCCCTTCTCACGCCCGATTCCTGGCCAGTCCCCCACGTGGGTATGGGCCATGCACAGACACCTATTTGTGTTGTCGTTGTACTTGATTGCTAGAGCGGATCTCAGCTTTGAAATTTCGTGTCAGTACTCCTTTAGGCGGGTGCAATTGCCCTTCTCACGCCCGATTCCTGGCCAATCCCCCACGTGGGTATGTGCCATGTCAGCGGCCAGGCAGCGCGCGCCCATCTCCCCCCGTTGCCAAGGAAGACGAGGAGATTCCTGGCAAATCCCCCACGTGGGTATGTGCCATGTCAGCGGCCAGGCAGCGCGCGCCCATTTCCCCCCGTTGCCAAGGAAGACGAGGAGCGCGCGCACCCGCAGCTGTTGCTATGTGGACGGACGGCGGTCAACGGAATTCAGGGTCGCTTATAAAGTTCATTCGCACTTAATAAAGATTATGTCCTCTTGAATCTCACAACGAAATTTTCAACCAAAATTGTTTCAGTAAGTCTCCTCCTGTAAGCCCTCAACGACATCCCAACACAATTTCTTCCGTGTATGGTGCGAACAAAATATCTTACCGCAATTTGCGGGAAAAATTCTGTGAAATAAATATACCTCATGTTATGTTCCAAACGTCAACCACAACCGCGCTCGCAGCAGGTTAGTGCGCGCGCCTCAAGCTTGTTCTTCCCCAGGCGCGGGGTCGGTTTGGTGGCGCTCCCACATAACCACCTCGATGCTAGCGGCGGCTCGGCACATGGCTTTAGCGGCGTGAACGAAGCCGCCCGATAGCCTCCATGGCTAATGTCCACGACGCGGTCAAGCTGTGTCCGTGTGAGCTGACTAGCAGCTGCTAAGAGCGCGCGCAAGTCCGCGCGCCGATTTCGGGTTGAAATGGCGGCGCAGGAGAAATGAGCCACGGCGGGAACAACAAGCAAGTTCGGCGGCTGCGTCGCGCGCCGGCTCGGGAGCGCCTGAAGCTTCTGCTTCCCTCGGCGCGGGGCACGGTGTGGCGGCGCGCCAACAAAGCGGCTGCAGGCAGGAGCTCGGATAACGGGTTTAGCGGCGTTAACAGCGTTAACGTGCGGCGTTAACGCTGCTCTGCTGTCAGCTCACTAGTACTTGGTATGAGCGCGCGTAAGTCTTCGCCCCGATTTCAGGGTAGAAAGCTGGCGGCGCATGAGAAATGAGCCACGGCAGCAACAACCAAGCTCGGAGGTTGTGCGCGCGCCGGCAACCGGCAGCGTCTGGAGTTTCAGCTTCCCTCGTCGCGGGGGACGGTTTGGTGGCGCACCGAAACAGCGACCTCGCTGCAAGGGGCCGCTCGGACAAAGGCTTTAGCAGCGTAAACGGGCCCTCTCGTTTTCATCCGTTGCTGATGTCCATGGCGCGGTCCCGATCTACATGTATATCGCAATGTGGTGTGCTTTTTGTTCCCTACCCCTTTTCTAAAATAGCACGGCCTGCAGCTACTGTGTTCCCTTCTTCCTTTTCTGAAATACCCCGCACCAGCACTACTGGAGTAATCACTTCAGATTTCGCAATGCTCTCTTTCTCTATCTCGCTCTCCGTATCCGATGCCATGCCTGTGCCCTCATTGGTCGGTTAACCCAACTCTACAATCCAAACACATCTCAGGAAGCACCGCTTCACCCTTTTCCGCAAGAGACGAAGTAGTATATATATGAGAGCAGCTAGTGTGAAATTCAGTTCTTTCGTGTGGAGGAAGCCATCATGGAGAAATATGGGACCCTCGAACAACACCTTGGGCTGCCTTCAGATTCATCGTGTTGCTCATCAGGCTGCTCGTCTGTGTCGTCAGCTGATTAAGGTACTGAAGAAGCGACCGAAGGCCATGCCAGTGACGTACAGGCGGCCAAGGGAGAAGAGGCTGAACTGAATGAATTTATCATGGGTCGAGAACAGCCACCTATTCTTACAGAGACGAAAAATAAGTGCTTCAGCACGAAAAGGAGCCCCCCGTATCCACGCCCAGAAAACCACAAAGAAGCTGAGGACGGCGACGTTGACAAATATGAGGGAAGACGATACTTGCAACCTGATCGAGAAAGGCAAGCCATTGATCTTACAATCGATCAATTTCCGTGACAAAAAAATAGAAAAATGGGGATAGAGTGCCGCACTGTTTTCGAAACTCACCCACTACATAAAAGATCGTCGCTTTCTCCTTCAACGTTTCATTCTTGGCACCCATCTGTGCTTGAGGCAAGTTCTGTTTGTGAACCGCTTCGTTCTCAACCACCCATAACGCCCCAAGAGAAGTGCAATCGTCCGCCAGCTCGTCGCCCTGAACTTGCCCATGATCACCGCGAGCTTTTTTTGCTCAGCGATTTCAACAAAGCCATGTTTGATCAGCTCAGGAAGGGTATGCGAGGTGGAGACCTGACTGTGCGTGAGGCGTTGCGAAGGGTGAAGGAAGTCGGTGGATCAGAAGATCTGCTTCTGGAAGATGTCAGACGAGGACAGGATGAGAATACAATCTTTACTAGGTTTCACACAGCTCGGTAGAGGCCTAGATATAAATATTATAGACCATCTCCTTGCGATGGCCCGCCACTTCCTCCTCCTGCTAGAGGAGTTAGAAGGGCAGGAAGAAGAGGGCATTGAGGTAGATTCAAATACAAGAATGAATTGCAAATCCTGTATGTGAACAAATAGATTGAACTTTTGTGGTTATTATGGTTTTTTGTCGCGCTTTTTTTTGCAATTTGCTGCAGTGCGTGAGGGCACACATTTCAATTTACCACCAGTTTGAATACGCTGTGTTGTGCACTCATTTACTGAATCATGAAATAGCGAGTGCTTGGTTAGGAGTCGTCTTGAGACTTTCTCAGTGCAAAACTTGAGCAGGTCGTGATACGGAGCAGACTGGACTACACCTGCCATACGTTTACACCTTACAATATATTATCCTGTGACTTCGTTATGTATCCTATGTCCAGTCTCTTCTATGATTGCTCCGCGTGAATGAAATATATTTTATTATAGTGTCGTAGGTCACTTTTATGAACCCACAAATACTAGTGAAACAGTCGGGCACGCACAATAGGTCAGATGGAGACGGCTCAACTCGAGAAAGCAGGTTGTATTTCGCTTTACAATGATTAGTGCACTTTGTCGGCTTCAAGTTGAACCTAATTCCACACCGCACAAGGGGACTGCAAATACACGAGGAGAAAACAGAAAAGTTTGCAATGAAAAGAAAAAAAACAGAGGTGCTGCCACTGTGGTACAAATATGAGCGCCTCAACGTGTCTCCAACACTTGAGTCGCATCGTGAGACGTGCGGCATATCCATGCGGAAAAGGTGGAGCTACCAGGCTAGCCTGTGTTGCTGCGACGAGGAGTCCACGGCGGAACAAGTAGCTTCGGGACTCACAAACGTGGTCTTGTGCAAGAGTGCCTCCGAAACTGCTGCAGAAACTGGCGAGGGGGCCTGACACACCAAGGCACCCCGCAGCTATGCGCCAACTGGAAGAATTCCGATTGCCATGTGCGGGTGAGCTGCCGATCTCGAGGGGGCTATTCCATAAGGCAGTCGTTCAGCTGTTCGGGCAGACTCAAATGGATGCCCTACTGAAAATTCGCTAGGTATTGCCAGCTGGGGAAAACGGCGCAATAACGGCAGTAATGCTATAGCTGAGAAGGGGAGCCGCCACTCCTTCGAAAGCGAAGCGGCAACGAATGCTTTATCTTTCCGCGTTGCACTTTCTGAATATGTCAACGCTGCACCCTATTGCGTTTTCCTGCGAACCTCCCCGGCCAGATAGTATATTTTTGCTTGCCCTTATCGTAGCGCGTGTTATCTTACCGGGAGATATGTAGCTCGCGCCGTAAAAAAAGCATGAATCAGATATGCCGGAGCTCCACCAAGCGCGCGAACGATTACACGTTTGTATTCCCAGCGCCACGGTTAATAAAAAACCGCCTCTTGTCAATACTGTAACCTTTATCCGCCGCGTTGGCTCAGTGCATGTGGCTTTGGGCTGCTGAGCATGAGGTCGCGGGTTCCATTCCCGCCCCCCGCGGCCGCTTTTCTGATGGAGGCGAAAGGCAAAAACGCCCGTGTGTACCAGGTTTCTGCGCACGCTAAAGATCCCCAGGCGGTCAAAATTATTCTGGACCCCGCCACTACGGCGTGCCTCAAGCCTGCATTGCGTCGGCGCGTTAAACCTGACAATCAATCAATCAGTACTGCGACCTTTCGCTAGTCAACTACCGGCCCGGAAATAAAAACCACACAAACAGCACCTGACCCCTCGCACGCCTTGTTTTCTCTTCTCTCGGGTAAGCGCCGCAGGAAACTGACCAGGGAACGGCCTGTATCAATGTTCGACTGTTTCGTGGTGTAACCAAAGAAACACGTGTTACACTTAGCTAGCGTATGATGCCTGCCGGTCGCTAGATATACAAATATATATGAATACAGGGCGTGTGTTGAAATACCTAGCCTAACCGAACCTGACCTAACACAACCCAAACGATTTTGATTGCCACGCTCATTTGTCTGCCGCTCGTTCTCAGCAATCGTGGTGCTGATAGTGGTGATGGGCATTATTTCCCTTTACGACGTTGCTGGAGAGTCCTCACAATCCGACAAAACCATGTTGCGGCGAAACGATCTTTGTTGCGCTCCCGCTTGACACCACACTAGATGATTGGTGTCAAGTGCACCAATTAGCTTAGGTCTGTCAAATGAGTGGTGCACGCAATGAACAACAGCGATTATTCCTGTGGCTTCGTTGTTTGCGTTACCATCGGGCAATTTATTTTTTAACGAACGCGTAACATCACCCAGCAGCTTGTTCTCTACAGAATTAACAAATTGTGGCAGATACCTGGCCTTGCCTAGGCGGGTATTTGCGCCCTAAAACTATGTTCGCATTTCTCTGTGTATTTTTTTGTGCACAGCACTTAGGCAACTGCTCCTGTGGTTGTGCGGGTCTGCCGTCCCTAGTTGTAACTGGGCGAACTAAGGGGACACAGAAGACTAAGGAGACGGAACAAGCAGGAAGGCGGAGGAAAAAGTATGGTGAAAGTGTTATAGGAAAGCGGCATGCCCAGAAGGGGCCTCAGATATGAGAAAGCTTTAGCTGACCGTTTTTGAACATTCGCTATTCTCCTTATGGCCCGCGCAGCAAAACTGCATCGCAAGCACCAGATACGCTTTCTAGCTATGAGATAACCGTATCTCCCTCGACTGGAAATCATTGGCGTCACTGGTTGTGTGCTGTGCGTGTGTAAACCAAAATTTCATCCCAAAATTACGAAAAGATTGCAATTTTGGTCACTAAAAAAAGCAAAATTCGTGTTTTATGCCTTATTTCGCCTTTTTAATATAATGTATTCGCTAGTACGGTACAATGGTCTTAAAGAATTTAAGAGAAGCCAAGACAAGGCTGTCTTTCTCGGCGCTGCGTACAAATAAGCTCGCTCTTTGGCCGACATTTTCGCTTCCGTTCTACAGCTAATTGAGGTGTGTGGTACCTATGCTTATTCGGAAGCACTTTCGTGGTTCTTCGCTTTTGGTTCGACTGAAGAAACGGAGTTCACCGTGGCACGCTCACCTCGCGGGGGGGCAGCGTTGTGGGGATTTCGTGCGGTAGCGTAAGCTTCCACAACTGACCGGTTAGGGGCCCGGGATAGCGGAGCGGGGCCCCACGCCGGTGTCGCCTGTAACCCGTAGTACGGTACTCATGGGCAATAGCGCTCCAGCTTATTGTCGGAGAGAAGCGCACCAACAAAAGGGGTCAGCTAAAACTGTATATTCTCTTCGGTGGGGATGCGCTACTAGATAACCCAGAGAACGGTAAAGCCACCAAAAAAGGACGGAGGATAAAAGTATGACAAAAGGCTCAACAGATGGTCTCTCCCTGAGACGTGCTACGAGACAAGGCGTGTGTATATTGATGATTTGTTGTATATGATTTGCGCACGTTTTGTGTATGTATATGTGGCGCTTTTAATAAAGGTTGATTGGAAGAAGCGCTGCTCTCTTTTGTCGTTCTTCCGCCTTTGTGTAGTTTTGCACTTTTTTCGTCTACCATGAAATCTCCGGATCTCCTTTGGAATGTACCCTACGTGCGAAATTGGCGAACAGAGTTTCGAAACCACGTTTGTCATTACTTACCGAACGTAAGCTGCAAATATAGTCTCCGTAAGAACAGTCAGGGCAAATAAAACGCGAACACAAAAATGCGAACCAGAACAAACAACTAGCTAGATTTCTTTCTATGTTAGTAAAATGGAGGCGTAGCTTAATTACAGTAAGAAAGTTTGGAACTGTGGCTTTCGAAAACATCAATAGAGAAGCCTTAGCAGAACTTCACAACTTTTTCGTACTATGCTTGAACAAATTCTCTGAGAAACTTCGGTATCGAAATTCTCGGAAAAAAAGTCGGAGAACAAGCGCTGATGGCTATTTCTGAATAAAGCCTGTGAGCAAAATCTGCTTGACATTATTTTGCGACCCCGTTATCTGGGATTTCTTTTCGAACGCATGTTCGGAAAAAAAGGTCCGAGCAGAATGTCCAAAGAAAATACCCGCCGAAGTACCCGAGAACAATCTCAGAACGTAATTTCCAGACAAAATCCCATTGTAAATGCGAATGTAAGGTCCTTACCGATTCTCAGAACGGAGTTCCCGGCAGAATTTTCCATACGCACTTTCTGTCCATTAGCCCCAGAACAAAATCCCTAAACTAAATATCCACACGAATGCAGAAAAAAATCTTCGACGAAAATTTTCGAACCATACCCCAGAAGAAAATTTGCCATATGATTTCCGAAAGTATGATACGAAGGAAATCTCCAAACGTGTTCTCCGGACATGTGTTCTCCGCACGTTTCTTTAGACTTCGAGAATATACGTAGTTTTCGAACGTAAGTTTTGAACAAAATTTTCGGACGTAATTTCCGAACTAAATATTGGAACAAAATTTCCGGATATACTTTCCAAACGCAAAACATTTAGGTGAAATCTCCAAATATACTTTCCGATCGAACGCGCGTATACTCTGAACGATATATCTGAACGTAAGCTCCAAACGTTATTTCCGAACAAAATCACCCGAAGTGTACTTCCGCAACGTTAGTTCCCGACATAATTTCCGAACAAAATCCTCGAATGTACTTTAAAACATAACCTGCGAAAGAAATGTCCAATCAAAATATTCGAACGTAATTTCCAAATGTATGCGTGAACGAAATCTAGGAACGTAATTTTTGTTAGTATGATGGTGATCGCGAAGTAGCGCCTACGTGAGTTGCGCGGTAATACGGTTGGTATAAGGAAAGAAAAAGAAAGCAATGCGGTCGTCATTTGCTCAAGCCGAAACAGAAAGCAGGCGATAAAGGTATTAGAGCGAATTAAGGGAAGAGAAAGCTTAGAATACTTTAGTGTGGGAGAAAAGCCGAAGATTGACGAACGAAATTTCGGAACCACGTTTTCTATTGCACTTAGCGTACCTTATCTCCAGACAGAGTTCCCAAAAGTACAGTCACGGACAAATGAAACGTTAGCACAGAAATAAGAACCAGAACAAACAACCTGCGGGATTTGTTTCCATGTTTGTAAAATGGACGCGTAGCTTAATTGCAGTAAGAAAACTGGCAACTCGGGCTTTCGAATAAATCAATAGCTAGGAGTACTGGAACTTCATGAATTTTCAAACTAAGCTGGAACAAAATCTCCCAGAAAATTTTCTATCGAAATTCTCGAGCTTAACGTCAGGTAACAAGCCCTGTCCGCTATTTCCAAATAAAACCTGTGAACAAAATCTGCCTCACATTTATTTCCAACCAGGTTGTCTTAGATTTCTTTTCGAATGTGTGTCCGGAACAAAAGGTCTGAGCAGAATGTCCGAACAAAATACCAGCCGAAGTACCCAAGAACGACCGCCGAACGTAGTTTCTGAACACAATCTTCAAATGTAAACCCGAATATAAGTTCTTTATGATTCTCAGAATGGAATTCCCGACAAAATTTTGTATACGCATTTTCTAAACATAAACCCAGAACAAAATATCTGAACGAAATATCCACATGGATGCTGGAAAATCTCCGGTTTTTTGAACAATATCCCAGAAGCAAATCTGCCAGATGATTTCCGAACGTACGATATGGACGAAATCTCCGAATGTGTTCTCCGGATATTTCTCCACGTCTGGAGGACGTTTCTTCAGACGTAAGCATTGAACGAAATCTTCGGGCGTAATTTCCGAATGAAATATTGGAACAAAATTTCCGGATGTACTTTCCAAACGCAAACTTCAAGTGAAATCTCCAAATATACTTTCCGAGCGAACCTAAGCTTCAAACGAAATTTCCAACCGTAAACTCAACGAAACATCTGAACATAAGCTCCGGCCGTTATTTCCGAACAAAATCCCCCGAAGCGTACTTCCGCAACGTTAACTCCCAACATAATTTCCGAACAAAATCTCCGAATATACTTTCAGAACATAACGTACGAACGAAATGTCCAATAAACTATCCGAACCTAATTTCCACATGTATGCATGAAGTGAATTCTCGGAACGTAATTTTTGGAAGTATGGCAGTGATCGCAAAGTACCGCCTACGTGCTTGAGCGGTAATACGGCTGGTAAAAAGAAAGAAAAGAAAAGCAATGTCGTTGTCATTTGCTCATGCGGAATGAGAAAGCAGGAAGTAAAGGTATTAGAGGGGGATGAGGGAAGAGGATTCTTGGAATGCTTAAGTGTGGAAAGAAAGCTGACGATTAAGGCTGCAACAATGAATTTCTGAGTTTAAAATTTGGGCCGTTTTTGTGTGCAATACTACTAGTTTGGCAGTCGCCTCCGAAGGCCGGTTGATGCCATACGGCACTGGTGTTTTTCTTGTATATCTTCCAAGTTCAGAATATTACTCGCAGGCACCACGTCAGGAGTAAGTCGGGCAAAGCAAAAATGCTTCATAACAGCTAAGAATGTGTAAAGCTCTTGGAATTGTCCAAGCAATAAAGAAGATACTTAAATTTGAGCAAAAATGTTCTAATTCCAAGCAAACCATCGATTTTACATGTGTAAATCCGCAAGCTTCGCATCATGTCTTCATGGAACGTGGCGAGACTCGAACAGTTTTCCTACAGTTAACGACTTCAGCTTCCATGAAACTAAGAAACACCACATGATCACAGAGCGTAAGCACTCTGAACGCAAACAGCAACGCTGTCTGAGGAAAATGCGTTTTGATAATGCGGAATACCGCGGAGTTTTTTATTGCCTTACCAACAGCACCATTACAACACCAGGTGTGACTACCGCAATCGCCGATATAGCTGCGATAACAGCGGAGCTAGAAATGCGAGCCACCTCTGATGCGAAAGCAAGGCTGCAGAGAAAGAGCTTGTGCTACGTGTTACGGGACCTTGCTTTCCGACTTCGTGAGCTCGACATGGAGAAATGTACCATAGAAGTGAACTACAAAAGCACGGTTCTCACAAGCTGTGCCTACGAAGTACAGAGTACCTTTTTGTACTTCATGGATCTGTTCCGCAGCTCACCGATTTCAGTCGCCGTCATGGACCTCGATAACTTCAAGAAACTCAACAGCAAACTGACACATTTGGAGGCAGATGAGGTTTTTCTGTGCGTGGGGAGGATGCTCAGAGAAGTTGTGTCCACTCAAACGTATTGTGAAGAAGTGGTTGCGAGGCATGTCGGAGGTGACGAGTTTATGTTTACCATCCTTGGGCATGACCAATTTACCAGGGAGTTCATGAGAAGCTTGTTGGGCCACTTCGAGCCTCTTCATCCCGGTTTCAGCAAAACCGAAGTCCATGAAAAGTTTCAGGAATTTAATGAAGTCCATGGTTTTACTGCATCAGTTGGAATATCTGCTTGGAAATGGGACGATGATTCTTCAGTCGAAAGTTGTACCACTTATGTGGCGAAATCCAAGCAACCCAAGATGGCACTCGAAGAGAATGCTCGAAGAGCCAATGAAACTCTCCTGATTGCTAAGGAGAACAAGACCAGACGTCGTGGAGGAAATGTGCTACTGTGGAGCGAACTTTCAAAGTGAACAATTTGTGCAGCTGAGTCGCGTTTTCTTGTGGAAATAAAAAGAATATTTTGAACCGAACGTATACACAAAACAAGTTCTGTTTTAAACACGCGTCCCTGGAGCTCGGGTGGAATCCATGTGCTTCGTTAGCCTGTGCGCGACGTGTAGCAAATGTGTCTCTGGTCTGCGGTCGGTCATCAATGCACGGAGAATGAAAAGAAAGCAATGGTTACAAAACCGTTAGCCTCAAGTCGAAATAACAGAACCGTCTGGTGGTGCAGCAACCCACTGCAACGGGTGAATACGCGACAAATATGGCACAGATGCAGCTTGTTACCGCCCCTGATTTAAGCATCCAGCAGGGTAAGCTTGCTACAGGTAACGTGGCTTTACTCGTCCACTCCCCCTGGAGAAAGAAACAGTATCGTTGCTTTGCAACACTCTCTGTGCGGATTCATCGAGGTCTTGCAGCATCTCTGAGCTGCCCTTACGTTCAGAGCTTACGTTGAGAGCTTTTTCTGAGAGAAAAATGTTTCGGTTTTTCATTCAAAAATACGTGCGGAGATTTCGTTCAAAGCTTAAGGTTGAAATGGCATCTGGACCCGTTTGGAATATAAAGTCTGGGATAATTCATTCGAAGATTTACCCTGCAAATTGGGGTCAGATATTTTTTGCGCAGCATTCGCTGAAGATATTGTGTGGACATGTCATTCCGGACTTACAGCCAGAGACATACTGAAGAAATTTTGGTTGAAAATTCTGTTGTGATATTCAAGAGAACCTAACCTTTATTAAATACAATCGGTGATTTTGTTCAAAATTACGCTCAGAGCATGTTCTCGGCAGTTGAGGTGAGGTATTTTGTTCAGAAGGTATGTTGAAAGATTTTTTCAAAGCATATATGTTCGAAAAGAAACCCTGTAGTAAAGCTGCCGAGCTTCATTTCGGATTGTATATTCGAAATATGGCCAAGCAGATTGTGTTCTGAGATTCCGGTCGGAAATTACGTTATGAGCTTCTGTGAAAGTCTACACTAGGAAAAAAGTTCTGGAGATTTGTTCAAAATTACGTTCGGACGTGATTCTCGGGAATTACATTCCGGTATCTCGTTCAACAATTACGTTCAAAAATTTTGATCAGGCATACATTCGAAAAGCGCGTCGGCTTACACCTTCAGAGGGTTCGTTGCGATCATACACTCAGTGATTATTGTCAAACAAGTTTTGTTTGAGGAATTCGTTCGCAAATAATGTTCAAAGATTCTGTTCGCAGCGTACGCGCGCAGGTTTCGTTTGGGGATTCCCACCAGAAGCTGCGTTGAGAAATGTGCCGGAAATCGCTGCTTATGTTTCGTATGCATTTCGTTACAGAAACTAGGTCTGAAGGATTCCTTCAGAAATTAGGTTATAACCTTCTTTGAGATTACGTTCGGAGATTTCGTTGAAAGAATACTTTTGAAAAGAACGTCTACAGAACCTGTTCAGATATTTCTTTCGGAATAAATGATATTAGCTACTGCTAATATCATTTATTTCGGAGATTTTGTTCTCCGTATCTCAAGCAATTTCGTTCAGTGCTCATTTTCGAGAAATACGTTGAGCAATTTCTGTAGAAAATAATGGGCTGAGATCAGGTGACTTTTTTTCAGAAGCTAGGTTCCGTTATTTCATGTGAACATTACGTTTGGAGTTTGCTCTTGGAGATCACGATCAGATTTTGAAAGAAAATTACATTCAGAGATTTTGTTCGAAGAATGCGCTCGAAAAGAACATTTGAAGAACACGTCTTGAGATTGTGCTGGGATTGTTGGTTCGTACGCAATCACAGGCAGAGCTTATGTGCGGAGCTTACATCCCAAAGGAAAGTTCGCAGATTGAGTTCAAACAATATGTTGTCATCTTACGTTCAGATATATCGTTCAACAATGACGTCTTTAGATTTTCTGCGTTACATACATTCTTACATGACATTGGGCTTTCGTTCGAAAATATTGTTTGGAGCTATCGTTCCGAGACATCACTAAGAAAGATCAGCTGCATAGCTTTTTTGCAGGTTACTTACGGAAATCACTTTCAGAGATTTCCTTCTAAAATTTGTTAGGATATTTTGGTTGCTGCATATTTTCGGAACGAATATTTTTAGAGTTATTTTGGCAATAGGTACATAGCTTATGTGGGGAAAGCACGTTCAGAGATACCGTTCATTAATAAAGTTTGGAGCCTATGTTCGCCGGCATTCTTGGAAAAAGGCGTTAGTAAATTTTCTTCGGAGCTTGCATTTGGAAAGTATATTAAGGATATTTTGTGAAAATGGTTTTACATTTCATATGGAGCTTACGTTCGGAATCATTACTTGGAAGTTTCGATAAGGAGGGACTAAAAAAAGTTTTTGAAGCTTGTTCAGAAATTTCGATGGGGAGTTACATTCGCAGACGAAGTTCAGAACTAAAGTTCGGAGTAAGTGGGCAAATTAATTTGTAAATTACCTCAAAACTTCATTTGGAACACACATTTTGCAAACAACCTTCATAGCTTTTGCTGGAGGTTTCATTAGGAGCTTACATTGATTGGTTACACTAGGTAGCTGCGAACGGAAATTCTTTCGGAAATATCATTCAGAGATATTTTTCTGAAATCAGGTTCGCAGGGTTTCGCTCTGTACTTACATCCATAGCTTACGTTCGGAAGGTACGCTTGGGTATTGCTTTCGGAAATTATGTTCAAAGATTCATTGGGAGCTTACGCTCAAAATACACGTTGCGACATTTTGTTCGTACCTTACATTGGAAAAGTACGTTCAGAGATTTTCAGAGATACGTTCGCTAGCAGTAGACAGGAGCGAACGTAATTCCTCGCCCTGAGCTCGGAGTGGAAAGCGTGCAGTACAGGATATATGAGCCGCGGCGGCAGGAATAACCGAACTGGGAGCTTCCTGCGCGCGCCCACTATCGGCTGCGCCTGAAGCTTTTGCTTCCCTCGACGTGGGGGGATGGTTTGGCGGCTCGCCCACACAGCGACCTCGCTGTGCGCAGTGGATCGGCCAATGGCTTTAGTGGCGTAAACGGGCCCTCCCGATAGCCTCTCTTGCTAATGTGTACGACGCGGCCACGCAGTGCAGCTGTCACCGTGCTAGCACCTGCAAGGAGCGCATAAGTCCTCGCCCCAGTCTCGAGGTAGAGAGGGGACGGTGCAGGAGAAATGAGCCGCGGCAGCAACAACAACCGAGATCAGCGGTTGCTGCGTGCGCCAGCTACCGGCTGCGCTTGAAGCTTCTGCTTCCCTCGGCGTGAGGACTGCTTGAAAGCGCGCCCACAAACCGACCTCGCTGCAGGCGCTGCTCCGAAAACGGCTTTACCGGCGTAAGCGGGCCATCCCGATAACCTCTATTGCTGATGTCCACGGGGCGGTTACGCTGCGCCGTTACCAGCTCACTGGCACCTATTGGGAGCGCGCGAACACCTTCGCGCCGATTTTGGGGTAGAGAGGCGGCGGCACAGGAGAAACGAGCCGCGACAGCAACAGCAACTGCGCTCGGAGGTTACTGCGCCCACCGGCAACCGGCTGTACCTGAAGCACCTGCTTCCTTCGGAGCGAGGATGGTTTACCGTCGCACCCACAAAGCGACCTCGCTTCCGGCGGAGGCTCGGGTAACGGCTTTAGCGCTGTAAATGGGCACTCCTGATAGCCTCCGTTGCTGATGTCCACGATGCGCTCAAGCTGCGCCACTACGAGCTCACTAGCACCTGTGAGGAGAGTGCGTAAATCCTAACCCCGTTTCGACTTATAGAGCCAACGGCGAAGGAGAATGCAGCTGCGCCTCAACAAGAACTGATCTCGGAGGTTGCAGGGCGCCGGCTACAGGCATCGCCTGAACCTTTTCCTTCCGTCGTAGTGAGGACGGATTGCCGCCGCACCCAGCAAGCGACCTCGGTTCGGGCGCGGCTCGGAAAACTGCTTTAGCGCCGTAAATGGGCCCTTCCGGTAGCATCCGTTGCTGATAACCACGACGCTAAGGTCCCTAAAATTACTAAGGTAGCGCCATCTTTAGATCTCGCCGCCTTTCGCCCTCGCCCGCGCTCCTCTCTTACTTCGTTTTTTGCCATTTTCTTTTTCGCCGGCGAACGCCGCGCGCCATTGGCCAAGGGAAAAGTCACGTGGTTTTGTTTTTTTTGCTCCGCCGCCGGGTCGCCTCGCCGATGCCTCGCCGGCTGGGACATTGCGCAACGCCGCCGCTGCGACGCCATTGCTGGCTTCCGAGCCACCGTCGCCACCGTGCTTCAGTACCGGCTTTATCGTAGGCGCCAGCTAATAGCAAAGTAAGAATTAGCTGCTCGTTTCGAAAAAATGTCGCACCGGTGTCGTTTTAGGTTGCTTCTCGGTGTCGATGTGTTGTGCCTTAGGCAGCGCGAATATCGTCAAGCAGGGCACAAGACTTCGTTATTCCGTCCGGGAAACGCGACGCAGAAAGGAGAAAAGTTTGGTTGCATAGATTTGAACGGGCATACTTCAGGCCGACGCTACCATCACTCTTTTGCGAGGTAAGTTTCTGAATGCTTGTTCTTGCTCTGTTAAATTCTGCGCGAGCTTGAGCGGTCACTTACGAAGAAATGCGTATTCCTTTTGCGACCGTCGTCCACGCTTTGTTCTGAGTAGGCATTGCGCGCAGCGCCGAGTTCGTCCCGTCGTAAGCTTTGGTTTGTATAAGAGGCCGTGTATTTGTCATGTGCGCGCTTAACTTCCAGCATCAATATCAGCGGCGTAGCATGTTCAGTCAGTTGTCGTAAGGTTTTTGTGACGCGAGAATTGTTCACCTGAATTCATGCTTGTTTTGGCCGACGGCAGCTTGCGTCTGACCATGTATCGTGTGCGTTCCGAGTGCGTGTACGCTCTTTTTGGCGTGAAGTCATGTTTTGTGTGTTAGCTACCCGGGTGGTATTATAATCCCGTTGTTATGACATCGGAGTGATTTGCTGCGTAATATGGGCTTGGTCGGTGCGGCGCAAATTGAGGCTGTTGCGAGAACAAAAAATTGCGGCTAGGTAAAACAATTTAAGGTAAGCTAATATAGTGACCGCGCCGTTGACGTACGTTTGATGCGCAATTTCTGTTATCGCTTTATTAAATTCGCGCACGTTTGAATGAGCACTTCAAATGCACATTCGCACCGTAACGGCTGTAAGCCCTTTCTTCCGTGTATGCACAGAGGAACGTTAATTACGACTTACGTTTGCATTACACGCGATGCCGTACATTTGCAGTGTGCGCGCTTACTTCATCTTAGTAGTCAATGGCGCAGCGTATCCAGTCATTGCGATTTGAACCAAAACACACTGGGCGACTATATTATTTTCAGCAGACGTATTTTTGTCCAGCAAAGCGCTTGCTAAACGGGTTTAGTGTAGCGAGTTGAGCGGACGCGGCACTGAGCAGATGCGCGAACACGAATTGGACCATGCTACGGTAGAACAGTCACTAACTCCCTTCTGCAATGCATTATTGCCTATATTTGCGGAGTGTTTGTGGCGCATCTCAAACTCGGTGGCGACATTTTTTTTCCCTTCTCAATAGGATTATTTCACGGATCAATTTGAGCAACGGATATTGGAGAAGCTTGGCGTTAAAAAAACTAAACCCAAATGCCACTCCCAACATTTTTTCTCACGGGAAGCCACGTCAGCAGCACAAGCCACCTGCACGACGTCATTACGGACGTTTGTTCCAATAAAATATCTATTTGCTGGCACCAATTCATTTTTGTGATTTATTGTTTTCTCTTGATAATCATCGTGACATTGGTCCTCTTTCGAATTTCTTTCGGGTGTATCCCTGTGTTAGTGCAATGTACAAATCTGCCAGAATATATCCCAGCACAAAAAAATTCTGTCCAGGCGCCTCCATTAATAACGGCTGTAAACGACCGCGCCCGGTGAAAAAACGTATTGCATGATTAATTAACTCTAGACGGGGCTCTAGAAATCCTATAAATGCTACCAAAGAGCGAATTCGGCGCGAAAACAAGAGCAAACTGCAGCGAGCGCCCTGAAGCGTAGCGAGGGCGTCTGCTCTCAAGTGGCCAACAAATATGGCGGCCCCGCCGCGGAGTTAAAGGGACGGCGGCGCCGCGGGTGAGGGGAGAGAAAAAAGAGGAGGGCAGCGGAGAAGGAGGGAGCAGTTGGCGCTACCTTAGTTCTTTCAGGGACCTTACACGACGCGGTTTCGCAGCGCCGTTGTCAGCTCACTAGCACCAGCAAGGAGCGCGCGTAATCCTCACCCCGTTATTGGCGCAGGAGAAACGAGCCGCGGCATCAACAACGGAGCTCGGAGGGTGCAGTGCGCACCGTCTACCGGCTGCACCTGAAGCTTCCGTATCTCTCGGCGCTAGAACAGTTTGCCGGCACGCCCACAAAGCGAGCTCGCTGCGGACGGCGGCTAGGCAAACAACTTTAGCGGCGAAAATGAGCACTCCCGATAGCCTCGGTTGCTGATGTCCACGACGTGGTCTAGCAGCGCCGTTGTCAGCTCACTAGAGCCTGCTTGGAGCGCACGTAAATCTTCGCCCCGATTTTTACGTAGAGAACCGGCGCCGCAGGAGAAACGAGCCGCGGCAGCAACACCAACAACTAAACTAGGAGGGAGCAGCGCCCACAGGCTACCGGCTGCGCCTAAAGCTTCTGCTTCCCTCGGTGCGGGACAAGGTTTGGGGGCGCGCCAACAAAGCGGCTGAAGGCAGCGGCTCGGAAAGCGGCTTTAGGAGCGTTAACGCACCCTCCCCATAGCCTCCGTTGCTGATATCAACGACGCTGTCACGCTGCGCTGCTGTCAGCTCACTAGCACCTACTAGGAGCGCGCGTAAGTCCTCGCCCCGGTTCGGAAATGGCGAATGAGCCGTGGCACAAAACCACACGTGCGCAGAGGTTACTGTGCGTTCAAGCTACCGGTTGCGCCTGAAGCTTCCCTTTCTCTCGGCGCTAGGAGAGGTTGCCGGCGCACCCACAAAGCGAGCTCGCTGCGGACGGCGGCTAGGAAAACAAGTTTAACGGTGTAAACGAGTATAAACGAGTACTCCCGATAGCCTCCGTTGCTGATGTCAACGACGCGGTCACGCAGCGCCGTTGTCAGCTCACTAGCGTCTGCTAGGTGCGCACGTAAATCCTGACCCGGATTTCTTCCTGTAGAGCCGACGGCGCAGGAGAAACGAACTGCGGTAGCAACAACTGAACTGGGAGGGTGCAGCGCGCTGCTACCGGCTGCGCCTAAAGCTACTGCTTCCCTCGGTGCGGGACAAGGTTTGAGGGTGCGCCAACAAAGCGGCTACAGGCATCGGCTCGGATAACAGCTTTAGCAGCGTTAACGCGCCCTCCCCATAGCCTCCATTGCTGATATCAACGACGCGGTCACGCTGCGCTGCTGTCATTTCACTAGCACCTCCTAGGAGCGCGCGTAAGTCCTCTCCCCGATTTCAGGGTGGAGAGCTGCCGGCGCATGAGAAGTTAGCCACGGCAGCAAGAACAACCGAGCTCGGAGGTTGTGCACGCCCAGGCTACCGGCAGCGTATGAAGTTTCTGCGTCCCTCGTCGCGGGGGACGGTTTGACGGGGCGCCCACATAGCCACCTCGCCGGGAGCGGCCGCTCGGAAAACGGATTTATCCGCGCAAACGGGCCCCCCTGATAGCCTCTGTTGCTGATGTCCACGACGCGGTCACGCTGCGCCGCAGTCAGCTCTCTGAGAACCTGCTAGGAGTGCACGTAAGTCGTAGCCCCGGTTTCGGCAGTAGAGAGCTGGCGGCACTGGAGGAATGAGCCGTGGGAGCAACAACACACGAGCTCAGAGGTTACTGGGCCTGCGGCTAGCGGGTGCACCTGAAGCTTGTGCTTCTTTTGGCACTAGGACAGTTCGCCGGCGTGCCCACAAAGCGAGCTCGCTGCGGACGACGGCTAGGAAAAAAACTTTACCGGCGTAAACGAGCACTCCCGATAGCCTCTGTTGCTGATGTCCACGACGCCGTCAAGAAGCGCCGTTGTCAGCTCACTAGCACATGATAGCAGCGCGCGTAAATCGTCCCCCGGGTTTTGCCGTTGAAGCCGGCGACGCAGGAGAAGCGAGCCGCGCAAGCAACAACTCAGATCGGAGGGTGCAGCGCGCGCCTGCTACCGGCTGCGCCTGAAGCTTCCCCTTCTCTCGGTGCTAGGATAGCTTGCCGGCGCGCCCATAAAGGGAGCAAGTTTCGGACGGTGGCTAGGAAAACATCTTTAGCGGCGTAAACAAGCACTCCCGAAAGCCTCCATTGCGGAAGTTCATGACGCGGCAACGCAGCGCGTTTGTCAGCTCACTAGCACCTGCTAGGGGCACTCGTAAATCCTCGCCCCGATTTTTACGTAGAGAGCCGGCGGCGCAGGAGAAACGAGCCGCGGCAGCAACAATAACTGAGCTCGGAAGGTGCAGCGCGCGCAGGCTACCGGCTGCGCCTAAAGCTGCTGCTTCCCCCGGTGCAGAACAAGGTTTGGGGGCGCGCCAACAAAGCGGCTGCAGGCAGCGGCTCGGATAACGGCTTTAGCTGCGTTAACGCGCCCTCCCTATAGCCTCCGTTGCTGATATCAACGACGCTGTCATGCTGCGCTGCTGTCTGCTCACTAGCACCTCCTAGGAGCGCGCGTAAGTCCTCGCCCCGATTTTAGCGTAGAGAGCTGGCGGCGCATGAGAAATGAGCCGCGGCAGCAACAACAACCGAGCTCGGAGATTGTGCCCGTGCCGGCAGCGTCTGAAGTTTCTGCTTCCCTCGTCGCGAGGGACGGTTTGGCGGCGCGCCCGCACAGCCATCTCGCCGGGAGCGGCCGCTCGGCAAACAGATTAATTGGCGTAAACGGGCCCCCTTGATAGCCTCTGTTCTGATTTCCGCGACGCAGTCACGCTGCGCTGCTGTCAGCTCTCTAGTACCTACCTAGGAGTACGCGTAAGTCGTATCCCGGGTTTCGGGGTAGAGAGCTGGCTGAGTAGAAGAAATGAGCCGCCGCAGCAACAAGCGAGCTCTTAGGTTGCTGCGCGAAGCGGCTGCCGGCGGCGCCTGACGCTTCTGCTTCCATTTGCGCGGGGAACGGTTGGGCGGTGCACCAACACAGCGACCTCGGTGCAAGGCAGTGCTCGGAAAAAGGCTTTAGCAGCGTAAACGGGCCCTCTCGTTTGCCTCCGCTCCTGATGTCCACGGCGCTGTCACGATCTATATGTATATCGCAATGTGGTGTGCCTGTTGTTCCCTTCCCCCTTTTCTGAAATAGCCCGGCCTACAGAATAGCCCGCACCAGCACTACTGGAGTAATCACTTCAGATTTCGCAATGCTTTCTCTTTCTATCTCGCTCTCAATATCCGAGGCCACGGCTGTGCCATCATTGGTCGGTTAACCCAACTCTACAACCCACACACTTATCAGTAAGCACCGCTTCACCCTCTTACGCAAGAGACGAAGTAGTATATATATGACAGGAGCTAGTGTGAAATTCAGTTGTTTCCTCTGGAGGAAGCCACCATGGAGAATTATGGGACCCTCGAACAACACCTTGGGCTGTCCTCAGATTCATCGTGTTGCTCATCATGGTGCTCGCCTGTCTCGTCTGCTGATTCGGAGACTGAAGAAGCGACGGAAGGCCACGCCAGTGACTTACAGGCGGCCAAGGGAGAAGAGGCGAAACTGCATTCATTGATCCTGGGTCGAGAACAGCCACCGGTTCCGGCAGAGACGAAGAATAAGTGCTTCAGCACGACACGGAGCTCCTCGCATCGTCACCCAGAAAAGGATAAAGAAGCTGAGGACGGCGACGTTGACAAATATAAGGAAAGACGAGACTTGGAACCCGATCGAAAAAGGCAAGGCATTGATCTTAGAATCGATCAACTTCCTCGAAAAAAAAATAGAAAAATAGGGATAGAGTGCCGCACTGCTCTCGAAACTCATCAACTACATAAAAGATCGTCGCTATCTCCTTCAACGTTTCATTCTCGGCACCCATCTGTGCTTGAGGCATTTGCTGTTTGTAAACCGCATCGTTCTCAACCACCCGTGACGCCCCAAGAGAAGTGCAATCGTCCGCCAGCTCCTCGGCCTAAACTCGCCCATGACAACCGCGAGCATCTTTTGCTCAACGATTTCAACGAAGCCGTGTTTGATCAGCTCCGGAATGGTGGGCGAGACCTGACTTGGCGTGAGGCGTCGCGAAGGATGAAGGAAGTCGGTGCATCAGAAGATCTGCTTCTGGAAGATGTCAGAGGAGGACAGAAAGAGAATGCAAACTTTACTAGGTTCCGCTCACCTCGGTATAGGCCTAGATATAAATATTACAGACCATCTCCTTGCGATGGCCCGCCAGTTCGTCCGCCTGCTAGACGAGGTAGAAGGCCAGGAAGAGGTGGGCATTGAGGTAGATTCAAATACAAGAATGAATCGCAAACCCTGTATGTGAACAAATAAACATTGAACTCTTGTGGTTATCATGGTTCTTGTCGCGTCTTTTTTTCTTTTTTGCAATTTTCTCCAGTGTGTGAGGGCAGACATTTCAATTTACCACCGATTTGACCACGCTCTGTTGTGAATTCATTTAGTGAATCATGAAATAACGAGTGCTTGGTTAGGAGTCGTCCTGAGATTTTTTCAGTGTAAACCTTGAGCAGGTCGTGTAAGTGTAAACTTGAGCTCAGTGTAAACCTTGAGCAGACTGGACTGGACCTACAGAATGCTTGCACCTTACAATATATTTTTCTGGGAATTCGTCATGTATCTTAGGTCACGTCTCTTGTATGATTGCTCCGCCTGATTGAAATATATTATATTATAGTGTCGTTGGTCACATTTCTGAACCCACAAATACTTGTGAAACAGTCCTGCACGCACAATATGTCAGATGGTGACAGCTGGACTCGAAAATCAGGTTGTAATTCGTTTTACAACGATAAGTGGGCTTTAGAAACTCGTATAGTCGGCTTGAAGTTAGGCCTTATTCCACACCGCACATGTGGACTGCAAACAGAGATGGAGAAAACAGAAAAGGTGGTAATGCAAGGAAAATACAGAGGTGCTGCAACTGTGGTACAGATATAAGCGCCTCAACATTTCTCCGACACCTGAGTCGCGTCGTGAGGCGTGGGGAAAAACAGGCGGAAACGGTGGAGGTACCAGGCTAGCTTGTGTTGCGGCGACGAGGAGTCCACGGTGGAACATGTAGTTTCGTGTCTCACGAACGCGGTCTTGTGCAAGAGTGCTTCCGAAACTGCCGCCGAAACTGGCGAGGCAGCCTGACGCACCAAGGCATCCCGCAGCTATGCACCAAGTGGAAGAATTCTGATTGCAGAGTTACTGCCTTGTGAAGGGTGAGCTGTCGATCAGAGCCACTTTCGAAAAGGGCCAACGCGATACGGCAGTGTTTCAGCTCTTAGGGCTGACTCAAACTGATACGCTAATCGCAAGTCGATAGGGAGTGCCAGCTGCGGAAAAGGGTGCGATAACGGCCGTAATGCCTTCACGGAGAAGCGGAGCCGGCGGTCTTGCGAAAGCGAAGCGGCAGCGAATGATTTCTCTTTCCCCTTTCTCCGTTCCTAATATGTCAACCCTACAGCGTATTGCGTTTTCCTTCAAACCTCCTCGGAACAAGTAGTGCATATTTGCTTGGCCTTACCTTAGCGCGTCTTGTCTTACTGGGAGATTGTAGTGCGCGCAATGGAAAAAGCATGTATCAGATATGCAGGAGCTCGCCCAAGCGCGCGACCGCATACACAATTCTATTCCCAGCGCCTGTGCCTATAGACAACTGCTGCTTGCCAATACTGCGACCTTTCGCTAGTCAACCACCTTCGGGGCATAAAAACTGCACAAACGGCACCTGATCCCTCGAACTCCTTGTGGTCTCCTCTGCCTGGTATGCGCCGAAGAAAACTGACCAATGAAAGGTCCGTACCAATGTTTGACTGTTTCATGGTGTAACCGAACGAATACGTGTTACACCTAGCCAGCGTGTGCTGCCTGAGGGTCCCGAGATATACAAACATATGAATACAGGGCTTGTGTTGAAATACCGAACCTAACAGAACCTAACCAAACTTGACCTAACACAACCCATTTGGTGGCCACGCGCGTTTGTCAAACGCTCGTTCTCAGCAATCGTGGTGCTGTTAGTGGTGATAGGCATTCTTTCCCTTTACGACGTTGCTGGAGAGGCGTCACAATCCGACAAAACCATGTTGCGGCGAAACGATCTTTGTTGCGGTCTCGCTTGCCCCGATCAGCTTAGGTATGTCAAAGGAGTGGTGCACGCAATGAACAACCGCGATCATTCCTGTGGCTTTGTTGTTGGCGTTACAATCGGGCAATTTATTTTTCAACGAACGTGTAACGTGACCCAGGAGTTTGTTCTTTACAGAGTTAACAAGTGGTGGCAGATACCTGGCCTTTCCTAGGCGTGATTTTCGCCCTAAAACTATGCTCGCATTTCTCTGCTTTGTGATGTCCCTGCGTATTTATTTTTGTGCGCAGCACTTAGGCGCACGCTCCTGTGGTTGCGCGGGGCCACCGTCCCTAGTTGTTGCTGGGTGAACGAAGGGGACACAGAAGTCTAAGGAGATGGAACAAGCAGGAAGGCGGAGGAAAAAATTTGGATAAGGTGTTATAGGCAAGCGGTATGGCTAGAAGGGGCCCCAGATATAAGAAAGTTTTAGCTGACCGTTTTTTACGATCCGCTATGCTCCTTAGGGCCCGCTCATCAAAACCGAATCGTCAGCACCAGATAGGCTTTTTAGCTATGCGGTAACCGTATCTCCAATGACTGGAAATCATTTGCACCACTGGTCGTGTCCTGTGCGTGTGTGAACCAAAATTTCATTCCAAAGTTACGATAAGGATAGCAATTTTGGTTACTCAAAAAAAGCAAAATTCGTGTTTTATGCCTTATTTCGCTTTTTAATATAATGTATTCGCTAGTACGGTACAATGTTCCTAAAGAATTTAAGAGAAGCCAAGACAAGGCTGTCTTTCTCGGCGCTGCGTACAATAAAGCTCGCGCTTTGGCCGACATTTTTCGCTTCCGTTCTACAGCTAATTGAGGTGTGCGGTACCTATGCTCATTCGGAAGCACTTTCGCAGTTCTTCGCTTTTGGTTCGACTGAAGAAACGGAGTTCGCAATAGCACGCTCACGTCGGGCAGCCTTGTTGGAATTTCGTGTGATAGCGTAAGCTGCCACAACTGTCCGCTAAGAGCCCGGGCTAGCGGAGCGGAGTATCACCTCTAGGCCGTAGTACGGTACTCATGGGCCATAGCGCTGCAGATTTTTATCAGAGAGAAGCGGACCGTCAAAATGGGTCAGCTAAAACTCTCTATTCTCTCTGGTGGTGATGCGCTACCAGATAACCCAGAGAACGGTGAAGCCACCGAAGAAAGAGCGGAGAATAAAAGTATGACAAAGGCTCAACAGATGGTCTCTCGCTGCGATGTACTACGAGACAAGGCCGGTGTATATCGCGCGCCTTCCCTCATGCGGCGATTGCTTCGTCAAACGCAGCACATATACACCATCACCTAGAAGACTGCAGGGAGTATGGTAACAAGAGAGAATTTTTTTCTCCTTTTTTCTTGTTTTTGTTATTTAGTGGTTTCTGGTACTAGGTGACAGAGTGTCATCAGTTGCCACCTTTTATTTCGTGTACGCACGAGTGGCAATCACACGAGAGACGGTTATATGCTCTGGAGCGGTAAGTTCTTGATGATGCGGGCACGTTTTGTGTATGTATATGTGGCGCTTTTATAAAGGTTCATTGGAAGAAGTGCTGCTCCCGTTTGTCGTTTTCGTCCTTTGTGTAGTTTTGTGCTTTCCTCGTCTACCCTGAAATCTTCCAATCTGCTTTGGAATGTACCGTACGTGCAAAATTGCTTAACGGAAATTAGGAACCACGTTTGTCATTGCACTTAGCGAAAGTAAGCTTCAGGCATAGTCTCCGAAAGTACAGTCATGGACAAATGATACGCGAACACAGATGCGAACCAGAACAAATAACTAGAGCGATTTCTTCCAATCTTAGTAAAATGGACGCGTAGCTTAATTACAGTAAGAAAGTTTGGAACTGTGGCTTTCGAAAACATCAAAAGCGAAGCGTTACTAGAACTTCCCGACTTTTACGAACAATGCTTGAACAAAATCTCTGAGAAACTTTTCCAACGAAGTTATCGAGCTTAACGTCAGATAACAAGCCCTGAAGGCTATTTCAAAATAAAACCTGTGAACAAAATCTGCCTGACATTTATTTCCAACCACCTTGTCTTGGATTTCTTTTCGAATATATGTTCGCAACAAAAGGTCTGAGCAGAACGTCCAAACAAAATACCAGCCGAAGTGCCCAAGAACGACCGCCGAACGTAATTCCTGGACAAAATCTTCAAATGTAAACCCGAATATCAGTTCCTTATGATTCTCAGAATGTAATTCCTGATAAAATTTTAAAATTTTGTTTACACACTTTCTGACGATAAGCCCCGAACAAAATTTCTGAACGAAATATTCACATGGATGCTGAAAAAATCTCGGAAGGTAATTTTTGTACGATATCCCAGAAACAAATCTGCCAGATGATTTCTGAACGTATGATATGGACGAAATCTCCGAATGTGTTCTCCGGATATTTCTCCACGTCTAGAGGACGTTTCTTCAGACGTAACCTTTGAACAAAATCTTTGGGCGTTATTAACGAACGAAATATAAAAAAAAAAAAATGGCCGGATGTAGTTTCCAAACGCAAACTGCAAGTGAAATATCCAAATAAACTTTCCGATCGAACTTAAGCTTCGAACGAAATCTCCACCCGTAAACTCTCAATGAAACATCCGAACGTAAACTCCGACCGTTATTTCCGAACAAAATCCCCCGAAGCGTACTAGCGCAACGTTAGCTTCCAACATAATTTCTGAACAAAATCTCCGAATGTTCTTTCCGAACATAACGTACGAACGAAATGTCCGATCAAACTACCCGAAAGTATTTTCTACATGTATGCGGGAAGTAAATTCTCGGAACGTAAGTAGAGTGGTGATCGCGAATAACCGCCTACGTGCTTGCGCGGTAATACGGTTGGTTAAAGAAAAGAAAAGAAAAGCAATGCCGCTGTCATTTGCTCAAGCGGAATGGGAAAGCAGGAAGTAAAGGTATTAGAGGGAGATGGGGTAAGCGGATTCTTGGAATACTTAAGTGTGGGATGAAAGTTGACGATTGAGGCTGAAACAATGAATTTCTGAGTTAAAAAATAAGCTTCGTTCTTGCGTGAAATACTACTAGTTTGGCAGTCCCCTCCGAAGACAGGTTGATGCCATGCGGCGCTGGTGGTTTTCTTGTATAGCTTCTATATTCATTAGTTACTTGCAGACGGCACTTAAGGAGTAAGTCGGGCGAAGCAAAAATGCGTCATATCGGCTAAGAATGTGTAAAGTTCTTGGAGGTGTCAAAGCAATAAATGAGATACTTCAATTAAAGCAAAAAAGGGTAGCGTCCGATTGATGAATTTTGTAATGGCGACCAAACCACACATTTTACATGAGTAAATCCGGATGCTTCAGATTATGTCTTCATAGGACGTGGCGAGGTTTGTACAGTTTTCCTACAGGTAACGACTGCTTCTTTCACGAAAAGAAGAACAACACCGCATGATCAAAGAGCGTAAGCACTGTGAACACAAACACAAATACTGTCTGAGGAAAATGCAATTTGATAATGCGGAATACCATGGAGTCTTTTATTGCTTTTCTAATAGCACCATTACAACACCTGGGGTGACTACTGCAATCGCCGATATAGCGGCGAAAACAGCGCAGTTAGAAATGCGAGCCACTGCTGATGCGAAAGCAAAGCTACAGAGAAAGAGCATGTGCTACGTTTTACGGGAGCTTCCTCTCCGACTCCGTGAGCTCGACATGGAGAAATGGATCGGAGTAGAGAACTAGAAAAGCACACTTCTCACAAGCCGTGCCTACGAAGTACAGAGTACCTCTTTGTACTTCACGGCTTTTCTCCGCAACTCACCAATTTCAGTCGCCGTCATGGACCTCGATAACTTCGAGAAACTAAAAAGCAAACTTACGCATTTGGAGGCGGATGAGGTTCTTCTCTATATGGGGAGGATGATCAGAGATGCCGTTTCCACTCAAACGTATTGTGAAAAAGTGGTAGCGAGACTTATCGGAGGCGACGAGTTTGTTTACCATTCTTGGCAATGATAAATTTGTCAGGAATTTTATGAGAAGCGTGTTGGGCCACTCCGAGAAACTTCATCCCGATATCCCGAAAAAACGGTATCGGCCCCTGAAACACTGTCTGAGCAAATTCACCGAGGTCTTGTAACCTTTCTGTGCTCCTTCTTCGTTCAGAGCTTGTTCTGAGAGAAAATGTTTCGGTGTTTCGTTCAAAATGACGTTCGGAGATTTCGTTCAATGCTTATGGTTGAAATGGACGTGTGGACCCGTTTGGAATATAAAGTCGGGCACATTTCATTCACAGATTTCCCGCGCAAATTGCCGTCAGATATTATCAGATAGTAGCACAACTGCCGATCGCTTGGTCGCGACGGCGGCAGAAGGCTCTCGGTCGAGCGACGAGCACACGAAACGCGTGTACGGCCTACGCGAGACGATACGCTGTTGTCGCGGCCGGCCGGTGCATCGGCAAGCGAACGACTACAGCGGCTGTGCGGCGAACTGAAGGCACGCGGCCGGGCGTCTCTACGAGTGCGTAATACGTACAAGGGCCGACGCGAGACGATACGCTGTGTGTCGCGGCCTGCCGTTGCGTCGGCGGGCGAACGACTAGGGCGGCTGTGCGACGAACTGCAGGCTCGCGGCCAGGCGTCTCTTCGAGTGCGTAATACGTAGAACGGCCGACGCGGGATGATACGCTGTGTGTCGCGGCCGGACGGTGCGTCGGCGCGCGAACAACTTTGGCGGCTGTGCGGTGCACTGCAGGCTCGCAGGCGGGAGTCTCTCCGAGTTTGGTAATATGCAGAACGGCCGACGTGAAACGATACGTTGTTGTCGCGGTCGGCTGGTGCACCGGCGCGCGAACGACTACGGGGGCTGTGCGGCGAACTGCAGGCCCGCGGCCGGGCGTCTCTTCGAGTGCGCAATACGAAGAACGGCCGACGCGAGACGATACGCTGTTGTCGCGGCGGGCCGGTGCTTCGTCGTGCGAACCACTAAGGCGGCTGTGTGACGAACTGCATGGAATTCTTTCATTAAAATTGTTCAGGAGTCTTCCATCATACGCGCCGAAATACTGATTAATCTATACCACCGGTGGCATGGTCGACTAGGGCTGCGAGCACAACTCTGTGCCACATGTCGTTGTTGCTGATGCCGGTTGCCTGCTCGTAACAGCTGCATGTAATGCTTGCTTAGTCCTCTCGAAGTGTCATACTGCATCCGTTATCTTTTATCTGATAACTAAAAAAACCATGGTCCAAGCACCGCTGAATTTGATTGGACGCCGCTTAAGAGTACGGCGGCTGTGCGTCGAACTGCAGGCTCGCGGCCGGGCGTCTCTTCGAGTGCATAATACGTACAACGGCCGACGCGAGACTATACTCTGTGTGTCGCGGCCGGCCGTTGCGTCGGCGTGCGAACGACTACGGCGGCTGTGCGACCAACTGCAGGCTCGCGGCCGGGCGTCTCTCCGAGTGCGTAATACGTAGAGAAGTAGCAGTAGTGGTTTGATGGAAAAGGAAAAGAAATTGGACTGGGGATATTATTGAGCCCAGCTGGGGGCTCACCGGCATACAACCCAGTCCGGGGGATGGGGAATGTAGAAGGGGATGAATAGGATAGGGTAGAGAAAAAGGAGATAGGTAAAAAGAAAAGTTTAGCGCCGCGAGGAAAAGAAGCGTTGCCACTGTCACTGGGGGCCACCGAACACAATACACATCACAAACACAGGTCCTGGCGTCATGCTGCGTCCGGGAGAAGTTCTCGACAGGAGCGGTGGAGCGTAGAGGCGAGGCTGTGCTGCGATGAGTCGTGCGCGGTGGTCCGAAGTGAGGGGAGCTTGCTGGGTGATGTTCGTGGTAGTAGAGCGGTTACTGGCGAGCGGGAGCAGGCGCTCGACGGTCCCACGCAGCAGAGCGCTCGACGCCCTAACGAAACACCCATGGCTCGCGACGCGTGGCCGGCGTAATCGCGATACCCCCCCGGCCGCGCAGGAGCGAACGAAAAATACGTCCGCACCCCACGACGACCGAGGCCAAACCCGTAATACGTAGAACGGCCGACGCGGGATGATACGCTGTGTGTCGCGGCCGGCCGGTGCGTCGGCGCACGAACGACAACGGCGGCTGTGCGGCGAACTGCAGGTTCCCAGACGGGCCGCTGGGCGTCTCTATGAGCGCGTAATACGCAGAAAGGCCGAGGTGAGACCAGGCCTCTCAAGCTTGGACGTTCCCTGTCTTCCCTATAGGCGGCGTAAAAATCGACGCCCAACGTGACCAACCTAAAGCGCTGTTTTCGACCATGAAGCCCACCAGACGGCGCAGGCAAAATGTTACTTTTGGTATAGAATACAAAACATTCATTCCGTGACTCAAAGAGCCCACACAGTTCGCTTACAATGTGTTATTTAAAAATACTATTAACAAGTTCCGCATCAAACATCCGTTGAGCAAAAATGTACGCAACTTTTTACGAACAGCCGACTGGTGCACCACCTCGTTTCTGAATTCGCAACCACAAAGCCGCCAATTCAAATTGAAACCGCCGACCGTTTCAATGTGCGCGGAGCACCGGTTTCGTGACTGTTATTGCTGTTATGTGCTTTTGCGTCCATCAGTTGTTGAGAGGACTGGCAA
This sequence comes from Haemaphysalis longicornis, assembly GCF_048455015.1. Lineage (NCBI taxonomy): Eukaryota > Metazoa > Arthropoda > Arachnida > Ixodida > Ixodidae > Haemaphysalis > Haemaphysalis longicornis. Next base: position 39,739,633 of record NW_027526385.1, on the reverse strand, counting down.
AACACGGGAATTGAGTGCTTGTGGAATGACAAATGTGGGAAATTCCGCATCGGAAGGCAGCTGTCGAGGCCAGAATATTCGATTCTTCCAACAGAAGGTGAGTGTTATGCACTCCGCTAGAAAGACGGTGCAAAGGAAACCGTTGTCGCCGTCAATACTTCATTTGTGCCCTTCGTTCGAAATCTTAGCGCAAGTGAACGAGTTGTTATGGCAAAAAAAAAATGTTGTCACGAAAGCGACGTACAATTGCAGCGATCGAAATGAAATGATGTCCTGGCCTCTGTAAACTTGCGGATGTCAATAAACGATTTGTTCTCACTTGCTGCTCACTGTGGTCTGTGCCAGTCGAGGCCATCTGGTCACCTGGCGTAACATCACTTCACTAGCGCGGCGCAAGTAAACACGCGACCAGCGTGCCAGCCAGGAGCCAGCAGGAGCAGCCACGGCCGGACTCGACGCCCCTTTCGCGCGCGGGAGGAGGAGAGTCGAGTCCGGCCGTGGAGCAGCGAGCCGGCGGCCGCCGTGCGAGGGCAGCCATGTTATTAAGGAGCTCAAGCGGCCTGTGCAAAAAGCATCCGCCATGTTTACAAAGCCGTGTTTACAGCGCCATCAAGCGGGCGTACTGGGTAGTTCACGACGCCGCCACTACGCTTTTTCTGGCACTACAGGCAAAGCTAGACCTTTGCTTCTCTAAAATCCTCCCTGTTCTGTGGGTGAGACGATGCGCTGTCGTCGTGGCCGCCCTGTACTTCGGCGCGCGAACAACTTTGGCGGCTGTGCGGTGCACTGCAGGCTCGCAGGCGGGAGTCTCTCCGAGTTTGGTAGTATGCACAACAGCCGACGCGAAACGATACGCTGTTGTCGCGGCCGGCTGTTGCGCCGGCGAGCCAACGACTACGGCGGCTGTGCGGCGAACTGAAGGCTCGCGGCCGGGTGTCTCTAGAAGTGCGTAATACGTAGAACGGCCGACGCGAGACGATACACTGTTGTCGCGGCCGGTCAGTGCGTCCGCGCTCGAACGACTACCGTGGCTGTGCGGCGAACTGAAGGCTCGTGGCCGGGCGTCTCTACAAGTGCGTAATACGTAGAACGGCAGACGCGAGCTGTTGTCGCGGCCGGCCGGTGCGTCGGCGCACGAACAACTGTGGCGGCTGCGCAGCGAACTGTGAGCTTGCGGCCGCGTGTCTCTACGAGTGGGTAATACGTAGAACTGGCGACTCTAGACGATACGCTGTTGTCACGGCAGCTCGGTAAGTAGGCGCGCGAACGACTACGCCTGCTTTGCGGCGAACTGCAGGCTTGATGCCGCGCTTCTCTACGAGTTCGTAATACGTTGAACGGCCGACGCGAGGCGATACGCTGGTGCTGCGCCCGGCATGTGCATCGGCGCTCGAAAGACTACGGCGGCTGTGCGGCGCACTGCAGACTCGCTTCCGGGCGTCTCCACGGGTGCGTAATACGTTGAACAGCCGACTCGAGACGATACGCTGTTTTCGCGGCCGGCCGGTGCTGCGGCGCTCGAACGGCTACGCGGCTGTGCGGCGAACCGCAGGCACGCGCCGGGCGTCTATATGAGTGCGTAATACGTCGAACGGCCAACGCGAGACAATAAGCTTTTGTGGTCGAGCGGTGCGTCGGCGTGGAACAACTACGGTGGCTGTGCTTCGAACTGCAGGCTCGTGGCCGGGCGTCTGTAAGAGTGCGTAATACATAGAACAGCCGACGCAAGACGATACGCTGTTGTCGCGGCCGGTCGCTGCGTCGGCGCGCGAACGAGTACGGTGGCTGTGGGGCGAACGGCAGGCTCGCGGCCGGGCGTCTCTTCAAGTGCGTAAAACGTAGAACGGCCGACGCAAGACGATAGGCTTGTTCGCGGCCGGCGGGTGCGTGGGAGCGCGAACGGATACGCGGCTGTGCGGCGAACTGCAGGCACCTTGCCTGGCGTCTATACGAGTGCGTAATACGTAGAACGGCCGAGGCGAGACGATACGCTGTTGTCGCGGCCGGTCAGTGCGTCCGCGCTCGAACGACTAAGGCGGCTGTGCGGCGAACTGAAGGCTCGCGGCCGGGCGTCTCTAGAAGTGCGCAATACGTAGAATGGCCAACGCCAGAGAATAGGCTGTTGTCGCGGGTGGTCGGTGCGTAGGGGAGCGAACGACTACGGTGGCTGTGCGGGGAACTGCAGGCTCGCGGCCGGGTGCCTCTACGAGCGCGTAATACATACAACGGCCGACGCGAGACGATACGCTGTTGTCGCGGGCGGCCGGTGCGTCGGCGTGGAACGACAACGGCAGCTGTGTGGCGCACTGCAGGCTCGCGGCCGGGCGCATCTCCAAATGCATAATACGCGCAACGGCCGACGCGAGACTGTTGTCGCGGCAGGCCGGTGCGTCGGAGCGAACGACTATGGCGGCTGTGCGGTGAACTGGAGGCTCGCGGCCTCGCGTCTGTACGAGTGCGTAATACGTAAAACGGCCGACGCGAGACGATACACGGTTGTCGAAGCCGGCCGCTGCGTCGGCGCGCGAACGACTACGGCGACTATGCGGCGGACCGCAGGCTCAAAGCCGGGCCTCCGGGCGTCTCTACGAGCGCGTAATACATAGAACGGCCGACGCGAGAAGATACGCTGTTGTCACGGCGGGCCCGTGCGTCGGCGCGCGAACGACTACGGCGGCTGTGCGACGCACTGCAGTCTCGCGGCCGGGGCGTCTCTCCGAGTGCGCGATACGCAGAATGGCGGACGCGAGACTGTTGTCGCTGTCGGCCCGTGCGTCGGCGCATGAACGACTACAGCGGCTGTGCGACGCACTGCAGGCTCGCGGCTGGGGTGTGTCTCCGAGTGCATAATACGCAGTATTGCCGACGCGAGACTGTTGTCGCGGCCGGTCGGTGCGTCGGCGGGCGAACGACTACGCCGGCTGTGCGGCGAACTGCAGGCTCGCGGCCGGGTGTCTCTACGAGTGCGTAATACATACAACGGCCGGCGCGTGACGATACGCTGGTGTCGCGGCCGCCCGGTGCATCGTCGCGCGAACGAATACGGCGGCTGTCCGGCGAACTAAAGGCACGCGGCCGGGCGTCTCTACAAGTGCGTAATACGTAGAACTGCCAACGCGAGACGATACGCTGTTGTCGCGGCCGGCCGGTGCGTCGGCGCGCGAACTACTACGGCGGCTGTGCGACGCACTGCACGCTCGCGGCCGGGGCGTCTCTCTGAGTGCGCGACACGAAGAATGGCCGACGTGAGACTGTTGTCGCTGTCAGCCGGTCCGTCGGCGCACGAATGACTACGGCGGCTGTGCGGTGAACTGCAGTCTCGCGGCCCGGCGTGTCTACGAGTGCGTAATACGTACAACGGCCGATGCGAGACGATACGCTGTTGTCGCGGCCGGCCGGTGCGTCGGCGGGCGAACGATTACGGCGGCTGTGCAGTGCACGGTAGGCTCACGGCCGGGTGTCTCTACGAGTGCGTAATAGGTAGAACGGCCGATGCGAGACGATATGATGTTTTGTCGGCCAGCCAGTGCGTCGCGCACGAACGACTACGGCGGCTGTGCAGCGAACTGCAGGCACGCGGCCGGGCGAGTGCGAATACGTAGAAAGGCCGACGCGAGACGATACGCTGTTGTCGTGGCTGTCCGGTGCGTCGGCGCGCGAACGAGTACAGCGGCTGTGCGACGCACTACAGGCTCGCGGCCAGGGCGTCTCTACGAGTGCGTAATACGTACAACGGCCGACGCGAGACGACACGCTGTTGTCGCGGCCGGTCGGTGCGTCGGCGCTCGAACGACTACGGCGGCTGTGCGGCGAACTGCAGGCTCGCGGCCGGGCGTCTCTACGAATGCGTAATACGTAGAACGGCCGACGCGAGACGATACGCTGTTGTCGCGGCCGGCCGGTGCGTCGGCGCGCGAACGACTACGGCGGCTGTGGGACGCACTGCAGCCTCGCGGCTGGGGCGTCTCCCCCAGTGCGCAATACGCAGAATGGCCGACGCGAGACTGTTGTCGCTGTCGGCCTGTGCGTCGGCGCACGAACGACTACGGCGGCTGTGCGGTGAACTGCAGGCTCGCGGCCGGGCGTCTCTACGAGTGCGTAATACGTAGAACGGCAGACGCGAGACGATAGGCTGTTGTCGCGGCCGGCCGGTGCGTCGCGCACGAACGACTATGGCGGCTGTGCGGCGAACTGCAGGCACGCGGCAGGTCTTCTCAACGAGTGCGTAATATGTAGAACGGCCGACGCGAGATGATACGCTGTTGTCGCGGCGATCCGTTGTTTCGGTGCGAGAACAACTACGGCGGCTGTGCGGCGAACTTCAGAAAATTCTTCCATGAACATTGTTCAGGAGTCGTCCATCGTACGCGCCAAATGGAAGGATAATCTGTACCACCAGGCGGCATGGTCGACTCGGGCGCGAGCACAACTCTGCGCCACACCTCGTTGTTGCTGATGCCGCTCGCCTGGTCGTAACGGCTCCATGTAATGCTTGCTTAATCTTCTCCAAGTGTCATACTGCATCAGTGAAGTTTGGTTCGTTGTTGAAGGTGGTTGGTGTCGTCGTGGAGGGTGGTGACGGACCCGATGACGAGAAGAGGAGGTGGATGATGAAGCAAAAATTCTATTTACACTTATTTACAGAGCAGACGATGAAGCATAACAAAAGACAAGGAATACTGGATTAAAATTAAAAGGCGCCGCAGCGCGCAAAAGGGGGTATCGAGGCGCGATCCCTGTAGGAGGTCCGGAGGCCAAAAAGGTGACAAACTGCCGCACGGTTGGCCTAAAGGTGCGTGGGGTCCTGGCGCCCAGAAACCGTCACGGGCGCGAGTCTTCCGGTGACCGCTCTGGTCCGCAACTCCGAACCAACTCGTCGAAGCATGCGCGAGCAGGGCGCGGGCAATGCTGCCTCCCCCACAGCAGAGCACATGCCGATAAGGGTTTTGACCTCCGCTCCGCCCCTGGCCGTCCCCGAAGGTCAGGATGAAAGGAAAACCTCCCCCGACGCCGCGTAAAAGCCGCCGGCGACGCCCATACAAAGGGTTGCGACTGGCTGGCGTCGGCGAAGGCCGCCCCAACATTCCGCCACCGGATGGGGAGACCCGACAAGGCCACGAGAAGGGAGGGGGCTCATCGTCAAGACGCGGTTCATCGGCGCTGCAATCATTACAGCATCTGTTATCTTTTATCTAATAACTAAAAAAACCATGGTCCAAGCACCGCTGAATTTGATTGGACGCCACCGATGGCAGTGGTGTTTGTGGGTATATAAAGACCTGCCTACTACAGTCAAGCTGCATAGTTCTCCCAAACCATTCTATTTTGTGTAGCTTGACATCGCTACTTGGTACATCTTAGTTTTACTCGGTCATGTTTTCCACTCGTCTCCGAAACGCCCTGGAGTGTTTCAGAAGCTCCCCACCACAGGAGAACGAACGCCGGCGATGTAGCCGTCGCAATCGTCCCCGATTCCTTGAAAACGTCGTCGAAGAATTCAGGGATGGCAAGACAACCCAGGAGTGCCTGGAAATCTTCGTAAAGATTCTGTCAGTGATCTTCACTCATGGAGAGACGTTCTATGCTCGTTTTTTGACTAAAAATGACGGTGGCTGGCCGCATTGGATGATGACAGGAAACGCTACCAAAGTGCAAGGCGAAGAACCGTGCAACCTGGAACACGTCACAGAAGATCTGTGGTGCAGCCTTGTGGGCCACAGCAGTCCCACTGCCATTATCGGCAACGACAACCCCACCATCAAGAAACACAAGGTGCCGCCTTTCGGATCCGGCTCATCACTCCGAACACAACATTGCTACCGCGTCGGTGATTATGGCGCTTTGATAATAGTCGTGTCGCCGACGTCAACTTGGAATAAGCGGAAGCAAAAGAGCGTGTGCTACGTGTTACGGGAGCTTGCTCTCCGACTCCGTGAGCTAGACATGGAGAAATGGATCGGTGTAGAGAACTACAAAAGCACGCTTCTCACAAGCCGTGCCTACGATGTACAGAGTGCCTCTTTGTACTTCACCGCTCTGCTCCAGAACTCACCAGTTTCAGTCGCCTTCATGGACCTCGATAACTTCAAGAAACTCAACAGCAAACTGACACATTTGGACGCGGATGAGGTTCTTCTCTGCGTGGGAAGGATGATCAGAGATGCCGTTTCAACTGAAACTTATTGTGGAAAAGTGGTAGCGGGGCATATCGGAGGTGACGAGTTTATGTTTACCATTCTTGGGCATGATATAGTTGCCAGGGATTTTATGAGAAACCTGTTGGGCCACTTCGAGCATCTTCATCCCGATTTCAGCAAAAACGAAGTCCATGAAAAGTTTCAGGAGTCTAAGGAAGAGCATGGTTTTAGTGCATCAGTGGGCATATCTGCTTGGAAATGGGACAGTGATTCTTCGGTCGAAAGATCGGCCACTTATGTGGAGAAATCCAAGCAAACCAAGATGGCACTCGAAGAGAATGCTAGAAGAGCCAATGAAACTCTCCTAATTGCTAAGGAGAACAAGACCAGGCGTCGTGGAGGAAATGTGCTACTGTGGAGCGAACTTTCGAAGTGAACAATTTGTGTAGCTAAGAACGCTTTTTAGTGTGGAAATAAAAAGAATTTTTTGAACCGAATGATGACACACCATGGAGGTCTGTTTAAAACACGCGCTACTGGAGCTCGGGTGGAAACCATGTGCTTCGTTAGCGTGTGCACGAGGTGTAGCAAACCTGTTTCCCATCTGTGATCGGTCATCAATGCATGTAGAACGAACATAATGCAATGATTAGAAAACCGTTGGCCCCAGGGTGAAATAACGGCGGCGTCTGCCAGTGCAGCAAGCCACTGCAACGGGTGAATACGCGACATATACGGCGCAGAGACAGCTTGTTGCCGCCCCGGATTTAAACAGCAGCAGGGTCAGCATGCCAGAGGTAAAGTGACTTTACTCGTCCACTGCCCTGGAGAAAAAAACGGTATCGTCCCCTGAAACACTGTCTGAGCTAATTCACCGAGGTTTCGTAAACTTTCTGTGCTCCTTTTACGTTCAGAGCTTGTTCTGGGAGAAAATGTTTCGGTGTTTCGTTCAAAAATACGTTCGGAGATTTCGTTCAGCGCTTATATTTGAAATGGGGGTGTGGACCCGTTTGGAATATAAAGTCGGGCCCATTTCATTCGCAGAATTCCAGCGCGAATTGCGTTCAGATATTATCAGATAGTAGTACAACGGCCGATCTCGTGGTCGCGACGGCGGCAGAAGGCTCTCGGTCGAGCGACGAGCACGCGAAACGCGTGTTCGACCTACGCGAGACGATACGCTGTTGTCGCGGCCTGCCGGTGCGTCGGCAAGCGAACGACTAACGCGGCTGTGCGGCGAACTGCAGGCTCATGGCCTGGAGTCTCTCCAAGTGCGTAATACGGAGAACGGCCGACTCGAGACTGTTGTCGCGGCCGGCCGGTGCGTCAGCGCGAAAGACTATGGCGGCTGTGCGGTGAACTGCAGTCTCGCGGCCTGGCGTCTCTACGAGTGCGTAATACGTAGAACGGCCGACACGAGACGATACGCGGTTGTCGAGGCAGGCAACTGCGTCGGCGCGCGAACGACTACGGCTGCTGTGTGGTGCACTGCAGGCTCTCGGCCGGGCGTCTCTACGAATGCGTAATACGTAGAACGGCAGACGCGAGACGATATGCTGTTGTCGGCGCCGGTCGGTGCGTCTGCGGGTGAACGACTTCGCCGGCAGTGCGGCGAACTGCAGGCTCGCAGCCGGGCATCTCAACGAGTGTGTAATACGTAGCACGGCTGACGCGAGACGATACGCTGTTTTGTCGGCCAGCCGGTGCGTCGCGCGCGAACGACTACGGCGGCTGTGCGGCGAACTGAAGGCTCGCGGCCGGGCGTCTCTAGAAGTGCGTAATATGCAGAATGGCCGACGCGAGACTGTTGTCGCTGTCGGCCGGTGCGTCGGCGCACGAACGACTACGGCGGCTGTGCGGTGAACCGCAGGCTCGCGGCCGGGCGTCTATACGATTGCGTAATACGTCGAATGCAGACGCGAGGCGATACGCTGTTGTCGCGGCCGGCCGGTGCGTCGGCACACAAACCACTACGGCGGCTGTGCGGTGAACTGCAGGCTCGCGGCCGGGCGTCTCTACGAGTGCGTAATACGTAGAATGGCAGACGCGAGACGATATGCTGTTGCCGCGGCCGGTCGGTGCGTCGGCGGGCGAACGACTACGGCGGCTGTTCGACGCACTGAAGGCTCGCGGCCGGGGCGTCTCTCCGAGTGCGCGATACGCAAAATGGACGACGCGAGACTGTTGTTGCTGTCGGCCGGTGCGTCGGCACACGAACGACTACGGCGGCTGTGCGGTGAACCGCAGTCTCGCCGCCGGGCGTCTCTACGAGTGCTTAATACGTAGAACGGCAGACGCGAGACGATACGCTTGTTCGCGGCCGGTCGGTGCGTCGTCGGGTGAACGACTACGCCGGCTGTGCGGCGAACTGCAGGCTCGCGGCCGGGCGTCTCTACGAGTGCGTAATACGTAGCACGGCCGACGCGAGACGATACGCTGTTGTTTCGGCCAGTCGGTGCGTCGCGCACGAACGACTACGGCGGCTGTGCGGCGAACTGCAGGCACTCGGCCGGGCGTCTCTACATGTGCGAATACGTAGAAAGGCCAACGCCTCACGATATGCTGTTGTCGCAGCGAGCCGTTGTTTCGGCGCGAGAACAACTACGGCGGCTGTGCGGCGAACTTCAGAAAATTCTTCCATGAACATTGTTCAGGAGTCGTCCATCGTACGCGCCAAATGGCAGGATAATCTGTACCACCGGGTGGCATGGTCGACTAGGGCGCGAGCACAACTCTGCGCCACACCTCGTTGTTGCTGATGCCGCTCGCATACTTGTAACGGCTGCATGTAATGCTTGCTTAATCTTCTCCAAGTGTCATACTGCATCAGTAAAGTTTGGTTCGTCGTTGAAGGTGGTTGGTGTCGTCGTGGAGGGTGGTGAAGGACCCGATGACGAGACGAGGAGGTAGATGATGAAGAAAAGTCTGTTTACACTTATTTACAGAGCAGACGATGAAGCATAACACAAGACAAGGAAAACTGGAATTAAAAGCCGCCGCAGCGCAAAAAAGGGGGTATCGTGGCGCGATCGCTGGAGGGGTCCGGAGGCCAAAAAGGTGTCAAACCGCCGCACGGTTGGCCTAAAGGTGCGTGGGGTCCTGGCGCCCAGAAACCCACACGGGAGTGAGTCTTCGTGCGACCGCTCTGGGCAGCAACTCCGAACCAACTCGTCGAAGCATGCGCGAGGAATGCCGCTTCCCCCACAGCAGCGCACATGCCGATAAGGATTTTGACCTCCGCTCCGCCCCTGACCATCCCCGAAGGTCAGCAAGAAAGGAAAGCCTCCCCCGACGCCGCGTAAAAGCCTCCGGCTAGGCCCATACAAAGGGCTGCGACTGGCTGGCGTCGGCGGAGGCCACCCCAACATTCCGCCACAGGATGGGGAGACCCGACAAGGTCACGAGAAAGGAGGCGGGTCATCGTCAAGACGGTGTTCATCGGCGCTGCAATCATTACAGCATCTGTTATCTTTTATCTAATAACTAAAAAAACCATGGTCCAAGCACCGCTGAATTTGATTGGACGCCACCGATGGCAGTGGTGTTTGTGGGTATATAAAGACCTGCCTACTACAGTCAAGCTGCATAGTTCTCCCAAACCATTCTATTTTGTGTAGCTTGACATCGCTACTTGGTACATCTTAGTTTTTCTCGGTCATGTTTTCCACTCGTCTCCGAAACGCCCTGGAGTGTTTCAGAAGCTCCCCACCACAGGAGAACGAACGCTGCCGATGTAGAAGTTGCAATCGTCCCCGGTACCCTGAAAACGTCGTGGAAGAATTCAGGGATGGGAAGACAGCCCAGGAGTGCCTGAAAATCTTCGTAAAGATTCTGGCAGTGATCTTCACTCGAGGAGAGACGTTCTATGCTCGCTTTTTGACTAAAAACGACGATGGTTTGCCCCAGTGGATGGTAGCCGGTACTAGTACCTTAGCGCAAAGAGACGAACCGTGCAACCTGGAACACTTCACAGAAGAACTATGGGATAACTTTCTGTGCCGCAGTTGTCCCAGTGCCATAATTGGCAACGTCAACCCTACAATTCAAGAACTCAAGTTGCCGCCCTTCGGATCCGGCTCGTCGCTCGAGACACATCATTGCTTCCGCGTCGGCGATTCTGGCGCTTTGATGATTGTCATGTCGCCGACGTCAAGCTGGAGTCAGCTGCAGCGAATGAGCGTGTGCTACGTACTAGGAGAGCTTGCGCTCCGACTTCGCCAGCTCGAAATGAAGAAATGGATTGGAGTTGAGAACTCCAAAAGCACGCTTCTCGCAAGCCGCGCCTACAAAGTACAGAGTGCCTCTTTGTACTCAATTGCTGTGTTCTGCAACTCACCGATTTCAGTTGCTTTCATGGACCTTGATAACTTCAAGAAACTCAACAGCAAACTGACCCACTTGGAGGCGGATGTGATTCTTCTCTGTGTGGGAAGGATGATCCGTGAAGTTGTATCCACTCAAACGTATCGTGAAAAAGTGGTTGCCGGGCATATTGGAGGTGACGAGTTTATGTTTACCATCCTGGGGCATGAAGAATTTGCCACCGATTTTATGAGAACAGTTTTGGGCCACTTCGAGAATCTTCAGCCCAATTTCAGCAAAGTCGAAGTGGATGAAAAATTTCAAGAATTTAAGCAAGACCATGGTTTTAGTGCATCTGTGGGCATATCTACTTGGAAATGGGATGCTGATTCTTCGGAGAAAAGTTCCTGCATAGGTGTGGCGAATTTCAAGAAAGCCAAGATAGCAGTCGAAGAGAATGCTCGAAGAGCAAACAAAACACTCCTACTTGGTAAGGAGAACAAAACCAGACATCGTGGAGGAAATGTGCTACTGTGGAGCGAACTTTTGAAGTAAACAAGCTGTACAACTAAGTACGCTTTTTCGTGTGGAAATAAAAAGAATCGTTTGAACCTAATGATGGTGCAACTCGAAGTTGTGTTTTAAACACGCGTCGCTGGAGCTTGGGCGGAATCTATGTGCTTCGTCAGCGTGTGCACGACGTGTAGCACATGTGTCTCCCATCTGTGATCGGTCATCAATGCATGGAGAACGAAAATAATATAATGCTTACAAAACCGTTTGCCCCAGGGTGAAATAACGGTGGCATCTGCCGGTGCAGCACGCAACTGCAACGGGTGAATACGCGACAAATACGGCGCAGAGACACCTTGTTGCCGCCTCTGATTTAAACAGCAGCAGGGTCAGCACACCAGAGTTAAAGTTGCTTTACTCGTCCACTCCATTGGAGAAAAAAACGGTATCGTCCTCAGGAACACTGTCTGAGCTTTATTCACAGAGGTCTTGCAACCTTTCTGTGCTCTTTTTCCGTTAAGAGTTCACGTTCAGAGCTTGTTCTGGGAGAAAATGTTTCGGTGTTTCGTTCCAAAATACGTTCGGAGATTTCGGTCAGCGCTAATGGTTGAAATGGGCGTGTGGGCCCGTTTTCAATATAAAGTCAGGCATATTTAATTCGCAGATATCTCGCGCAAATTGTGGTCAGATATTATCAAACAGTAGCACAACGGATGATGTTGTGGTCGGGACAGCAGCAGAAGGCTCTCCATCGAGTCACGAGCTGGCGAAATGCTTGTACGGCCTACGCGAGACGATACGCTGTTGTCGCGGCTGGCCGGTGCGTCGGCAAGCGAACGACTATGGCGGCTGTGCGCCGAACTGCAGGCTCCCAGCCTGGGCGTTTCTACGATTGCGTACTGCGTTGAACGGCTGACGCGAGATGATATGCTGTTGTCGCGCCCGGCTATTGTGCCGGCGCGCGAACGGCTACGGCGGCTGTGCTGCGAACTGCAGGCTCGCGGCAGGGTGTCTCTACGAGTACGTAATACATACAACGGCCGACGCGAAACGGTACGCTGTTGTCGCGGCCGGCTGGTGCGTCGGCGCGAACGACTATGGCGGCTGTGCGGTGAACTGCAGGCTCGCGGCCTGGCGTCTCTACGAGTGCGTAATACGTAGAACGGCCGACACGAGACGTTACGCGGTTGTCGAGGCAGGCACCTGCGTCGGCGCGCGAACGACTACGGCGGCTGTGTGGTGCACTGCAGGCTCGCGGCCGGGCGTCTCCACGAGTGCGTAATACGTAGAACGGCCGACGCGAGACGATACGCTGTTGCAGCGGCGGGCCGGGGCGTCTGCGCGCGAACGAATACGGCGGCTGTGCGGCGAACTGGAGGCTTGCGGCCGGGCGTTTCTAAGAGTGCGTAATAGGTACAACGGCCGACGCGAGACGATACGCTGTTGTCGTGGCCGATCGGTGCGTCGGCGCGCGAACGACTACGGCGGCTGTGCGGCGAACTGAAGGCTCGCGGCCGGGCGTCTCTACAAGTGTGTAATACGTAGAACGGCCGACGCGAGACGATACGCTGTTGTCGCGGCCGCCGGGTGCGTCGGCGCGCGAACGACTACGGCGGCTGTGCGACGCACTGAAGGCTCGCGGCAGAGGCGGCTCTCCAAGTGCGCGAACGTAGAATGGCCGACGCGAGACTGTTGTCGCTGTCGGCCCGTGCGTCGGCGCACGAACGACTACGGCGGCTGTGCGGCGAACTGCAGGATCGCGGCCGGGCGTCTCTACGAGTGCGTAATACCTAGAACGGCAGACGCGAGACGATACGCTGTTGTCGCGGCCGGCCGGTGCGTCGGCGGGCGAACCACTAAGCCGGCTGTGCGGCAAATGGCAGGATCGCGGCCGGGCGTCTCTACGAGTGCGTAATACGTAGCATGGCCGACGGGAGACGATACGCTGTTGTCACGGCTGGCCGGTGCGTCGGCGCGCGAACGACTACAGCGGCTGTCCGACGCACTGCAGGCTCGCGGCTGGGGCGTCTCTCCGAGTGCGTAATACGGAGAATGGCCGACGCGAGACTGTTGTCGCGGCCGGCCTGTGCGTCGGCGTGCGAATGACTACGGCTGCTGCGCAGCGCACTGCAAGCTTGCGTCCGCGCGTCTCTACGAGTGCGCAATACGTAGAATGGCCAACGCGAGACAATAAGCTGCTCTCGCGGGCGGTCTGTGCGTAGTGGCGCGAACGACTACGGCGGCTGTGCGGGGAACTGCAGGCTCGCGGCCGGGTGTCTCTACGAGTGCGTAATACATCCATGCCTCCTTCTCCTGGCTGGACTAAAAAACACCCTCCATGGTGATGGGACTGGTATGTGTCAACGACGACGGCAGCCGGGTTTTCTACCAAATTGGCTTTACTTGAAATTCACATTGGAGCATACCTCCCAGTTCATTTATTTCTCTAATTGGCTTTAACCTGTGATAACTTTGCTGGTGCAGGTTTTTGTTCCCATTTTCATTTATTTTGCTTTCATTACACAAGGGAACAGGAATTTGTTTCATACAACGGCCGACGCGAGACGATACGGTGTTGTCGCGGCCGGTCGGGGCATCGGCGCTCGAACGACTACGGCGCTGTGCGACGCACTGCAGGCTCGCGGCCGGGGCGTCTCTACGAGTGCGCAATACGCAGAATGGCCGACGCGAGACGGTTGTCGCCGTCGGCCCGTGCGTCGACGCACGAACGACGACGGCGGCTGCGCAGCGCATTGAAAGCTTGCGGCCGTGCGTCTCTTCGAGAGCGTAATACGTTGAACGGCCAGCACGAGATAATAAGCTGTAGTCGCGGGCTGCCGGCGCGTCGGCGTGGAACGACTACGGCGGCTGTGCAGCGAACTGCAGGCACGCGGCCGGGCGTCTCTACGAGTGCGATTACGTAGAACGGCCCACGAGAGCCGATGCGCTGTTGGCTCGGCCGGCCGGTGCGTCGGCGCGCGAACGACTACAACGGCTGTGCGGCGCACTGTACGCTCGCGGGAGGGCGTCTCTCTGAGTGCGTAATACGTGGAACGGCAGACGCGAGACGATACACTGTTGTCGCGGCGGGCCGGTGCGTCGGCGCCGGCCGCCACCGTCGGACGCCACCGATTACAGTGGTGTTTGTGGGTATATAAAGACCTGCCCACTACAGTCAAGCTGCTCATTTCACCTAAACCATTTTTTTTGTGTACCTTGACTTGGCTACTTGGTTCACTTAGGTTTTTCTCGGTCATGTTGTCCACTCGTTTCCAAAACGCCCTGGAGTGTTTCAGAAGCTCCCCACCGCAGCAGAAGGAACGCTGGCGATGTAGCCGTGGCATTCGTCCGCAATACCTTGAAAATGTCGTGGAAGAATTCAGGGATGGCAAGACAGCCAGGAGTGCCTGGAAATCTTCGTAAAGATTCTGGCAGTGATCTTCACTCTGGGAAAGGCGTCCTATGCTCGCTTTTTGACTAAAAATGACGGTGGTGTGCCGCAGAGGATGGTAGCTGGTACTAGTACCTTAGCTCAAGGAGACGAACCGTGACCTGGAACACTTCACAGAAGACCTATGGTATAACATTCTGTGCCGCAGTAGTCCCAGTGCCATAATTGGCAACGTCAACCCTACAATTCAAGAACTCAAGTTGCCGCCCTTCGGATCCGGCTCGTCGCTCGAGACACATCATTGCTTCCGCGTCGGCGATTCTGGCGCTTTGATGATCGTCATGTCGCCGACGTCAAGCTGGAGTCAGCTGCAGCGAATGAGCGTGTGCTACGTACTGGGAGAGCTTGCGCTCCGACTTCGCCAGGTCGAAATGAAGAAATGGATTGGAGTTGAGAACTCCAAAAGCACGCTTCTCACAAGCCGCGCCTACAAAGTACAGAGTGCCTCTTTGTACTCAATTGCTGTGTTCCGCAACTCACCGATTTCAGTTGCTTTCGTGGACCTCGATAACTTCAAAGAACCTTAACAGCAAACTGACCCACTTTGAGGCGGATGGGATTCTTCTCTGTGTGCGAAGGATGATCCGAGAAGTTGTGTTCACTCAAACGTGTCGTGAAAAAGTGGTTGCCGGGCATATTGGAGGTGAAGAGTTTATGTTTACCATGCTGGGCCATGAAGAATTCGCCACCGTTTTAATGAGAACAGTGTTGGCCCACTTCGAGAATCTTCAGCCCAATTTCAGCAAAGTCGAAGTAGATAAAAAATTTCAGGAAATTAAGCAAAACCATGGTTTTAGTGCATCCGTGGGAATATCTACTTGGAAATGGGATGCTGATTCTTCAGAGGAAAGTTCATGCATTGGTGTGGCGAATTTCAAGAAAGCCAAGATAGCAGTCGAAGAGAATGCTCGAAGAGCAAATCAAACTCTCCTACTTGCTAAGGAGAACAAAACCAGACATCGTGGAGGAAATGTGCTACTGTGGAGCGAACTTTCGAAGTGAAGAAGCTGTACAACTAAGTACGCTTTTTCGTGTGGAAATAAAAAGAATCGTTTGAACCTAATGATGGTGCAACTCGAAGTTGTGTTTTAAACACGCGTCGCTGGAGCTTGGGCGGAATCTATGTGCTTCGTTAGCGTGTGCTCGACGTGTAGCACAAGTGTTTCCTATCTGTGATCGGTCATCAATGCATGGAGAACGAAAATATTACAATGCTTAGAAAACCGTTTCCCCAGGGTGAAATAACGGCGGCGCCTGCCGGCGCAGCAAGCCACTGCAACGGGTGAATACGCGAGAAATACGGCGCAGATACAGCTTGTTGCCGTCCCTGATTTAAACAGCAGCACGGTCAGCATGCCAGAGGTACATTGGATTTACTCGTCCGCTCCCCTGGAGAAAAAACGGTATAGTTCCCCTGCAACACTGTTTGAGCTGATTCACAGAGGTCTTGTAACCTTTCTGTGCTCCTTTCGCGTTCAGAACTTGTTCTGGGAGAAATGGTTTCGGTGTTTTGTTCAAAAATATGGTAGGAGATTTCGTTCAATGCTTATGTTGGAATGGGCGTGTGGACCCGTTTCGAATATAACGTCCCGCATATTTAATTCGCAGATTTCCCGTGCAAATTGCGGTCAGAAATTATCAGATAGTATCACAATGGCCGATCTTGTGGTAGCGACGGCGGAAGAAGTCTCTCGGTCGAGTCGACGAGCATGCGAAACGCGTGTACGGCCTACGCGAGACGAGAAGCTGTTGACCGTGGCCGGCCGGTGCGTCGGCGCGCGAACGACTGTGGCGGCTGCGCAGCGCACTGTGATCTTGTGGCGGCGTGTCTCTACGAGTGCGTAATACGTAGAACGGGCGACGCTAGGCGATACGCTGTTGTCGCGGCAGCTCGGTAAGTAAGCGCGCGAACGACTACGGTGGCTTTGCGGCGAACTGCAGGCTTGCGGCCGCGCTTCTCTACGAGTTCGTAATACGTTGAAGGCCCGACGCGAGGCGATACGCTGTTGTCGTGCCCGGCATGTGCATCGGCACTCGAACGACTACGGCGGCTGTGCGGCGCACTGCAGACTCGCTTCCGGGCGTCTCCACGGGTGCGTAATACGTTGAACGGCCGACTCGAGACGATACGCTGTTTTCGCGTCCGGCCGGTGCTGCGGCGCTCGAACGGCTACGCGGCTGTGCGGCGAACTCCAGGCACGCGCTGGGCGTCTATATGAGTGCGTAATACGTCGAACGGCCAACGCGAGACAATAAGCTTTTGTGGTCGAGCGGTGCGTCGGCGTGGAACACCTACGGTGGCTGTGCGTCGAACTGCAGGCTCGTGGCCGGGCGTCTCTTCAAGTGCGTAAAACGTAGAACGGCCGACGCAAAACGATACGCTGTTGTCGCGGCCGGCGGGTGCGTGGGAGCGCGAACGGATACGCGGCTGTGCGGCGAACTGCTGCCACCCTGCCTGGCGTCTATACGAGTGCGTAATACGTAGAACGGCCGACGCGAGACGATACGCTGTTGTCGCGGCCGGCCGGTGCGTCGGCGTGGAACGACTACGGCGGCTCTGTGGCGAACTGCAGGCTCGCGGCCCGGCGTCTCTACGAGTGCGTAATTCGTAGAAGGGCGACGCCAGACGATACTCTGTTGTCGGGGCCGTCCGGTGCGTCGGCGCGCGAACGACTACGGCGGCTTTGCGGCGAACTGACCCTCCGAGGTCAGTTCTTCTGCGGCGCCGGCTCTCAACGCCAAAATCGGGGCGAGGATTCACGTGTGCTCCTAGCTGGGGCTAGTGAGCTGTGAATGGCGCTGTGTGACCGCGTCGTGCAGATCAGGAAGGGAGGCTATCGGGAGTGCTCGTTTACGCCGCTAAAGTGTTTATCCTAGCCGCCATCCGCAGCGCGCTGACTTTTTGGGCACGCCAGCAAACTGTCTTAGCGCCGAGAGAAGCAGAAGCTGAAGGCGCAGCCGGTAGCCGACGCGCACTGCACCCTCTGAGCTCCGTGTTTGTTGCTTCGGCGGCTCGTATCTCCTGCGGCGCCGGATCTGAATGCCGAAATCGGGGCGAGGATTCACGCGCGCCTCCAGCCGGTGCTCATGAGGTGACCACGGCGCAGCGTGACCGCGTCGTGGAAATCAGCACTGGAGGCTATCCGCAGGGACCTTTACGCCGTAAAGCCCTTTGCCGCGCCGCCGCCCGCTGCGAGCTCGCTTTGTGGGCGCACCGACAAACTATTCTAGCGCAGAGAGAATCGGAAGTTTCAGGCGCAGCGGTACTAGCGCGCGCTACACCTCCGAAATCCGTTGTTGTTGCTGCCCCGGCTCCTTCCTCCTGAGCCGCCAGCTCTCAATGCCAAAATTAGGAGGAGAATTCACGCGCTCTTCCAGGAGGTGCTAGTGAGCTGACAACGGCGCTGCGTGACCTCGTCGTGCAGATCAGCAACGGAGGCTATCGGGAGTGCTCGTTTACGCAGCTAAAGCCGTTTGTCGAGCCACCGTCCACAGCGAGCTCGCTTTGTGGGCGCGCCGGCAAACTATCCTAGCACCTAGAGAAACCGAGAGAAGCGGAAGTTTCAGGTGCAACCGGTACCAGCGCGCGCTACACCTCCGAGCTGGATTCTTGTTGCTGCCGCGGCTCATTCCTTCTGCGCCGCCAGCTCTCAGTGCCAAAATCAGGGCGAGGATTTACGCGCTGTTCGAGCAGGTACTAGTGAGCTGACAACGGCGCAGCGTGACCGCTTCGTGGACATCAGCAACGGAGGCTATCCGCAGGGACCATTTACGCCGTTAAAGCCCTTTGCCGCGCCGCCGCTCCCAGCGAGCTCGCTTTGTGGGCGCGCCGGTAAACTATCCTACACACAGAACACAAATAATCCGGAATGGGAGTAAATGGCTTGTGTCATAACTCAGTACCAATTCGGAGTTTTCAAAACTCCTTCCATTGGGAGTTTCGCCTTACTCCCATTATTTCGGCAGTTTTTTCAGTAGCATATGGGAGTTTCATTTTACTGCCACTACAATGGGAGTTTCCAGGGGTACCATTGGGAGTGTATTGTTTCCTCCAACTGGGAGTTTTCAGGGGGCGCATTGGGAGCAGTGTTGACCTGCATTCGAGGGTTTTTTTTGTGTTTTTGTGCGCTTCATATATATGCGCTGCAGTGGAATTTATTACTGCATTTGGGAGTTCTTAATAAGGGCACAGGGGGCATTTTTATTTTTGGTTGGGGATCACGTAATTTCTAGTCTTTTTCCGCTTCAAACGTTGAATGGCGAAACGTGAAAAGTTTGTTTTCTGCACAGTCAATTTATTGCATAAAAATTACATGAATACGATATACGTGTGAACACGTTAATAAGACAATAAAAACACTGAATCAACAAAACACCTACATCGAGAACACAAGGTATCTTGGTAAGAACTTTATCTACTACAACACTCCTCAACAAAAAAAAATTTAAGCCATTTGCAAACAGTGAGGACAGCATGTCGTCGGTGCGCTGTTTGCTTGCACGTGCCTCCCAAACGCTGACGTTGCCGCACCCCCTGGCACGTTCTTCTGGAAGCCACAGCAGCACATTCATTAGAGGGATAGCAAAACGCTTTAATTCTGCGGTAACAAATACATAAGCATATTGGGCCTCTGACCTGAAAAAAAGAAAAGAAACGGCACTGTAAAGACGCTGAACTTGTCACTCTTGTGTCCAACTTTCCGTAATGTCTGAATGTTTGTTTAAAGCTGCGCAAAATTGCACTTCTGTCCGAGACACCTGCGCTCACTAGTTCGTCAAAACGAAGTGTTCTGCTGTTCAAAAAGGTGCGCGACCCTTGTGGCGACCAACTTCTCAAAATGCTTCCTTTCCCTCTTTTCCTTGCGTGTAGTGTTCTGGGAACGAGCTTCAGGTTTTACCCCCCGCACTGCCCCTCTCTCCCCTCACCGAAAGTTACGGAAAAATTTCGGTCGGTGTGACGCCTGCGCGTGCCCCCCTTCAAAAAAAAAATAATAATAAGCAGTCGTCTGTCGACTCTACAGAATGCTCCCTCGAATGGCGTTTGCTGGTTATAGTTACACGCGCCTAGCGTACGGAGAGCTCCCACGGGGCCCCGACATTCTCCCTTTCCAGTGAAAGCAATTAATCGCCGGCGGCACGCGGCAGTCACCCTCCTCGTAGCAGGCGCGGCTGGCACCACACCTACTTCTCAAGAAAAGCGGCAGCCCTGCGACGTTTGACCGGCCACCTTCACCCTCGCTTGCCAGTAAGCCACAGATACAGCCTAACAAAAACACCTAACAGCCGTCCAGAGTTCGGACAGTTTTCATTCTGCTTGCGAGTGTGAATGAGTGAGTGTTCTGCTCGAGACCCGCGCAAATACGCATTGCTTTCACACTGTTCGGCCTCCCCAATGACGTTCCGGGCATGGTGCCGTCTTTCACGCACAACGCTCACCTCCAGTGGCGGAGAATCGCCCGTGCAGTGGCGCGGGAACCACGTTGAGTTTATTTGACGCTAGAAGGGGCACAAGTCTCCCAAAATGTTGCGTACAATAAAAAAACGTGAAAATCTCACCTTCAACCACCTCGCAGCGGCACAACCGCGTTGTTTTTAACGAGCCACTCTCAGCGATCACTGCATTTAGGCCTCGCGTCGGCTCGCTGGCGTATTCCGTCGGCTCGAAGGTCGGTGACACGGAGGCGACGTTGCAGTTCGTCGCACGTCAGTCCAGGCTGGTTCCACAATGTTCGCAACGAGCTTCGGTTGTTGGGAAGCACTTCACATCCGTTCGTCCGGCCGCAAGTTCACACTGGCAATAAATTTTCGGGGACGCTGGAGCTCACACGACACACGACACCAACTGGCAGCCATTTTGTAAGGACGCGTAGAGGAGGAAGGGTTGAAGGAGGAGGAGAAGGAAATGGAGGTGGCGTGGGAGTTTTTAATACTCCCATTAGGACAAACGCAGTAATCACAGCCAGATACTGCGTTTTGTGAAGAGGTACAACCGTGGTAAATGCGCTTATTTACGACGGCTTGTGGCCCCCGGTGTCAACTGGCAGTTTTTCCACCATCATACTACCACACGTGGGAGCAGGCCGTCTGTCGTGAGGAGTTTAAAAGACGTATTCCAGCCAAGAAACTCCCATTCAGGCTAACTTGTGTTTTGTGTGTAGCACCGAGAGAAGCGGAAGTTCTCGGCCCAGCGGTACCAGCGCGTGCTACACCTCCGAACTCCGTTGTTGTTGCTCCCGCGGCTCCTATCTCCTGCACCGCCGGCTCTCAATGCCGAAATCGGGCGAGGATTCACGCGCGCTTCCAGCAGGTGCTAGTGAGCTGATAATGGAGCAGCGTTACCGGAACGGGGACATCACAAACGGATGGTATCCGGAGGGCCCATTGACGCCGATAAAGCCCTTTGCCGCGCTGCCGCCCGCAGTGAGCTCGCTTTGTGAGCGCGCTGGCACACTGCCCTAGCGCCGAAAGAAGCAGAAGCGTCAGGCGCAGCTGGTAGCCGGTGCGCGCTGCACCCTCTGATCTCAGTCGTTCTTGCTGCCACGGCTCCTTCCTCCTGCGGCGCCGCATCTCAACGGCAAAATTAGGGCAAAGATATACGCGCGCTTCCAGCAGGTGCTAGTGAGCTGACAACGCCGCTGCGTGACCGCGTCATGGAGATCAGCAATGGAGGCTATCGGGAGTGCTCGTTTACGCAGCTATAGCCGTTTGCCGAGCCACCGCCCGCAGCGAGATCGCTTTGGGGGCCCGCCGGCAAACTGTCCTAGCGCCAAGAGAAGCGGAAGTTTCATGCGCAGCCGGTAGCCAGAGCGCGCTGCACCCTCCGAGCTCAGTTATTGCTGTCGAGGCTCGTGTCTTCTTCGCCGCCGGATCTGTGCCCCAAAATCGGGGCGAGGATGTACGCGCGCTTCCAGCAGGTGTTAGTGAGCTGACAACGGCGCAGCGTGACTGCGACGTGGACATCAGCAGCAGAGGTTATTGGGAGTGCTTGTTTACGCCGCTGAAGTTGTTTTCGGAGCCACTGCCTAGATCGAGGCCGCCTTCATAAAATGTGTCATCATACTTTCTGAACAAAATACCTGACCGCAACTGCCTAGAACAAGCTCTGAGCGTTATTCTTAATAAAATCCCCGATTGTATTTAAAAAATTTCCCCGCATTTCCCCGAGGGGAAGAATGTGAAAGTGCGAATGCAGGAGTTGAATTTGCGCGGTTCGGTAATGTTCGCGAAAGAGAGATCACACACACACACAACTACAAAGAAAGAAAGATGCATTTATTCACAGACACCTATTTGTGTTGTTGTTGTTCTTGATTGCTAGAGCGAATCTCAGCTTTGAAATTTCGTGTCAGTACTCATTTAGGCGGGTGCAATAACCCTTCTCACGCCCGATTCCTGGCCAATCCCCCACGTGGGTATGTGCCATGTCAGCGGCCAGGCAGCGCGCGCCCATCTCCCCGCGTTGCCAAGGAAGACGAGGAGTGCAATCGTGCGCAAAGCTCGTCGCCCTGAACTTGCCCATGATCACCGCGAGCTTTTTTTGCTCAGCGATTTCAACAAAGCCGTGTTTGATCAGCTCAGGAAGGGTATGCGAGGTGGAGACCTGACTGTGCGTTCGGCGTTGCGAAGGGTGAAGGAAGTCGGTGGATCAGAAGATCTGCTTCTGGAAGATGTCAGACGAGGAGAGGATGAGAATACAAGCTTTACTAGGTTTCACACAGCTCGGTATAGGCCTAGATATAAATATTATAGACCATCTCCTTGCGATGGCCCGCCACTTCCTCCTCCTGCTAGAGGAGTTAGAAGGGCAGGAAGAAGAGGGCATTGAGGTAGATTCAAATACAAGAATGAATTGCAAATCCTGTATGTGAGCAAATAGATTGAACTTTTGTGGTTATTATGGTTTTTGTCGCGCTTTTTTTGCAATTTGCTGCAGTGCGTGAGGGCACACATTTCAATTTACCACCAGTTGGAATACGCTCTGTTGTGCACTCATTTACTGAATCATGAAATAGCGACTGCTTGGTTAGGAGTCGTCTTGAGACTTTCTCAGTGCAAAACTTGAGCAGGTCGTGATACGGAGCAGACTGGACTACACCTGCCATACGTTTACACCTTACAATATATTATTCTGGGACTTCGTTATGTATCCTATGTCCAGTCTCTTCTATGATTGCTCCGCGTGAATGACATATATTTTATTATAGTGTCGTAGGTCACTTTTATGAGCCCACAAATACTAGTGAAACAGTCGGGCACGCACAATAGGTCAGATGGAGATGGCTCAACTCGAGAAAGCAGGTTGTATTTCGCTTTACAATCATGAGTGCGCTTTGTCGGCTTCAAGTTGAACCTAATTCCACACCGCACAAGGGGACTGCAAACACACGAGGAGAAAACAGAAAAGTTTGCAATGAAAAGAAAAAAAAAACAGAGGTGCTGCCACTGTGGTACAAATATGAGCGCCTCAACGTGTCTCCAACACTTGAGTCGCATCGTGAGACGTGCGGCATATCCATGCGGAAACGGTGGAGCTACCAGGCTAGCCTGTGTTGCTGCGACGAGGAGTCCACGGCGGAACAAGTAGCTTCGGGTCTCACAAACGCGGTCTTGTGCAAGAGTGCCGCCGAAACTGCTGCAGAAACTGGCGAGGGGGCCTGACACACCAAGGCATCCCGCAGCTATGCGCCAACTGGAAGAATTCCGATTGCCATGTGCGGGTGAGCTGCCGATCTCGAGGGGGCTATTCCATAAGGCAGTCGTTCAGCTGTTCGGGCAGACTCAAATTGATGCCCTACTGAAAATTCGCTAGGTGTTGCCAGCTGGGGAAAACGGCGCGATAACGGCGGTAATGCTATAGCTGAGAAGGGGAGCCGCCACTCCTTCGAAAGCGAAGCGGCAACGAATGCTTTATCTTTCCGCTTTCCACTTTGCGAATACATCAACCCTGCGCCGTATTGCGTTTTCCTGCGAACCTCCCTGGCAAGATAGTATATTTTTGCTTGCCCTTATCGTAGCGCGTCTTATCTTACTGGGAGATATGTAGCTGGCGCCGTAAAAAAAGCATGTATCAGATATACCGGAGCTCGACCCAGCGCGCGAAAGATTACACGTTTGTATTCCAAGCGCCTCTGTTAATAAAAACCGCCTCTTATCAATACTGATACCTTTACCCTCCGCGGTGGCTCAGTACCTATGGCTTTGCGCTGCTGAGCATGAGGTCGCGGGTTCCATTCCCGGCCCCCGCGGCCGCTTTTCTGATGGAGGCGAAAGGCAAAAATGCCCGTGTGTACGAGGTTTCGACGCACGCTGAAGATCCCCAGGCGGTCAAAATTATTCTGGACCCCGCCACTACGGCCCGCCTCATCGCCTGCATTGCGTCGGCGCGTTAAACCTCACAATCAATCAATCAATAAATCAATCAATCAATCAATCAATCAATCAATCAATCAATCAATCAATCAATCAATCAATCAATCAATCAGTACTGCAACCTTCTGCTAGTCAACTACCGGCCGGGGAATAAAAACCACACAAACAGCACCTGACCCCTCGCACGCCTTGTTTTCTCCTTTCTCGGGTAAGCGCCGCAATAAACTGACCAGGGAATGGCCTGTATCAATGTTAGACTGTTTCGTGGTGTAACAAAACAAACACGTGTTACACTTAGCGTATGATGCCTGCCGGTCCCGAGATATACAACTATATATGAATACAGGGCGTGTGTTGAAATACCTAGCCTAACCGAACCTCACCTAACACAACCCAAACGATTTTGATTGCCACGCTCATTTGTGTGCCGCTCGTTCTCAGCAATCGTGGTGCTGATAGTGGTGATGGGCATTATTTCCCTTTACGACGTTGCTGGAGAGTCCTCACAATCCGACAAAACCATGTTGCGGCGAAACGATCTTTGTTGCGCTTCCGCTTGACACCACACTTAGATGATTGGTGTCAAGTGCACCAATTAGCTTAGGTCTGTCAAATGAGTAGTGCACGCAATGAACAACGGCGATTATTCCCGTGGCTTCATTGTTTGCGTTACCATCTGGCAATTTATTTTTCAACGAACGCGTAACGTCACCCAGCAGCTTGTTCCCTACGGACTTAACAAATTGTGGCAGATACCTGGCCTGGCCTAGGTGGTTATTTGCGCCCTAAAACTGTGTTCCCATTTCTCTGTGTATTTTTTTGTGCACAGCACTCAGGCACCTGCTCCTGTGGTTGCGTGGGTCTGTCGTCCCTAGTTGTAACTGGGCGAACTAAGGGGACACAGAAGACTAAGGAGACGGAACAAGCAGGAAGGCCGAGGAAAAAGTATGGTGAAAGTGTTATAGGAAAGCGGTATGCCCAGAAGGGGCCCCAGAAATGAGAAAGCTTTAGCTGACCGGTTTTTGAACATTCGCTATGCTCCTTATGGCCCGCTCAGCAAAACCGCATTGTAAGCACCAGATACGCTTTTTAGCTATGCGATAACCGTATCTCCCTCGACTGGAAATCATTGGCGTCATTGGTTGTGTGCTGTGCGTGTGTAAACCAAAATTTCATCCCAAAATTACGATAAGGATTGCAATTTTGGTCACTCAAAAAAAGCAAAATTCGTGTTTTATGCCTTATTTCGCCTTTTTAATATAATGTATTCGCTAGTACGCTACAATGGTCCTAAAGAATTTAAGAGAAGCCAAGACAAGGCTGTCTTTCTCGGCGCAGCGTACAAATAAGCTCGCGCTTTGGCCGACATTTTTCGCTTCCGTTCTAGAGCTAATTGAGGTGTGTGGTACCTATGCTTATTCGGAAGCACTTTCGCGGTTCTTCGCTTTTGGTTCGACTGAAGAAACGGAGTTCACCGTGGCACGCTCACCTCGCGGGGGGGCAGCGTTGTGGGGATTTCGTGCGGTAGCGTAAGCTTCCACAACTGACTGCTAAGAGCCCCGGCTAGCGGTGCGGGGCCCCACGCCGGTGTCGCCTGTAACCCGTAGTACGGTACTCATGGGCAATAGCGCTCCAGCTTATTGTCGGAGAGAAGCGGACCATCAAAAGGGGTCAGCTAAAACTGTCTATTCTCTCCGGTGGGGATGCGCTACTAGATAACCCAGAGAACGGTAAAGCCACCAAAAAAGGGCGGAGGTTAAAAGTATGACAAAAGGCTCAACAGATGGTCTCTTCCTAAGTCGTGCTACGAGAGAAGGCGTGTATATATCGTCCGCCTTCCCTCATGCGGGATTACTTCTTCAAACGCAGCACATATACACCGTCACCTAGAAGACTGCTGTTCGCCATGCGCACCAATTTTACGTTAGGGATTATGGTAACATCAGCGAATTTTTTTCTCCTTTTTCTTGTTTTTGTTATTTAGTGGTTTCTGGTACTTGGCGAGAGAGTGTCATCGGTTAACACCTTTTATTTTGTGTACGCTCGAGTGGCAATCACACGAGAGACGGTTATATGCTCCGGAGGAATAAGTTATTGATGATTTGCGCACGTTTTGTGTATGTATATGTGGCGCTTTTAATAAAGGTTTGTTGGAAGAAGCGCTGCTCCCTTTTGTCGTTCTTCCGCCTTTGTCTAGTTTTGCACTTTTTTCGTCTACCATGAAATCTCCGAATCTCCTTTGGAATGTACCCTACGTGCGAAATTGGCGAACAGAGTTTCGGACCCACGTTTGTCATTACTTACCGAACGTAAGCTGCAAACATAGTCTCCGTAAGAACAGTCAGGGCAAATAAAACGCGAACACAAAAATGCGAACCAGAACAAACAACTAGCTAGATTTCTTTCTATGTTAGTAAAATGGAGGCGTAACTTAATTACAGTAAAAAAGTTTGGAACTGTGGCTTTCGAAAACATCAATAGAGAAGCCTTACTAGAACTTCACGAATTTTCCGTACTATGCTTGAACAAAATCTCTGAGAAACTTCGGTATCGAAATTCTCGGAAAAAAAGTCGGAGAACAAGCCCTGATGGCTATTTCTGAATAAAGCCTGTGAGCAAAATCTGCTTGACATTTTTTTTGCGACCCCGTTATCTGGGATCTATTTTCGAACGTATGTTCGGAAAAAAAAAGGTTCGAGCAGAATTTCCAAAGAAAATACCCGGCGAAGTACCCGAGAACAATCTCAGAACGTAATTTCTGGACAAAATCCTCGAATGCAAATGCGAATGTAAAGTCCTTACCGATTCTCAGAACGGAGTTCCCGGCAGAATTTTCCATACGCACTTTCTGTCCATAAGCCCCAGAACAAAATCTCTGAACTAAATATCCACAATGCAGAAAAAAATTTTAGAAGAAAATTTTCGAACCATATCCCAGAAGAAAATTTGCCACATGATTTCCGAAAGTATGATATGAAGGAAATCTCCAAACGTGTTCTCCGGACATGTGTTCTCCACACGTTTCTTTAGACTTCGAGAATATACGAAGTTTTCGAACGTAAGTTTTGAACACAATCTTCGGACGTAATTTCCGAACGAAATATCGGAACAAAATTCCCGGATATTCTTTCCAAACGAAAAACTTTTAGGTGAAATCTCCAAAAATACTTTCCGTTTGAACGCGCGTACACTCTTAACGAAATATCTGAACGTAAGGTCCGACCGTTATATCCGAACAAAATCCCCCGAAGCGTACTTCCGCAACGTTAGTTCCCGACATGATTTCCGAACAAAATCCTCGAATGTACCCTCCGAACATAACCTGCAAAAGAAATGTCCAATCAAAATATTCGAACGTAATTTCCAAATGTATGCGTGAAGCGAAGTCTCGGAACGTAATTTTTGTTAGTATGATGGTGATCGCGAAGTACCGCCTACGTGCTTGCGCGGTAATACGGTTGGTATAAGGAAAGAAAAAGAAAGCAATGTGGTCGTCATTTGCTCAAGCCGAAACAGAAAGCAGGCGATAAAGGTATTTGAGGGAGATAAGGGAAGAGAAAGCTGTGAATACTTTAGTATGGGAGAAAAGCCGAAGATTGACGAACGAAATTTCGGAACTACGTTTTCTATTGCACTTAGCGTACATTATCTCCAGGCAGAGCAGGCCTGGACAAACGAAACATTAACACAGAAATACGAACCAGAACAAACAACCTGCGGGATTTGTTTCCATGTTTGTAAAATGGACGCGTAGCTTAATTGCAGTAAGAAAGCTTAGAACTGGGGATTTCGAATACATCAATTGCGAGGGGTTACTGGAACTTCACGAATTTTCAAACTATGCTGGAATAAAATCTCAGGAACTTTGCTGACCGCTATTTCCGCATAAAACCTGTTAACAAAATCTACCTGACATTTATTTCCAACCACGTTGTCTTGGATTTCTTTTCGAATGTATGTTCGCCACAAAAGGTCTGAGCAGAATGTCCGAACAAAATACCAGCCGAAGTACCCGAGACCGACTGCCGAACGTAATTTCTGGACACAATATTCAAAAGTAATCCCGAATATAAGTTCCTTATGATTCTCAGAATGGAATTCCTGACAAAATTTTGTATACGCACTTTCTGACCATAAGCCCCGAACAAATCCCTGAACGAAATATTCACATGGATGCTGAAAAAATCTCCGAAGGTAATTTTTGAACGATATCCTAGAAGCAAATCTGCCAGATGATTTCCGAACGTAAGATATGGACGAAATCGCCGAATGTTTTCTGCGGATATTTCTCCACGTCTGGAGGACGTTTCTTAAGACGTTGGCTTTGAACAAAATCTTCGGGCGTTATTTCCGAACGAAATATCGGAACAAAATTTCCGGACATACTTTCCAAACGCAAACTTTTAGGCGAAAAATCCAAATATACTTTCCGATCGAACTTAAGCTTCGAAAGACATCTGCAACCGTATACTCTCAACGAAATATCTGAACCGACCGTTATTTCCGAACAAGATCCCCCGAAGCGTACTTCCGCAACGCTAGTTCCCGACATAATTACCGAACAAAATCCTCGAATGTACTTTCCGAACATAACCTGCGAACGAAATGTCCGATCAAAATATTCGAACGTAATTTCCAAATGTATGCGTGAAGCGAAGTCTCGGAACGTAATTTTTGTTAGTATGATGGTGATAACGTGAGTACTGCCTACGTGCTTGCGTGGTAATACGGTTTGTATAAGGAAAGAAAAAAGAAAGCAAAGCGGTCGTCATTTGCTCAAGCCGGGTGTACAAAATTTCCGGGTGTACTTTCCAAACGCAAACTTCAAGTGAAATCTCCAAATATACTTTCCGATCGAACCTAAGCTTCGAACGAAATCTCCAACCGTAAACTGAACGAAACATCCGAACGTAAGCTCCGGCCGTTATTTCCGAACAAAATCCCCCGAAGCGTACTTCCGCAACGTTAACTCCCAACATATTTTCCGAACAAATTTCCGAATGTACTTTCCGGACATAACGTTGGAACGAAATGTCCAATCAAACTATCCGAACGTAATTTCCACATGCATGCGTGAAGTAAATACTCGGAACGTAATTTTTTGAAGTATGGCGGTGATCGCGAAGCACCGCCTATGTGCTTGCACGGTAATACGGTTGGTAAATGGAAAGAAAAGAAAAGCAATGTCGTCGTCAGTTGCTCAAGCGGAATGATAAAGCAGGAAATAAAGGTATTAGAGGGAGA
The DNA here is from genome assembly GCF_048455015.1 of Haemaphysalis longicornis. NCBI lineage: Eukaryota > Metazoa > Arthropoda > Arachnida > Ixodida > Ixodidae > Haemaphysalis > Haemaphysalis longicornis. The sequence continues at coordinate 39,710,617 of NW_027526385.1, read as the reverse complement.
TGAGGTAAGAGGATTCTTGGAATGCTTGAGTGTGGAAAGAAAGCTGACGATTAAGGATGAAACGATAAATTTCCTAATTAAAAAATTTGTTCCTTTTTGCGTGCAATACTACTAGTGTGGCAGTCGCCTCCGAAGGCAGGTTGATGCCATACGGCACTGGCGTTTTTCTTGTATAGCTTCCAAGTTCGTATGTTACTCGAAGGCACCACGTCAGGAGTAAGTCGGGCAAAGCAAAAATGCTTCATAAGAGCTAAGAATGTGTAAAGCTCTTTGAAGTGTCCAAGCAATAAATAAGATACTTAAATTTGAGCAAAAATGTTCTTATGCCAAGCAAACCATCGATTTTACGTGAGTAAATCCGGAATCTTCGCATCATGTCTTCATGGAACCTGGCGAGGCTCGTACAGTTTCCCTACAGTTACGACTTAAGCTTCCATGAAACGAAGAACAACACCGCATGATCACAGATCGTAAGCACTGTGAACGCAAACAGCAACGCTGTCTGAGGAAAATGCGTTTTGATAATGCGGAATACCAGGGAGTTTTTCATTGCTTTACCAATAGCGCCATTACAACACCTGGTGTGACTACCGCAATCGCCGATATAGCTGCGATAACAGCGCAGCAAGAAATGCGAGCCACCGCTGATGCGAAAGCAAAGCTGCAGAGAAAGAGCTTGTGCTACGTGTTATGGGACCTTGCTCTCCGACTTCGTGAGCTCTACATGGAGAAATGTACCGGAGTAGAGAACTACAAAAGCACGCTTCTCGCAAGCCGTGCCTACGAAGTGCAGAGTGCCTCTTTGTACTTCATGGCTCTGCTCCGCAGCTCACCGATTTGAGTCGCCGTCATGGACCTCGATAACTTCAAGAAACTTAACAGAAAACTGACACATTTGGAGGCAGATGACGTTTTTCTGTCCGTGGGGAGGATGCTCAGAGAAGTTGTTTCCACTCAAACGTATTGTGAAAAAGTGGTTTCGGGGCATGTCGGAGGTGACGAGTTTATGTTTACCATCCCTGGGCATGACGAATTTAGCAGGGATTTCATGAGAAGCTTGTTGGGCCACTTCGAGCATATTCATCCCGATTTCTGCAAAACCGAAGTCCATGAAACGTTTCAGGAATTTAAGGAAGGCCATGGTTTTAGTGCATCCTGTGGGATATCTGCTTGGAAATGGGACGATGATTCTCCAATCGAACGTTCTACCACTTATGTGGCGAAATCCAAGCAAACCAAGATGGCACTTGAATTCAATTCTCGCCCCGCACGGGGCACCTTGAGCAATCTTGGTGACGGTACTGGCGATACCGCGGACCCCGAGCTCCCAAACATACGCTGGATCCAACCGTGGCAATGTGTTTATAGGTGAAGGGTTAGAAACCATGAACGGTGGCCGTCGGAGCCCAGGTCAAGCTCCGGCGGATGGGCTCCCTGTCTGTTCACCAGGCAGGGAGCTCCGGGACCTCTTTGGCTACCAGGGTAAGGTCAAAGAAGAAAGTACCCCCGTCTCCCTGCTTCCCAATGTATCATATGGCATTTTCCAAACCCCCCCCAAACGTGATCGGCCCCCGAAAAGGGGCCGCACCGAAGCTTCATTCCCACCCTTGCCAACAATTGCATCCCAAAAGCCAGATAACTATCCGCGCTTCTTGATTGTTGAATCTCTTGACAAGTCAAATCCCATCTCCTCCCAGTCAGTGTTCCTTATCACCAAATTCCTTGAAGGCATCCTTGGCAAGTCTTTCCAAGCCAAGAAACTGAGAACCGGCGAAGTTCTGGTCGAGGTGAACACTCACCAGCAAGCCACAAGCCTCCTTACCCAGAATCGCATGGCAGATCTGGACATCAGAGTCACACCCCACCGTAGCCTCAATAGCTCTCAGGGTGTGATTTCTGAGCCAGATCTGATAAATGAGACGGAAGCCGATCTGCTTGAAGGTCTGAAAGGCGAGGGCGTGACGGCACTGAGGCGCATCACCATGCGGCGAGATGATAAGCAAATCATGACAAAGCATATAATCTTGACATTTGACCGTTCCACACTCCCCGAATCCATCAAAGCAGGTTTCATTCACTGTTCTGTCCGGCCTTACATCCCGAACCCGCGGCGCTGTTTCAAGTGCCAACGGTTCGGGCATGGCACCACCTCCTGTCGCGGCAAAACAACGTGTGCAAAATGTTCATCCCAAGATCATGATACAGATAACTGCCAGGCTCAACAATTAATGTGCAGCAATTGTCATGGACCTCATGCTGCGTACTCCCGCACGTGTGAAAGGTTCCAGATGGAAAAGAAAATAATAAATCTCAAAATCACTGAAAACATTACCTTCCCAGAGGCGCGGAAGAGGTTCGCCTCTTTTCCCCTGGGGAGGTACGCCGACGCAGCTCGCCGGGGGGCGGAGCGGCGTCTAGTTTCGGCGGGGACCCAGTACCGAGAGTCGGACTTGGTCCCGCCCCCGCCCCCCCTGGGTTGCCTCTTGCAGCCCAACCCGCCTCCGCACCGCTCGCTCAGCCAGCAGCGGCTGTGGTGGCATCCACGTCCGGTGCGGATGCTGCTGCACCCACCGTTTCCCCCTCTCCACCGGCCCGAAGCACACGCAAGGGCCCGGACGAGATGGAGACGGAGGCGGTCGCAGCGACCCGCTCCCCCTCCTTACTGCCTGTGCCATCTGGGGTGCTCCCCACGCCTTCGGCACAGGCAGCGCAGGCAAAGAACACCCGAAAGGGTACCACGTCAAGGGGGCCCAGTCCGCTGGGCACCCCCTTGCCATCAGATGACGACATGGACGTCGAGCCCTTCCGGCTTTCATCGCAGCGGAAGGAACGGACTGCGACGTCCAGGTCAGTAGAGAAGGCCAGAAAGCCCCTCCCAAGAGTGCAAGCCCCGAAAGACCCTACATAATCACTCTCCAGTAGCTCTATCACATCATAATGGGAAGAGAAAACATAGTTCAATGGAACTGCAGAGGCCTTCTGAATAATCTTGACGACGTGCATGAGATTCTGCATGCCAACCAGCCAAGTTTAATGTGTGTCCAGGAAACACATCTGAATTCCAAACACACAAATTTCTTGAATAGTTACCTGGTATACAGGAAAGACAGGGATGGCTGCACACACTCTTCTGGCGGTGTGGCCATAATCGCCCGAAAATCCTTAGCATGCCACCCTGTCACCTTGAATACCGTCCTTGAGGCTGTAGCAATACGCTTAATAATATTTAATAGGTTGATAACGGTATGCTCCATCTACATTCCTCCTGATGTTACACTTTTAAGCTCTGACTTCGAGGCGCTGGTTGACCAGCTGCCCGAACCGTACATTCTAACAGGCGACCTTAATGCTCACAATTCTCTTTGGGGCTCTTCTCGTACGGATGCCCGGGGTCGCCTGATAGAGAGGTTTCTTACATCCTCTGGAGCATGCCTTTTCAACAATAAACAGCCTACATATCATAACATAGGACACAACACATACTCATGTCTTGACTTGGCTATTGGTTCGGCAATTCTCTTTCCATGTCTTGAGTGGGGTGTGGCCACGGACCCATATGGTAGTGACTATTTCCCTATTTCCCTACTTCATTAACGTACATAGGTACAGGCCCAAGCAGTCCATCTTCCCATAAAAGGTTTAATGAAGCAAGAGCTACATGGAATACATTTACAGAGACATCTCAACTACACCACACATCCATAGGACACCTACACGTTGAAGAAGCTACCCAACTGCTCACGGCGCACATCCTCGACGCCGCCGAAAAGTCCATTCCCCACGCCTCTGGTGCCCCGCGCAACCAGCGGAGGCCGTGGTGGAATGAGGACTGTAGGCGGGCGCGAGAGGCCCAGAACAAGGCGTGGGGTGTCCTTCGTCGGTACCCCACGTCGGGTAACCTCATTTTGTTCAAACGGGCCAAGGCGTTAGGAAAACGTGTGCGCCGTGAGGCAAAACGAGAGAGTTGGCGCTCATTCATAACATCTATAAACTCGTACACAGACACACGCAAGGTATGGACACGTATACGCAAACTCAAAGGACAACATACACACAGCCTGCCCCTGGTCAGTACAACAGGGGACACACTGGAAGACCAGGCTGACACACTCGCACAACACTTCCAACACGTGTCCAGTTCAGCACACTACACGAACACTTTCTTGAAGTACAAAGCCTCTTGTGAAAAGAAGTCCCTACACGATAACATCAAATCACAGACTTCTTACAACTCCCTGTTTTCACTACATGAGCTGAGGGCTGCTCTGAGCACGTGTAAACCCTCAGCTCCAGGCCCAGACAACATTACATACACAATGATACAACACCTACACGCAGACGCACTTGAAGCACTTCTACATCTATATAATAAAATATGGCTTTCGGGGCACATTCCACACTCTTGGAGGGAGGCCATTGTAGTAGCTTTCTTGAAGGAGGGAAAGGACCCATCGTCCCCCTCAAGTTACCGTCCAATAGCCCTGACGAGCTGCCTGTGCAAGCTCTTCGAGAAGATGATCAATCGCAGGCTCGTGTACTTCCTCGAGTACAATGGTCTTCTCGAGAGCTGCCAGGCAGGCTTTAGGGTGGGGCGATCGACGAACGATCAACTGGTTGCACTTGACTCATACATCAAGGATGCCTTCGTACATAAGCAGTACTGCTTAACTGTCTTTTTCGACCTCGAGAAGGCCTACGACACCGCTTGGCGTTATGGGATCCTTAGTGACCTCAGGTCATTCGGTGTTTCGGGTAATATGTTCAACACCCTTGTTAGTTATTTGTCGGAGAGAGCGTTCAGAGTAAGAGTTGGTTGTGCACTTTCAAAGGTTCACGTCCAAGAAAATGGCGTGCCGCAAGGTGGCGTGTTGAGTTGCACTCTCTTTATCGTAAAGATGAACTCTCTGGGAAAGGCACTTCCACCAACAATCTCTTATTCTATGTATGTAGACGACGTGCAAATATCTTTTAAATCATGTAATATGTCAATATGCGAACGTCAAGTCCAGCTTGGTGTCAAGAAGCTTGCCGCCTGGGCAGACAAGAATGGGTTTAAATTGAATCCTGCAAAAAGCTCCTGCGTTGTGTTCTCCAGGAAGCGCGGGGTCCATCCGGACCCAGACATTACTCTGAATGGTGTGTCGCTTCCTGTGAACAAGGAGCACAAGTTCTTAGGTGTTGTGTTTGACCATAAACTCACATTCATTCCACACATCAAGAAACTTAAACATAAATGTCTGAAAACAATGAATATACTTAAGGTTCTCTCCCATCAATCGTATGGTTCCGACAAAGAACTCCTACTACGGCTCTATACTGCGTTGGTTGGGTCTCGGTTAGGCTATGGCAGTGTGGTATATGGGTCGGCGACTAAAACAGCGTTGCGTATGCTTGACCCAGTGCTACACTTGGGGCTGCGGCTTGCGTCGGGTGCTTTTCGCACTAGCCCTGCTGAGAGTCTTTATGTCGAGTGTAATAAGTGGAGCCTTGAGAACCAACGAACATACATGGACTTGCTTTATGCTTTTAAGATTTCATCGCTGAATAATCATCCTTTTTATCCTGTCTTTAACGATACATCAACATCCCTGCTCTTTGTAAATCGCCCATCCGTTCCTCTGCCCTTTTCACTTAGAGTGAGAGAGCGAGCCTCGGATCTCAGTGCTTTGTTTTTAGATGTGTACAGGTCATCCTTTTCAAACAGTTTACCGCCTTGGCAAGCTCGCCCTGTGTCGTGCGACCTTTCTTTTATGAGACTTGACAAAAATCGTGTACCACGAGCTGCAATACTGCAGCACTTTCTGGCTTTGCAGTTTAAATACACATGTGCCGAATATTATAGTGACGCTTCTAAAACCTCCAGTATGGTGTCGTGCGCTGCTCATGGTCCTAATTTCAATGCAGCCAGAACCATGAACGTGCACACATCAATTTTTTCTGCAGAAGCGTATGGAATTTTACTGATTGTACGACACATACTTGAAAATCATATTCCAAAGTCTATCATCTACACAGATTCCTTGAGTGTCGTTCGCGCACTGTCATCGCATACACCCGCCAAAAACCACATAATTAATCTTGTATTTAACACTATCATGTCTGTGTATGCAAAGAAGCATGAGCTGGTCCTCTGCTGGGTCCCAGGACATGCAGGGATCGCTGGGAACGAGTTGGCAGACGAGAGGGCCGGTGCTGCTGCACTCAGGAACACTGTGGACATTACAACGGTACCCTACACAGACCTCAAGCCACACATAAGACAACACTTGCGCAGAACATGGCAAACACACTGGAATGAACAGACAGACAACAAACTACATGTAATAAAGCCACACTTGGGACGGTACACATCTGACTCGCACAACAGACACACGGAAGTCGCCTTGGGTAGGCTGCGGATAGGGCACACCCATGCAACCCACTCGTATCTGCTGACGGGATCTCCTAGACCCCAGTGCGGCAGGTGCGGAGAGGCCCTATCCGTAGTGCACATACTAATCACATGCAAGGCACTTCACACAACACGACACAAACACTTCAGAGAACTCTACAGACAACATATTCCCCTACATCCATCTTTTTTCCTAGGTGACGATGCCATTGTTTCCGCCAAACGTGTGTTTGAGTATCTGTCAGAAGTCAAGTTTTTAAACCTCATTTCCTATCACGCATCATGAAATCTGGCCCTTTACACCAGCCATCCTCACTGTCTTTTATTGATTTTACTTTTGTTCTTGCTTATTGATTTCAGTGTCTAAGTTCTCACCTCTCATATTTAACCACTGTTTTGGCGCTCTTTGCCCTAGTTGGCCTTGCGCCATTAACATCCAACCATCATCATCATCATTCAATTCTCGAAGGGCCAATGAAATTCTCCTGATTGCTAAGGAGAAAAAAACCACACATCGCGGAGGAAATGTGCCAGTATGGAGTGAACATTTAGAGTGAACAAGTTGAATAGCTAAAAAAGCTTTTTAGTGTAGAAATAAAAAAAAATTTCTGAACCGAATGATGACACAAAACGAAGTTCTGGTTTCAACACGCGTCACTGGAGCTCGGGTGGAATCCATGTGCTTCGTTAGCGTGTGCACGACGTGTAGAAAATGTGTCTTCAATCTGTGATCGGTCATCAATGAATGGAGAACGAAAACAATGCAATGCTTAGAAAACCGTTTGCCCCTGAGAGAAATAACCGCGGCGTCTGCGGGTGCAGCAACCCACTGCAACTGGTGATTACGCGACAAATATGGCACAGAGACACTTGTTGCCACCCCTGATTTAAACAGCAGCAGGGTCAGCATGCTACAGGTAATGTGGCTTTAATCGTCCCCTCCCCTGGTGAAAAAAACGGTATCGTTCCCGTGCAACAGTGTCTCAGCTGATTCATCGGGGTCTTGTGGCCTTTCTGTGCTGCATTTACGTTCAGAGGTTACGTTGCGAGCTTGTTCTGCGAGAACATGCTTCGGCGTTTCGTTCAAAAAAATTACACCATCTTTCCGTGGGGAACCCTGATGAGGATGTGAAGCATTGTGGCGGTTCCGTGTGGTTCCATTGTGTTGCCGTTATGTTGAGCGATCTGGTTTTTACTAGCGACAGGGGGAATTCCGCGTCCGGGTCCACACCGGTGGCAAAGGCACGCAAGTGCTGTTGTGTTACGGTGAGTAGGCGGTGGTTCTCGAGGCGCCGAAACTCGTACATCATGTTCTTGTCGATGTTGTCTCTGTGGTAGAATCGGTAGTCTCCGTCAGCTTTGGTGAGGTAAAGGTTGTTGACATTGGTGCACCGGCTGAGAGCAATGTACACGTCCTCCTCTTCGCAGCTTTGTATTCTCGTTCTTCTTCTTCTTCGGCAGTTCCCCTAAGGGAAGATGACGACGGTGGTGGAACGCGAACCTATCTCGTGATGGATTCTTTGGTTGGCCAATCTCTAGGGGCATCCTGCCACAATCAGCATCAGAGGCGCTGCGGACGGGGCTGGTTGAGCTGCAAGGCGCGTGGCGCTTCCCGCCACAGCTTTCCCACGGGAAATTCAGCATCCCCCTCTAAAGTTTTCAGTTCCTCGTTTCCGTTGACGTTCAGCTTCGCGTGCCTTCGTTGTATCAGTAGCTTCTTGACGTAGTTTGAATGAGTCAAGGACATAAGGCGCTTTCGTACACTTGCTCCTGTCCCGGATTTGTAGTGTAGTGGGAAGAGCACCGCGTAGCTCCCGTTGCGGCCAGAGAGTTGTGGGATCGAAACCGGGCGCCGCTAACTATTTCTGTTTTTTATAGTGTAGTACCGCGGAGCTGTGGGTATAAGGAGGAGAGTTGCGCATGCGCAAAGAGCGTGTGGACGGCGCCGCCTTCAACGACCGAGGAGCAGGCGAGCCTAAGAAATGCTCCGAATTTAAAATACGTTCGGAGATTTTGTTCAAAGCTAATGGTTGAAATTGGCAGCTGGACCCGTTTGGAATATAATGTCAGGCATATTTCATTCGCAGATGTGTTCCGCAAATGGCGGTCAGATATTTTGTTCGCAGCATACGTGGAAGAAAATGTGTTGAGATGTTGAGGGCTTACTGCCGGAGACTTACTGAAGAAATTTTGGTTGAAAATTTCGTTGTGAGATTCAAGAGGATCAAACCTTTATTAAATACAACTGGTGATTTTGTTCAAAATTATGCTCAGAACTTGTTCTCAGGAGTTTCGGTGAGGTATTTCGTTCCCAAAGTATGTTGAAAGATTTTGTTAAAGCATAGGTTCGAAAAGTAATCCTGTAGTATAGCTTCCGAGACTTATTTAGGATTGTATTTTCGAAATATGGCCAAGCAGATTTTGTTCGGAGATTCCGGTCGGAAGTTATGTAATGAGATTCTGGAAAAGCCTACCCGCGGAAAGATTTTTTGGAGATTTGTAAAAAAATTACTTTCGGACCTGATTCCCGGGAATTACGTCCCGGTATCTCGTTAAACTATTACGTTGAAAAATTTGGTTCAAGCATACATTCGAAAAGCGCGCCGGCAGACAGCTTCAGAGGGTTCGTTCCCAACATACGTTCGGTAATTATTGTCAAAGAAGTTTCGTTTAGGGAATTCGTTCGGAAATAACGTTCAAAGATTCTGTTCGCTGCGTACGCGCGCAAGTTTCGGTTAGGGAGTCCCGCCGGGAGCTACGTTGAGAAATCTGCCAGAAATTGCCTGATTATGTTCAATATGCATTTAGTTACGGAAACTACGTCTGAAGGATCCCTTCTGAAATTAGGTTAGAACCTCCTTTGACATTAGGTTCGGAGATTTCGATGAAAGAATACTTTTGATAAGAACGTCTACAGAACCCGTTCCGATATTTCGTTCAGAAGATAAGCTTGGAAGCTATTGCTAATATCAGTTATTTCGGAGATTTCGTTCTCCGTATGTCAAGCAATTTTGTTCGGTGCTCACGTTTGAAAAATACGTTCAGCAATTTCGATAGAATCTTATAGGCTGAGAGCAGGCCACATTTTTTCGGAAGCTACGTTCCGTTATTTCTTGTTAACATTACGTTTGGAGTTTGCTCTTGGAGATCGCGATCAGATTTGGAAAGGAAATTACATTAAGAGATTTTGTTCAAAGAATGCGCTCGAAAAGAACATTTGAAGAACACGTCCGAGCATTGTGCTGGGATCGTAGGTTCGTACGCTATCACAGGCAGAGCTTATGTGCGGAGCTTACATCCCACAGGAAAGTTCGGAGATTGCATTCAAAAATATGTTTTCTTCTTACGTTCAGATCCATCATTCAACAATGACGTCTGTAGATTTTGTGCGTTACTTACATTCAGAGATGACAATACGGCTTCGTTCTAGAGTATTGTTCGGAGCTATCGTTTCGAGACATCACTAGGACAGCACAGCTGCATAGCTTTTTCGCAGGTTACTTACGGAAAGCACAGTTAGATATTTCTTTCTAAAATTTGTTAGGAAAGGAACGAATATTCTGAGATTTATTTCAGCAAATAGGTTCGTGGCGTAAGTGCGGAAAGCATGTTTACAGATACCGTTCATTAATAACGTTTGGAGCCCATGTTCGTGGGCATCCTTGGAAAAAGGCGTTTGTAAATTTTCGTCAGAGCTTGCGTTTCGAAAGTAAATTGAGGATATCTTGTGAAAATGGTTTTTCCCTTGCATACACAGCATAAGTTCGGAATAATTGCCTGGAAGTTTCGATTGGCAGGTACTTTCCCAAAATTTTTTGAAGCTCGTTCAAAATTTCGATGGGGAATTACATTTGCAGACGAAGTTCAGTGCACAAGTTCGGGCGGTAAGGGGGCAAATTAATTTGTAAATTACCTCGAAAGTTCATTTGTAACACACATTTTGCGGACAACCTTGAGAGCTTTTGCTGGAAATATCATTAGGAGCTTACACTCGTTTGTTACACTAGGTAGCTACGAACAGAGATGCGTTCGGAAATTGCATTCAGAAATATTTTTCTGAAATTAGGTTCGCAGGGTTTCCTCTCTGCTTACACCCATAGCTAACGTTCCAAAGGTACATTTGGATATTTCTTTCGGATAAGATGTTCAAAGATTCATTCAGAGCTTAGGCTCGGAATACACATTCAAACATTTCGTTGGTGCTTTACGTTCGAAAAGTACGTTCAGAGATTTTCAGAGGTACGTTCGCTAGCGGTTGACAGGAGCAACCATAATTCCTCTCCCTGAGATCGTAGTGGAAAGCGTGCAGCACCGGAGATATCTCCCGCGGTGGCAGCAACAACCGAACTGGGAGGTTCCTGTGAGCGCCCGCGATCGGCTGCGCCTGATGCTTCTGCATCCCTCTGCGCGAGGACTGCATGAAAGCGCGCTCACAAAGCGACCTCGCTGCGGGCGCGGCTCGTAAAAAGGCTTTAGCAGAGGAAAGGGGCCCTCCCGATAGCCTCCGTTCCTGATGTCCACGGCGCGGTCACGCTGCGCCGTTATCCGCTCACCGGCACCTTATGGGGGGCCCTCCCGATAGCCTCCGTTCCTGATGTCCACGGCGCGGTCACGCTGCGCCGTTATCCGCTCACCGGCACCTTATGGGAGCGCGCGTACACCTTCGCCCCGATTTAGCCATTGAGAGCCGCCAGCGCAGGAGAAACGAGCCGTGGTAGCAACAACAACTGAGGTGGGAAGGTGCAGCACGCGCTGGTGACCGGCTGTATCTGAATCATCTGCTTCTTTAGGAGCGAGGATGGTTTACCGTCGCACCCTCAAAGTGATCTTGCTGCCGGCGGACGCTCGGCTAACGGCTTTAGCGCTGTAAATGGGCCCTCCCGATAGCCTCCGTTGCTGATGTCGTCGACGCGCTCAAGCTGCGCCACTACGAGCTCACTAGCTCCTGCTAGGAGAGCGCGTAAATCCTCACCCCCGTTTCGGCTTAGAGAGCCAACGGCGGAGGAGAAATCAGCAGCGGCAGCAACAACAACTGATCTCGGAGGTTGCTGGATGCCGGTTACAGGCATCGCCTGAACGTTTTCCTTCCATTGTCGCGAGGACGGTAAGGCCTCCTGCGCTAAAGTGATGGCGACATGCAGCGCTCCTAGTGGGCGACGCCTCTGGGTAGTACAACAGCAGACGACCCTCGCCGCCCTCCATGTGTTTTCAATTACAAGGCGGAGTGAAAGTTGGTTGCGCTTAGTTTAATCGCTTTGTGGCGCGTTTAAATGACTGCACACTGTATGAAATAGCCCTTAAAGTATTTGGAGAGGCCAAACAAAATTATATCCGCTAAAACAAGCCGATTTATCGGCTTTCTTTTGAGCGAGCTGTCGCGGTCGTCCTGTCGTGGGACAGTATCTCCAGGTTGGGTGTTCTAACTTACTGACGATCAATACCGTTCTTTCTTCTTGAGTGCGGTCGACAAAGGAAAGTTCACGAGTAGCATAAACACGCAACGCTGCCGGTAACTGCAAAAGGTTGCTTCAGCGGGAGCATGCAAGCGAACGCAAGAATTGCATAGCCGACTCAGCTGGCACTGCTGGCCTGGCACCGCCTTGAAAATGACTGGAAATTTTGTTTTATATTTTCGCAAACTAAATGATTTTTGCGTACCGTTTTACGCCGCAGGATTTACGACCCGCAGGGTACATGTATACTAGTGATAGGTGAGGCAATAGCGTCAAACAAACAAATTAAGCGCTAATAAAGGACGCAAAACAAGCACCAAATCGCACGCCCGCTGCCTGCAAAGCGCACCCACAAAGTGCGGCACCCTTACAAATTTGCATAACATAACAGCTGCACACACGGCGCGCGGCCCCGAATATTTACATATGATCATCACTGACTCTGTTGGTTATCTTCTAGTGCAGGGGTCTTCGCTAACAATCTCAACACCAACACGCTAGTTTTGTCCTCAAATGGAGTGAAGCATTGAGACAAGAATAGACAATTGGTCACTTTTAGTTGGGTTGTCCCCCATCTGCATACTTCGCCAGATTATTGTCAAGTATTATTCTCAATTCCCCAATTTTTTTTTGCGTTCAAAGCCCCCCTTCTACTTCCACCCGATTGGCCGTCCAGCCCTCCGCCGTGTCGGCTGCATGCAAGTCGGCCCTAGAATTCAAAACCTTGCCGACCCTCATTCTAGCCTATTAAGTGCGAACTGGGAATATATAATGCAAGAGCGTGAGAGCCAACAAGGAAAGCGAGCGGCCGCTCAGTTCGCACGACCACCTTGTTTTACCGCCACTAATTTCGGAATCAAAAACAGATTTCACGCTTCTGACGCTCGCTGCATTTTGTCACTGAGACACGCAACGAAACGGCAAGCTAACCCTACATCATCTATTCGTAACGGCGACGCAAACGAGCACTGTTTAATGAAAGTGCACGCATAGTGCGCAGGTACGCAAAAGAGCGGCGCACCGCAGCAGGCGAGCCAGCGGTCCGCCGGACTCGCTGGCTTTTTAAAGCGCAATCATCGCCGATTGCGTCCCTGTTATTTTTTGATCGGCTGTTGTTGAAAAGTCGCTGTCACCCAGAGTATTAGTTAAACTAGAAGTTTCGCTTCAAGTGGTCAGTGAACCTGCGAGTGGGAGAGCGCCGTCACCGTCCCGGCAGTTTCGTCGCTGCTGTAAACGTATTCAGCGCTGCAAAGCTTTTTTTCCTAATGCCAAGTTGATCGCCGGAAGAGACCGGACTCGTTGTGGATGGGCTGGTGATCATGTCGCAAAACAATCGGGAACATCGAGCTCCTTTTGCTTCTGTCAACACGCGATCCTATGGGACCCGCACAGCTTTCTACTACCCGGAAGTACTGCCCGGAAGGCGCTTAAGGAGCGACCCTTGGGCAGCGCAGGAGGCCTATTGCAGCCGCACCCACAAAGCGACCTCGCTACGAGCGCGGTTCGGAAAACTGCTTTAGCGCCGTAAACAGGCCAGCCATTCCGATAGCCTTCGTTGCTGATGTCCACGACGCGGCCGGACTGCGTCGTTTGCAGCTTACTAGCACCTGGTAGGAGCGCGGGTCAATCCTTGCCCCGATTTTGGCGTTGAGAGCCGGCGGCGCAAAAGAAACGAGCCGCGGCAGCAAAAACAACTGAGGTTGGAGGTTGCTGCTGTCAGGGGCTACGAAGAATTCGCTGGGGGCCGACGAACGAAAGAAAATGGAAGTACGAACGGAAAGCGGAGAAGACGGCCCTGCAGCGTATACGACACCGCCACAGCTTACGCCGCCAACGCCTCCCCGAGACGCCGCCAGTGTTTATACGTACCATCACGCGGCCCCGAGCGGCGCCCGCGTTTATACGTGCTGTGTGCGTGTGGTTCGGATTTCGGTCTCTCGCTTGCGAGGGTAAACTGAACTTCGTGCGCAGGGAGTCGCCCCACCGCCGCGCATCGCGACGGACGTTCTCAGTGCTATTTCCCCGATCCTATAACGCAATGTAATCAGTTTTCCTGTCATTAAACAGTTTAATCTCTTTCTAAGACAAGTTCTTACTAACACCGCTGCTCTGACATGGCGCAGTCGACAGGATCAGGATTTGAGGCCACGGAACGAACGGACGAGGAGACGAACGAAGCGGACGAACTGCACCACGACTACGAGAGTGTGGCACGCAGACGAGGGGCAACGACGTACTCCACGTCAACGGTGATCGACCGGCTCCTGACTTCAACGGAACGCGACGTCCTGTGTTCAGCGAAGAAGCAGCAGTTGGTGAACGAACTACGATCACGAAGGCTCCCTTGCTGTGGCCGTAAGGACGACATCGTCTCGCGTCTCCTAGAGGACAACGAAAAACGTCGCCAGCTCTCCAAACGATCGAATGTGCCAACGATACTTCAGGCTGCCTACGACGACAAATGGCAGACGAACCTGCAAGCGGCGCTATTCGAGAACGGGAGGCTGCGCGAAGAACGAGAACGTCTTCGGAGACAACTGGCGAGAGTCGGCCACACGTTTCCCACGGTGCCGGAGCCAGCGGCAAGCCTTCAACGATACGACGCACACCTTGGTCCGGAGACGCGCAGCACGCACAACAGCACGCACACGAACGAAACGACGCATGCAAAACGGTGCACCGCCCGCTCACTGGACCTCTCCCAGGTGATCACCACGATTACGGAAACGCAAGCGAAGGTCAGTGAATTTCTGGCGAGATCGCGAACAACCGCTGCTCTGACACCGAGCCAACCGACGAACCAGACGCAAACTACACGAAACGCATCCGAGGTGACGAACGACATCGTACCCGAATCGGTGGAGCTCACGAAACAAACGCCCAGAGCACCGAACGCAACCGAGCCAGTGCATACGAAATTTTCCGCACATGCTGTCCCGGTCCCAGTCCACGCAACCAACGACAATGCACCTGGATTGGTGGACATGGCCCTGACAATCGAGACGCAAAGTGCACAAAACGCACCAGTGGCGACGAACGACATCGAACCCGGACTCGTGGAGGTGACCACTACAGCCGAAACGAACAGCGCACGGAACGCACCCGAGCTGGTACGCACGACAACCCTCGCACGCGCTGTTCCAGTCCAGGTATCACCCAAGAACGACATCGTACCCAGACAAGAGACGCTGGCCACGACCAACGAAACGCACGGCGCACGGAACACGACTAAGCCAGCACGCGCGGAGGAAACGCTATTCATGACACCCTCTGGTCCCGCTGCTGCCTTCCGGACTTGGCCAGCGAACGTAACAACCGCAGGAACAAACCTTGCCACAAGAAACGAAACGCCAAGCGCACGTGGTTCAACCCAGCCGGAACTTACGAGCTGTCCAGCACCCGCTGCTCCAGCCCGAGTTCACCCAACGAACGACACCGCACTCGCGCAGGTGAACCCATCTACGAGCAACTACGCACCCAGCGCACGCGGCACGTTCGAGCCGGAACGTACAAGTTCCCCGGCCCCCGTTGCTTAGATGGAGACTCATCCGACAAACACCACCGTGGTACAGGAGGATGCAGCCGTGAGCGTATTTGCACCAGGTGAACGAGACGCCATCGAGCCTACTTGCACGAGAGGAATGCCTACCGCACAACTTTCGAAACAACCGGCAAGTGACCAAAGCTTTAGCGACGACACGGACACGGCGAGAACGACAACGAACGAGACCGACCCAGACAAAGGCATCGAATGCCCTACCGAGGAAGCCACGCCTACGACGCCAAAGATTGTGGGACCGAATGGACGAGGCGAACTACGCCCATTTTCCCACAACAGCTTCGCTTCCGAGGGCAACCACGGCGAAGGCGAGCAAGGAGTCGCAACGAATTTGTCCGATCAGCCACGCCACTTCACGACAACGCCGTGCCACCGCAGGCTGTACGAAAGGACAAACGGCTCCCGAACCGTACGAAACGCACACCTCGAGCAAAACAACGCCCTCAACGCACCGAACTCCGCGACTTTCACGGAACGGATCTCGCCACCAGACGAAACGCACGCCAACGTTCCCACGCGCATCAAACCCGCAAGAAGCTACACAGACTCAATTGCCGACGGAAGCGACGTGACCAACGCAACGCCGTAAGTGCTCCCAAGTTCACGTCCGACGAAACGAATCCCACGGTACGCAAAAATCAAGTCAGTTTGAAATTCGCCGACCTCTTCGAAACGAACGCCCACTAAACGAAGTATATCCGGAGCAACGAAAAAAAAACGCCAGCATCGCGCAAGTGCGCAAACGTTCGTGCACAGTTGCGTCTCTCGATACGAACGGACGTCAAACAACGCGGACACCCACAGAGCTCGCGGATAGCTCCATCGGGCGCCAACTCGGTGAAGGACCTGGGGACAGATCCTTCTAAAGGGAGGTCGTGTCAGGGGCTACGAAGAATTCGCTGGGGGCCGACGAACGAAAGAAAATAGAAGTACGAACTGATAGCGGAGAAGACGGCCTTGCAGCGTATACGACACCGCCACAGCTTACGCCGCCAACACCTCCCCGTACCATCACGCGGCCCCGAGCGGCGCCCGCGTTTATACGTGCTGTGTGCGTGTGGTTCGAATTTCGGTCTCTCGCTTGCGAGAGTAAACTGAACTTCGTGCGCAGGGAGTCGCCCCACCACCGCGCATCGCGACGGACGTTCTCAGTGCTATTTCCCCGATCCTATAACGCAATGTAATCAGTTTTCCTGTCATTAAACAGTTTAATCTCTTTCTAAGACAAGTTCTTACTAAAACCGGCCACTCTGACACTGCTCACGCCAGGTACCGGCTTCGCCTGAAGCTTCAGCTTCTCTCGGCTATAGGACAGTTTGCCGGCGCGCCCACAAAGCGAGCTCGCTGCGGACGGCGGCTAGAAAACACATTTAGCGGCGTAAACGAGCAGTCCCGATAGCCTCCGTTGCTGATGTCCACGACGCGGTCAAACAGCGCCGTTTGCAGCTCTCTAGCACCTGTTAGGCACGCGGGTCAATCCCTGCCCCGATTTTGGCGTTGATAGCCGGCGGCGCAAAAGAAACGACCCGCGCCAGCAACAACAACTGAGCTCAGATGGGCAGCGCGCGCCGGCTACGGGCTGCGGCTGAAGCTTGGCTTCTCTTGGCGCTAGGAGAGTTTCCTGGCAGCCCACAAAGCGAGCTCGCTGCGGACGGCGGCTAGGAAAACAACTTTAGCGCCGTAAACGAGAACTCAGAATAGCCTTCATTGCTGACGTCCATGACGTGGTCACGCAGCGCCGTTGTCAGCTCACTAGCACCTGCAGCTCGTAAATCCTCGCCGTGATTTTGTCGATCAGAGCAGGCGGCGCAGGAGCACCCAGCCGCGGCAGCAACAACAACTCAGCTCCGAGGGTGCAGCGCATTCCGGCTACCAGCTGCGCCTGAAGCTTCCGCTTTTCTCGGCGGTATGAAGTTTTCCGGCGGGCCCACAAGGCGAGCTCGCTGCGGACAGCGGATAGGAAAACACCTTTGGTGGCGTAAACGAGAACTCCCGATAGACTCCGTTTGGATGTCCACGACACGGTCACGCAGCGCCTTTGTCAGCTCACTAGCACCTGTAAGGAGCGCACGTAAATCCTCACCCCGATTTTGGCGTTGAGAGCCGGCGGCGCAGGAAAAACGAGCCGCGGCAGCAACAACTGAGCTTGGAGGGTGTTGAGAGCGACGCCTACCGGGTGCGCCTGAAGCTTCAGGTTCTCTCGGGGCAAATACAGTTTGCCGGCGCGCCCACAAAGGAAGTTCGCTGCGGACGGCGGCTAAGAAAACAGCTTTAGTGGCGTAAACGTGAACTCCCAATAGCCTCCGTTGCTGATGTTCACGACGTGGTCACGCAGCGCCGTTGTAAGCTCACTAGCACCTGCTAGCAGCGCACGTAAATACTCGCCCCGATTTTGGCGTTGAGAGGCGGCGGCGCAGGAGTAACGATCCCCTGCCGCAACAACAACTAAGCCCGGAGGGTGCAGCGCGCCCTGGCTACCGGCTGTGGGTGAAGCTCCCGCTTCTCTCGGCCCTAAGACAGTTTGGCGGGGCGCGCCAGCTGCAGGCGACCTCACTGCGGGCGCGGCTCGGAAAACTGCTTTAGCGCCGTAAACGGGAACTACCGATAGCCTCCCAGCGCCGTCCTAGCGCCTAACGCCGGCTACCGGCTGCGCCTGAAGCTTCCGCTTTTCTCGGCGCTAGGACGGTTTGCCGTCGCGCCCGCAAAGCGAGCTTGCTGCGGACGGCGGCCAGGAAAACAACTTTAGTGGCGTAAATGAGCTCTCCAGATAGCCTCCGTTTCTGAAGTCCACGACGCGGTCACGCAGCGCCGTTGTCAGCTCACTAGAACCTGCTAGGAGCGCACGTAAATCCTCGTCCCGATTTTTACGTAGAGAGTCGGGAGCGCAGGAGAAACGAGCCGCGGCAGCAACAACTGAGCTCTGAGGGTGCAGCGCCCGCCGGCTACCGGCTGCGCCTGAAGCTTCTACTTCCCTCGGCGCGGGACAAGGTTTGCAGTAGCACCAAAAAAGCGGCTGCAGGCAGGGGCTCGGGTAACGTCTTTAGCAGCGTTAACGCGCCCTAGCCATACCCTCCGTTGCTGATATCAAGGACGCGGTCACGCTGCGCTGCTGTAAACTCACTAGCACCTGCTAGGAGCGCGCGTAAGTCCTCGCCCCGATTGCAGGGTAGAGAGCTGGCGGCGCATGAGAAATGAGCCACGGCAGCAACAACAACCGCGCTTGGAGATTGTGCGCGCGCCTGCTACCGGCAGCGTCTGAAGTTTCTGCTTCCCTCGTCGCGAGGCGCGGTTTGGCGGCGCGCCCACACCCATGAAACACAAGTTGTCTTGAAGACGTCTTGAAACAGCCTGAAACAGCTACAATCGTCTACCTCTACCGGAAGACATCTTGCAAACGTTTACCGCTAGCAGTTTTGAGAAGTTTATTTGTAAACGTGTAAAAGATGTCTTGCTGAGAACAACACAAGCATATGCTACACCAAGAGGTTTTAAACACGTCGCTTGAGAGAGGTTTATCTGGAGACATGGCAAAGAAGTGTTACCCGAGCCTATTTGTTTGTTACGCGTCTTGACACTTTGAAAACCACTCATGATAAATTTACTAGAAATGCTTTCCTTGACATTTGCGCTTAAATACGTCTGAACACGCCCCATCTCAAAACAAATTTAAGCACGCACATGCTCTACACTTCTATAGTAAAAAATCCTGACATCTATTCAGCAAGAAATCACCTCCATTTTTTTATCTCTACTATGCTTTTTTAAAAACATCCAAGCCAGATTCTTTTTGTGATCCATTTTACCCGCCGTGGATCTTCAAATCTGCCGATTCAATGAAATCACTGCGGCTATTTTTTAGGTTTAGGCCTCGATTGTTGTAAATATTGTGCTGCTAAAACGACATTACTTTTATTTGCGCTATCTCTGGTCCTCCTCGCAATTCATGAATTGCACCGTATGCGGTACTGCGAGGGCTGGGCGTGGAGGCTGGGGCATTCAGGTGGTATGGCGAGGCGAATGGGAGTTATTTAAAGGAACGCATTTATTTGAACATTATACAACACGATTGACCACACTGGAGGCGGGCACAAATGAAGCACAAACAAGCAAGCATGTCCCAGACCTCGAATGGGCCTGGAGCTGCGTGGCGTGATGGCACTGAAGGTGACGCTAGTGATCCCCCAATGACTACAGAACATGTGGCTGGCTGCTCGCACCCCGCCCCACCAGTTTGGTTGACCACGTCTCGTGGACAGTAATATCCGCACATTGTCCACAACAGGCACAACACTCATACACGCGGGGGAAACACTGCCACACGCTTCACTCGTGCACCAAGTCATCTAGGTGGCTAGACAGCCAATAAGCGCATTGTACCGTTTAAGCTGTGACTGCACTGACTGCAGATGTGAGTCTACACTGTCCTGCTTCCTTGCACTGGCAGTTTCATGCACACTGAAGCATGGTAAGGGCCTTAGCCTTGGCTTCGAGGTTCGTGAAAGGCGTGCCAGTTGTCCTTGGACAGGAGGTTGCCGACACCCTCTCAAACAGTCTCATGGAGCTGCATGTGGCACACAGTATGCCACAATTGCTACGCAGGAAGTCCTTGCTCGTCTTGTAGCCAAATGCTGAATGGTCGGTGCTGCTGCAAAAACTTTCAGACATGGGCTTTTGTCCAGCTGAAGTACATCGATGCCACTCACGAAGTGGTCAGCCAGGTGCGGCACGAGTTGTCCTTAATCTCTTATGGTACCACAGATGGCTCGAGTTGGGCGTTGGCTGCTGCACAGCTCGCGCCTGGTTGGCGCTGTTGACGGGCTTGGAACCTGTAGGTGGCTGGCTCACGAGCGTTCTTCCCTTTTTCTGTCCATGGACAAAGTTTTCGGCATGCTGGGCTTGCTGTTGGCTGGGCTGAAAGTAGTTGGCAGGTGGTTCACCGACGGTATGACCTCTTTCTGGCTGTTGAAGGAATTCTGTATGTGCTTGACTTCCTTTGTGAGAACTGGCCTGACAGAACTTGGTTTCGCCACCCCCCCGTGTCGAGCATACGGCATCCGGGAGGCTCAGAAGGAAGCGGAGGGGCCACAGACGCCGTACTGTTTGAATGGAAGCTCCTGGCCTTTACTCGTTTTGAATTCGCACAGAAGCTGTAGAGTTAGCGGCTGCTTGGCTGCGATGAGCAAGGCACGGATGATGGCTTTGATTGTAGCTCATTACATTCCCCTTTAAAGCCATGGTTCATTAGGGCCCCTGAGTTTTCAGGAACTGCTTGCCTTCTCCATCGTACCGGTATGAGCGCCGACTGTAGGGCAACACGCTAGCAGGTAAACACGGAGCTTCATATCGATGATATGGTCAAGATTATCGCTGTGGCAAGCAAAAACAGCTCTGTGTTCGGCCAATGTACCTTTTATAACTGCGTGCTGGCTGGGAGTGGGCTGGCTGCGAAGCGGGACAATGGAATATTGGGATGATGGCGCGCGAACACCGCGTCGGATGCGACGGTGTCATGCGACAGGGGCACTTCGTGAGGGCAATGTTTGGGCTACTAACACTTGCCATGGCGGCTGCTCTGGCAAAGGCAACGGATCATGTTGCAGGCAGTCTTTGGCACTGTGTCTGGCAAGGTTAATACCCCTGTCAAACGTGCCTATTTAAGTGCACTTACACGGAGTGCACTTGGATAAAATGTCATTCGGGAGCAGCTAAACGGCAAACGCGAATGACACTTTACAAGGAACGCACTTTAAGCTGAGTGTGGTCCCCAAACACACTTTACCGGGGCCAGCTCGCCGAGTGAGTAATCTCGTGAACAGAAGTCCGAAAATCGGAAAAATTAACGTAAAACCGCGAGCGTTTAGATGATAATAAGTAACGTTAAAAGTTAATTATAGATATATTGCTTATTTACTTTTACAAAAATTGGAGCAGCGACGAAAAATAAGAAAATAACCTCTCTCCCAACAACGTGCCAGCGCCGCCTGGTGGGTGTTTTGCTCCATGGCAGCCGTTCTCTGCGGCGTTCTCGTAGGTGGTTTCTTGTGGCCCTGTGATTGTGTTCGTGTTTCAGCCTATTTCCGTTGTATTCAACGCTTTCAGATAATTTCCCCCGAACAATAATGCAGCTGTCATTCACTGCGCAGTGAATAACACTGAAGATAAAAGCGCCGGTGTTCAGTCGCCGTCCCGACTCTGTTTTTGTGGTCTTGTGCGATGCGCCGATTGCGATTTTAAACAATTCAAACCCAACGAATTGTTTACAATATTCCTCACGTGATAAATAGGGGGGATTTCAAGTAATTTTGCGTAATATTTACGCCGGCTATCGTCACTGACATCACGGCCAAGGGCACTTTATTTCGTCGTTTAGCAGCGCGCAGCCTAAGTGTCACTTGGGAAGCCCGAGTGCACTCGGCGGAAGTGCACTTAAATAGGCACGTTTGACAGGGGTATTAGTACCGTGGCTGGGTCTAGCGTCAAAGGCACCGCGGCGGACGAGGCAGAAGCCTTCGGTTCAACCAGGGGGCTAGCTTCATGCTGCTGCCGAATGTCGATTTCCAGTCGCCGAATTATCTCTTCTTTGAAACCGGCAGTGTCCAGCTGTCGCCGTGCCAATTCTTTCCGTATGAGGTCGATGAATAGGCGCGACATTGTCACTGAGACGAACCGCTCCCACACAATGCCCGGCATGAAATGCCGCCGAGCCGGATACACGCAGGCGGTCACACACAAAACACAATCTTGCTGGAGCGTCCGCCAGCAAGCAAGCGCAGACGCGCACAAGGAGGCAAGCGAGTGAACGGTGCAAAACGCTTGGGTGAGGAAGACAAAATGGCGCACTGGTCCAACGGCGAAGGCCGGCTTAGTTACAGCGTTGGCGTACTTGCGTGGCTGCGTGGTTGCACATAGGCTCGGGCATCGACTGCGCAAGATGTGAGGGCTGGCGTGAAGGCTGGAGCATTGAAGAGGCATGGCGAGGCGAATCGGACTGCAATGTTTTGTGCAACTGCGGAGTTGAACCTGGTTGAACCACGCGCACTAACGAGCGCGTCCCAGACCTCGCTTGGGCTGGAGCTGCGCTGCGTCGGCGTAATAGCACTAAGGGTGGCGCTAGTGATTAGCTAGTGATTATGGCCTAGGCTGGCGTTCACAATGCACACATCAAGCAGCATCTTCCGGAGCTAAAAAAATGAACAGCTATGCACCCAACTGGGAACATTTGGGATAGCGAAAGTTATTTTCTACCAAAAAGGCTCGCTAGCGTTCAGCGAAGCAGACGACCCTATTCCACCTTTCTGGAAAATAACTCGTTGCTTCCTTGCTCCACACGGTGCCGAAGATAGGCAGAGTGCCCGATAACGCATGGGCAAAGTACCGAAGACTTAAAGAAGCATTTTGACAAGCGCAACTCCAATTGATTCAATCCAAAATTGTAGAACCGAACCGCTGCAAACTTCAAAAAGCGCGCGCTGAGTGCTCATTCAAAAAAAAAAGATAAAAAGCCGTTAAACATTGCAATAAAGAAGTAATTTGTTGCATTTAAAAAAAACTTGGCTTATAAAACGTTTTTTGCTTTTTATTAAGCGAAAATATTTTACTTTTAAGTTTATGCATTCGTGGTAGTAGTTTTCAGCACCACCAGGGGTTCCTCTGTCGCTTCAATTCAAACCCTGTTCTGTGATTCAAACACAACAACCGTTGGTCGCGTTTGTCGTTCCTAAGAGTTGCTCTTGCGTTTGTAAGGTTGTTCGCGCAAAAAAAAAAATGCTTTTGAGAGAGTAAATAGGTAAATGGTGTTTTAAATGCATCTCCAAAATACCTTGCTCAAGCCTTTGAATGCGTGAAGACTGCCATGGTTCCCCAAGCGTCCGGAAACGACTCGGCACGAACAAAGGTGAGTAGCTACTAGCGTGATAAGTAGTAGCAGAGTTTCTTGCGGTCGTCGTTAATGAGCTATCACTGCACAGTACCGTAGTTTGGCGAATTCTGTGCGCAGCACACGCCGGTGCCCAGCACCACAATTTGTGAAGAAGTACACGCTTGGGCTTGCAAACTTTTGGCATTACCTTTCTCGTTAAAGAAAACTGTTGAAATGGTACAAGCAGTACAACGAATGCACAGGCTATCAGCCGAGCTCGCGCTGAGCATTTATGGACTAGTGATGCACAAAACTTTCATAAATTTCGGTGATGTCACAGCACAACGATGGAGTGCAATGTAATACCCTATTAAGGCAAAATGGGGGGGAGCAACTGTACTTTTTTTTTTATAGTTGGCGCCTTTCATGCTGTAACCCCGTTTTTCTTGTTTTTCGCTCACATTGTCAGATTATATATGACGCACTGGCCGAGAAGAAATAATAGTAAAAGAAAGCGTCTGAGAACACGTTGACCAGACAGAGTTGTAGTTTCTTCCAGGCTCCACTCATTGTCTGTTGTCACTGCTACCAAGATGACACTAACAAACAAAAAGCAAGAAGTTTGTAGTAAGTCCGCATGTACGCAATGTTTCTCACAGATTCCGGAAAATAGCCAGTAGATAACGCATGTGACTACAGAGACTGAATCAGAAATCGTTTGTAAGGTCCCTTTGATGTGATAAAATCCTACATAGGTCAGTGCGTTTAAGAGCACAGTTTAGCATATGGGCATTACAAATACTAAACAGTTGTTGCGCATTATGGTGCGTCCGCAAACTAAAACTCAACAATACAATAATCCTACTCATAACTCCAAAGAAAACAATGGAAATGACGGAGGAATTGTCGTTGTTCTGAGCACAAATTGTTGGAGTTAATACACCATGTGTTTCCAAAAACCCGTATGAAATGCATGTCGTGCGATTTTGTAATCTGGACCAAAAATAAAGCTGGAGTGGGGCCAATTTAAGACAATTTGCATTGCCACTGACCGTTACCATATCTCCATGCTGCATTTATTATTGATGTGATCAGTTGTCTTGAGATATTCATGATGGGCATATTTAGTAAATTTCTGTCCGAGCTAAAAATGAAGCTAATAGACTGCACATTTGCCTTACTGCTTGTTCCATTTTAGTTGTCTCCTGTCACATAAAACAGTATGACAAAAGGAGAATGGCATATTATTTAGCTGCAAACGTGTGTTTATGGAGAAAGTTTGTAATGGTATTGCTAGTGTCTGACATATTTTAGTTTTCTTCTGCTAACTCACATTTGAGTTATGAATAGTACCAGACCTTCCCAAAATATTGTGTGCATGTTCAAGGCACTGCCCTAGAGTTTTATTCATTCCAAGCCTTTCACTGTAGCAGGTTTGAGATTTTTGAATAAGATAAGCTCATTCACAGGCAAAGGCCGGTGAATGAGCTTTTGACTTCTTTTTTGTCCTTGTGCAGTAGGATATTTTCATGTTAAAGTAGTAAAACCCCTCTGCATCCTTGTTTACCTCGAGATAAGTTTTGCTTACCTTAAGTTTCAAACTGCTTTAATTCTCAGTGCTTTAGTTGTGTACACTTTATTATCTCGCATTTTTGCCGGCATCTGGTCGGTGAGTTCAGGGCACCTTTTCAAGCCCTGGATGTCAACAAAGCTGCCAAGGAGGTGTCGCTGATCAACCTGTCCATGTGTGAGTAGGCCAAGCCGCGCTTGCACAGGGTCAATTAGGACGTTTCTCATTTACAGAAGGTAACCACTTTTTGTGTATAGCTGATGTTGCAATTGGAATTTTTCTTGCAGACCCATGATGTGTTTACAGTGCAATTAACTGGTTATGCTGGGTGCATCAGGTTTTGGCAGGATGTGGTATGCAATTTGTGTGCACTAAATGAGAGAGAAGCTGTGCAATTTGTGCTCACTGCCCTTCATTACTACTTTGCATAGAGCTGCCCTTGTGTCTAGTTTTCTTGTCTTCAGGTTTCACCTAGGAATATTTATAACTACGTTCATTGGGTTGTCCTAGGTTGTTATATGTACTCTAGAGTGGCTTAAAGTGGCGTCAAAATGATGTTAGGGCAGGAGATGACAAAGGCTTCAATTTCAGCGTCGTACCTGGGAGATCAAGTGGTTGCTGTTTAGCCAGCTGCAGGGCAATTCGACGGGCTTGGAAACCTCAGAGCTTTGTCACTTGTGGCTTAGCAATGTTTATCACACCGTTATATCCTATTTCCTAAGGTAAATGCGTGTTTTCCCCTTCCGAACTGCTATTTGCACCTATTGGTCCAGTAATCATAAAATGTCCCAGGTGGTGGCCTCTGGATGGGAGGGCCGTGGTTGGTCTCCTGCTCTGGTGGCCAAGGTGCAACTGGAAATCCTGGGCAAGCGCAGCAAACAACGGACAGCCCCACTGTGGGCAGCTCAGCTAGCCTGGGCCATCGTCCGAGATGACCTGAAGGGCCACACCCTGGCCTATTCGGGCGGCTCTGTGCGGCAGCGACAGGGCTCGGCCTCAGCAGGCGCCATGCTAGGGGAGGTCACCCGGCAGGCGCTGCTGTAGTGTGCTGTATCCTCAGCCACAGCCGAGCTGGTGGGTGTCAGCCTGGACCTGACCCCAGCGCTGTGCCCTGCAATGCTACTCCCGGGTGGCCCTGCTGCGCATCCGGAGGGCGACTTGTGCTCACTCGTGGTGCATGGAGTGCTGTATCGGGGCGCCTGGCTGCGGCCGCAGTGGGAGCCCAGACACAAGGAGCTCAAGGGCAACGAACCAGTGATGTGATATCTGCGCCGAACCGTGCCGAAAGGTAAATCCTGCTACATCCTTCTTCATTTCAAGCAATCTGCGCCAATCTTGTGCCGAAGCTTCGTTTCGCCGGGTTTCTGCAATGTGTTGGCTCTGGTGGGAGGAGTCCTTTACGCCACGGGCGTTGAAGGCATCTTTTACGTAAAATGAAGTGGAAGGAAGGTTTTACATAAAATGTGCTGAGTGCCTTCTGCATGACTGCCTTTCAACGACTGCCTTTCATTTTGCAGAGCCTGCGCTTCTTAAGCCCACAGCTGAGGAAAGAAAAGTCCTCTAGAGCTCATTTTAGGGTGCTGCAAGTGATCTAACCGATGAATTGACTTTGATGGATGAATACATGCTCGTCCAGCTTGAACATGTTGATCAGATCCGTCTACACGAATTAACGAGTATTGGCAGCAGAGTTTTGAGAAGGAGGAAGCTAACAACAAAACCAAATTCCCTCTCTTGGCTTGGCTAGTGAAGGCATTGCTGTGCATTCCACATAGAAAAGCGGTTGGGGAAATGGGCTTCAATAAGAACTGCCGGCACCTTAATGAAAGGGCTCAGTGTGCGATACAAACTGTTCATGGCATCAGGCACATTGTTTCGTTCTTCAAGCGCTTTGACGGAGATGCAAGTCGCTTCAATGTGACACCAGAGGTTTTGAGAGCAGTACAAACATCGAGAAAAGACTGCCAAGAGCTCATTGCGGCTGAAAAGCTCAGGCAGCTAAGCAGTGGTGTCTTGACCCAGCCAAGGCTGGTCCTAGTCATGATGCCCGAGACAGGCTCCAGCAAGAAGTGGAGACCACAAAAATAACATGGTGGCGAATACGGAGCATCTAATTAGCCTCGACATAAAGTCCAAGAGCTTCAGGTATGTCGAAAGTGGGCAGTCTCTTTTACCTGAGGGTAAAGCTAGAATGGTGGCAGCACTGGACAAAATGGCACAAAAAACAACTTTGGACCTGTCACGATAGTTCTACTTTCATGCATATTTAACCAGAGAAACGTGGGTTTAGCACAAGTGTCTGTTTTGTTTCGTTTCATTTTCTGCTTACTTAAACAAGCTCAAAGGTGTTTTCAGGGAATCTAGTCATATTGTGTTTTATTGCCATGTAGTCCTTTTAGCTTCAGGATGTTGTTTTCGTGTACATCAAACTGTCCACTAAGTGACTGTGTTTCGTTCATTCTGGTTTCATGAAAAGTTCTGTAGCCTACCGAATTGAATGCTACCCCGATAGTCGTTTTTTAAATGAAAGTCAAGTTCCTTCATGATATGTTGGCTCATGTGGTGTATGTACACATCGCATGAACTCTTTTGGTGCTTGACCTGAGGCATTTCATAGTCACTGCTAAAAGACGTTTGTGTGGCAGAAACTCGTCTGTACCGAAGGCATTTTACTTGTTTAAACATTTCTGTGTGCCCAGGATGCTGCTTTTGGGGCTCCTCTTAGTTGTTTTCCTCCCCTTCCAGCAGCTCTCAGCCGTCCTGTGCCCCATGTGGGTTCCAAGCAGAGAAACACCACCTGGAGGTGGCTGACAGCCCTGCCTGCTGGCCATGGAGAGTGGCCAGATTTAACAACAGGGAGGCGAGCTGCTGGCCGCACGGCGGAATCTTCGGCTGCTGGACCAGCTGCTGTTGCTGCCGGGCTGTGCCAGGGAGCGGGACAAAGTCCACAAGGTCCTGGGCTCCTACCTGGATGCCTCAGGAGCCATCCCCACGCCTCGCCTCCCAGCCCGGTTGATTTGGAACAACATTGAGGAACTGAGGGTTTGTTTGTTTGTTATCTTCTCTTGTGCATGTGTGTGTGCGTCTTTTTTAATACCCCTTTTTAAGCGTCACTAAGTGATTTGTAAATATTGCAGGAATACTAGTGCGAATTGTAGTCTGGAGTCTCTAGGCCATATTTTCACCACTCGCGGCATTTACGTGAATTTATTCGGTAGAAATAATCAATTCAAAAATGCGGCCTTCCTCCGCATCCTTCTTGCTGATTTCCTGACATTTTGTGTGACATCAAAACAAGAAGGTTTGGCTGCACTACTGTGCGGCTCGTCGACCCTCCGACAGAGTCAGTCGGTCCAGCGTATAGTCTTCTGGCCGCCAGCGGGTCGTCTTAATTTGTTTGCTCAGTTGAAACTAAGCCATGACCCGTTTGTGCCTGGAAATATCTGTCTTAAAGACTGTATTCTGTTTTAACTCACTCCACACATGCGACGCTCCGCTGACTGGTACGCTAGTGAAAAAAAATCAAAGGCCAATTGAAGGTGGGAGAAGCTTTATCAAAGTTAATAAATGTACAAAAAAGAAAACTGCACATAAAACAAGGACACAAGAGAAGACAAATAGACACATAGGGTGCAGACTAGCATGTGATTTTTTATTTTAGTGAAAAACACATCATGAAGGAAACTGCGGTAACCTAGTGCACAGAACAAAGGTAAACAACCAAAACCACAGCCAAAAGACTGAGCGCAACACGGGGGGCAAAGAACCCTACACTAGGCATGTGCAATCGCTTCGCACATAAACAAACAAGGTGAGGGCCGGGGTAGTCCAAGGACACTAAAAATCACCCCCAAGAGTCCCGTTACGATACGCGATCTCGGTGCTTAGTAGGGACACTGGCGGTGAACTGACGCAATCTTCGCCTTGATTTTCAGAATCACGTACGCTTCAAAAATCTCCTTGCTGCACGCACCCCTGTAACGCTTTGTCACTTTGCATGCTTTGAGGCATGGCGCACAGACTTTGCAGTCTTTACAGTTGGTGGCCAGGTTGCTGCCGGTAAAAGTGCGGAGGCTGTCGGCGTGTACCCTCAGTAAATCATTAATGAATCGGCCCATTTGGCCAATGTACGATCACCCACAAGACAAGGGTGTCTCGTAGACGACGCAGCTTGACAGTTAAAAAAGCAAGGCTAAAATGGGGGCTAGTTGGTTATACATCTTGAATCGCGCTGTTCTAAAACTTAGACAAGGGAAGAGCACACAAGGACGGGGCAAAGCGCGAGTCCCGTCCTTGTGTGCTCTTCCCTTGTCTAAGTTTTAAAACCGCGCGGTTCAAGAAGAGTTACAAAGCGCTTCTCGTGTCTTTTCCGGCACCCCGCATGTCTATTTTATTCAGAGTTTACACGCTTACACAACTTGTGTAGCTTGTTAGGTGCTGAAAAAACAACACGAACCCCCACCTTTTCCTTAGCTTTCTTGATCCTGTACCCAACATTGTGGACGTAAGATAAAACGGCCATCTTGTCGCCCTTGTCCCGTTCACACGTCGTCTTCTTGGTGCGTGACTCGACAAGAAGCTTCTCGCCAACTGCCAAGATAAGGTCGCAAGGAAACCCTGCTTCCTTCAGTCGCTCCACCTGAGAACAGAAACTCGCCTCAGCTTGGTGTGTGCACGGGCGCTGCAGCGCATTCCCGAGAGCTGACGTGAAGTGAAGCAGTCCTTTTTGGATCGAGGGGAATAGATCCAACACACATGGTCACAGTTCACCTTGGGCTCCATATCCAAAAACTGCATCAATCCCCCGACCGGTGCTTCTATTGTTTACGAAAAGACATTGAGGGTGGAGCGAAAGAGTTCAAAACACTTCTTCAACTTGATGTGTAGTGCCCTCTGGATTGAGCTGCTACAGCACTAGGAAGTCGTCAACGAAGCGGAAAATCCTAATGACGTTAGTGCGGAGCAACGGAAGCAACTGACGAAGTTGTCGAAACGTGCGCGCAGGAGGTGACTGAATATTGGGGCAAGACACGACCCTATACATACGCCGTCCTTAGGAACATAGGAACGACTACACACCCCTTGAATTGGCTCAGCTGGTTGGGCCGCTGGCACCGTCGTCACAACCGCCGGTTGTGCCGAATCTTTCATACGGAGGCCCGAAGGATTTGGCACAACCGGCGGTTGTGACTCTGCGACGGTGCCAGCGGCCCAACCAGCTGAGCCAATTCAAGGGGTGTGTAGTCGTTCCTATGTTCCTAAGGACGGCGTATGTATAGGGTCGTGTCTTGCCCCAATATTCAGTCACCTCCTGCGCGCACGTTTCGACAACTTCGTCAGTTGCTTCCGTTGCTCCGCACTAACGTCATTAGGATTTTCCGCTTCGTTGACGACTTCCTAGTGCTGTAGCAGCTCAATCCAGAGGGCACTACACATCAAGTTGAAGAAGTGTTTTGAACTCTTTCGCTCCACCCTCAATGTCTTTTCGTAAACAATAGAAGCACCGGTCGGGGGATTGATGCAGTTTTTGGATATGGAGCCCAAGGTGAACTGTGACCATGTGTGTTGGATCTATTCCCCTCGATCCAAAAAGGACTGCTTCACTTCACGTCAGCTCTCGGGAATGCGCTGCAGCGCTCGTGCACACACCAAGCTGAGGCGAGTTTCTGTTCTCAGGTGGAGCGACTGAAGGAAGCAGGGTTTCCTTGCGACCTTATCTTGGCAGTTGGCGAGAAGCTTCTTGTCGAGTCACGCACCAAGAAGACTACGTGTGAACGGGGCAAGGGCGACAAGACGGCCGTTTTACCTTACGTTCATAATGTTGGGAACAGGATCAAGAAAGCTAGGGAAAAGGTGGGGGTTAGTGTTGTTTTTTCGGCACCTAACAAGCTACACAAGTTGTGTCAGCATGTAAACACCGAAGAAAATAGACATGCGGGGTGCTGGAAAAGACATGAGAAGTGCTTTTTTAACTGTCAAGCATGCGTCGTCTACAAAACCCCCTTGTCCAGTGGATGATCGCACATTGTCTAAACGGGCCGATGCATTAATGATCGACTGAGGGTACACGCCGACAGCCTCCGCACTTTTACTGGCAGCAACCTGGCCACCCACTGTAAAGAACTGCAAAGGCTGTGCGCCACGCCTCGAAGCACGCGAATTTACAAAGCATTACAGGGGTGCGCGCAGGAGGGAGATTTTTGCAGTACGCGATTCTGAAAAAAAGGGCGAAGATTGCGTCAGTTCACCGTCGGTGTCTCTACTAAGCACCGAGATTGCGTTTCGTGACTGGACTTTTGGGTGTGATTTGGTTGTTCATCTTAGTCCTGTGCCCTAGGTTATCGCACATGTGTAGATCGCAGTTTCCTTCATGATGTGTTTTTCACTCAAATAAAAAATCACTTGCTAGTCTGCGCCCTGTGTGTCTAGTCTTCTCTTGTGTCCTCGTTTTAATCGCAGTTTTCTTTTTCGGAATGTACCAACTAGCCCAAGCTTGCATTCTATTCTACTTAATATAGGTACTAAGAAAATAAGGTCAACCGAAACTTACCATACAGGGAAAAATCAGGGTGCATGAAGCGCTTTTTTGTGTTGGGTGAACTAGCACAGCAGTCACCAGCACGATCACACATCTATGAACGCTTTTCTGCTAAAGGAATGCAGTCACTAAAGGTGAGGTATTTGTGAAAATTTGAGGGATGCTTACTGCAGAAGCGCTATTCAAGAAATAGTCGTCTGGGCTGCTTGGAATGCCGAACCTAGATAAAAATGTGAACTGGGTATACATTATATACATTATACTTATGCCCTTGCCAACACTGGCTTATGGCGGAGTGATCTGGAGCACTAGGTATATTGTTATGCAATTCGCAAGCTCAAATCCCATAGCACTAAGTGGTTTATTTGTTTTTGGGCGGTATTTTCTATACTAAATTCACAATATTGGCGCTGTTTCTGTAAATCTGGCAAAACTTTGTCGTTTCTGTGAACCTAGCAAAACTTAAGGGTGTGCAAATTATGCGAGCAAATACGGTATTTTACAGAACCGAAATAAACTGGTTTGAATTCTAATCTTGGACATCGTCCAATTACGTAGTAACTTGTATGAACGTCACTGCTTTAGTTGCTGTGGCTGCCTAAGACCGCGCATAGCAGTTTTTCCCCTTTCAGGCCTCATAAAATAAATACCGCCTTATCGACAGGATAAACGATGAAAAGTGTGTTTATTTGAGCCATTATACGCAGTTCAAACAAAAAAGACAGGAGCTTGACAAGTTCACTTCGGTGTCCTTTTAATACCCTACAACCCGCCGTCAGTGGCTAAGGCATTCAGCTGAGCCTGAGGTCGCAGGTTCGCTTCTCAATTGTGGCGGCCGCTTTTCTGATGGAGGTCGAAAGCAAAAATGCCCTTGTGCTCGAGATCCCGTGCAGGTGGTCAAAATGTTAATCTGGGGCCCTCCACTATGGCGCACCTCATCGCCTGTGTAGCGTCGGCGCGTAAAACATAATACCCCCTCGTGCCTTTGTCTCCTCTCTATCTGCCTGTCATGCCCTCCCCCACTCCCCACACGAGTGGACATACTGGTGTCCATCCCTAGTGTGGCAATTTACAGCTGCTGGTGCACATTCCTTTCTGCCTTCCTGGAAATTCATTCATTTTGGTAAAGGATAAAAATTACTGCAGCCTTAATTCTTATACTTGCTTTCTGGCACCTATACCCATCAATAATACAGTCGAACCCCACTACAACGAACTCCGCTTCAACGAAATTTCCGTTTCCACGAAAAATTTCCAATTCCCCATCAGTTAGCCAGAGAAGTCAGTGCAACACAGTCCTCGCCCCAACGAACCATTTGTCTAGCTTGCTTTCGCATCAACGAAATTTAATAAGTAGCTGTCTGATACCTTTCACTGCTCACTACTGGTACACATTGTAAGTGACACAGTGCCTTGTGTTCTACCCAGGCATCCTGCTGGCACGGGCAACACGGCTGGAGGCAAGAAGCAAGGACACTCAGCTTCATGGGAACAAGTCAGACTGCTGATGACTGCCGCATGAAGCTATCATCCCTGTTTACAAGTATATAGCGGGTTGACGGTTACCTTTTTTTGTGAGAGCTTTCTCCTGTAATTCCTTCTACTTTAATGCATATACCTAATGTTGCACTACAAATAAAGCTTGGTTTTCAAAAGATTACAGGTTGATTTTATCATTTTGTACACAGGACACAAAACATGTGAAATGAGACCTAGCTGGAATCAAGCAACTCTATTCTTAAGAGTTTATGCGAATACCTCCTATTTATGTTGTGCTAACACCACCTTCAGTTGTGCTGCCCGCTTGATGCTTTCTCTGTTCACACAGGCCGGTTGTGGATGTTGCTGCCAGCTGTCAACAATTAACACACCCAGTGGTTGCTTCCAGAACAGTCGGCAATGACCAGCCCTTCTCCGATTAAGTATCTTTTAAACTGCGTGCCAGTTTAAGCAAAGATATTTATTCGGAGAACAGCGGGCAGTCGAGTCGGTGTTCCAAAAGCAGCTGCTGGGTGCGTCAGTTGTGGGGACAGCTCGTAGCGATATTTCAGGCTAGCCTGTGTGTACAGAGAAGGAATTTAGTGGGTGCCACGAAGGAACCCCTGAGTAAACGTGGATAACGTAATTCCTGAAACCTCTTGAAAAGGTCTTAAAACTCCTTGAAAAGAAGTTGTATAGACGTCAACAAGAAGGTGCTGAGACATCCTACAAGAAGTCCTGTAGATGTCTTGCAAGCACCCAGATAGACGGCTATAAGCGTCGCGTTAGCACAGCTACAAGACTTCTTCAGGACGGCTTTTATAAATAACTTCTTCGCCAAGATGTCTCTAAGCAGTTCGAATCGTCTTGTGTAGATGTCTTTTAGATTTACAATAGCCCTTTTTGCGTTTCATGGGCATAGACACGTCTCTTGGAGCGCCGGCTCGGCAAACGGATTTATCGCCGTAAACGGGCCCCCTGATAGCCTCTGTTGCTGATGTTCACGACGCGGTCACGCTGCGCCGCTCACTAGCACCTGCTCAGAGTGCGCGTAAGTCGTAGTCACGGTTTCGGGGTAGAGAGCTGGCGGCGCAGGAGGAATGAGCCGCGGCAGCAACACCCGTGCTCAGAGGTTCCAGCGTGTGCCAGCTACCAGTTGCGCCTGAAGCTTCTGCTTCTCTCGGCACGGGGAACGGTTTGGCGGTGGTCCAACACAGCGACCACACCGCGGGCGGCGGCATGGAAAACTGCTTTAGCGGTGTAAATGGGCCCTCCCGATAGCCTCCGTTGCTGATGCCCACGACGCGGTCCCGCAGTGCTGCTATCAGCTCACTAGCACCTGCTAAGGGCGCGCGTAAGACCTCGCCCCTATTTCGGGGTAGAGAGCTGGCTGCGCAGAAGAAATGAGCCTCCGCAGCAACAAGCGAGCTCGGAGGTTGCTGCGCGAACCGGCTACCGTCTGCGCCTGACGCCTAATGCTTCCATTTGCGCGGGGAATGGTTTGGCGGCGCACCGACACAGCGACCTCGTTGCAAGGGGCGGTTCGGAAAAAGGCTTTAGCAGCGTAAACGGGCCCTCTCGTCTGCCTCCGTTGCTGATGTCCACTGCGTAGTCACGATCTATATGTATGTCAATATGTGGAGTTCTGAAATAGCCCGCCCTACAGCTACTGTGTTCCCATCTCCCTTTCCTGAGGAAGAGCAAGAATAAACGTCTCTCAAAAACAGTCAGCCCTGGGGAAGAGTCCTCATTCCAGGACCTCTTGAGTCCGTCCGGCTTCTTGGGCTCTCTGCACCAGCCAAAGCTGGTCGTCAGGATCCGAGCTGGACAGTACTCTCTCCCAGTGCTCAATGGAGGGTAAGGGCAGGGGGGGGGTAGGTGGGGGTTCTTATCACAGCTCCACATGATATGGTAGACGGTGCCCGGATCCCTTTTCTGAAATATCCCGCACCAGCACTACTGGAGTATTCACTTCAGATATCGCAATCCTTTCTCTATCTCCTATCAATATTTGACGCCATGTCTGTGCCCTCATTGGTCGGTTAACGCAACTCTACAATCCAAACACATCTCAGGAAACACCGCTCACCCTCTTACGCAAGAGACGAAGTAGTATATATATGAGAGGAGCTAGTGTGAAATTCAGTCCTTTCCTGTGGAGGAAACCATCATGGAGAATTATGGGACCCCCGAACAACACCTTGGGCTGTCCTCGAATTCATCGTGTTGCTCATCATGCTGCTTGTCTGTCTCGTGTTCTGATTGGGAGACTGAACAAGCGACCGAAGGTCACACCAGTGACGTAGAGGAGGCCAAGGGAGAAGAGGATAAACTGAATTCATTGATCCTGGATCGAGAAGAGCCACCTCTTCCGACAGAGACGAAACATAAGTGCTTCAGAACGAAAAGGAGCTCCCCGCATCCTCGCCCAGAAAAGGATAAAGAAGCTGAGGAAGGCGACGTTGACAAATATGAGGAAAGACGATACTTGGAACCCGATCGAAAAAGGCAAGCCATTGATCTTCGAATCGAAAAACTTCCTCGACAAAAAAGTAGAAAAATGGGGATAGAGAGCCACACTGTTTTCGAAACTCATCGAGTACATAAAAGATCATCGCTTTCTCCATCAACGTTTCATTCTCGGCACCCATCTGTGATTGAGGCATTTTCAGTTTGTGAGCGTCCTCGTCCTCATCCACCCGTGATGCCCGAAGAGAAGTGCAATCGTCCGCCAGCTCCTCGGCCTGAACTTGCCCATGACCACCCCGAGCTTCTTGCGCTCAACGATTTCAACGAAGCCATCTTTGATCCGCTCCGGAAGGGTGTGCGAGGTGGAGACCTGACTGTGCGTGAGGCGTTGCGAAGGATTAAGGAAGTCGGTGCATCAGAAGATCTGCTTCTGGAAGACGTCAGAGGAGGACAGGAAGAGAATGCAAGCTTTACTAGGTTTCGCTCAGCTCGGTATAAGCCTAGATATAAAAATTACAGACCATCTCCTTGCGATGGCCCGCCAGTTCCTCCGCCTGCTAGACGAGATAGAAGGGCAGGAAGAGGAGGACATTGAGGTAGATTCAAATACAAGAATGAATCGCAAACCCTTTATCTGAACGAATAAAGATTAAACTCATGTCGTTATCATGCTTCTGGTCGCGTCTTTTTGTCTTTTTTGCAAATTGCTGAAGTGTGTGAGGGAGACATTTCAATTTAACGCCAATTTGACCATGCTCTGTTGTGCATTCATTTAGTGAATCATGAAAAAACGAGTTCATGGTAAGGAGTCGTCCTCAGATTTTTTCAGTGTAAAACTTGAGCAGGTCGTGATACGGAGAAGACTGGAATATATTTATCTTATGTCCGGTCTCTTCTATGATTGCTCTGCGTTATTGAAATATATTTTATTATAGTGTCGTAGGCCACTTTTCTGAACCCACAAATACTAGTGAAACAGTCCTGCACGCACAATAGGTCAGATGGTGACAGCTCAACTCGAGAAAGCAGGTTGTAATTCCCTTTACAATGATGAGTGCGCTTTATAAACTCGTAAAGTCGGCTTCAAGTTGAGCCTAATTCCACACCACACAGGGTCACGGCAAACACACAGGGAAAAAAGAGAAAAGGTCGCAATGAAACGAAAAATAACCGGAGGTGCTGCCACTGTGGAACAGATATGAGCGCCTCAACATTTCTCCAACAGTTCAGTAGCGTCGTTAGGCGTGCGGGAGAGTCATGCAGAAAAGGTGGAGCTACCAGGGTAGCTTGTGTTGCGGCGACGAGGAGTCCACGGCGGAACATGTAGCTTTGGGTCTCACGAACGCGGTCTTGTGCAAGAGTGCCTCCGAAACTGCCGCAGAAACTGGCGAGGGGGCCTGGCGCACCAAGGCATCCCGCAGCTATGCACCAGCTGGAAGAATTTTAATATCAAAATTACTGCCTTCTGGAGGCTGAGCTGCCGATTGAGAGCTATTTTCGAAAAGGCGAACGTGATAATGCAGTCGTTCAGCTCTTCGGGTTGACTCAAACTGATATCCTAGTCGCAAGCCGCTAGGGAATGCCAGCTGTTGAAAAGTACGCGATAACGGCCGTAACGGCGCCGCTGAGAAGAGGAGCTGGCAGTCCTGCGAAAGCGAAACGGCAGCGAATGCTTTCTCGTTCCGCTTTCCCCTGTGCGAATATGTTAACCCTGCAGCGTATTGCGTTTTCCTGCAAACCTCTCCGGAACTATTAGTATATTTTTGCTTGGCCTTATCTTAGCGCGGCTTGTCTTACTGGGAGATTGTAGTGCGCTCAATGGAAAAAGCATGTATCAAATATGCAGGAGCTTGACCAAGCGCGCGAGAGAAAACGTGTTTCTATTCCCAGCGCCACTATCTATAGACAACTGCTGCTTGCCAATACTGCGACCTTTCGCAAGTCAACCACCTTTGGGGGATAAAAACCACACAAACGGCACCATGGTTGTCTCCTCTACCGGGTATGCGCCGAAGGAAACTGTCCAGGGAACGGCCTGTATCAATGTTCGACTGTTTCGTGGTGTAACCGAACAAACACGTGTTACACTTAGCCAGCGTGTGCTGCCTGCCGGTCCCGAGATATACAAAATAAAGAATACAGGGCGTGTTTTGAAATACCTAACCTAACCACACCTGACCTAACACAACCCAAACCATTTTGGGTGCCACGCGCATTTGTCCGCCGCTCGTTCTCAGCGATCGTGGTGCTGATAGTGGTGATGGGCACTCTTTCCCTTTACGACGTTGCTGGAGAGGTGTCACAATCCGACAAAACCATGTTGCGGCGAAACGATCTTTGTTGCGGTCTCGCTTGCCCCGATCAGCTTAGGTATGTCAAAGGAGTGGTGCACGCAATGAACAACCGGGATTATTCC
This sequence comes from Haemaphysalis longicornis, assembly GCF_048455015.1. Lineage (NCBI taxonomy): Eukaryota > Metazoa > Arthropoda > Arachnida > Ixodida > Ixodidae > Haemaphysalis > Haemaphysalis longicornis. Next base: position 39,672,884 of record NW_027526385.1, on the reverse strand, counting down.
TGTGGCTTTGTTGTTTGCGTTACCATCGGGCAATTTATTTTTCAACGAACTTGTACCGTCACCCAGGAGCTTGTTCTCTACAGAGTTAACAAGTTGAAGCAGATGCCTGGCCTTGTCTAGAAGGTATTTACGCCCTAAAACTATGCTCGCCTTCGTCTGCTTTGTGCGTTCTCTGCGTGTTTATTTTTGTGTGTGGCACTTAGGCACCCGCTCCTGTGGTTGCGCGGGTCCACCGTCCCTAGTTGTTACTGGGCGAACTAAGGGGACACAGAAGAATAAGGAGATAGAACAAGCAGGAAGGCGGAGGAAAAGTATTGCGAAAGTGTTAGTTGAAAGCGCTGTTAGATGAAACCCAGAAATGAGAAAGCTTTAGCTGACCGTTTTTGACGATCCGCTATGCTTCTTATGGCCCGCTCAGCAAAACCGCATCGTAAGCACCATAGTGGCTTTTTAGCTATGCGATGACCTTCTCTCTGTCGACTGGAAATCATTCGTGCCACTGGTTGTGTGCTGTGCGTGTGTAAACCAAAATTTCATCCCAAAGTTACGATAAGGATGGCAATTTTGGTCACTCAAAAAGCAAAATTCCTGTTTTATGCCTTATTTCGCCTTTTTAATATATTGTATTCGCTAGTACGGTGCAATGGTCCTAACAAATTTAAGAGAAGCTGTTCGATGTTGGAATAGCCAAGATAAGGCTGTCTTTCTTGGCGCTGCGTAAAAATAAGCTGGTGCTTTGGCCGAAATTTTTCGCTTCCGTTCTGCTGCTAGTTGAGCTGTGTGGTGCCTTTGCTTATTCGGAAGCGCTTTCGCGGTTCTTCGCTTTTGGTTCGACTGAAGAAACAGAGTTAGCCGTAGCACGCTCACCTCGCGGGAGGCAGTGTTGTGGGAATTTCGTGCGGTAGCGTAAGCTTCCACAACTGTCCGCTAAGAGCTCCGGGTAACGGAGCGGGGCCCCGCGCCGGTATCACCTGTAGCCCGTAGTACGTTACTCATGCGGAATAGCCCTCCCGCTAGTTATCGGGGAGGAGCGGACCATCAAAAAGGGCCAGCTGAAACTGTCTATTCTCTCCGGTGGTGATGCGCTACCAGATAACCCAGAGAACGGTAAAGCCACCAAAGAAAGAGCGGGGGATGAAAGTTGACGAAATGCTCAACAGATAGTCTCTCCCTGGGACGTTCTACGAGACAAGGCCGTTGTATATCGCGCGCCTTCCCTCATGCGGCGATTACTTCGTCAAACGCAGCACATATACACCGTCACCTAAAGACTGCTGTTCGTCCTGCGCACCAATTTCACGTTAAGGAGTATAATACGTCACCGCATTTTTTCTCCTTTTTCTTGTTTTTGGTATTTAGTGGTGTCTGGTACTAGGTGACAGAGTGCCATCGGTTACTACCTTTTATTTTGTGTACGCACGAGTAGCAATCACACGAGAGACGGTTATATGCTCTGGTGGAATATGTTCTTGATGATTTGCGCACGTTTTGTGTATGAATATGTGGCGCTTTTAATAAAGGTTTATTGGAAGAAGCGCTGCTCCCTTTTGTCGTTCTTCCGCCTTTGTGTAGTTTTGCGCTTTTATCGTCTATCCTAAAATCTCCGAATCTGCTTTGGAATGTACCCTACGTGCGAATATGCCGAACAGAGTTTCGGAGCCACGTTTGTCATTACTTTCCGAACGTAAGCTGCAAACATAGTCTCCGTAAGTACAGTCAGGGACAAATAAAACGCGAACACAAAAATGCGAACAAGAACAAACAACAAGCGAGATTTCTTTCTATGTTAGTAAAATGGAGGCGTAGCCTAATTACAGTAAGAAAGCTTGGAACTGTGGCTTTCAAAAACATCAATAGCGAAGCGGTACTAGAGCTTCACGAATTTTACGTACTATGCTTGAAAAAAATTTCTGAGAAACTTCGCTATCGAAGTTCTCGGAAAAAAAGTCTGAGAACAAGCCCTGACGGCTATTTCTGAATAAGGCCTAATCTGCTTGATATTTATTTCCGAACTCGTTATCTTGGATTTCGTTTCGAACGTGTGTTGGGAACAAAAAGTCCGAGCAAAATGTCCAAAGTAAATACCCGCCGAAGTACCCGAGAACAATCTCAGAACGTAATTTCTGGACAAAATCCTCGAATGTAAATGCGAATGTAAGATCCTTACCGATTCTCAGAACAGAATTCCGGGCAGAAGTTTCCATACGCACTTTCTGTCCATAAGCCCCAGAACAAAATACCCGAACTAAATATCCACAGGAATGCAGAAAAAATCTCCGAAGGAAATTTTCGAACGATATCCCAGAAGAAAATTTGCCACATGATTCCCGAAAGTAAGATATGAAGGAAATCTCCAAACGTGTTCTCCGGACATGTGTTCTACGCACGTTTCTTCAGACTTCGAAAATATACGTAGTTTTCGAACGTAAGTTTTGAACAAAATCTTCGGACGTAATTTCCGAACGAAATATCGGAACGAAATTTCCGGACATACTTTCCAAACGCAAACTTTTAGGCGAAATCTCCAAATATACTTTCCGATCGAACTTAAGCTTCGAACGAAATCTGCAACCGTATACTCTCAACGAAATATCTTAACCGACCGTTATTTCCGAACAAAATGCCCCGAAGCGTACTTCCGCAACGTTAGTTCCCGACATCATTTCCGAACAAAATCCTTGAATGTACTTTCCGAACATAACCTACGAACGAAATGTCTGATCAAAATATTCGAACGTAATTTCCAAATGTATGCGTGAAGCGAAGTCTCGGAAGGTAATTTTTGTTAGTATGATGGTGATCGCGAAGTACCGCCTACGTGCTTGCCCGGTAATACGGTTGGTACAAGGAAAGAAAAAAGAAAGCAATGCGGTCGTCATTTTCTCAAGCCGAAACAGAAAGCAGGCGATAAAGGTATTAGAGGGAAATAAAGGAAGAGAAAGCTTAGAATACTTTAGTGTGGGAGAAAAGCCGATGATTGACGAACGAAATTTTGGAACCACGTTTTCCATTGCACTCACCGTACATTATCTGCAGGCAGAGTTCCAAAAAGTACAGTCAAGGACAAACGAAACGTTAACACAGAAATACGAACCAGAACAAACTACCTGCGGGATTTGTTTCCATGTTTGTAAAATGGACGCGTAGCTTAAATGCAGTAAGAAAGCTTTGAACTGGGGCTTTCTAATTCATCAGTAGCAAGGCGTAACTGGAACTTCAGGAATTTTCAAACTATGCTGGAACAAAATCTTCAAGAAAATATTCTACCGAAATTCTCGAGCTTACCGTCGGGTAACAAGCCCTGACCGCTATTTCCAAATTAAACCTGTGAACAAAATCTTCCAGACATTTATTTACAACCACGTTGTCTTGGATTTCTTTTCGAATGTATGTTCGGAACAAAAGGTCTGAGCAGAATGTCCGAACGAAATACCAGCCGAAGTACCCGAGAACGACCGCCGAACGTAATTTCTGGACACAATCTTCAAATGTAAACCCGAATATAAGTTACTTATGATTCTCAGAATGGAATTCCTGACAAAATTTTGTATACGCACTTTCTGACCATCAGCCCCGAACAAAATCTCTGAACAAAATATCCACATGGGTCCTGAAAAAATCTCCGAAGGTAATTTTTGAACGATATCCCAGAAGCAAATCTGCCAGATGATTTCGAAACGTAAAATATGGACGAAATCTCCGAATATGTTCTTCTGATATTTCTCCACGTCCGGAGGACGTTTCTTCAGACGTAAGCTTTGAACAAAATCTTCGGACGTTATTTCCGAACCAAATATCGGAACAAAATTTCCGGATGTACTTTCCTAATGCAAACTTCAAGTGAAATCTCCAAATATACTTTCCGATCGAACTTAAGCTTCGAACGAAATCTCCGACCGTAAACTCAAAGAAACATCCGAATGTAAGCTCCGACCATTATTTCCGAACAAAATCAACCGAAGCGTGCTTCCGCAACGTTAACTCTCAACATAATTTCCGAACAAACTCTCCGAACGTACTTTCCGAACATAACGTATGAACGAAATGTCCAATCAAACTATCCGAACGTAATTTCCACATGTATGCGTGAACCAAATTCTCGGAACGTAATTTTTGGAAGTATGGCGGTGATGGCGAAGTATTGCCTACGTGATTGCGCGGTTATACGGTTATGAATGCCGTCGTCATCTGCTCAAGTGGAATGAGAAAGCATGAAGTAAAGGTATTAGAGGGAGATGAGGTAAGAGGATTCTTGGAATGCTTAAGTGTGGAAAGAAAGCTGATGATTAAGGATGAAACGATAAATTTCCTAATTAAAAAATTTGTTCCTTTTTGCGTGCAATACTACTAGTGTGAGTCACCTCCGAAGGCAGGTTGATGCCATACGGCACTGGCGTTTTGCTTGTATAGCTTCCAAGTTCGTATGTTACTCGAAGGCACCACGTCAGGAGTAAGTCGGGCAAAGCAAAAATGCTTCATAAGAGCTAAGAATGTGTAAAGCTCTTTGAAGTGTCCAAGCAATAAATAAGATACTTAAATTTGAGCAAATACGTTCTAATGCCAAGCAAACCATCGATTTTACATGAGTAAATCCAGAAGCTTCGCATCATGTCTTCATGGAACGTGGCGAGGCTCGTACAGTTTTCCTACAGGTAACGACTTCAGCTTCCACGAAACGAAGAACAACACCACTTGATCACAGAGCGTAAGCACTGTGAACGCGAACAGCAACGCTGTCTGAGGAAAATGAGTTTTTATAATGCGGAACACCAGAGTTTTTCATTGCTTTACCAATAGCACCATTACAACACCTGGTGTGACTACCGCAATCGCCGATATAGCGGCAATGCAGCTAGAAATGCTAGCCACCGCTGATGCGAAAGTAAAGCTGCAGAGAAAGAGCTTGTGCTACGTGTTACGAGACCTTGCTCTCCAACTTCGTGAGCTCGACATCTAGAAATGTACCGGAGTAGAGAACTACAAAAGAACGCTTCTCACAAGAAGTGCCTACGAAGTACAAAGTGCCTCTTTGTACTTCATGGCTCTGCTTCGCAGCTCACCGATTTGAGTCGCCGTCATGGACCTCGATAACTTCAAGAAAATCAACAGCAAACTGACACAATTGGAGGCAGATGAGGTTTTTCTGTGCGTGGGGAGGATGCTCAGAGAAGTTGTGTCCACTCAAACGTATTGTGAAAAAGTGGTTGCGGGGCATGTCGGAGGTGACGAGTTTATGTTTACCATCCTTGGGCATGACCAATTTACCAGGGATTTCATGAGAAGCTTGTTGGGCAACTTCGAGCATCTTCATCCCGATTTCTGCAAAACCGAAGTCCATGAAACGTTTCAGGAATTTAAGGAAGGCAATGGTTTCAGTGCACCGTTGGGATATCTTCTTGGAAATGGGACGATGATTCTCCAATCGAACGTTCTACCACTTATGTGGCGAAATCCAAGCAAACCAAGATGGAACTTGAAGAGAATTCTCGAAGAGCCAATGAAATTCTCCTGATTGCTAAGGAGAAAAAAACCAGACATCGCGGAGGAAATGTGCAATAATGGAGTGAACTTTGAGAGTGAACAAGTTGAATAGCTAAATACGCTTTTTCGTGCGGAAATAAAAAGAATTTCTGAACCGAATGATGACACAAAACGAAGTTCTGGTTTAAACACGCGTCACAGGAGCTCGAGTGGAATCCATGTGCTTCGTTAGCGTGTGCACGACGTGTAGAAAATGTCTCCCATCAGTGATCGGTCATCAATGCATGGAGAACGAAAACAATGCAATGCTTAGAAAACCATTTGCCCCTGCGGGAAATAACCACGGCGTCTGGCGGTGCAGCAACCCACTCAAACTGGTGAATACGCGACAAATATGGCACAGACACTTGTTGCCACCCTGATTTAAACAGCAGCAGGGTCAGCATGCTACAGGTAACCTGGCTTTAATCGTCCACTCCCCTGGTGAAAAAGCGGTATCGTTCCCGTGCAACAGTGTCTGAGCGTATTCATCGAGGTCTTGTGGCCTTTCTGTGCTGCCTTTATGTTCTGAGCTTACGTTGCGAGCTTGTTCTGCGAGAACATGCTTCGGTGTTTCGTTCAAAAATACGTACGAAGATTTCGTTCAAAGCTTATGATTGAAATTGGCAGCTGGACCCGTTTGGAATATAATGTCAGGCATATTTCCTTCCCAGATGTGTTCCGCAAATGGCGGTCAGATATTTTGTTCGCAGCATACGTGGAAGAAAATGTATTGAGGTGTCGTTGAGGGCTTACTGCCGGAGACTTACTGAAGAAATTTTGGTTAATTTCGTTGTGAGATTCAAAAGGACCAAACCTTTATTAAATACAATCGGTGATTTTGTTCAAAATTATGCTAAGAACTTGTTCTCAGGAGTTTGGACAGGTATTTCGTTCCAAGAGTATGTTGAAAGATTTTGTTAAAGCATAGGTTCGAAAAGTAATCCTGTAATATAGCTTCTGAGATTTATTTAGGATTGTATTTTCGAAATATGGCCAAGCAGATTTTGTTCGGAGATTCAGGTCGGAAATTACGTTATGAGATTCTGGACAAGCATACACTCGGAAAGAAGTTTTGGAGATTTGTTCAAAATTACGTTCGGACGCGACTCTCGGGAATTACATTCCCGCATCTCGTTCAACCATTAGGTGTAAAAATTTTGTTCAAGCATACATTGGAAAAGCGCGCCGGCAGACACCTTCAGAGGGTTCGTTCCCATCATACGTTCGGTAATTATTGTCAAAGAGGTTTCGTTTGGGGAATTCGTTCAGAAATAACGTTCAAAGATTCTGTTCGCTGCGTACGGGCGCAGGTTTCGGTTGGGGATTCCCGCCGGAGCTACGTTGAGAAATCTGCCAGAAATCATCTGCTTATGTTCCGTATGCATTTAGTTACGGAAACTTCGTCTGAAGGATTCCTTCTGAAATTAGGTTAGAACTTCCTTCGAGATTACGTTCGGAGATTTCACTGAAAGAATACTTTTGATAAGAACGTCTACAGAATCCGTTCCGATATTTTGTTCAGAAGATAAGTTTGGAAGCTATTGCTAATATCAATTATTTCGGAGATCTTGTTCTCCGCATCTCAAGCAATTTCGTTCGGTGCTCACGTTTGAAAAATACGTTGAGCAATTTCGATAGAAACTTATAGGCTGAGAGCAGGCGACATTTTTTCGGAAGCTACGTTCCGTTATTTCTTGTGAACATTACGTTTGGAGTTTGCTCTTGGAGATCACGATCAGATTTAGAAAGGAAATTACATTGAGAGATTTTGTTCGACGAATGCGCTCGAAAACAACACTTGAAGAACACGTCTTGAGATTGTGCTGGGATTGTTGGTTCGTACGCAATCACAGGCAGAGCTTATGTGCGGAGTTTACATCCCAAAGGAAAGTTCGCAGATTGAGTTCAAACAATATGTTGTCATCTTACGTTCGGATATATCGTTCAACAATGACGTCTTTAGATTTTCTACGTTACTTACATTCAGACATGACATTTGGGTTTCGTTCGAAAATATTGTTGGGAGCTATCATTCCGAGATATCACTTAGAAAGCACAGCTGCATATCTTTTTTGCAGGTTACTTACGGAAATCACTTTCAGAGATTTCCTTCTAAAATTTGTCTGGATATTTTGGTTGCTGCATATTTTCGGAACGAATATTCTGAGAGTTATTTCGGCAAATAGGTTCATAGCTTATGTGCGGAAAGCACGTTCAGAGATACCGTTCATTAATAACGTTTGGAGCCTATGTTCGTCGGCCTTCTTGGAAAAAGGCGTTTGTAAACTTTCTTCACAGCTTGCGTTTGGAAAGTAAATTCAGGATATATTGTGAAAATGCTTTTACACTTCATATGGAGCTTACGTTCGGAATCATTACTTGGAAGTTTCGATAAGGAGGGACTTTCAAAAAAATGTTTGAAGCTTGTTCAAAATTTCGATGGGGAGTTACATTCGCCGACGAAGTTCAGAACTAAAGTTCGGAGTAAGTGGGCAAATTAATTTGTAAATTACCTCAACACTTCATTTGGAACACACATTTTGCAAACAACCTTTAGAGCTTTTGCTGGAAGTTTCATTAGGAGCTTACATTCATTGGTTACACTAGGTAGCTGCGAACGGAGATGCTTTCGGAAATATCATTCAGAGATATTTTTCTGAAATTAGGTTCGCAAGGTTTCGCTCTCTGCTTACATCCATAGCTTACGTTCAGAAGGTACGTTTGGATATTGCTTTCGGAAATTATGTTCAAAGATTCATTCAGAGCTTACGGTCGAAATACACGTTGAGACATCTCGTTCGTGCCGTACGTTCGAAAAGTACATTCAGAGATTTTCAGAGGTACGTTCGCTAGCAGTAGACAGGAGCAATTCCTCGCCCTGAGCTCGGAGTGGAAAGCGTGCAGTACAGGAGATATCAGCCGCGGCGGCAGGAACAACCGAACTGGGAGGTTCCTGTGCGCGCCCACTATCGGCTGCGCCTGAATCTTTTGCTGCCTCGATGCGGGGGGATGATTTGGCAGCTCGCCCACACACGCTGTGCGCGGTAGATCGGCCAATGGCTTTAGTGGCGTAAACGGACCCTCCCGATAGCCTCTCTTGCTAATGTGTACGACGCGGCCACGCAGTGCAGCTGTCACCGTGCTAGCACCTGCAAGGAGCGCATAAGTCCTCGCCCCGGTCTCGAGGTAGAGAGGGGACGGTGCAGGAGAAATGAGCCGCGGCAGCAACAACAACCGAGATCAGCGGTTGCTGCGTGCGCCAGCTACCGGCTGCGCTTGAAGCTTCTGCTTCCCTCGGCGCGAGGACTGCTTGAAAGCGCGCCCACAAAGCGACCTCGCTCAGCGAGCAGGCGCTGCTCCGAAAACGCCTTTACCGGCGTAAGCGGGCCCTCCCGATAACCTCTATTGCTGATGTCCACGGGGCGGTTACGCTGCGCCGTTACCAGCTCACTGGCACCTATTGGGAGCGCGCGAACACCTTCGCGCCGATTTTGGGGTAGAGAGGCGGCGGCACAGGAGAAACGAGCCGCGACAGCAACAGCAACTGCGCTCGGAGGTTACTGCGCCCGCCGGCAACCGGCTGTACCTGAAGCACCTGCTTCCTTCGGAGCGAGGATGGTTTACCGTCGCACCCACAAAGCGAGCTCGCTTCCGGTGGAGGCTCGGGTAACGGCTTTAGCGCTGTAAATGGGCACTCCTGATAGCCTCTTTCGCTGACGTCCACGATGCGCTCAAGCTGCGCCACTACGAGCTCACTAGCACCTGTGAGGAGAGTGCGTAAATCCTAACCCCGTTTCGACTTATAGAGCCAACGGCGAAGGAGAATGCAGCTGCGCCTCAACAAGAACTGATCTCGCAGGTTGCTGGGCGCCGGCTACAGGCATCGCCTGAACCTTTTCCTTCCGTCGTAGCAGAGTCCTTCAAAGCATTGAAGGACTCTGGTCGTAGTGAGGACGGATTGCCGCCGCACCCACAAAGCGACCTCGCTTCGGGCGCGGCTCGGAAAACTGCTTTAGCGCCGTAAATGGGCCCTTCCGGTAGCATCCGTTGCTGATGACCACGACGCGGTTTCGCAGCGCCGTTGTCAGCTCACTAGCACCAGCAAGGAGCGCACGTAAATCCTCGCCCCGTTATTGGCGCAGGAGAAACGAGCCGCGGCATCAACAACGGAGCTCGGAGGGTGCAGTGCGCACCGTCTACCGGCTGCACCTGAAGCTTCCGTATCTCTCCGCGCTAGAACAGTTTGCCGGCGCGCCCCCAAACCGGGCTCGCTGCGGACGGCAGCTAGGAAAACAACCTAGGCTGCGTAAACGAGCACTCCCGATAGCCTCCGTTGCTGATGTCCATGACGTGGTCACGGAGCGCCGTTGTCAGCTCACTAGCACCTGCTAGGAGTGCGCATAAGTCGTAGCCCCGGTTTCGACGTAGAGAGCTTGCGGCGCAGGTGGAATGAGCCGCGGCAGCAACAACACTCTATCTCGGAGGTTACTGCGCGCGCCGGCTACCGGCTGCACCTGAAGCTTCCGCTTCTCTTTGCGATAGGACAGTTTGCCGGCACGCGTACAAAGCGAGCTCGCTGCGTACGGCGGCTAGGAAATCAACTTTAGCGGCGAAAATGAGCACTCGCGATAGCCTCGGTTGCTGATGTCCACGACGTGGTCTAGCAGCGCCGTTGTCCGCCCACTAGAGCCTGCTTGGAGCGCACGTAAATCTTCGCCCCGATTTTTACGTAGAGAACCGGCGCCGCAGAAGAAATAGCTTGCCGGCGCACCCACAAAGCGAGCTCGCTGCTGACGGCTGCTAGCAAAACTACTTTAACGGCGTAAACGAGCACTCCCGATAGCCTCCGTTGCTGATGTCCACGAAACGGTCACGCAGCGCCGTTGTCAGCTCACTAGCGCCTGCTAGGAGCGCACGTAAATCCTCGCCCCGATTTTTACGTAGAGAGCCGGCGGCGCCAGAGAAACGAGCCGCGGCAGCAACACCAACAACTAAACTAGGAGGGAGCAGCGCGCGCAGGCTATCGGCTGCGCCTGAAGCTTCTGCTTCCCTCGGTGCGGGACAAGGTTTGGGGGCGCGCCAGCAAAGCGGCTGCAGGCAGCGGCTCGGATAACTGCTTTAGGAGCGTTAACGCACCCTCCCCATAGTCTCCACTGCTGATATCAACGACGCGGTCACGCTGCGCTGCTGTCAGCTCACTAGCACCTTCTAGGAGCGCGCGTAAATCCCCGCACCGGTTCGGAATGAGCGAATGAGCCATGGCACAACACACGTGCGCAGAGGTTACTGCGTGTGCGAGCTACCGGATGCGCCTGAAGCTTCTGCTTCTCTTGGCACTAGGACAGTTTGCCGGCGCGCCCACAAAGCGAGCTCGCTGCCGACGGCGGCTAGGAAAACAACTTTACCGGCGTAAACGAGCACTTCCGATAACCTCTGTTCCTGATGTACACGACGCGGTCATGAAACGCCGTTGTCAGCTCACTAGCACATGGTAGGAGCGGACGTAAATCGTCCCCCGGATTTTGCTGTTGAAGCCGGCGACGCAGGAGAAGCGAGCCGCGCAAGCAACAACTCAGCTCGGAGAGTGCAGCGCGCGCCTGCTACCGGCAGCGCCTGAAGTTTTCCCTTCTCTCGGCGCTAGGAGAGCTTGCCGGGGCGCCCATAAAGCGAGCTCGCTGCGGACGGTGGCTAGGAAAACAACTTTAGCGGCGCAAACGAGCACACCCGAAAGTCTCCATTGCAGATGTCCATGACGCGGCCACGCAGCGCGTTTGTCAGCTCACTAGCACCTGCTAGGAACACTCGTAAATCCTCGCCCCGATTTTTACGTAGAGAGCCGGCGGCGCAGGAGAAACGAGCCGCGGCAGCAACAAACACTGTGCACGGAAGGTGCAGCGCGCGCAGGCTACCGGCTGCTCCTAAAGCTGCTGCTTCCCTCGGTGCAGAACAAGGTTTGGGGGCGCGCCAACAAAGCGGCTGCGGGCAGCGGGTCGGATAACGGCTTTAGCTGCGTTAACGCGCCCTCTCTATAGCCTTCGTTGCTGATATCAACGACGCTGTCACGCTGCGCTGCTGTCTGCTCACTAGCACCTTCTAGGAGCGCGCGTTAGTCGTCGCCCCGATTTCAGGGTAGAGAGCTGGCGGCGTATAAGAAATGAGCCACGGCAGCAAGAACAACCGAGCTCGGAGATTGTCCCCGTGCCGGCTACCGGCAGCGTCAGAAGTTTCTGCTTCCCTCGTCGCGAGGGACGGTTTGGCGGCGCGCCCGCACAGCCATCTCGCCGGGAGCGGCCGCTCGGCAAACAGATTAATTGGCGTAAACGGGCCCCCTTGATAGCCTCTGTTGCTGATGTCCGCGACGCAGTCACGCTGCGCTGCTGTCAGCTCTCTAGTACCTGCTAGGAGTACGCGTAAGTCGTATCCCGGGTTTCGGGGTAGAGAGCTGGGTGAGCAGAAGAAATGATCCGCCGCAGCAACAAGCGCAGCAACCAACACAGCGACCTCGGTGCAAGGCAGTGCTCGGAAAAAGGCTTTAGCAGCGTAAACGGGCCCTCTCGTTTGCCTCCGTTCCTGATGTCCACGGCGCTGTCACGATCTACATGTATATCACAATGTGGTGTGCCTGTTGTTCCCTTCCCCCTTTTCTGAAATAGCCCGGCCTACAGAATAGCCCGCACCAGCACTACTGGAGTAATCACTTCAGATTTCGCAATGCTTTCTCTTTCTATCTCGCTCTCAACATCCGAGGCCACGTCTGTGCCATCATTGGTCGGTTAACCCAACTCTACAACCCACACACTTATCAGTAAGCACCGCTTCACCCTCTTACGCAAGAGACGAAGTAGTATATATATGACAGGAGCTAGTGTGAAATTCAGTTGTTTCCTCTGGAGGAAGCCACCATGGAGAAATATGGGACCCTCGAACAACACCTTGGCCTGTCCTCATATTCATCGTGTTGCTCATCATGGTGCTCGCCTGTCTCGTCTGCTGATTCGGAGACTGAAGAAGCGACGGAAGGCCACGCCAGTGACGTACAGGCGGCCAAGGGAGAAGAGGCGGAACTGCATTCATTGATCCTGGGTCGAGAACAGCCACCGGTTCCGGCAGAGACGAAGAATAGGTGCTTCAGCACGACACGGAGCTCCTCGCATCGTCACCCAGAAAAGGATAAAGAAGCTGAGGACGGCGACGTTGACAAATATAAGGAAAGACGAGACTTGGAACCCGATCGAAAAAGGCAAGGCATTGATCTTAGAATCGATCAACTTCCTCGAAAAAAAAATAGAAAATTAGGGATAGAGTGCCGCACTGCCCTCGAAGCTCATCAACTACATAAAAGATCGTCGCTATCTCCTTCAACGTTTCATTCTCGGCACCCATCTGTGCTTGAGGCATTTGCTGTTTGTCAACCGCCTCGTCCTCAACCACCCGTGATGCCCCAAGAGAAGTGCAATCGTCCGCCAGCTCCTCGGCCTAAACTCGCCTATGACAACCGCGAGTATCTTTTGCTCAACGATTTCAACGAAGCCGTGTTTGATCAGCTCTGGAAGGGTGGGCGAGACCTGACTTGGCGTGAGGCGTCGCGAAGGATGAAGAAAGTCGGTGCATCAGAAGATCTGCTTCTGGAAGATGTCAGAGGAGGACAGAAAGAGAATGCAAACTTTACTAGGTTTCGCTCAGCTCGGTATAGGCCTAGATATAAATATTACAGACCATCTCCTTACGATGGCCCGCCAGTTCGTCCGCCTGCTAGACGAGGTAGAAGGCCAGGAAGAGGAGGACATTGAGGTAGATTCAAATACAAGAATGAATCGCAAACCCTGTATGTGAACAAATAAATATTGAACTCTTGTGGTTATCATGGTTCTTGTCGCGTCTTTTTTTCTTTTTTGCAATTTTTTGCAAACGCGCGTGGCCCATTTGGTGGCCACGCGCGTTTGTCAAACGCTCGTTCTCAGCAATCGTGGTGCTGATAGTGGTGATAGGCATTCTTTCCCTTTACGACGTTGCTGGAGAGGCGTCACATTCCGACAAAACCATGTCGCGGCGAAACGATCTTTGTTGCGGTCTCGCTTGCCCCGATCAGCTTAGGTATGTCAAAGGAGTGGTGCACGCAATGAACAACCGCGATTATTCCTGTGGCTTTGTTGTTGGCGTTACAATCGGGCAATTTATTTTTCAACGAACGTGTAACGTGACCCAGGAGCTTGTTCATTACAGAGTTAACAAGTTGTGGCAGATACCTGGCCTTGCCTAGGCGGGATTTTCGCCCTAAAACTATGCTCACATTTCTCTGCTTTGTGATTTCCCTGCGTATTTATTTTTGTGAGCAGCACTTAGGCGCACGCTCCTGTGGTTGCGTGGGCCGACCGTCGCTAGTTGTTACTGTGTGAACGAAGGGGACACAGAAGTCTAAGGAGATGGAACAAGCAGGAAGGTGGAGGAAAAAATTCCCCGCATTTCCCCGAGGGGAAGAATGTGAAAGTGCGAATGCATGAGTTGAATTTGCGCGGTTCGGTAATGTTCGCGAAAGAGAGATCACACACACACACAACTACAAAGAAAGAAAGGTGCATTTATTCACAGACACCTTTTTGTGTTGTCGTTGTACTTGATTGCTAGAGCGGATCTCAGCTTTGAAATTTCGTGTCAGTACTCCTTTAAGCGGGTGCATTAGCCCTTCTCACGCCCGATTCCTGGCCAATCCCCCACGTGGGTATGTGTCATGTCAGCGGCCAGGCAGCGCGCGCCCATCTCTCCCAGTTGCCAAAGAAGACGAGGAGATTCCTGGCCAATCCCCCACGTGGGTATGTGCCATGTCAGCGGCCAGGCATCGCGGGGTGCATTAGCCCTTCTCACGCCCGATTCCTGGCCAATCCCCCACGTGAGTATGTGCCATGTCTGCGGCCAGGCAGCGTGCGCCCATCTCCCCCCGTTGCCAAAGAAGACGAGGAGATTCCTGGCTAATCCCCCACGTGGGTATGTGCCGTGTCAGCGGCCAGGCAGCGCGCGCCCATCTCCCCCCGTTGCCAAGGAAGACGAGGAGCGCGCGCACCCGCAGCTGTTGCTATGCGGACGGCGGCGGAATGCGGATGGCGGCGGACGCTTCAGGGTCGCTTAAGAAGTGCATTCGCACTTAAAAGTATGGATAAAGTGTTATAGGCAAGCGGTATGGCTAGAAGGGGCCCCAGATATAAGAAAGCTTTAGCTGACCGTTTTTTACGATCCGCTATGCTCCTTAGGGCCCGCACATCAAAACCGAATCGTCGGCACCAGATAGGCTTTTTAGCTATGCGATAACCGTATCTCCCTTGACTGGAAATCATTTGCATCACTGGTCGTGTCCTGTGCGTGTGTGAACCAAAATTTCATCCCAAAGTTACGATAAGGATTGCAACTTTGGTTACTCAAAAAAAGCAAAATTCGTGTTTTATGCCTTATTTCGATTTTTAATATAATGTATTCGCTAGTACGGTACAATGGTCCTAAAGAATTTAAGAGAAGCCAAGACAAGGCTGTCTTTCTCGGCGCTGCGTACAATAAAGCTCGCGCTTTGGCCGACATTTTTCGCTTCCGTTCTACAGCTAATTGAGGTGTGTGGTAACTATGCTCATTCGGAAGCGCTTTCGCAGTTCTTCGCTTTTGGTTCGACTGAAGAAACGGAGTTCGCAATAGCACGCTCACGTCGGGCAGCCTTGTTGGAATTTCGTGTGATAGCGTAAGCTGCCACAACTGTCCGCTAAGAGCCCGGGCTAGCGGAGTGGGGCCCCTCGCAGGTATCACCTCTAGCCCGTAGTACGGTACTCATGGGCCATAGCGCTGCAGATTTTTATCAGAGAGAAGCGGACCGTCAAATTGGGTCAGCTAAAACTCTCCATTCTCTCTGGTGGTGATGCGCTACCAGATAACCCAGAGAACGGTGAAGCCACCGAAGAAAGAGCGGAGAATAAAAGTATGACAAAGGCTCAACAGATGGTCTCTCGCTGCGATGTACTACGAGACAAGGGCGGTGTATATCGCGCGCCTTCCCTCATGCGGCGATTGCTTCGTCAAACGCAGCACATATACACCATCACCTAGAAGACTGCAGGGAGTATGGTAACAACAGAGAATTTTTTTCTCCTTTTTTGTTGTTTTTGTTATTTAGTGGTTTCTGGTACTAGGTGACAGAGTGTCATCAGTTGCCACCTTTTATTTCGTGTACGCACGAGTGGCAATCACACGAGAGACGGTTATATGCTCTGGAGCGGTAAGTTCTTGATGATGCGGGCACGTTTTGTGTATGTATATGTGGCGCTTTTATAAAGGTTCATTGGAAGAAGTGCTGCTCCCGTTTGTCGTTTTCGTCCTTTGTGTAGTTTTGTGCTTTCCTCGTCTACCCTGAAATCTTCGAATCTGCTTTGGAATGTACCGTACGTGCAAAATTGCCTAACGGAAATTAGGAACCACGTTTGTCATTGCACTTAGCGAAAGTAAGCTGCAGGCATTGTCTCCGAAAGTACAGTCATGGACAAATGATACGCGAACACAAAGATGCGAACCAGAACAAATAACTAGAGCGATTTCTTCCAATCATAGTAAAATGGACGCGTA
The DNA here is from genome assembly GCF_048455015.1 of Haemaphysalis longicornis. Taxonomy (NCBI): domain Eukaryota; kingdom Metazoa; phylum Arthropoda; class Arachnida; order Ixodida; family Ixodidae; genus Haemaphysalis; species Haemaphysalis longicornis. The sequence goes on along the minus strand of NW_027526385.1, from coordinate 39,656,765 downwards.
GCTTAATTACAGTAAGAAAGTTTGGAACTGTGGCTTTCGAAAACATCAACAGCGAAGCGTTACTAGAACTTCCCGAATTTTACGAACAATGCTTGAACAAAATCTCTGAGAAACTTTTCCAACGAAGTTATCGAGCTTAACGTCGGATAACAAGCCCTGAAGGCTATTTCAAAATAAAACCTGTGAACAAAATCTGCCTGACATTTATTTCCAACCACCTTGTCTTGGATTTCTTTTCGAATATATGTTCGCAACAAAAGGTCTGAGCAGAACGTCCAAACAAAATACCAGCCGAAGTGCCCAAGAACGACCGCCGAACGAAATTCCTGGACAAAATCTTCAAATGTAAACTCGAATATCAGTTCTTTATGATTCTCAGAATGTAATTCCTGATAAAATTTTAAAATTTTGTTTACACACTTTCTGACGATAAGCCCCGAACAAAATTTCTGAACGAAATATCCACATGGATGCTGAAAAAATCTCGGAAGGTAATTTTTGAATGATATCCCAGAAACAAATCTGCCAGATGATTTCCGAACGTATAATATGGACGAAATCTCCGAATGTGTTCTCCGGATATTTCTCCACGTCTACAGGACGTTTCTTCAGACGTAACCTTTGAACAAAATCTTTGGGCTTTATTAACGAACGAAATATCCAAAAAAAATGTCCGAATGTACTTTTCAAACGAAAACTGCAAGTGAAATATCCAAATATACTTTCCGATCGAACTTAAGCTTTGAACGAAATCTCCACCCGTAAACTCTCAATGAAACATCCGAACGTAAACTCCGACCGTTATTTCCGAACAAAATCCCCCGAAGCGTACTAGCGCAACATTAGCTTCCAACATAATTTCCGAACAAAATCTCCGAATGTACTTTCCGAACATAACGTACGAACGAAATGTCCGATCAAACTACCCGAAAGTATTTTCTACATCTATGCAGGAAGTAAATTCTCGGAACATAAGTAGAGTGGTGATCGCGAATAACCGCCTACGTGCTTGCGCGGTAATACGGTTGGTAAAAGAAAAGAAAAGAAAAGCAATGCCGCTGTCATTTGCTCAAGCGGAATGAGAAAGCAGGAAGTAAAGGTATTAGAGGGAGATGGGGTAAGCGGATTCTTGGAATACTTAAGTGTGGGATGAAAGTTGACGATTGAGGCTGAAACAATGAATTTCTGAGTTAAAAAAATTCGTTCTTGCGTGAAATACTACTAGTTTGGCAGTCCCCTCCGAAGACAGGTTGATGCCATACGGCGCTGGTGGTTTTCTTGTATAGCTTCTATATTCATTAGTTACTTGCAGACGGCACTTAAGGAGTAAGTCGGGCGAAGCAAAAATGCGTGATATCGGCTAGGAATGTGTAAAGTTCTTGGAGGTGTCAAAGCAATAAATGAGATACTTCAATTAAAGCAAAAAAGGGTAGCGTCCGATTGATGAATTTTGTAATGGCGACCAAACCACACATTTTACATGAGTAAATCCGGATGCTTCAGATTATGTCTTCATAGGACGTGGCGAGGTTTGTACAGTTTTCCTACAGGTAACGACTGCTTCTTTCACGAAAAGAAGAACAACACCGCATGATCATAGAGCGTAAGCACTGTGAGCACAAACACAAATACTGTCTGAGGAAAATGCGATTTGATAATGCGGAATACCAGGCAGTCTTTTATTGCTTTTCTAATACACCACTACAACACCTGGGGTGACTACTGCAATCGCCGATATAGCGGCGAAAACAGCGCAGTTAGAAATGCGAGCCACTGCTGATGCGAAAGCAAAGCTACAGAGAGAGCGTGTGCTACGTTTTACGGGAGCTTCCTCTCCGACTCCGTGAGCTCGACATGGAGAAATGGATCGGAGTAGAGAACTAGAAAAGCACACTTCTCACAAGCCGTGCCTACGAAGTACAGAGTACCTCTTTGTACTTCACGGCTTTTCTCCGCAACTCACCAATTTCAGTCGCCGTCATGGACCTCGATAACTTCGAGAAACTAAAAAGCAAACTTACGCATTTGGAGGCGGATGAGGTTGTTCTCTATATGGGGAGGATGATCAGAGATGCCGTTTCCACTCAAACGTATTGTGAAAAAGTGGTAGCGAGACTTATCGGAGGCGACGAGTTTGTTTACCATTCTTGGCAATGATAAATTTGCCAGGGATTTGATGAGAATCGTGTTGGGCCACTTCGAGAAACTTCATCCCGATATCCCGAAAAAACGGTATCGGCCCGTGAAACACTGTCTGAGCTAATTCACCGAGGTCTTGTAACCTTTCTGTGCTCCTTTTACGTTCAGAGCTTGTTATGAGAGAAAATGTTTCGGTGTTTCGTTCAAAATTACGTTCGGAGATTTCGTTCAATGCCTATGGTTGAAATGGACGTGTGGACCCGTTTGGAATATAAAGTCGGGCACATTTCATTCGCAGATTTCCTGCGCAAATTGCCGTCAGATATCAGATAGTAGCACAACTGCCGATCGCTTGGTCGCGACGGCGGCAGAAGGCTCTCGGTCGAGCGACGAGCACACGAAACGCGTGTACGGCCTACGTGAGACGATACGCTGTTGTCGCGGCCGGCCGGTGCATCGGCAAGCGAACGACTACAGCGGCTGTGCGGGGAACTGCAGGCACGCGGCCGGGCGTCTCTTCGAGTGCGTAATACGTAGAACGGCCGACGCGGGATGATACGCTGTGTGTCGCGACCGGACGGTGCGCCGGCGCGCGAACGACTACGGGGGCTGTGCGGCGAACTGCAGGCCCGCGGCCGGGCGTCTCTTCGAGTGCGCAATACGAAGAACGGCCGACGCGAGACGATACGCTGTTGTCGCGGCGGGCCGGTGTTTCGGCGTGCGAACCACTAAGGCGGCTGTGTGACGTACTGCATGGAATTCTTTTATTAAAATTGTTCAGGAGTCTTCCATCATACGCGCCGAATGACTGATTAATCTATACCACCGGTGGCATGGTCGACTAGGGCTGCGAGCACAACTCTGTGCCACATGTCGTTGTTGCTGATGCCGGTCGCCTGCTCGTAACAGCTGCATGTAATGCTTGCTTAGTCCTCTCGAAGTGTCATACTGCATCCGTTATCTTTTATCAGATAAATAAAAAAACCATGGTCCAAGCACCGCTGAATTTGATTGGACGCCGCTTAAGAGTACGGCGGCTGTGCGTCTAACTGCAGGATCGCGGCCGGGCGTCTGTTCGAGTGCGTAATACGTACAACGGCCGACGCGAGACTATACGCTGTGTGTCGCGGCCGGCCGTTGCGTCGTCGTGCGAACGACTACGGCGGCTGTGCGACCAACTGCAGGCTCGCGGCCGGGCGTCTCTCCGAGTGCATAATACGTAGAGTAGTAGTAGTAGTGGTTTGATGGAAAAGGAAAAGAAATTGGACTGGGGATATTATTGAGCCCAGCTGGGGGCTCACCGGCATACAACCCAGTCCGGGGGATGGGGAATGTAGAAGGGGATGAATAGGATAGGGTAGAGAAAAAGGAGATAGGTAAAGAGAAAAGTTTAGCGCCGCGAGGAAAAGAAGCGTTGCCACAGTCACTGGGGCCACCGAACACAGTACACATCACAAACACAGGTCCTGGCGTCATGCTGCGTCCGGGAGAAGTTCTCGACGGGAGCGGTGGAGCGTAGAGGCGAGGCTGTGCTGCGATGAGTCGTGCGCGGTGGTCCGAAGTGAGGGGAGCTTGCTGGGTGATGTTCGTGGTAATAGAGCGGTTACTGGCGAGCGGGAGCGGGCGCTCGACGGCCCCACGCGGCAGAGCGCTCGACGCCCGAAAGAAACACCCATGGCTCGCGACGCGTGGCCGGCATAATCGCGATACCGCCCCGGCCGCGCAGGAGCGAACGAAAAACACGTCCGCACCCCACGACGACCGAGGCCAAACCCGTAATACGTAGAACGGCCGACGCGGGATGATACGCTGTGTGTCGCGGCCGGCCGGTGCGTCGGCGCGCGAACGACTACGGCGGCTGTGCTGCGAACTGCAGGCTCGCCGCCGGGCCGCTGGGCGTCTCTACGAGCGCGTAATACGGAGAAAGGCCGAGGCGAGACAATGCGCTGTCGTCGTGGCCGCCCTGTGCTTCGGCGCGCGAACAACTTTGGCGGCTGTGCGGTGCACTGCAGGCTCGCAGGCGGGAGTCTCTCCGAGTTTGGTAGTATGCAGAACAGCTGACGCGAAACGATACGCTGTTGTCGCGGCCGGCTGGTGCGCCGGCGCGCGAACGACTACGGCGGCTGTGCGGCGAACTGAAGGCTTGCGGCCGGGTGTCTCTACAAGTGCGTAATACGTAGAACTGCCGACGCGAGACGATACGCTGTTGTCGCGGCCGGTCAGTGCGTCCGCGCTCGAACGACTACGGTGGCTGTGCGGCGAGAGAGAGAGAGAAAGGACTTTATTGAGGTACCGGCAGTCGGGGACGGATCAGGCCACGCAGGGTTTCACCGTCCCGTAGTCTTCACCGCTCACCGCGGCGTCGGGCCGACCCCGAGGTCTGCGTCTGATCGGCGTCGGCTACTTGGAGTGCCGCCGCTGTCGCCCCTAGCCCTCGCTCCCGCAGGAGGAGGCCGAGCGGCGAACTGAAGGCTCGCGGCCGGGCTTCTCTACAAGTGCGTAATACGTAGAACGGCAGACGCGAGACGATACGCTGTTGTCGCGGCCGGCCGGTGCGTCGCCGCACGAACGACTGTGGCGGCTGCGCAGCGCACTGTGAGCTTGCGGCCGCGTGTCTCTACGAGTGCGTAATACGTAGAACTGGCGACTCTAGACGATACGCTGTTGTCGCGGCAGGTCGGTAAGTAGGCGCGCGAACGACTACGCCTGCTTTGCGCCGAACTGCAGGCTTGATGCCGCGCTTCTCTACGAGTTCGTAATACGTTGAACGGCCGACGCGAGACGATACGCTGTTGTTGCGCCCGGCATGTGCATCGGCGCTCGAACGACTACGGCGGCTGTGCGGCGCACTGCAGACTCGCTTCCGGGCGTCTCCACGGGTGCGTAATACGTTGAACGGCCGACTCGAGACGATACGCTGTTTTCGCGGCCGGCCGGTGCTGCGCCGCTCGAACGGCTACGCGGCTGTGCGGCGAACTGCAGGCACGCGCCGGGCATCTATATGAGTGCGTAATACGTCGAACGGCCAACGCGAGACAATAAGCTTTTGTGGTCGAGCGGTGCGTCGGCGTGGAACAACTACGGTGGCTGTGCGTCGAACTGCAGGCTCGTGGCCGGGCGTCTCTACGAGTGCGTAATACATAGAACAGCCGACGCAAGACGATACGCTGTTGTCGCGGCCGGCCGCTGCGTCGGCGCGCGAACGAGTACGGTGGCTGTGGGGCGAACGGCAGGCTCGCGGCCGGGCGTCTCTACAAGTGCGCAATACGTAGAATGGCCAACGCCAGAGAATAGGCTGTTGTCGCGGGCGGTCGGTGTGTAGGGGAGCGAACGACTACGGTGGCTGTGCGGGGAACTGCAGCCTCGCGGCCGGGTGTCTCTACGAGTGCGTAATACATACAACGGCCGGCGCGAGATGATACGCTGTTGTCGCGGGCGGCCGGTGCGTCGGCGTGGAACGACTACGGCGGCTGTGTTGCGCACTGCAGGCTTGCGGCCCGGCGTCTCTAAGAGTGCGTAATACGTAGAACGGCCGACGCCAGATGATACTCTGTTGTCGGGGGGGCCGTCCGGTGCGTCGGCGTGCGAACGACTACGGCGGCTGTGCGGCGCACTGCAGGCTCGCGGCCGGGCGCATCTTTAAATGCATAATACGGAGAACGGCCGACGCGAGACTGTTGTCGCGGCCGGCCGGTGCGTCGGAGCGAACGACTATGGCGGCTGTGCGGTGAAGTGCAGGCTCGCGGCCTCGCGTCTGTACGAGTGCGTAATACGTAGAACGGCCGACGTGAGACGATACGCTGTTGTCACGGCCGGCCCGTGCGTCGGCGCGCGAACGACTACGGCGGCTGTGCGACGCACTGCAGTCTCGCGGCAGGGGGCGTCTCTCCGAGTGCGCGCTACGCAGAATGGCGGACGCGAGACTGTTGTCGCTGTCGGCCGGTGCGTCGGCGCACGAACGACTACAGCGGCTGTGCGACGCACTGCAGTCTCGCGGCCGGGGCGTCTCTCCGAGTAAGCGATACGCAGAATGGCGGACGCGAGACTGTTGTCGCTGTCGGCCCGTGCGTCGGCGCATGAACGACTACAGCGGCTGTGCGACGCACTGCAGGCTCGCGGCTGGGGCGTCTCTCCGAGTGCATAATACGCAGTATGGCCGACGCGAGACTGTTGTCGCGGCCGGCCGGTGCGTCGCGCACGAACGACTATGGCGGCTGTGCGGCGAACTGCAGGCACGCGGCAGGTCTTCTCTACGAGTGCGTAATACGATACGCTGTTGTAGCGGCGAGCCGTTGTTTCGGCGCGAGAACAACTACGGCGGCTGTGCGGCGAACTTCAGAAAATTCTTCCATGAACATTGTTCAGGAGTCGTCCATCGTACGCGCCAAATGGAAGGATAATCTGTACCACCAGGCGGCATGGTCGACTAGGGCGCGAGCACAACTCTGCGCAACACCTCGTTGTTGCTGATGCCGCTCGCCTGGTCGTAACGGCTGCATGTCATGCTTGCTTATTCTTCTCCAAGTGTCATACTGCATCAGTGAAGTTTGGTTCGTTGTTGAAGGTGGTTGGTGTCGTCGTGGAGGGTGGTGAAGGACCCGATGACAAGACGAGGAGGTAGATGATGAAGCAAAAATTCTATTTACACTTATTTACAGAGCAGACGATGAAGCATAACACAAGACAAGGAATACTGGATTAAAATTAAAAGGCCCCGCAGCGCGCAAAAGGGGGTATCGAGGCGCGATCCCTGTAGGGGGCCCGGAGGCCAAAAAGGTGACAAACCGCCGCACGGTTGGCCTAAAGGTGCGTGGGGTCCTGGCGCCCAGAAACCGCCACGGGAGCGAGTCTTCCGGCGACCGCTCTGGTCCGCAACTCCGAACCAACTCATCGAAGCATGTGCGAGCAGGGCGGGAGATATGCCGCCTCCCCCACAGCAGCGCACATGCCGATAAGGATTTTGACCTCCGCTCCGCCCCTGGCGGTCCCCGAAGGTCAGGATGAAAGGAAAACCTTCCCCGACGCCGCGTAAAAGCCGCCAGCGAGGCCCATACAAAGGGTTGCGACTGGCTGGCGTAGGCGGAGGCCGCCCCAACATTCTGACACCGGATGGGGAGACCCGACAAGGCCACGAGAAGGGAGGGGGCTCATCGTCAAGACGCGGTCCATCAGCGCTGCAATCATTACAGCATCTGTTATCTTTTATCTAATAACTAAAAAAACCATGGTCCAAGCACCGCTGAGTTTGATTGCACGCCACCGATGGCAGTGGTGTTTGTGGGTATATAAAGACCTGCCTACTACAGTCAAGCTGCATAGTTCTCCCAAACCATTCTATTTTGTGTAGCTTGACATCGCTACTTGGTACATCTTAGTTTTTCTCGGTCATGTTTTCCACTCGTCTCCGAAACGCCCTGGAGTGTTTCAGAAGCTCCCCACCACAGCACAACGAACGCCGGCGATGTAGAAGTCGCAATCGTCCCCGATACCCTGAAAACGTCGTGGAAGAATTCAGGGATGGCAAGACAGCCCAGGAGTGCCTGGAAATCTTCGTAAAGATTCTGGCAGTGATCTTCACTCAAGGAGAGACGTTCTATGCTCGTTTTTTGACTAAAAACGACGATGGTTTGCCACAGTGGATGGTAGCCGGTACTAGTACCTTAGCGCAAAGAGACGAACCGTGCAACCTGGAACACTTCACAGAAGAACTATGCGATAACTTTCTGTGCCGCGGTTGTCCCAGTGCCATAATTGGCAACGTCAACCCTACAATTCAAGAACTCAAGTTGCCGCCCTTCGGATCCGGCTCGTCGCTCGAGACACATCATTGCTTCCGCGTCGGCGATTCTGGCGCTTTGATGATTGTCATGTCGCCGACGTCAAGCTGGAGTCAGCTGCAGCGAATGAGCGTGTGCTACGTACTGGGAGAGCTTGCGCTCCGACTTCGCCAGCTCGAAATGAAGAAATGGATTGGAGTTGAGAACTCCAAAAGCACGCTTCTCACAAGCCGCGCCTACAAAGTACAGAGTGCCTCTTTGTACTCAATTGCTGTGTTCTGCAACTCACCGATTTCAGTTGCTTTCATGGACCTTGATAACTTCAAGAACCTCAACAGCAAACTGACCCACTTGGAGGCGGATGTGATTCTTCTCTGCGTGGGAAGGATGATCAGAGATGCTGTTTCAACTGAAACTTATTGCGGAAAAGTGGTAGCGGGGCATATCGGAGGTGACGAGTTTATGTTTACCATTCTTGGGCATGATATAGTTGCCAGGGATTTTATGAGAAGCGTGTTGGGCCACTTCGAGCATCTTCATCCCGATTTCAGCAAAAAGGAAGTCCATGAAAAGTTTCAGGAGTTTAAGCAAGACCATGGTTTTAGTGCATCCGTGGGCATATCTACTTGGAAATGGGATGCTGATTCTTCAGAGGAAAGTTCATGCATTGGTGTGGCGAATTTCAAGAAAGCCAAGATAGCAGTCGAAGAGAATGCTCGAAGAGCAAATCAAACTCTCCTACTTGCTAAGGAGAACAAAACCAGATATCGTGGAGGAAATGTGCTACTGTGGAGCGAACTTTCGAAGTGAAGAAGCTGTACAACTAAGTACGCTTTTTCGTGTGGAAATAAAAAGAATCGTTTGAACCTAATGATGGTGCAACTCGAAGTTGTGGTTTAAACACGCGTCGCTGGAGCTTGGGCGGAATCTATGTGCTTCGTTAGCGTGTGCACGACGTGTAGCACATGTGTCTCCCATCTGTGATCGGTCATCAATGCATGGAGAACGAAAATAATTCAATGCTTACAAAACCGTTTGCCCCAGGGTGAAATAACGGCGGCGACTGCCGGTGCAGCACGCAACTGCAACGGCTGAATACGCGACAAATACGGCGCAGAGACAGCTTGTTGCCGCCTCTGATTTAAACAGCAGCAGGGTCAGCATGCCAGAGTTAAAGTTGCTTTACTCGTCAACTCCATTGGAGAAAAAAACGGAATCGTCCTCTGGAACACTGTCTGAGCTTTATTCACCGAGGTCTTGCAACCTTTCTGTGCTCTTTTTCCGTTCAGAGCTTACGTTCAGAGCTTGTTCTGGGAGAAAATGTTTCGGTGTTTTGTTCCAAAATACGTTCGGAGATTTCGGTCAGCGCTTATTGTTGAAATGGGCGTGTGGGCCCGTTTTCAATATAAAGTCAGGCATATTTAATTCGCAGATATCCCGCGCAAATTGGGCTCAGATATTATCAAACAGTAGCACAACGGCCGATCTTGTGGTAGGGACGGCAGCAGAAGGCTCTCGGTCGAGTCACGAGCTGGCGAAATGCGCGTACGGCCTACGCGAGATGATACGCTGTTGTCGCGGCTGGCCGGTGCGTCGGCAAGCGAACGACTACGGCGGCTCTGCGCCGAACTGCAGGCTCGCGGCCGGGTGTCTCTACGAGTGCGTAATACATACAATGGCCGACGCGAGACGGTACGCTGTTGTCGCGGCCGGCCGGTGCGTCGGCGCGAACGACTATGGCGGCTGTGCGACGAACTGCAGGCTCGCGGCCGGGCGTCTCTTCGAGTGCGTGATACGTAAAACGGCCGGCGCGGGACGATACACTGTTGTCGCACCCCGCCGGTTTGTCGCCGCGCGATCGACTACAGCGGCTCTGCGAAGAACTGGAGGCACGCCGCCGGGCGTCTCAACGACGGTGTAATACGTTGAACAGCCGACGCGATACGATACGCCTTTTTCGCGGCAGGTCTGTGCGTTCGCATGCGAACGACGACGGCGGCTGCGCAGCGCATTGCAAGCTTGCGGCCGCGCGTCTCTACGAGTGCGTAATACGTAGAACGGCCAGGGCGAGATAATAAGCTGTAGTCGCGGGCTGTCGGTACGTCGGCGTGAAACGGCTACGGCGGCTGTTTGGCGAACTGCAGGCTCGCGGTCCGGCGTCTCTAGGAGTGCGTAATTCGTAGAACGGCCGACGCCAGACGATACTCAGTTGTCGGGGCCGTCCGGTGCGTCGGCGCGCACGACTACGGCGGCTGTGCGGCGCACTGGAGGCTCGCGGCCGGGCGTCTCTCCAAGTGCATAATACGCAGAACGGCCGACGCGAGACTGTTGTCGCGGCCGGCCGGTGCGTCGGCGCGAACGACTATGGCGGCTGTGCGGGAAGCTGCAGGCTCGCGGCCGGGTGTCTCTACGAGTGCGTAATACATACAACGGCCGACGCGAGACGATACGATGATGTCGCGGCCGGCCGGTGCGTCGGCGCGAACGACTATGGCGGCTGTGCGGCGAACTGAAGGCTCGCGGCCGGGCGTCTCTACGAGTGAGTAATACGTAGAACGGCAGACGCGAGACGATACGCTGTTGTCGCGGCCGGCCGGTGCGTCGGCGCGCGAACGACTAACGCGGCTGTGCAGAATAAAAACCACACAAACAGCACCTGACCCCTCGCACGCCTTGTTTTCTCCTTTCTCGGGTAAGCGCCGCAGGAAACTGACCAGGGAACGGCCTGTATCAATGTTAGACTGTTTCGTGGTGTAACCAAACAAACACGTGTTACAGTTAGCTAGCGTATGATGCCTGCTGGTCCCGAGACATACAGCTATATATGAATACAGGGCGTTTGTTGAAATACCTAGCCTAACCGAACCTCACCTAACACAACCCAAACGATTTTGATTGCCACGCTCATTTGTCTGCCGCTCGTTCTCAGCAATCGTGGTGCTGATAGTGGTGATGGGCATTATTTCCCTTTACGACGTTGCTGGAGAGTCCTCACAATCCGACAAAACCCTGTTGCGGCGAAACGATCTTTGTTGCGCTCCCGCTTGACACCACACTAGATGATTGGTGTCAAGTGCACCGATTAGCTTAGGTCTGTCAAATGAGTAGTGCACGCAATGAACAACGGCGATTATTCCCGTGGCTTCGTTGTTTGCGTTACCATCTGGCAATTTATTTTTCAACGAACGCGTAACGTCACCCAGCAGCTTGTTCCCTACGGACTTAACAAATTGTGGCAGATACCTGGCCTGGCCTAGGTGGTTATTTGCGCCCTAAAACTGTGTTCGCATTTCTCTGTGTATTTTTTTGTGCACAGCACTTAGGTAACTGCTCCTGTGGTTGCGTGGGTCTGCCGCCCCTAGTTGTAACTGGGTGAACTAAGGGGACACAGAAGACTAAGGAGACGGAACAAGAAGGAAGGCGAAGGAAAAAGTATGGTGAAAGTGTTATAGGAAAGCGGTATGCCCAGAAGGGGCCCCAGAAATGAGAAAGCTTTAGCTGACCGTTTTTGAACATTCGCTATGCGCCTTATGGCCCGCTCAGCAAAACCGCATTGTAAGCACCAGATACGCTTTTTAGCTATGCGATAACCGTATCTCCCTCGACTGGAAATCATTGGCGTCACTGGTTGTGTGCTGTGCGTGTGTAAACCAAAATTTCATCCCAAAATTACGATAAGGATTGCAATTTTGGTCACTCAAAAAAAGCAAAATTCGTGTTTTATGCCTTATTTCGCATTTTTAATATAATGTATTCACTAGTACGCTACAATGGTCCTAAAGAATTTAAGAGAAGCCAAGACAAGGCTGTCCTTCTCGGCGCTGCGTACAAATAAGCTCGCGCTTTGGCCGACATTTTTCGCTTCCGTTCTACAGCTAATTGAGGTGTGTGGTACCTATGCTTATTCGGAAGCACTTTCGCGGTTCTTCGCTTTTGGTTCGACTGAAGAAACGGAGTTCACCGTGGCACGCTCACCTCGCGGGGGGCAGCGTTGTGGGGATTTCGTGCGGTGGCGTAAGCTTCCACAACTGACTGCTAAGAGCCCCGGCTAGCGGAGCGGGGCCCCACGCCGGTGTCGCCTGTAACCCGTAGTACGGTACTCATGGGCAATAGCGCTCCAGCTTATTGTCGGAGAGAAGCGGACCATCAAAAGGGGTCAGCTAAAACTGTCTATCCTCTCCGGTGGGGATGCGCTACTGGATAACCCAGAGAACGGTAAAGCCACCAAAAAAGGGCGGAGGTTAAAAGTATGACAAAAGGCTCAACAGATGGTCTCTTCCTGAGTCGTGCTACGAGACAAGGCGTGTGTATATCGTCCGCCTTCCCTCATGCGTGATTACTTCTTCAAACACAGCACATATACACCGTCACCTAGAAGACTGCTGTTCGCCATGCGCACCAATTTCACGTTAGGGATTATGGTAACATCAGCGAAGTTTTTTCTCCTTATTCTTGTTTTTGTTATTTAGTGGTTTCTGGTACTTGGCGAGAGAGTGTCATCGGTTACCACCTTTTATTTTGTGTACGCTCGAGTGGCAATCACACGAGAGACGGTTATATGCTGTGGAGGAATAAGTTATTGATGATTTGCGCACGTTCTGTGTATGTATATGTGGCGCTTTTAATAAAGGTTTATTGGAAGAAGCGCTGCTCCCTTTTGTCGTTCTTCCGCCTTTGTCTAGTTTTGCACTTTTTTCGTCTACCATGAAATCTCCGAATCTCCTTTGGAATGTACCCTACGTGCGAAATTGGCGAACAGAGTTTCGGACCCACGTTTGTCATTACTTACCGAACGTAAGCTGCAAACATAGTCTCCGTAAGAACAGTCAGGGCAAATAAAACGCGAACACAAAAATGCGAACCAGAACAAACAACTAGCTAGATTTCTTTCTATGTTAGTAAAATGGAGGCGTAACTTAATTTTGATTACAGTAAGAAAGTTTGGAACTGTGGCTTTCGAAAACATCAATAGAGAAGCCTTACTAGAACTTCACGAATTTTCCGTACTATGCTTGAACAAAATCTCTGAGAAACTTCGGTACTAAAATTCTCGGAAAAAAAGTCGGAGAACAAGCCCTGATGGCTATTTCTGAATAAAGCCTGTGAGCAAAACCTGCTTGATATTTTTTTGAGACCCTGTTATCTGGGATTTCTTTTCGAACGTTTGTTCGGAAAAAAAGGTTCGGGCAGAATGTCCAAAGAAAATACCCGGCGAAGTACCCGAGAACAATCTCAGAACGTACTTTCTGGACAAAATCCTCGAATGCAAATGCGAATGTAAAGTCCTTACCGATTCTCGGAACGGAGTTCCCGGCAGAATTTTCCATACGCACTTTCTGTCCATAAGCCCCAGAACAAAATCCCTGAACTAAATATCCACAATGCAGAAAAAAATCTCAGAAGAAAATTTTCGAACCATATCCCAGAAGAAAATTTGCCACATGATTTCCGAAAGTATGATATGAAGGAAATCTCCAAACGTGTTCTCCGGACATGTGTTCTCCACACGTTTCTTTAGACTTCGAGAATATACGAAGTTTTCGAACGTAAGTTTTGAACAAAATCTTCGGACGTAATTTCCGAACGAAATATCGGAACAAAATTCCCGGATATTCTTTCCAAACGAAAAACTTTTAGGTGAAATCTCCAAAAATACTTTCCGTTTGAACGCGCGTACACTCTTAACGAAATATCTGAACGTAAGGTCCGACCGTTATATCCGAACAAAATCTCCCGAAGCGTACTTCCGCAACGTTAGTTCCCGACATGATTTCCGAACAAAATCCTCGAATGTACTCTCCGAACATAACCTGCAAAAGAAATGTCCAATCAAAATATTCGAACGTAATTTCCAAATGTATGCGTGAAGCGAAGTCTCGGAACGTAATTTTTGTTAGTATGATGGTGATCGCGAAGTACCGCCTACGTGCTTGCGCGGTAATACGGTTGGTATAAGGAAAGAAAAAGAAAGCAATGTGGTCGTCATTTGCTCAAGCCGAAACAGAAAGCAGGCGATAAAGGTATTTGAGGGAGATAAGGGAAGAGAAAGCTGTGAATACTTTAGTATGGGAGAAAAGCCGAAGATTGACGAACGAAATTTCGGAACTTCGTTTTCTATTGCACTTAGCGTACGTTATCTCCAGGCAGAGCAGGCATGGACAAACGAAACATTAACACAGAAATACGAACCAGAACAAACAACCTGCGGGATTTGTTTCCATGTTTGAAAAATGGACGCGTAGCTTAATTGCGGTAAGAAAGCTTAGAACTGGGGCTTTCGAATAAATCAATAGCGAGGGGTTACTGGAACTTCACGAATTTTCAAACTCTGCTGGAACAAAATCTCAGAAACTTTGCTGACCGCTATTGCCGCATAAAACCTGTTAACAAAATCTACCTGACATTTATTTCCAACCACGTTGTCTTGAATTTCTTTTCGAATGTATGTTCGCCACAAAAGGTCTGAGCAGAATGTCCGAACAAAATACCAGCCGAAGTACCCGAGACCGACTGCCGAACGTAATTTCTGGACACTATATTCAAAAGTAAACCCGAATATAAGTTCCTTATGATTCTCAGAATGGAATTCCTGACAAAATTTTGTATATGCACTTTCTGACCATAAGCCCCGAACAAATCCCTGAACGAAATATTCACATGGATGCTGAAAAAATCTCCGAAGGTAATTTTTGAACGATATCCCAGAAGCAAATCTGCCAGATGATTTCCGAACGTAAGATATGGGCGAAATCTCCGAATGTTTTCTGCGGATATATCTCCACGTCTGGAGGACGTTTCTTCAGACGTTAGCTTTGAACAAAATCTTCGGGCGTTATTTCCGAACGAAATATCGGAACAAAATTTCCGGATGTACTTTCCGAACGCAAACTTCAAGTGAAATCTACAAATATACTTTCCGACCGAACTTCAGCTTCGAACGAAATCTGCAACCGTATACTCTCAACGAAATATCTGAACCGAGCGTGATTTCCGAACAAAATCCTCCGAAGCATACTTCCGCAACGCTAGTTCCCGACATAATTTCCGAACAAAATCCTCGAATGTACTTTCCGAACATAACCTGCGAACAAAATGTCCGATCAAAATATTTGAACGCAATTTCCAAATGTATGCGTGAAGCGAAGTCTCGGAACGTTATTTTTCTTAGTATGATGGTGATCGCGAAGTACTGCGTACGTGCTTGCGTGGTAATACGGTTGGTATAAGGAAAGAAAAAAGAAAGCAATGCGGTCGTCATTTGCTCAAGCCGAAACAGAAAGCAGGCGATAAATGTATTCGAGGGAAATAAGGGAAGAGATAGCTTAGAATACTTCAGTGTGGGAGAAAAGCCGATGATTGACGAACGAAATTTCGGAACCACGTTTTCTATTGCACTTAGCGAACGTTATCTCCAGGCAGAGTTCCCTGAAGTACAGTCACGGACAAACGAAACGTTAACACAGAAATACGAACCAGAACAAAAAACCTGCGGGATTTGTTTCCTTGTTTGTAAAATGGACGCGTAGCTTAATTGCGGTAAGAAAGCTTAGAACTGGGGCTTTGGAATAAATCACTAGCGTGGGGTTACTGGGACTTCACGAATTTGCAAACTATGCTGCACCAAATCTCCCAGAAAATTTTCTATCGAAGTTCTCGAGCTTAACGTCAGGTAACAAGCCCTGGCCACTATTTCCAAATAAAACCTGTGAACAAAATGTACCTCACATTTATTTCCAACCACGTTGTCTTGGATATCGTTTCGAATGTATGTTCGGAACAAAAGGTCTCAGCAGAATGTCCGAACAAAATACCAGCCGAAGCACCCAAGAACGACAGCCGAACGTAGTTTCTGGACACAATCTTCAAATATAAACCCGAATATAAATTCCTTATGATGATCAGAATGGAATTCCTGACAAAATTTTGTATGCGCACTTTCTGAACATAAACCCAGAACAAAATCCTTGAACGAAATATCCACATGGATGCTGCAAAATCTACAACGGTTTTTTGAATGATATCCCAGAAGCAAATCTGCCAGATGATTTCCGAACGTATCATATGGACGAAATTTCCGATTGTGTTCTCCGGATATTTCTCCACGTCTGGAGGACGTTTCTTGAGAAGTAAGCGTTGAACAAAATCTTCGGGCACAATTTCCGAACGAAATATCAGAACAAAACTTCCCGATGTACTTTCCAATGCAAACTTCAAGTGAAATCTCCAAATATACTTTCCGAACGAACTTAAGCTTCGAACGAAATCTCCGACCGTAAACTCAAAGAAACATCCGAACGTAAGCTCCGACCATTATTTCCGAACAAAATCAACCGGTACGTCCGCAACGTTAACTCCCAACATAATTTCCGAACAAACTCTCCGAATGTACTTTCCGAACATAACGTATGAACGAAATGTCCAATCAAACTATCCGAACTTAATTTCTACATGTATGCGTGAACCAAATTCTCGGAACGTAATTTTTGGAAGTATGGCGGTGATCGCGAAGTATTGCCTACGTGATTGCGCGGTTATACGGTTATGAATGCCGTCGTCATCGGTTCAAGTGGAATGAGAAAGAAGGAAGTAAAGGTATTAGAGGGAGATGAGTTAATAGGATTCTTGGAATGCTTAAGTGTGGAAAGAAAGCTGACGATTAGGGCTGAAACGATAAATTTCCTTATTAAAAAATTTGTTCCTTTTTGCCTGCAATACTACTAGTGTGACAGTCGCCTCCGAAAGCAGGTTGATGCCATACGGCACTGGCGTTTTTCTTGTATAGCTTCCAAGCTCGTATGTTACTCGAAGGCACCACGTAAGGAGTAAGTCGGGCAAAGCAAAAATGCTTCATAACAGCTAAAAATGTGTAAAGCTCTTTGAAGTGTGCAAGCAATAAATAAGATACTTAAATTTGAGCAAATACGTTCTAATGCCAAGCAAACCATCGATTTTACATGAGTAAATCCGGAAGCTTCGCATCATGTCTTCATGGAACGTGGCGAGGTACGTACAGTTTTCCTACAGGTAACGACTTCAGCTTCCACGAAACGAAGAACAACACTACTTGATCACAGAGCGTAAGCACTTTGAACGCGAACAGCAACGCTGTCTGAGGAAAATGCGTTTTTATAATGCGGAATACCAGAGTTTTGCATTGCTTTACCAATCGCACCATTACAACACCTGGCGTGACTACCGCAATCACCGATATAGCGGCGATAACAGCGCAGCTAGAAATGCGAGCCACCGCTGATGCGAAAGCAAAGCTGCAGAGAAAGAGCTTGTGCTAGGTGTTACGAGACCTTGCTCTCCAACTTCGTGAGCTCGACATGGAGAAATGTACCGTAGTAGAGAACTACAAAAGCACGCTTCTCACAAGCCGTGCCAACGAAGTACAAAGTGCCTCTTTGTACTTCATGGCTCTGCTTCGCAGCTCACCGATTTGAGTCGCCGTCATGGACCTCGATAACTTCAAGATAATCAACAGCAAACTGACACATTTGGAGGCAGACGAGGTTTTTCTCTGCGTGGGGAGGATGCTCAGAGAAGTTGTGTCTACTCAAACGTATTGTGAAAAAGTGGTTGCGGGGCATGTCGTAGGTGACGAGTTTATGTTTACCATCCTTGGGCATGACAAATTTACCAGGGATTTCATGAGAAGCTTGTTGGGCCACTTCGAGCATCTTCATCCCGATTTCTGCAAAACCGAAGTCCATGAAACGTTTCAGGAATTTAAGGAAGGCAATGGTTTTAGTGCATCCGTTGGGATATCTGCTTGGAAATGGGACGATGATTCTCCAATCGAACGTTCTACCACTTATGTGGCGAAATCCAAGCAAACCAAGATGGTACTTGAAGAGAATTCTCGAAGAGCCAATGAAATTCTCCTGATTGCTAAGGAGAAAAAACCAGACACCGCGGAGGAAATGTGCAATAATGGAGTGAACTTTGAGAGTGAACAAATTGAATAGCTAAATCCGCTTTCTTGTGCGGAAATAAAAAGAATTTCTGAACCGAATGATGACACAAAACGAAGTTCTGCTTTAAACACGCGTCACTGGAGCTCGGGTGGAATCCATGTGCTTCGTAAGCGTGTGCACGACGTGTAGAAAATGTCTCCCATCAGTGATCGGTCATCAATGCATGGAGAACAAAAACAATGCAATGCTTAGAAAACCATTTGCCCCTGCGGGAAATAACCACGGCGTCTGGCGGTGCAGCAACCCACTCAAACTGGTGAATACGCGACAAATATGGCACAGACACTTGTTGCCACCCCTGATTTAAACAGCAGCAGGGTCAGCATGCTACAGGTAACCTGGCTTTAATCGTCCACTAACCTGGTGAAAAAAACGGTAACGTACCCGTGCAACAGTGTCTGAGCTGATTCATCGAGGTCTTGTGGCCTTTCTGTGCTGCCTTTACGTTCAGAGCTTACGTTGCGAGCTTGTTCTGCGAGAACATCTTCGGTGTTTCGTTCAAAAATACGTACGAAGATTTCGTTCAAAGCTTATGGTTGAAATTGGCAGCTGGACCCGTTTGGAATATAATGTCAGGCATATTTCCTTCCCAGATGTGTTCCGCAAATTGCGGTCAGATATTTTGTTCGCAGCATACGTGGAAAAAAATGTATTGAGATGTCGTTGAGGGCTTACTGCCGGAGACTTACTGAAGAAATTTTGGTTAATTTCGTTGTGAGATTCAAAAGGACCAAACCTTTATTAAATACAATCGGTGATTTTGTTCAAAATTATGCTAAGAAGTTGTTCTCAGGAGTTTGGCCAGGTATTTCGTTCCAAACGTATGTTGAAAGATTTTGTTAAAGCATAGGTTCGAAAGGTAATCCTGTAATATAGCTTCCGAGATTTATTTAGGATTGTATTTTCGAAATATGGCCAAGCAGATTTTGTTTGGAGATTCAGGTCGGAAATTTCGTTTTGAGTTTCTAGAAAAGCATAAACTCGGAAAGAAGTTTTGGAGATTTGTTCAAAATTACGTTCGGACGCGGCTCTCGGGAATTACATTCCCGCATCTCGTTCAACAATTACGTGTAAAAATTTTGTTCAAGCATACATTGGAAAAGCGCGCCGGCAGACACCTTCAGAGGGTTTGTTCCCATCATACGTTCAGTAATTATTGTCAAAGAGGTTTCGTTTGGGGAATTCGTTCGGAAATAACGTTCAAAGATTCTGTTCGCTGCGTACGCCCGCAGGTTTGCGTTGGGATTCCCGCCGGAGCTACGTTGAGAAATCTGCCAGAAATCGCCTGCTTATGTTTCGTACGCATTTAGGTACGGAAACTACGCCTGAAGGATTCCTTCTGAAATTAGGTTAGAACCTCCTTCGAGATTGTGTTCGGAGATTTCACTGAAAGAATACTTTTGACAAGAACGTCTACAGAACCCGTTCCGATATTTCGTTCAGAAGATAAGTTTGGAAGCTATTGCTAATATCAATTATTTCGGAGATCTTGTTCTCCGTATGTCAAGCCATTTCGTTCGGTGCTCACGTTTGAAAAATACATTGAGCAATTTCGATAGAAACCTATAGGCTGAGAGCCGGCGACATTTTTTCGGGAGCTACGTTCCGTTATTTCTGGTGAACATTACGTTTGGAGTTTGATCTTGGAGAGCACGATCAGATTTAGAAAGGAAATTACAATAAGAGATTTTGTTCAAAGAATGCGCTCGAAAAGAACATTTGAAGAACACGTCCGAGCATTGGGCTGGGATCGTAGGTTCGTACGCTATCACAGGCAGAGCTTATGTGCGGAGCTTACATCCCAAAGGAAAGTTCGGAGATTGCATTCAAAAATATGCTTTCTTCTTACGTTCAGATCTATCATTCAACAATGACGTCTGTAGATTTTGTGGGTTACTTACATTCAGAGATGATAATACGGTTTCGTTCGAGAGTATTGTTCGGAGCTATCGTTTCGAGACATCACTAGGAAAGCACAGCTGCATAGCTTTTTCGCAGGTTACTTACGGAAAGCACATATAGATATTTCTTTCTGAAATTAGTTAGGATATTTTGGTTGCTGCGTATTTTCGGATCGAATATTCTGAGATTTATTTCTGCAAATAGGTTCGTAGCTTAAGGATGGAAATCATGTTTACAGATACCGTTCATTTATAACGTTTGGAGACCATGTTCGTGGGCATCCTTGGAAAAAGACGTTTGTAAATTTTCTTTAGAGCTTGCGTTTGGAAAGTAAATTGAGGATATCTTGTGAAAATGGTTTTTACCTTACTTACAGAGCTTAAGTTCGGAATCATTGCCTGGGAGTTTCTCTGGGGAGGTACTTTCCCAAAATTTTTTGAAGCTCGTTCAAAATTTTGATGGGGAATTAGACGAAGTTCAGTGCTCAAGTTCGGGCGGGAAGGGGGCAAATTAATTTCTAAAGTACCTCAAAAGTTCATTTCTAATGCACATTTTGCGGACAACCTTGAGAGCTTTTGCTGGAAATTTTATTAGGAGCTTACACTCGTTGGTTACACTAGGTAGCTACGAACGGAGATGCGTTCGGAAATTGCATTCAGAAATATTTTTCTGAAATTAGGTTCGCTCTCTACTTACACCCATAGCTACACCCATTCAAACATTTCGTTCGTGCTTTACGTTCGAAAAGTACATTCAGAGATTTTCAGAGATACGTTCGGTAGCAGTTGACAGGAGCGAACATAATTCCTCTCCTTGAGATCGGAGTGGAAAGCGTGCAGTACAGGAGATATCTGCCGCGGTGGCAGCAACAACCGAACTGGGAGGTTCCAGTGGGCGCCCGCGACCGGCTGCGCCTGATGCTTCTGCGTACATCTGCGCGAGGACTGCATGAAAGCGCGCTCACAACGCGACCTCGCTGCGAGCGCGGCTCGTAAAAAAGGCCTTAGCAGAGGAAACGGGCCCTCCCGATAGCCTCCGTTGCTGATGTCAACGGCGCGGTCACGCTGCGCCGTTATCCGCTCACCGGCACCTTATGGGAGCGCGCGTACACCTTCGCCCTGATTTAGCCATTGAGAGCCGCCAGCGCAGGAGAAGCGAGCCGCGGCAGCAACAACAACTGAGGTCGGAAGGTGCAGCACGCACTGGCGACCGGCTGTATCTGAAGCATCTGATTCTTAAGGAGCGAGGATGGTTTACCGTCGCACCCTCAAAGTGATCTTGCTGCCGACGGACGCTCGGCTAACGGCTTTAGCGCTGTAAATGGGCCCTCGCGATGGCCTCCGTTGCTGATGTCGTCGACGCGCTCAAGCTGCGCCACTACGAGCTCACTAGCTCCTGCTAGGAGAGTGCGTAAATCCTCACCCCCGTTTCGGCTTAGAGAGCCAACGTCGGAGGAGAAATCAGCAGCGGCAGCAACAACAACTGATCTCGGAGGTTGCTGGATGCCGCTTACAGGCATCGCCTGAACCTTTTCCTTCCCTCGTCGCGAGGACGGATAGGCCTCCTGCACTGGAGTGTTGGCGACATGCAGCGCTCCTAGTGGCCGACGCCTCTGGGTAGTACAACAGCAGACGACCCTCGCCGCCCTCCATGTGTTTGCAATTACAAGCCGTAGTGAAAGTTGGTTGCACTTAGTTTAATCGCTTTGTGGCGCGTTTAAATGACTGCATACTGTATGAAATAGCCCTTAAAGTATTTGGAGAGGCTAAACAAAATAATATCCGCTAAAACAAGCCGATTTATCTGCTTTCTTTTGAGCGAGCTGTCGCGGTCGTCCTGGCGTGGGACAGTATCTCCAGGTTGGGTGTTCTAACTTCCTGACGACCATTACCGTTCTTTCTTCTTGAGTGCGGCCGACAAAGGAAAGTTCACGAGTAGCATAAACACGCAACCCTGCCGGTAACTGCAACAGGTTACTTCAGCGAGAGCATGCAAGCGAACGCAAGAATTGCGGAGCCGACTCAGCTGACACTGCTGGCCTGGCACCGCCTTGAAAATGACTGAAAATTTTGTTTTATATTTTCGCAAACTAAATGACTTTTGTGTACCGTTTTACGCCGCACGATTTACGACCGGCAGGGTACATGTATACTAGCGATAGGTGAGGCAATAGCGTCAAACAAACACATTAAGCGCTATTAAAGGACGCAAAACAAGCACCAAATCGCACGCCCGCTGCCTGCAAAGCGCACCCACAAAGTGCGGCACCATTACAAAATTGCATAACATAACAGCCGCACACACGGCGCGCGGCACTGAATATTTACATGGGATCATCACTGACTCTGTTGGTTATCTTCTAGTGCAGGGGTCGTCGCTAACTATCTCAACACCAACACGCTAGTTTTGTCCTCAAATGGAGTGAAGCATCGAGACAAGAATAGACAATTGGTCACTTCTAGTTTGATTGTCCCCCATCTGCATACTTCGCCAGATTATTGTCAAGTATTATTCTCAATTCACCGGACGGTTTGCCGTCGCGCCCACAAAGCGAGCTCGCTGCGGACGGCGGTGTCAGGGGTTTGGAAGAATTCGCTGGGGGCCGACGAACGAAAGAAAATAGAAGTACGAACGGAAAGCGGAGAAGACGGCCCTGCAGCGTATACGACACCGCCACAGCTCACGCCGCCAACGCCTCTCCGAGACGCCGCCGGTGTTTATACGTACCATCACGCGGCCCCGAGCGGCGCCCGCGTTTATACGTGCTGTGTACGAGTGGTTCGGATTTCGGACCCTCGCTTGCGAGGGTAAACTGAACTTCGTGCGCAGAGAGTCGCCCCACCGCCGCGCATCGCGACGGACGTTCTCAGTGCTATTTCCTCGATCCTATAACGCAATGTAATCAGTTTTCCTGTCATTAAACAGTTCAATCTCTTTCCAAGACAAGTCCTTACTAAATCCAGCCACTCTGACATGGCGCAGTCGACAGTGTCGGGATTTGAGGCCACGGAACGAACGGACGAGAGGACGAACGACGCGGACGAAATGCACCACGACTACGACAGTGCACGCGGACGAGGGGCAACGACGGACTCCACGTCAACGGTAATCGACTGGCTGCTGATTTCAACGGAACGCGACGTCCTGTGTTCAACGAAGAAGCAGCAGTTGGTGAACGAACTACGATCACGAGGGCTCCCTTGCTCTGGTCGTAAGGACGACATCGTCTCGCGTCTCCTAGAGGACAACGAAAAACGTCGCCAGCTCTCCAAACGATCGAATGTGCCAACGATACTTCAGGCTGCCTACGACGACAAATGGCAGACGAACCTGCAAGCGGTACAATTCGAGAACAGGAGGCTGCGCGAAGAACGAGAACGTCTTCGGAGACAACTGGCGAGAGTCGGCCACACGTTTCCCACGGTGCCGGAGCCAGCGGCAAGCCTTCAACGATACGACGCACACCTTGGTCCGGAGACGCGCAGCACGCAA
Organism: Haemaphysalis longicornis; assembly: GCF_048455015.1. NCBI lineage: Eukaryota > Metazoa > Arthropoda > Arachnida > Ixodida > Ixodidae > Haemaphysalis > Haemaphysalis longicornis. The sequence continues at coordinate 39,633,475 of NW_027526385.1, read as the reverse complement.
AACAGCACGCACACGAACGAAACGACGCATGCAAAACGGTGCACCGCCCGCTCACTGGACCTCTCCCGGGTGATCGCCACGATTACGGAAACGCAAGCGAAGGCCAGTGAATTCCTGGCAAAATCGCGGACACCGGCTGCTCTGACAACGAGCCAACCGACGAGCTACACCACCAACGCGCAGGTCCTTTCGGCAACGATCAACGAGACGCGCAACGTACTCAGCGCGCACGAGCCAGAGCGCAGCACGTACCTGGTACCCGCTTCTTCCGTACAGACCTTGCCCACGAACGGTACCGTACCCGAATTGGTGGAGCTCACGAACGAAACGCCCAGAGCACCGAACGCAACCGAGCCAGTGCATACGAAATTTTCCGCTCATGCTGTCCCGGCCCCAGTCCACGCAACCAACGACAACGCACCCGGATTGGTGGACATGGCCCCGACGAACCAGACGCAAACTACACAAAACGCACCAGTGGCGACGAACGACATCGAACCCGGATTGGTGGAGCTCACCACCACAGCCGAAACGAACAGCGCACGGAACGCACCCGAGCTGGTACGCACGACAACCATCGCACCCGCTGTTCCAGTCCAGGTACCGCCGACGAACGACATCGTACCCAGACCAGAGGCGCTGACCACGAGCAACGAAACGCCCGACGCACGGAACACGACCAAGCCAGCACGCACGGAAAAAACGCTATTCATGACACCCTCCGGTCCCGCTGCTGCCTTCCGGACTTGGCCAGGGAACGTAACAACCGCAGGAACAAACCTTGCCACGAGAAACGAAACGCCAAGCGCCCGTGGTTCAACCCAGCCGGAACGTACGAGCTCTCCGGCACCCGCTGCTCCAGCCCGAGTTCACCCAACGAACGACACCGCACTCGCGCAGGTGAACCCATCTACGAGCAACTACGCACCCAGCGCACGCGGCCCGTTCGAGCCGGAACGTACAAGTTCCCCGGCCCCCGCTGCTCCGATCGAGACTCATCCGACAAACACCACCATGGTACAGGAGGATGCAGCCGTGAGCGTACGGGCACCAGGCAAACGAGACGCCATCGAGCCTACTCGCGCGAGAGGAATGCCTACCGCACCACTTTCGAAACAACCGGCAAGTGACCAGAGCTTTAGCGACAACACGGACACGGCGAGAACGACAACGAACGAGACCGACCCAGACAAAGGCATCGAATGCCCTACCGAGGAAGCCACGCCTACGACGCCAAAGATTGTGGGACCGAATGGACGAGGCGAACTACGCCCATTTTCCCACAACAGCTCCGCTTCGGAGGCTAACCACGGCGAAGGCGAGCAAGGAGTCGCAACGAATTTGTCCGATAAGCCGCACCACTTCACGACAACGCCACGCCACCGCAGGCTGAACGAAAGGACAAACGGCTCCCGAACCGTACGAAACGCACACCTAGAGCAAAACAACGCCCTCAACGCACCGAACTCCGCGACTTTCACGGAACGCATCTCGCCACCAGACGAAACGCACGCCAACGTTCCCACGCGCATCAAACCCGCAAGAAGCTACACAGACTCAATCGCCGACGGGAGCGACGTGACCAACGCAACGCCGTAAATGCTCCCAAGTTCACGTCCGACGAAACGAATCCCACGGTACGCAAAAATCAAGTCAGTTTGAACTTCGCCGACCTCTTCGAAATGAACGCCCACTAAACGAAGTTTATCCGGAGCAACGAGGAAAAAAAAAACCGCCAGCATCGAGCAAGTGCGCAAACGTTCGTGCGCAGTTACGTCTCTGGATACGAACGGACGTCAAACAACGCGGACACCCACAGAGCTCGCGGATAGCTCCATCGGGCGCCAACTCGGTGAAGGACCTGGGGACAGATCCTTCTAAAGGGAGGTCGTGTCAGGGGCTAGGAAGAATTCGCTGGGGGCCGACGAACGAAAGAAAATAGAAGTACGAACGGAAAGCGGAGAAGACGGCCCTGCAGCGTATACGACACCGCCACAGCTTACGCCGCCAACGCCTCTCCGAGACGCCGCCGGTGTTTATACGTACCATCACGCGGCCCCGAGCGGCGCCCGCGTTAATACGTGCTGTGTACGAGTGGTTCGGATTTCGGACCCTCGCTTGCGAGGGTAAACTGAACTTCGTGCGCAGAGTGTCGCCCCACTGCCGCGCATCGCGACGGACGTTCTCAGTGCTATTTCCTCGATCCTATAACGCAATGTAATCAGTTTTCCTGTCATTAAACAGTTTAATCTCTTTCCAAGACAAGTCCTTACTAAATCCGGCCACTCTGACAGCGGCGAGGAAAACAACTTTAGTGGCGTAAAAGAGCACTCCAGATAGCCTCCGTTTCTGAAGTCCACGACGCGGTCACGCAGCGCCGTTGTCAGCTCACTAGCACCTGCTAGGAGCGCACGTAAATTCTCGTCCCGATTTTGGCGTTGAGAGCCTACGGCGCAGGAGAAACGAGCCGCGGCAGCAACAACTGAGCTCGGAGGGTTCAGCGCGCGCCAGCTAGCGGCTGCGAATGAAGCTTCCGCTTTTCTCGGCGCTAAGACTCTGCCGGCGCGCCCACAAAGCGAGCTCGCTGCGGACGGTGGCTGGGAAAACAACTTGAACGGCGTAGAAGGCCCTCCTGATAACCTCTGTTGCTGATGTTCACGGCGCGGTCACGCAGCACCGTTGTCAGCTCACTAGCACCTGTGTCAGCTTGGTCGTGGCTCATATAGAGTGGAACCTTGGCTTTGAGAATTTGAGAAAAAAACTGAAATTGAGAAAAAAAACTGAGAAAACTTTGAGAAAAAAACTGAAATTACATATATAGACAGAGGAGCACTCAAAAAAAATGTCTGACGCGCTGATCGGGCGTGGGGTGACTCTCTGGGCGAACAGCACACACACGTAAGAGAGAGAGAGAGAACGAACAAAAACATCCGCGTTGCGTCTGGCGTCTGCCTGTTCTTGGGCATAACACACCCGCGAAAGCGCGTGTTCGTGCTCTTGAAAAGCTCGTGTCCTCGCGGGGCGGCCGTAGTCGTAAATTGCGGTCGTTCTGCGCGTATTCGGGTGGCAGCCCCGGAGGTGTTGAGAGGTTAAGAGCCCCGTGTCCGACCGTTCCCGCTTCTCGGCGAAGAGATTTCCGCAAAGCGTCGGAGCGACGTGACACCTGCTAGGAGCGGACGTAAATACTGGCCCCCATTTTGGTGATGAGAGCCGGCGGCGCAGGAGAAACTTGCCACGGCAGCAGCAATTGATCTTAGAGTTTTCTGGGTGGCAGCTACCTGCCTCGTCTGAAGCTTCTCCTTCGCTCAGCGATAGGACGGTTTGCCGGCGCACCCACAAAGCGAGCTCATTGCGGACAGCGGCTAGCAAAATAACTTTAGCTGCGTAAACGAGCACTCCCGGTAGCCTCCGTTGCTGATATCCACGACGTGGTCACGCGGCGCCGTTGTCATATCTCTAGCACCTGCTGGAAGCGCGCGTAAATCCTCGCCCCGATTTTTGGGTAGAGAGCCGGTGCTCCAGCAGAAACGAGCCGCGGCAGCAACAACTGAGCTCGAAGGTTGTGTCGCGCACCGACTATTGGCTGCGCCTGAACCTTCTGCTTCCCTCGGCGCAAAGACGGTTTACCGGCGCGCCCATAAACGACCTCTCTGCGGCGGAGAGCTCAGAAAACAGCTTTAACGGAGTAAACGGGCCTCCAGATAGCCTCTGTTGCTGATGTTCACGAAGCGGTCACGGTGCGCCGTTGTCAGCTCACTAGCGCCTGCTAGCAGCGCGCGTAAGTCCTTATACTGATTTCGGGGTGGGGAGACAGCTGGCGGCATAGGAGAAACGAGCTGCGGCCGACACAACAACTTGCTCGGAGGTTGCGCCCTAGGTTGGCTGCCTTGTGCGACTGAGGCTTCGGCTTCCCTCGGCGCGGGTAATGGTTTGGCGCCGTGCCCACACAGCGATGGCTCAGAAAACGGCTTTAGCAGTGCAAAGGGCGCCTTCTGATAGCCAGGGATGGCAAGACATCCCAAGAAACCCTGAAAATTCTCGCCCCGATTTTGGCGTTTAGAGCCGGCGGCGCAGGAGTAACGAACGGCGGCAGCAACAACAACTGAGCTTGGAGGGTGCAGCGCGCGCCGGCTACCTTCTGCGCCTGAAGCTACCACTTCTCTTGGCGCTGGGACAGTTTCCGTCGCGCCCACAAAGCGAGGTCGTTGCGTACGGCGGATAGAAAAACAAGTTTAACGGCGTAAACGAGCAGTCCCGATAGCCTCTGTTCTGATGTCCACGACGCGGCCACACAGCGCCGTTGTCAGCTCACTAGCACCTGCTGGAACAGCGCGTAAATCCTCGCCCCGATTTTTACGTAGAGAGCCGGGAGCGCAGGAGAAACGAGCCGCGGCAGCAACAACTGAGCTCTGAGGGTGCAGCGCCCGCCGGCTACCGGCTGCGCCTGAAGCTTCTACTTCCCTCGGCACGGGACAAGGTTTGCGGGCGAACCAAAAAAGCGGCTGCAGGCACGGGCTCGGGTAACGGCTTTAGCAGCGTTAACGCGCCCTAGCCATAGCCTCCGTTGCTGATATCAAGGACGCGGTCACGCTGCGCTGCTGTAAGCTCACTAGCACCTGCTAGGAGCGCGCGTAAGTCCTCGCCCCGATTGCAGGGTGGAGAGCTGGCGGCGCATGAGAAATCAGGCACGGCAGCAACAACAACCGAGCTCGGAGATTGTGCGCGCGCCGGCTACCGGCAGCGTCTGAAGTTTCTGCTTCCCTCGTCGCGAGGCGCGGTTTGGCGGCGCGCCCACATAGCCACGTCTCTTGGAGCGCCGGCTCGGCAAACGGATTTATCGCCGTAAACGGGCCCCCTGATAGCCTCTGTTGCTGATGTTCACGACGCGGTCACGCTGCGCCGCTCACTAGCACCTGCAACGGAGTGCGCGTAAGTCGTAGTCACGGTTTCGGGGTAGAGAGCTGGCGGCGCAGGAGGAATGAGCCGCGGCAGCAACAGCAACAGCACCCGAGCTCAGAGGTTCCAGCGTGTGCCAGCTACCAGTTACGCCTGAAGCTTCTGCTTCTCTCGGCACGGGGAACGGTTTGGTGATGGGCCAACACAGCGACCACACCGCGGGCGGCGGCATGGAAAACTGCTTTAGCGGTGTAAATGGGCCCTCCCGATAGCCTCCGTTGCTGATGCCCACGACGCGGTCCCGCTGTGCTGCTATCAGCTCACTAGCACCTGCTAAGGGCGCGCGTAAGACCTCGCCCCGATTTCGGGGTAGAGAGCTCGCTGCGCAGAAGAAATGAGCCTGCGCAGCAACAAGCGAGCTCGGAGGTTGCTGCGCGAACGGGCTACCGTCTGCGCCTGACGCCTAATGCTTCCAATTGCGGGGGGAATGGTTTGGCGGCGCACCGACACAGCGACCATGTTGCAAGGGGCGGCTCGGAAAAATGCTTTAGCAGCGTAAACGGGCCCTCTCGTTTGCCTCCGTTGCTGATGTCCACTGCGTAGTCACGATCTATATGTATATCGATATGTGGTGTTCTGAAATAGCCCGCCCTACAGCTACTGTGTTCCCATCTCCCTTTCCTGAGGAAGAGGAGGAATAAACGTGTCTCAAAAACAGTCAGCCCTGGGGAAGAGTCCTCATTCCAGGACCCCTTGAGTCCGTCCGGCTTCTTGGGCTCTCTGCACCAGCCAAAGCTGGTCGTCAGGATCCGAGCTGGACAGTACTCTCTCCCAGTGCTCAATGGAGGAGAAGGGCAGGGGGGAGGGTAGGTGGGGGTTCTTATCAAAGCTCCACATGATATGGTAGACGGTGCCCGGATCCCTTTTCTGAAATATCCCGCACCAGCACTACTCGAGTAATCACTTCAGATATCGCAATGCTTTCTCTATCTCCTCTCAATATTTGACGCCATGTCTGTGCCCTCATTGGTCGGTTAACCCAACTCTACAATCCAAACACATCTCAGGAAGCACCGCCCACCCTCTTACGCAAGAGACGAAGTAGTATATATATGAGAGGAGCTAGTGTGAAATTCAGTTCTTTCCTGTGGAGGAAACCATCATGGAGAATTATGGGACCCCCGAACAACACCTTGGGCTGTCCTCAGATTCATCGTGTTGCTCATCATGGTGCTTGTCTGTCTCGTGTTCTGATTGGGAGACTGATGAAGCGACCGAAGGCCACACCAATGACGTAGAGGAGGCCAAGGGAGAAGCGGATAAACTGAATTCATTGATCCTGGATCGAGAAGAGCCACCTATTCCGACAGAGACGAATAATAAGTGCTTCAGAAGGAAAAGGATCTCCCCGCATCCTCGCCCAGAAAAGGATAAAGGAGCTGAGGAAGGCGACGTTGACAAATATGAGGGAAGACGATACTTGGAACCCGATCGAAAAAGGCAAGACATCGATCTTCGAATCGAACATCTTCCTCGACAAAAAAGTAGAAAAATGGGGATAGAGAGCCACACTGTTTTCGAAACTCATCCAGTACATAAAAGATCATCGCTTTCTCCATCAACGTTTCATTCTCGGCACCCATCTGTGCTTGAGGCATTTTCAGTTTGTCAGCGTCCTCGTCCTCATACACCCGTGATGCCCCAAGAGAAGTGCAATCGTCCGCCAGCTCCTCGGCCTGAACTTGCCCATGACCACCCCGAGCTTCTCTCGCTCAACGATTTCAACGAAGCCATCTTTGATCCGCTCCGGAAGGGTGTGCGAGGTGGAGACCTGACTGTGCGTGAGGCGTTGCGAAGGATGAAGGAAGTCGGTGCATCAGAAGATCTGCTTCTGGAAGACGTCAGAGGAGGACAGGAAGAGAATGCAAGCTTTACTAGGTTTCGCTCAGCTCGGTATAGGCCTAGATATATAAATTACAGACCATCTCCTTGCGATGGCCCGCCAGTTCGTCCGCCTGCTAGACGAGGTAGAAGGCCAGGAAGAGGAGGGCATTGAGGTAGATTCAAATACAAGAATGAATCGCAAACCCTTTATCTGAACAAATAAAGATTAAACTCATGTCGTTATCATGCTTCTGGTCGCGTCTTTTTGTCTTTTTTGCAAATTGCTGAAGTGTGTGAGGGAGACATTTCAATTTACCGCCAATTTGACCATGCTCTGCTGTGCATTCATTTAGTGAATCATGAAATAACGAGTTCATGGTAAGGAGTCGTCCTCAGATTTTTTCAGTGTAAAACTTGAGGAGGTCGTGATACGGAGAAGACTGGAATATATTTATCTTATGTCCGGTCTCTTCTATGATTGCTCTGCGTTATTGAAATATATTTTATTATAGTGTCGTAGGCCACTTTTCTGAACCCACAAATACTAGTGAAACAGTCCTACACGCACAATAGGTCAGATGGTGACAGCTCAACTCAAGAAAGCAGGTTGTAATTCCCTTTACAATGATGAGTGCGCTTTATAAACTCGTAAAGTCGGCTTCAAGTTGAGCCTAATTCCACACCACACAGGGTGACTGCAAACACACAGGGAAAAAACAGAAAAGGTCGCAATGAAACGAAAAAAACCGGAGGTGCTGCCACTGTGGTACAGATATGAGCGCCTCAACATTTCTCCAACAGTTCAGTAGCGTCGTTAGGCGTGCGGGAGAGTCATGCAGAAAAGTTGGAGCTACCAGGGTAGCTTGTGTTGCGGCGACGAGGAGTCCACGGCGGAACATGTAGCTTTGGGTCTCACGAACGCGGTCTTGTGCAAGAGTGCCTCCGAAACTGCCGGAGAAACTTGCGAGGGGGCCTGGCGCACCAAGGCATCCCGCAGCTATGCACGAGCTGGAAGAATTTTAATATCAAAATTACTGCCTTCTGGAGGGTGAGCTGCCGATTGAGAGCTATTTTCGAAAAGGCGAACGCGATAATGCAGTCGTTCAGCTCTTCGGGTTGACTCAAACTGATATCCTAGTCGAAAGCCGCTAGGGAATGCCAGCTGTTGAAAAGTACGCGATAACGGCCGGAACGGCGCCGCTGAGAAGCGGAGCTGGCAGTCCTGCGAAAGCGAAACGGCAGCGAATGCTTTCTCGTTCCGCTTTCCCCTGTCAGAATATGTCAACCATGCAGCGTATTGCGTTTTCCTGCAAACCTCTCCGGAACTAATAGTATATTTTTGCTTGGCCTTATCTTAGCGCGGCTTGTCTTACTGGGAGATTGTAGTGCGCTCAATGGAAAAAGCATGTATCAAATATGCAGGAGCTTGACCAAGCGCGCGAGAGAAAACATGTTTCTATTCCCAGCGCCACTATCTATAGACAACTGCTGCTTGCCAATACTGCGACCTTTCGCAAGTCAACCACCTTTGGGGCATAAAAACCACACAAACGGCACCTGACCCCTCGGACTCCTGGTTGTCTCCTCTACCGGGTATGCGCCGAAGGAAACTGTCCAGGGAACGGCCTGTATCAATGTTCGACTGTTTCGTGGTGTAACCGAACAAACACGTGTTACACTTAGCCAGCGTGTGCTGCCTGCCGGTCCCGAGATATACAAAATAAAGCATACAGGGCGTGTTTTGAAATACCTAACCTAACCACACCTGACCTAACACAACCCAAACCATTTTGGGTGCCACGCGCATTTGTCCGCCGCTCGTTCTCAGCGATCGTGGTGCTGATAGTGGTGATGGGCATTCTTTTCCTTTACGACGTTGCTGGAGAGGCGTCACAATCCGACAAAACCATGTTGCGGCGAAACGATCTTTGTTGCGGTCTCGCTTGCCCCGATCAGCTTAGGTATGTCAAAGGAGTGGTGCACGCAATGAACAACCGGGATTATTCCTGTGGCTTTGTTGTTTGCGTTACCATCGGGCAATTTATTTTTCAACGAACTTGTACCGTCACCCAGGAGCTTGTTTTCTACAGAGTTAACAAGTTGAAGCAGATGCCTGGCCTTGCCTAGAAGGTATTTACGCCCTAAAACTATGCTCGCCTTTGTCTGCTTTGTGCGTTCTCTGCGTGTTTATTTTTGTGCGTGGCACTTAGGCACCCGCTCCTGTGGTTGCGCGGGTCCACCGTCCCTAGTTGTAACTGGGCGAACTAAGGGGACACAGAAGAATAAGGAGATAGAACAAGCAGGAAGGCGGAGGAAAAGTATTGCGAAAGTGTTAATTGAAAGCGGTGTTAGATGAAACCCAGAAATGAGAAAGCTTTAGCTGACCGTTTTTGACGATCCGCTATGCTCCTTATGGCCCGCTCAGCAAAACCGCATCGTAAGCACCAGAGTGGCTTTTTAGCTATGCGATGACCTTCTCTCTGACGACTGGAAATCCTTCGGGCCACTGGTTGTGTGCTGTGCGTGTGTAAACCAAAATTTCATCCCAAAGTTGCGATAAGGATGGCAATTTTGGTCACTCAAAAAGCAAAATTCCTGTTTTATGCCTTATTTCGCCTTTTCAATATATTGTATTCACTAGTACGGTGCAATGGTCCTAAAAAATTTAAGAGAAGCTGTTCAATGTTGTAATAGCCAAGATAAGGCTGTCTTTCTCGGCACTGCGTAAAAATAGGCTGGCGCTTTGGCCGACATTTTTCGCTTCCGTTCTGCAGCTAGTTGAGCTGTGTGGTGCCTTTGCTTATTCGGAAGCGCTTTCGCGGTTCTTCGCTTTTGGTTCGACTGAAGAAACATAGTTCGCCGTAGCACGCTCACCTCGCGGGAGGCAGTGTTGTGGGAATTTCGTGCGGTAGCGTAAGCTTCCACAACTGTCCGCTAAGAGCTCCGGGTAACGAAGGGGGACCCGCGCCGGTATCGCCTGTAGCCCGTAGTACGTTACTCATGCGGAATAGCCCTCCCGCTAGTTATCGGGGAGGAGCGGACCATCAAAAAGGGCCAGCTGAAACTGTCTATTCTCTCCGGTGGTGATGCGCTACCAGATAACCCAGAGAACGGTAAAGCCACCAAAGAAAGAGCGGGGGATGAAAGTTGACGAAATGCTCAACAGATAGTCTCTCCCTGGGACGTTCTACGAGACAAGGCCGTTGTATATCGCGCGCCTTCCCTCAGGCGGCGATTACTTCGTCAAACGCAGCACATATACACCGTCACCTAAAGACTGCTATTCGTCCTGCGCACCAATTTCACGTTAAGGAGTATAATACGTCACCGAATGTTTTCTCCTTTTTCTTGTTTTTGTTATTTAGTGGTGTTAGGTACTAGATGACAGAGTACCATCGGTTACTACCTTTTATTTTGTGTACGCACGAGTGGCAATCACACGAGAGACGGTTATATGCTCTGGTGGAATACGTTCTTGATGATTTGCGCACGTTTTGTGTATGTATATGTGGCGCTTTTAATAAAGGTTTATTGGAAGAAGCGCTGCTCCCTTTTGTCGTTCTTCCGCCTTTGTGTAGTTTTGCGCTTTTATCGTCTATCCTAAAATCTCCGAATCTGCTTTGGAATGTACCCTACGTGCGAATATGCCGAACAGAGTTTCGGAACCACGTTTGTCATTACTTACCGAACGTAAGCTGCAAACATAGTCTCCGTATGTACAGTCAGGGACAAATAAAACGCGAACACAAAAATGCGAACAAGAGCAAAGAACAAGCGAGATTTCTTTCCATGTTAGTAAAATGGAGGCGTAGCATAATTACAGTAAGAAAGTTTGGAACTGTGGCTTTCAAAAACATCAATAGCGAAGCGGTACTAGAACTTCAAGAATTTTACGTACTATGCTTGAACAAAATTTCTGAGAAACTTCGCTATCGAAGTTCTCGGAAAAAAATTCTGAGAACAAGCCCTGACGGCTATTTCTGAATAAGGCCTCATCTGCTTGACATTTATTTCCGAACTCGTTATCTTGGATTTCTTTTCGAACGTGTGTTCGGAACAAAAAGTCCGAGCAAAATGTCCAAAGTAAATACCCGCCGAAGTACCCGAGAACAATCTCAGAACGTAATTTCTGGACAAAATCCCCGAATGTAAATGCGAATGTAAGATCCTTACCGATTCTCAGAACAGAATTCCGGGAAGAAGTTTCCATACGCACTTTCTGTCCATAAGCCCCAGAACAAAATACCCGAACTAAATATCCACACGAATGCAGAAGAAATCTCCGAAGGAAATTTTCGAACGGTATCCCAGAAGAAAATTTGCCACATGATTTCCGAAAGAAAGATATGAAGGAAATCTCCAAACGTGTTCTCCGGACATGTGTTCTGCGCACGTTTCTGCAGACTTCGAAAATATACGTAGTTTTCGAACGTACGTTTTGAACAAAATCTTCGGACGTAATTTCCGAACGAAATATTAGAACGACATTTCCGGACATACTTTCCAAACGCCAACTTTTAGGCGAAATCTCCAAATATACTTTCCGATCGAACTTAAGCTTCGAACGCAACCGTATACTCTCAACGAAATATCTTAACCGACCGTTATTTCCGAACAAAATCCCCCGAAGCGTACTTCCGCAACGTTAGTTCCCGACATCATTTCCGAACAAAATCCTCGAATGTACTTTCCGAACATAACCTGCGAACGAAATGTCTGATCAAAATATTCGAACGTAATTTCCAAATGTATGCGTGAAGCGAAGTCTCGGCAGGTAATTTTTGTTAGTATGATGGTGATCGCGAAGTACCGCCTACGTGCTTGCCCGGTAATACGGTTGGTACAAGGAAAGAAAAAAGAAAGCAATCCGGTCGTCATTTTCTCAAGCCGAAACAGAAAGCAGGCGATAAATGTATTCGAGGGAAATAAGGGAAGAGAAAGCTTAGAATACTTTAGTGTGGGAGAAAAGCCAATGATTGACGAACGAAATTTTGGAACCACGTTTTCCATTGCACTCACCGTACGTTATCTGCAGGCAGAGTTCCAGATAGTACAGTCATGGACAAACGAAACGTTAACACAGAAATACGAACCAGAACAAACTACCTGCGGGGTTTGCTTCCATGATTGTAAAATGGACGCGTAGCTTAACTGCAGTAAGAAAGCTTAGAACTGGGGCTTTTTAATACATCAGTAGCAAGGCGTAACTGGAACTTCAGGAATTTTCAAACTATGCTGGAACAAAATCTCCAAGAAAATATTCTATCGAAATTCTCGATCTTACCGTCGGGTAACAAGCCCTGACCGCTATTTCCAAATTAAACCTGTGAACAAAATCTGCCAGACATTTATTTACAACCACGTTGTCTTGGATTTCTTTTCGAATGTATGTTCGGAACAAAAGGTCTGAGCAGAATGTCCGAACAAAATACCAGCCGAAGTACCCGAGAACGACCGCCGAACGTAATTTCTGGACACAATCTTCAAATGTAAACCGGAATATAAGTTACTTATGATTCTCAGAATGGAATTCCTGACAAAATTTTGTATATGCACTTTCTGACCATCAGCCCCGAACAAAATCTCTGAACGAAATATCCACATGGGTCCTGAAAAAATCTCCGAAGGCAATTTTTGAATGATATCCTAGAAGCAAATCTGCCAGATGATTTCCAAACGTAAAATATGGACGAAATCTCCGAATATGTTCTTCTGATATTTCTCCACGTCCGGAGGACGTTCCTTCAGATGTAAGCATTGAACAAAATCTTCGGACGTTATTTCCGAACGAAATATCGGAACAAAATTTCCGGATGTACTTTCCTAACGCAAACTTCAAGTGAAATCTCCAAATATACTTTCCGATCGAACTTAAGCTTCGAACGAAATCTCCGACCGTAAACACAAAGAAACATCCCAACGTAAGCTCCGACCATTATTCCCGAACAAAATCAACCGAAGCGTACTTCCGCAACGTTAACTCTCAACATAATTTCCGAACATACTCTCCGAATGTACTTTCCGAACATAACGTATGAACGAAATGTCCAATCAAACTATCCGAACGTAATTTCCACATGTATGCGTGAACCAAACTCTCGGAACGTAATTTTTGGAAGTATGGCGGTGATCGTGAAGTATTTCCTACGTGATTGCGCGGTTATTCGGTTATGAATGCCGTCGTCATCTGCTCAAGTGGAATGAGAAAGCAGGAAGTAATGGTATTAGAGGGAGATCAGGTAAGAGGATTCTTGGAATGCTTAAGTGTGGGAAGAAAGCTGACGATTAAGGCTGAAACAATAACTTTCCTAATTAAAAAATTTGTTCCTTTTTGCGTGCAATACTACTAGTGTGGCAGTCGCCTCCGAAGGCAAGTTATGCCATACGGCACTGGCGTTTTTCTTGTATAGCTTCCAAGTTCGTATGTTACTCGAAGGCACCACGTCAGGAGTAAGTCGGGCAAAGCAAAAATGCTTCATAACAGCCAAGAATGTGTAAGGCTCTTTGAAGTGTCCAAGCAATAAATAAGATACTTAAATTTGAGCAACTACGTTCTAATGCCAAGCAAACCATCGATTTTACATGAGTAAATCCGGAAGCTTCGCATCATGTCTTCATGGAACGTGGCGAGGTTCGTACAGTTTTCCTACAGGTAACGACTCTTCAGCTTCCACGAAACGAAGAACAACACCACTTGATCACAGAGCGTAAGCACTTTGAACGCGAACAGCAACGCTGTCTGAGGAAAATGCGTTTTTATAATGCGGAATACCAGAGTTTTTCATTGCTTTACCAATAGCACCATTACAACACCTGGCGTGACTACCGCAATCACCGATATAGCGGCGATAACAGCGCAGCTAGAAATGCGAGCCACCGCTGATGCGAAAGCAAAGCTGCAGAGAAAGAGCTTGTGCTACGTGTTACGAGACCTTGCTCTCCAACTTCGTGAGCTCGACATGGAGAAATGTACCGTAGTAGAGAACTACAAAAGCACGCTTCTCACAAGCCGTGCCTACGAAGTACAAAGTGCCTCTTTGTACTTCATGGCTCTGCTTCGCAGCTCACCGATTTGAGTTGCCGTCATGGACCTCGATAACTTCAAGATAATCAACAGCAAACTGACACATTTGGAGGCAGATGAGGTTCTCTGCGTGGGGAGGATGCTCAGAGAAGTTGTGTCCACTCAAACTTATTGTGAAAAAGTGGTTGCGGGGCATGTCGTAGGTGACGAGTTTATGTTTACCATCCTTGGGCATGACAAATTTACCAGGGATTTTATGAGAAGCTTGTTGGGCCACTTCGAGCATCTTCATCCCGATTTCTGCAAAACCGAAGTCCATGAAACGTTTCAGGAATTTAAGGAAGGCAATGGTTTTAGTGCATCCGTTGGGATATCTGCTTGGAAATGGGACGATGATTCTCCAATCGAACGTTCTACCACTTATGTGGCGAAATCCAAGCAAACCAAGATGGAACGTGAAGAGAATTCTTGAAGAGCCAATGAAATTCTCCTGATTACTAAGGAGAAAAAAACCAGACATCGCGGAGGAAATGTGCAATAATGGAGTGAACTTTGAGAGTGAACAAGTTGAATAGCTAAATCCGCTTTCTTGTGCGGAAATAAAGAGAATTTCTGAACCGAATGATGACACAAAACTAAGTTCTGGTTTAAACACGCGTCACTGGAGCTCGGGTGGAATCCATGTGCTTCGTTAGCGTGTGCACGACGTGTAGAAAATGTCTCCCATCAGTGATCGGTCATCAATGCATGGAGAACAAAAACAATGCAATGCTTAGAAAACCGTTTGCGCCTGCGGGAAATAACCACGGGGTCTGGCGGTGCAGCAACCCACTCAAACTGGTGAATACGCGACAAATATGGCACAGACACTCGTTGCCACCCCTGATTTAAAGAGCAGCAGGGTCAGCATGCTACAGGTAACCTGGCTTTAATCGTCCACTCCCCTGGTGAAAAAAACGGTATCGTTCCCGTGCAACAGTGTCTGAGCGTATTCATCGAGGTCTTGTGGCCTTTCTGTGCTGCCTTTACGTTCAGAGCTTACGTTGCGAGCTTGTTGTGCGAGAACATGCTTCGGTGTTTCGTTCAAAAATACGTACGAAGATTTCGTTCAAAGCTTATGGTTGAAATTGGCAGCTGGACCCGTTTGGAATATAATGTCAGGCATATTTCCTTCCCAGATGTGTTCCGCAAATTGCGGTCAGATATTTTGTTCGCAGCATACGTGGAAGAAAATGTATTGAGATGTCGTTGAGGGCTTACTCCCGGAGACTTACTGAAGAAATTTTGGTTAATTTCGTTGTGAGATTCAAAAGGACCAAACCTTTATTAAATACAATCGGTGATTTTGTTCAAAATTATGCTAAGAACTTGTTCTCAGGAGTTTGGCCAGGTATTTCATTCCAAAAGTATGTTGAAAGATTATGTTAAAGCATAGGTTCGAAAAGTAATCCTGTAATATAGCTTCCGAGATTCATTTAGGATTGTATTTTCGAAATATGGCGAAGCAGATTTTGTTTGGAGATTCAGGTCGGAAATTATGTTATGAGATTCTGGAAAAGCATACACTCGGAAAGAAGTTTTGGAGATTTGTTCAAAATTACGTTCGGACGCGGCTCTCGGGAATTACGTTCCCGCATCTCGTTCAACAATTACGTGTAAAACTTTTGTTCAAGCATACATTCGAAATGCGCGCCGGCAGACACCTTCAGAGGGTTCGTTCCCATCATACGTTCGGTAATTATTGTCAAAGAGGTTTCGTTTAGGGAATTCGTTCGGAAATAACGTACAAAGATTCTGT
Source organism: Haemaphysalis longicornis (assembly GCF_048455015.1). Classification (NCBI taxonomy): domain Eukaryota; kingdom Metazoa; phylum Arthropoda; class Arachnida; order Ixodida; family Ixodidae; genus Haemaphysalis; species Haemaphysalis longicornis. The sequence continues at coordinate 39,617,873 of NW_027526385.1, read as the reverse complement.
TCGCTGCGTACGCCCGCAGGTTTTGGTTGGGGATTCCCGCCGGAGCTACGTTGATTAATCTGCCAGAAATCGCCTGCTTATGTTTCGTATGCAAACTACGTCTGAAGGATTCCTTCTGAAATTAGGTTAGAACCTCCTTCGAGATTACGTTCGGAGATTTCACTGAAAGAATACTTTTGACAAGAACGTCTACAGAACCCGTTCCGATATTTCGTTCAGAAGGTAAGTTTGGAAGCTATTGCTAATATCAATTATTCCGGAGATCTTGTTCTCCGTATGTCAAGCCATTTCGTTCGGTGCTCACGTTTGAAAAATACATTGAGCAATTTCGATAGAAACCTATAGGCTGAGAGCAGGCGACATTTTTTCGGAAGCTACGTTCCGTTATTTCTGGTGAACATTACGTTTGGAGTTTGCTCTTGGAGATCACGATCAGATTTAGAAAGGAAACTACATTAAGAGATTTTGTTCAAAGAATACGCTCGAAAAGAACATTTGAAGAACACGTCCGAGCATTGTGCTGGGATCGTAGGTTCGTACGCTATCACAGGCAGAGCTTATGTGTGGAGCTTACATCCCAAAGGAAAGTTCGGAGATTGCATTCAAAAATATGTTTTCTTCTTACGTTCAGATCTATCATTCAACAATGACGTCTGTAGACATTGTGCGTTACTTACATTCAGAGATGACAATACGGTTTCGTTCGAGAGTATTGTTCGGAGCTATCGTTTCGAGACATCACTAGGAAAGCACAGCTGCATAGCTTTTTCGCAGGTTACTTAAGGAAAGCCCATATAGATATTTCTTTCTGAAATTTGTTAGGATATTTTGGTTGCTGCGTATTTTCGGAACGAATATTCCGAGATTTATTTCAGCAAATAGGTTCGTAGCTTAAGGGCGGAAATCATGTTTACAGATACCGTTCATTAATAACGTTTGGAGCCTATGTTCGCGGGCATCCTTGGAAAAAGACGTTTGTAAATTTTCTTCAGAGCTTGCGTTTGGAAAGTAAATTGAGGATATCTTGTGAAAATGGTTTTTACGTTACATACAGAGCTTAAGTTCGGAATCATTGCCTGGAAGTTTCTCTCGGGAGGTACTTTCCCAAAATTGTTTGAAGCTCGTTCAAAATTTTGATGGGAAATTAGACGAAGTTCAGTGCTCAAGTTCGGGCGGTAAGGGGGCAAATTAATTTCTAAATTACCTCGAAAGTTCACTTCTAACGCACATTTTGCGGACAACCTTGAGAGCTTTTGCTGGAAATTTTATTAGGAGCCTACACTCGTTGGTTACACTAGGTAGCTACGAACGGAGATGCGTTCGGAAATTGCGTTCAGAAATATTTTTCTGAAATTAGGTTCGCAGGGTTTGCTCTCTACTTACACCCATAGCTAAAGTTCCAAAGGTATATTTGGATATTTCTTTCGGATATGATGTTCAAAGATTCATTCAGAGCTTACGCTCCGAATACACATTCAAACATTTCGTTCGTGCTTTACGTTCGAAAAGTACGTTCAGAGATTTTCAGGGATACGTTCGGTAGCAGTTGACAGGAGCGAACATAATTCCTCTCCCTGAGATCGGAGTGGAAAGCAGGAGATATCTGCCGCGGTGGCAGCAACAACCGAACTGGGAGGTTCCAGTGGGCGCCCGCGACCGGCTGCGCCTGATGCTTCTGCGTACCTCTGCGCGAGGACTGCATGAAAGCGCGCTCACAAAGCAACCTCGCTGCGGGCGCGGCTCGTAAAAAAGGCCTTAGCAGAGGAAACGGGCCCTCCCGATAGCCTCCGTTGCTGATGTCCACGGCGCGGTCATGCTGCGCCGTTATCCGCTCACCGGCACCTTATGGGAGCGCGCGTACACCTTCGCCCCGATTTAGCCATTGAGAGCCGCTATCGCAGGAGAAGCGAGCCGCGGCAGCAACAACAACTGAGGTCGGAAGGTGCAGCACGCGCTGGCGACCGGCTGTATCTGAAGCATCTGCTTCTTAAGGAGCGAGGATGGTTTACCGTCGCACCCTCAAAGTGATCTTGCTGCCAGCGGACGCTCGGCTAACGGCTTTAGCGCTGTAAATGGGCCCTCCCGATGGCCTCCGTTGCTGATGTCGTCGACGCGCTCAAACTGCGCCACTACGAGCTCACTAGCTCCTGCTAGTAGAGCGCGTAAATCCTCACCCCCGTTTCGGCTTAGAGAGCCAACGGCGGAGGAGAAATCAGCAGCGGCAGCAACAACAACTGATCTCGGAGGTTGCTGGATGCCGGTTACAGGCATCGCCTGAAGCTTTTCCTTCCCTCGTCGCGTGGACGGATAGGCCTCCTGCACTGGAGTGTTGGCGACATGCAGCGCTCCTAGTGGCCGACGCTTCTGGGTAGTACAACAGCCGACGACCCCCGCCGCCCTCCATGTGTTTGCAATTACAAGCCGGAGTGAAAGTTGGTTGCACTTAGTTTAATCGCTTTGTGGCGCGTTTAAATGACTGCATACTGTATGAAATAGCCCTTAAAGTATTTGGAGAGGCTAAACAAAATAATATCCGCTAAAACAAGCCGATTTATCGGCTTTTTTTTGAGCGAGCTGTCGCGGTCGTCCTGGCGTGGGACAGTATCTCCAGGTTGGGTGTTCTAACTTCCTGACGACCATTACCGTTCTTTCTTCTTGAGTGCGGTCGACAAAGGAAAGTTCACGAGTAGCATAAACACGCAACGCTGCCGGTAACTGCAAAAGGTTGCTTCAGCGGGAGCATGCAAGCGAACGCAAGAATTGCGGAGCCGACTCAGCTGACACTGCTGGCCTGGCACCGCCTTGAAAATGACTGGAACTTTTGTTTTATATTTTCGCAAACTAAATGATTTTTGCCTACCATTTTACTCCGCACGATTTACGACCGGCAGGGTACATGTATACTATCGATAGGTGAGGCAATAGCGTCAAACAAACAAAAATAAGCACTATTAAAGGACGCAACACAAGCACCAAATCGCACGCCCGCTGCCTGCAAAGCGCACCCACAAAGTGCGGCACCCTTACAAATTTGCATAACATAACAGCCGCACACACGGCGCGCGGCCCCCAATATTTACATGCGATTATCACTGACTCTGTTGGTTATCTTCTAGTGCAGGGGTCGTCGCTAACAATCTCAACACCAACACGCTAGTTTTGTCCTCAAATGGAGTGAAGCATTGAGACAAGAATAGACAATTGGTCACTTCTAGTTGGATTGTCCCCCATCTGCATACTTCGCCAGATTATTGTCAAGTATTATTCTCAATTTTGCGTTCAAAGCCCCCCTTCTACTTCCACCCGATTGGCCGTCCAGCCCTCCGCCGTGTCGGCTGCATGCAAGTCGGCCCTACAATTCAAAACCTTGCCGACCCTCATTCTAGCCTAATAAGTGCGAACTGAGAATATATAATGCAAGAGCGTGAGAGCAAACAAGAAAAGCGAGCGGCCGCTCAGTTCGCACGACCACCTTGTTTTACCGCCACTAATGTCGGAATCAAAAACTGATTTCACGCTTCTGACGCTCGCTGCATTTTGTCACTGAGACACACAACAAAACGGCAAGCTAACCCTACATCATGTATTCGTTACGGCGACGCAAACGAGCACTGTTTCATGAAAGTGCACGCATAGTGCGCAGGTACGCAAAAGAGCGGCGCACCGCAGCAGGCGAGCCAGCGGTCCGCCGGACTCGCTGGCTTTTTAAAGCGCAATCATCACCGATTGCGGCCCTGTTATTTTTTGATCGGCTGTTGTTGAAAAGTCGCTGTCACCCAGAGTATTAGTTACACTAGAAGTTTCGCTTCAAGTGGTCAGTGAACCTGCGAGTGGGAGAGCGCCGTCACCGTCCCGGCAGTTTTGTCGGTGCTGTAAACGTATTCAGCGCTGCAAAGCTTTTTTTCCTATTGCCAAGTTGATCGCCGGAAGAGACCGGACTCGTTGTGGATGGGCTGGTGATCATGTCGCAAAACAATCCGGAACATCGAGGTCGTTTTGCTTCTGTCAACACGCGATCCAATGGGACCCGCACAGCTTTGTACTACCCGGAAGTACTGCTGGGAAGCCGCTTGCGCAGCGCCCCCGGGCTGCGCAGGAGGCCTATTGCCGCTGCGCCCACAAAGCGACCTCGCTGCGGGCGCGGTTGGGAAAACTGCTTTAGCGCCGTAAACGGGCCATTCCGATAGCCTTCGTTGCTGATGTCCATGACGCGGCCGGACTGCGCTGTTTGCAGCTCCCTAGCACCTGGTAGGAGCGCGGGTCAATCTTTGCCCCGCGATTTTGGCGTTGAGAGCCGGCGGCGCAAAAGAAACGAGCCGCGGCAGCAAAAACAACTGAGGTCGGAGGTTGCTGCTTGTGACAAGTGTGTGGCGCCCCCATCCCTGATATTTGTTGGCCGCTAAGTTCAGTGGCCCCACCAGGCTCGGGGGGCAACATTGTGTGTGGCCGGGCAATAAACACCGCCGAGCACGGCTGCTCGGGGGTCAGTCACCGTCACCACCAGCACGCTGCATGTCGTCTCTCGGCTGGAGGGTACCCCTACCCTCACAGGTTCACGAACGCGGGTCTAAATCGTGACACTGCTCACGCCACGTACCGGCTGCGCCTGAAGCTTCAGCTTTTCTCGGCGCTAGGACAGTTTGCCGGCGCGCCCACAAAGCGAGCTCGCTGCGGACGGCGGCTAGAAAACAACTTTAGCGGCATAAACCAGCACTCCCGATAGCCTCCGTTGCTGATGTCCACGACGCGGTCAAACAGCGCCATTTGCAGCTCACTACCACCTGTTAGGCACGCGGGTCAATCCTTGCCCCGATTTTGGCGTTGAGGGCCGGCGGCGCAAAAGGAACGAGCCGCGGCAGCAACAACTGAGATCAGATGTGCAGCGCGCGCCGGTTACCGGCTGCGCCTGAAGCTTCCGCTTCTCTTGGCGATGGGAGAGTTTCCTGGCGGCGCACAAAGCGAGTTCGCTGCGGACGGCGGCTAGGAAAACAACTTTAGCGGCGTAAACGAGAACTCCCAATAGCCTCCAGTGCTGACGTCCACGACGTGGCCACGCAGCACCGTTGTCAGCTCACTAGCACCTTCGAGGAGCGCGCGTAAATCCTCGCCACAATTTCGTCGTTGAGAGCAGGCGGCGCAGGAGAAACGAGCCGCGGCAGCAACAACAACTGAGCTCCGAGGGTGCAGCGCATTCCGGCTACCGGCTGCGCCTGAAGCTTCCGCTTTTCTCGGCGGTACGACAGTGTGCCGGTGCGCCCAAAAAGCGAGCTCGCTGCGGACAGCGGATAGGAAACGCCTTTGGTGGCGTAAACGAGGACTGCCGATAGGCTCCGTTGCGGATGTCCACGACATGGTCACGCAGCGCAATTGTCGTCAGCTCACTAGACACCTGTTAGGAGCGGACGTAAATCCTCACCCCCGATTTTGGCATTGAGAGCCGGCGGCGCAGGAAAAACGAGCCGCGGCAGAAACAACTGAGCTTGGAGGGTGTTGCGTGCGAAGTCTAGCGGCTGCGCCTGAAGCTTCAGTTTCTCTCGGCGCAAATACAGTTTGCCGGCGCGAAACACAAAGTGAGCTCGCTGCGGACGGCGGCTAGGAAAATACCTATAGCGGCGTAAACGTGAACTCCCAAAAGCTCCGTTCCTGATGTTCACGACGTGGTCACGGAGCGCCGTTGTCAGCTCACTAGCACCTGCTAGCAGAGCACGTAAATCCTAGCCCCGATTTTGGCGTTGAGAGGCGGCGGCGCAGGTGAAACGATCCCCTGCAGCAACAACAACTGAGCCCGGAGCGTGCAGCACGCACCGGCTACCGGCTGCGGGTGAAGCTCCCGCTTCTCTCGGCGCTAAGACAGTTTGCCGGCGCGCGCCGGCTCCAGGCGACCTCGCTGTGGTTGCGGCTTGGAAAACTGCTTTAGCGCCGTAAACCCATGCCGTAAACGAGAACTCCCGATAGCCTCCTAGCGTCGTCCTAGCGCCTAACGCCGGCTACCGGCTGCGCCTGAAGCTTCCGCTTTTCTCGGCGCTAGGACGGTTTGCCGTCGCGCCCACAAAGCGAGCTCGCTGCGGACGGCGGCGAGGAAACAACTTTAGTGGCGTAAAAGAGCACTCCAGATAGCCTCCGTTTCTGAAGTCCACGACGCGGTCACGCAGCGCCGTTGTCAGCTCACTAGCACCTGCTAGGAGCGCACGTAAATTCTCGTCCCGATTTTGGCGTTGAGAGCCGGCGGCGCAGGAGAAACGAGCCGCGGCAGCAACAACTGAGCTCGGAGGGTTCAGCGCGCGCCAGCTAGCGGCTGCGAATGAAGCTTCCGCTTTTCTCGGCGCTAAGACTCTGCCGGCGCGCCCACAAAGCGAGCTCGCTGCGGACGGCGGCGAGGAAAACAACTTTAGTGGCGTAAAAGAGCACTCCAGATAGCCTCCGTTTCTGAAGTCCACGACGCGGTCACGCAGCGCCGTTGTCAGCTCACTAGCACCTGCTAGGAGCGCACGTAAATTCTCGTCCCGATTTTGGCGTTGAGAGCCGGCGGCGCAGGAGAAACGAGCCGCGGCAGCAACAACTGAGCTCGGAGGGTTCAGCGCGCGCTAGCTAGCGGCTGCGAATGAAGCTTCCGCTTTTCTCGGCGCTAAGACTCTGCCGGCGCGCCCACAAAGCGAGCTCGCTGCGGACGGTGGCTAGGAAAACAACTTGAGCGGCGTAGAAGGCCCTCCCGATAACCTCTGTTGCTGATGTTCACGGCGCGGTCACGCAGCACCGTTGTCAGCTCACTAGCACCTGTGTCAGCTTGGTCGTGGCTCATACAGAGTGGAAGCTTGGCTTTGAGAATTTAAAAAGATGTTTACTTAACTGAAAAAAACAGAAATTACATATATAGACAGAGGAGCACTCAAAGAAAATGTCTGACGCGCTGATCGGGCGTGGGGCGACTCTCTGGGCGAACAGCCCACACACGTAAGAGAGAGAGAGAGAGAACGAACAAAAACATCCGCGTTGCGTCTGGCGTCTGCCTGTTCTTGGGCATGACACACCCGCGAAAGCGCGTGTTAGTGCTCTTGAAAAGATCGTGTCCTCGCGGGGCGGCCGTAGTCGTAAATTGCGGTCGTTCTGCGCGTATTCGGGTGGCAGCCCCGGAGGTGTTGAGAGGTTAAGAGCCCCGTGGCCGACCGTTCCCGCTTCTCGGCGAAGAGATTTCCGCAAAGCGTCGGAGCGAAGTCACACCTGCTAGGAGCGGACGTAAATACTGGCCCCCATTTTGGTGATGAGAGCCGGCAGCGCAGGAGAAACTTGCCACGGCAGCAGCAATTGATCTTGGAGTTTTCTGGGTGGCAGCTACCTGCCTCGTCTGAAGCTTCTCCTTCGCTCGGCGATAGGACGGTTTGCCGGCGCACCCACAAAGCGAGCTCATTGCGGACAGCGGCTAGCAAAAGAACTTTAGCTGCGTAAACGAGCACTCCCGGTAGCCTCCGTTGCTGATATCCACGACGCGGTCACGCGGCGCCGTTGTCATATCTCTAGCACCTGCTGGAGACGCGCGTAAATCCTCGCCCCGATTTTTGGGTAGAGAGCCGGTGCTCCAGCAGAAACGAGCCGCGGCAGCAACAACTGAGCTCGAAGGTTGTGTCGCGCGCCGACTATTGGCTGCGCCTGAACCTTCTGCTTCCCTCGGCGCAAAGACGGTTTACCGGCGCGCCCATAAAGGACCTCTCTGCGGCAGAGAGCTCGGAAAACAGCTTTAACGGAGTAAACGGGCCTCCAGATAGCCTCTGTTGCTGATGTTCACGAAGCGGTCACGCTGCGCTGTTGTCAGCTCACTAGCGCCTGCTAGCAGCGCGTGTAAGTCCTTATACTGATTTCGGGGTGGGGAGACAGCTGGCGGCATAGGAGAAACGAGCTGCGGCCGACACAACAACTTGCTCGGAGGTTGCGCCTGTCAGAGTGCCGATTTTAGTAAGGACTTGTCTTGGAAAGAGATTAAACTGTTTAATGACAGGAAAACTGATTACATTGCGTTATAGGATCGGGGAAACAGCACTGAGAACGTCCGTCGCGATGAGCGGCGGTGGGGCGACTCTCTGCGCACGAAGTTCAGTTTACCCTCGCAAGCGAGGGTCCGAAATCCGAACCACTCGTACACAGCACGTATAAACGCGGGCGCCGCTCGGGTCCGCGTGATGGTACGTATAAACACTGGCGGCGACTCGGGGAGGCGTTGGCGGCGTAAGCTGGGGCGGTGTCGTATACGCTGCAGGGCCGTCTTCTCCGCTTTCCGTTCGTTCTTCTATTTTCTTTCGTTCGTCGGCCCCAGCGAATTCTTCGTAGCCCCTGACACGACCTCCCTTTAGAAGGATCTGTCCCCAGGTCCTTCACCGAGTTGGCGTCCGATGGAGCTTTCCGCGAGCTCTGTGGGTGTCCGCGTTGTTTGACGTCCGTTCGTATCCAGAGACGCGACTGTGCACAAACGTTTGTGCAGTTGCTCGATGCTGGCGTTTTGTTTTTTTTTTGCGTTGCTCCAGATAAACTTCGTTTAGTGGGCGTTCGTTTCGAAGAGGTCGGCGAATTTCAAACTGACTTGATTTTTTTTGCGTACCGTGGGATTCGTTTCGTCGGACGTGAACTTGGGAGCACTTACGGCGTTGCGTTGGTCACGTCGCTTCCGTCGGCGATTGAGTCTGTGTAGCTTCTTGCGTGTTTGATGCGCGTGGGAACGTTGGCGTGCGTTTCGTCTGGTGGCGAGATGCGTTCCGTGAAAGTCGCGGAGTTCGGTGCGTTGAGGGCGTTGTTTTGCTCGAGGTGTGCGTTTCGTACGGTTCGGGAGCCGTTTGTCCTTTCGTTCAGCCTGCGGTGGCACGGCGTTGTCGTGAAGAGGCGCGGCTGATAGGACAAATTCGTTGCGACTCCTTGCTCGCCTTCGCCGTGGTTGCCCTCGGAAGCGAAGCTGTTGTGGGAAAATGGGCGTAGTTCGCCTCGTCCATTCGGTTCCACAATCTTTGGCGTCGTAGGCGTGGCTTCCTCGGTAGGGCATTCGATGCCTTTGTCTGGGTCGGTCTCGTTCGTTGTCGTTCTCGCCGTGTCCGTGTCGTCGCTCAAGCTCTCGTTGCTTGCCAGTTCGGTCGAAAGTGCTGCGGTAGGCATTCCTCTCGTGCAAGCAGGCTCAATGGCGTCTCGTTTGCCTGGTGCCCGTACGCTCACGGCTGCATCCTCCTGTACCATGGTGGTGTTTGTCGGATGAGTCTCGATCGGAGCAGCGGGGGCCGGGGAACTTGTACGTTCCGGCTCGAACGTGCCGCGTGCGCTGGGTGCGTAGTTGCTCGTAGACGGGTTCACCTGCGCGAGTGCGGTGTCGTTCGTTAGGTGAACTCGGGCTGGAGCAGCGGGTGCCGGAGAGCTCGTACGTTCCGGCTGGGTTGAACCACGTGCGCTTGGCGTTTCGTTTCTCGTGGCAAGGTTTGTTCCTGCGGTTGTTACGTTCGCTGGCCAAGTCCGGAAGGCAGCAGCGGGACCGGAGGGTGTCATGAATAGCGTTTCCTCCGTGCGTGCTGGCTTGGTCGTGTTCCGTGCGTCGGGCGTTTCGTTGGTCGTGGTCAGCGCCTCTGGTCTGGGTACGATGTCGTTCGTCGGCGGTACCTGGACTGGAACAGCGGGTGCGATGGTTGTCGTGCGTACCAGCTCGGGTGCGTTCCGTGCGCTGTTCGTTTCGGCTGTGGTGGTGAGCTCCACCAATCCGGGTTCGATGTCGTTCGTCGCCACTGGTGCGTTTTGTGCACTTTGCGTCTCGATTGTCAGGGCCATGTCCACCAATCGGGGTGCGTTGTCGTTGGTTGCGTGGACTGGGGCCTGGACAGCATGTGCGGAAAATGTAGGTACTGGCTCGGTTGCGTTCCGCGCTCTGAGCGTTTCGTTCGTAAGCTCCACCAATTCGGGTACGGTACCGTTCGTGGGCGAGGTCTGGTGCGGAGGAGCTAGTGCCAGATACGTGCTGCGTTCTGGCTTGTGCGCGCTGCTTACGTTGCGCGTCTCGTTGCTTGTTGCCGGGAAGACCTGTGCGTGGGTGATGTAGCTCGTCGGTTGGCTCGGTGTCAGAGCAGCGGTTGTTCGCGATCTCGCCAGGAATTCACTGATCTTCGCTTGCGTTTCCGTAATCGTGGCGATCACCTGGGAGAGGTCCAGCGAGCGCGCGGTGCACCGTTTTGCATGCGTCGTTTCGTTCGTGTGCGTGGTGCGCGTCTCCAGACCAAGGTGTGCGTGGTATCGTTGAAGGCTTGCCGCTGGCTTTGACACCGTGGTAAACGTGTGGCCGACTCTCGCCAGTTGTCTCCGAAGACGTTCTCGTTCTTCGCGCAGCCTCCCGTTCTCGAATAGCGCCGCTTGCAGGTTTGTCTGCCGCTCGTCGTCGTAGGCAGCCTGAAGTATCGTTGGCACATTGGATCGTTTGGAGAGCTGGCGACGTTTTTCGTTGTCCTCTAGGAGACGCGAGACGATGTCGTCCTTACGGCCAGAGCAAGGGAGCCCTCGTGATCGTAGTTCGTTCACCAACTGCTGCTTCTTCGCTGAACACAGGACGTCGCGTTCCGTTGAAGTCAGGAGCCGGTTGATCACCGTTGACGTGGAGTCCGTCGTTGACCCTCGTCCGCGTGCACTCTCGTACTCGTGGTGCAGTTCGTCCGCGTCGTTCGTCTCCTCGTCCGTTCGTTCCGTGGCCTCAAATCCTGATCCTGTCGACTGCGCCATGTCAGAGTGCCCGATTTTAGTAAGGACTTGTCTTGGAAAGAGATTAAACTGTTTAATGACAGGAAAACTGATTACATTGCGTTATAGGATCGGGGAAACAGTACTGAGAACGTCCGTCGCGATGAGCGGCGGTGGGGCGACTCTCTGCGCACGAAGTTCAGTTTACCCTCGCAAGCGAGGGTCCGAAATCCGAACCACTCGTACACAGCACGTATATACGCGGGCGCCGCTCGGGTCCGCGTGATGGTACGTATAAACACTGGCGGCGACTCGGGGACGCGTTGGCGGCGTAAGCTGTGGCGGTGTCGTATACGCTGCAGGGCCGTCTTCTCCGCTTTCCGTTCGTTCTTCTATTTTCTTTCGTTCGTCGGCCCCCAGCGAATTCTTCGTAGCCCCTGACACGCCGTAGGTTGGTTGCCTTGTGCGACTGAGGCTTCGGCTTCCTTCGGCGCGGGTAATGGTTTGGCGCCGTGCCCACACAGCGATTTCGCTGCTGGCGATGGCTCAGAAAACGGCTTTAGCAGTGCAAAGGGCGCCTTCTGATAGCCAGGGATGGCAAGACAACCCAAGAAACCCTGAAAATCCTCGCCCAGATTTTGGCGTTTAGAGCCGGCGGCGCAGGAGAAACGAACGGCGGCAGCAACAACAGAGCTTGGAGGGTGTAGCGCACGCCTGAAGCCTCCACTTCTCTTGGCACTAGGACAGTTTTCGTCGCGCCCACAAAGCGAGGTCGTTGCGTATGGCGGATAGAAAAACAGGTTTAGCGGAGTAAACGAGCCGTCCCGATAGCCTCCGTTCTGGTGTCCACGACGCGGTCACGCAGCGCCGTCGTCAGCTAATCAGCGCCGGCTAGGAGCGCACGTAAATCCTCGCCCCGATTTTTACGTAGAGAGCTGGCAGCGCAGGAGAAACGATCTGCGGCCGCAACAACTGAGCTCTGAGAGTGCAGCGCGCGCCGGTTACCGGCTGCGCCTGAAGCTTCTGCTTCCCTCGGCGCGGGACAAGGTTTGGGGGCGCACCAACAAAGCGGCTTTAGGCAGGGGCTCGGATAACGGCGTTAGCAGCGTTAACGCGCCCTAGCCATAGCCTCCGTTGCTGAAATCAACGAAGTGGTCACGCTTCGGTGCTGTCAGCTCACTAGCACCTGCTAGGAGCGCGCGTAAGTCCTCGCCCCGATTGCAGGGTAGAGAGCTGGCGGCGCATGAGAAATCAGGCACGGCAGCAACAACAACCGAGCTCGGAGATTGTGCGCGCGCCGGCTACCGGCAGCGTCTGAAGTTTCTGCTTCCCTCGTCGCGACGGGCGGTTTGGCGGCGCGCCCACATAGCCACGTCTCTCGGAGCGGCGGCTCGGCAAACGGATTTATCGGCGTAAACGGCCCCCCTGATAGCCTCTGTTGCTGATGTTCACGACGCGGTCACGCTGCGCCGCTCACTAGCACCTGCTCAGAGTGCGCGTAAGTCGTAGTCACGGTTTCGGGGTAGAGAGCTGGCGGCGCAGGAGGAATGAGCCGCGGCAGCAACACCCGTGCTCAGAGGTTCCAGCGTGTGCCAGCTACCAGTTGCGCCTGAAGCTTCTGCTTCTCTCGGCGCGGGGAACGGTTTGGCGGCGGGCCAACACAGCGACCACACAGCGGGCGGCGGCATGGCAAACAGCTTAAGCGGTGTAAATGGGCCCTTCCCATAGCCTCCGTTGCTGATGTCCACGACGCGGGCCCGCTGCAACGCTGCTATCAGCTCACTAGCACCTGCTACTGGCGTGCGTAAGACCTCGCCCCGATTTCGGGGTAGAGAGCTGGCTGCGCAGAAGAAATAAGCCGCCGCAGCAACAAGCGAGCTAGGAGGTTGCTGCACGAACCGGCAAGCGTCTGCGCCTGACGCTCCTGCATCCATTTGGGATGGGTACCGTTTGGCGGCGCACGAACGCAGCGAACTCACTGCAAGGGGCGGCTCGGAAAAAGGCTTTAGGAGCGTAAACGGGCCCCCTCGTTTGCCTCTATTGCTGATGTCCACGGCGCGGTCACGATCTATATACCTATCGCAATGTGGTGTTCTGAAATATCCCGCCCTACAACTACTGTGTTTTCTTCTCCCTTTTCTGAGGAAGAAGAGGAATAAACGTGTCTCAAAAACAGTCAGCCTTGGGGAAGACTCCTCATTCCAGGACCCCTTGAGTCCGTCCGGCTTCTTGGGCACTCTGCACCAGCCAAAGCTGGTCGTCAGGGTCCGCGCTGGACAGTACTCTCTCCCAGTGCTCAAGAGAGGGAAACATCAGGGGGGGGGGTAGGTGGGGGTTCTTATCACAGCCCCACATGATATGGTAGAGGGTGCCCGGATCCCTTTTCTGAGATAGCCCGCACCAGCCCTACTGGAGTAATCACTTCAGATTTCGCAATGTTTTCTCTTTCTATCTCCTCTCAATATCCGAGGCCATGTCTGTGCCCTCATTGGTCGGTTAACCCAAATCTACAACCCAAACACATCTCAGGAAGCACCGCTTCACCTTCTTACGCAAGAGACGAAGTAGTATATATAGGAGAGGAACTAGTGTGAAATTCAGTTCTTTCCTGTGGAGGAAGCCATCATGGAGAATTATGGGACCCTCGAACAACACCTTGGGCTGTCCTCAGATTCATCGTGTTGCTCATCATGCTGCATGTCTGTCTCGTCTGCTGATTCGGAGACTGAAGAAGCGACCGAAAACCACACCACTGACGTACAGGCGGCCAAGGGAGAAGAGGCTAAACTGAATTCATTGATCCTGGATCGAGAAGAGCCACCTCTTCCGACAGAGATGAAGAATAAGTGCTTCTGCACAGAAGGAAGCTCCCCTCATCCTCGCCCAGAAAACCATAAAGAAGCTGAGGACGGCGACGTTGACAAATATAAGGGAAGACGATACTTGGACCCCGATCGAGAAAGCCAAGCCATTTATCTTAGAATCGATCAACTACCTCTACAAAAAAATAGGAAAATTGGGATAGAGTGCCCCACTCTTTTCGAAACTCATCCACTACATGAAAGGTCGTCGCTTTCTCCTTCAACGTTTCGTTCTCGGCACCCATCTGTGGTTGAGGCAATTTCTGAACCGATTCGTCCTCTACCACCTGTGACGCCCCAAGGGAAGCGCAATCGTCCGCCAGCTCCTCGGCATGAACTTGCCCATGACCACCGCGAGCTTCTTTTCCTCAACGATTTTAACGAAACTGTGTTTGATCATGTCCGGAAGGGTGTGCGAGGTGGAGACCTGACTGTGCGTGAGGCGTTGCGAAGGTTGAAGGAAGTCGGTGCATCAGACGATCGTCTTCTGGAAGATGTCAGAGGAGGACAGGAAGACAATACCGGCTTTACTAGGTTTCGCTCAGCTCGGTATTGGCCTAGATATAAATATTACAGACCATCTCTTTACGATGGCCCGCCAGTTCCTCCGCCTGCTAGACGAGGTAGAAGGGCAGGAAGAGGAGGACATTGAGGTAGATTCAAATACAAGAATGAATCGCTAACCCTGTATGTGAAGAAATAAAGATTGAACTCTTGTCGTTATCATGGTTCTTTTCGGGTCTTTTTTTTCTTTTTTGCGATTTGCTGCAGTGTGTGAGGGCAGACATTTCAATTTACCGCCAATTTGACCATGCTCTGTTGTGCATTCATTTAATGAATTATGAAATAAGGAGTTCTTGGTTAGGAGTCGTCCTGAGATTTTTTAGTGTAAACCTTGTGCAGGTCGTGATACGGAGCAGACTGGACTAGACCTACAGAATGTGTACACCTTACAATATATTTTTCTGGGACTTCGGTATGTATCTTATGTCCAGTGTCTTCTATGATTGCTCTGCTAGATTGAAATATATTTCATTATAGAGTCGTAGGTCACTTGTCTGAACCCACAAATACTAGTGAAACAGTCCTCCACGCAGAATAGGTCAGATGGTGACAGCTCAACTCGAAAAGCAGGTTGTAATTCGCTTTACAACGTTAAGTGCGCTATAGAAACTCGTATAGTCGTCTTGAAGTTGAGCCTAATTCCACACCGCACATGGGGACTGCAAACAGAGGTGGAGAAACAGAAAAGGTCACAATGCAAGGAAAAAAGCAGAGGTGCTGCCACTGTGGTACAGATATGAGCGCCTCAACATTTCTCCAACACTTGAGTCGCATCGTGAGGCATGCAGGAGATAAAGGCGGAAACGGTGGAGCTACCAGGCTAGCTTGTGTTGCGGCGACGAGGAGTCCATGGCGGAACAAGTAACTTCGGGTCTAACAAACGCGGTCTTGTGCAACAGTGCCTCCGAGTCTGCCGCAGAAACTGGCGAGGGGGCCTGATGCACCAAGGCATCTCGCAGCTATGCACCAACTGGAAGAATTCTGATTGCAGAGTTACTGCCTTGTGCAGGGTGAGCTGTCGATCGAGAGCCATTTTCGAAAGGGCGAACGCGATAAGGCAGTCGTTCAGCTCTTAGGGCTGATACCCTACTGGCACGTCGCTTGAGAGCGCAAATTTGCGGAAAGAAAGGGGCGCGATGACGTCCGGAACGACGCCCGCGCGGAGAAGCGGAGCCGGCACTCCATGGGTGACTGTTTCGGGCGGCGCGCGCACTGCTGCGTCGGGCCGTCGAGCGCCCGCTCCCGCTCGCCAGAAACCGCTCGTCTGCCTGGATTTTCACCCAGCAAGCTCCCCTCACTTCGGACCGCCGTGCACGACTCATCGCAGCATAGCCTCGACTCTACGCTTCACCGCTCCCGTCGAGTACTCCTCGCGGACGCAGCATTACGCCAGGACCGGTGTTTGTGATGTGCTCTGTGCTCGGTGGCCCCCAGTGACTGTGGCAACGCTTCTTTTCTTCACGGCGCCTTAACTCTTTCCTCTTTTTAAATGCGGAGCATTTCTTAGGCTCGCGATGTCACTCGTCGATGTTGTCGGCGCCGTCCACACGCTCACTGCGCATGCGCGTCGCGTCAAGGCGCAGGTGCGCGTCTCTCCCCCGTACCCTCTTCGCTCACAATAACAGGTGCTGCGGTGCGGGAGGAGCGCGTGTACCCCGTGCGCTCCGTGGCTCTCAACAACAGCTGCGGCGGTGCGGGGGGAGCGCGTCTGTGCGCGCATGCGTCGTAGCTACCCGTGCGCTGCGTCCTGCTCAACAGTAAAGGCGGCAGGGCGTGTACACGTGATAATGGCATGGTGGGTGCGTGGAAAGTTCGCGCTTGTGTACGGAAGTGTGCGCATGCGCGTCTCTCCCCCATATCCTCTCCCTCGAACGCGGGCGGTGTGTATATAAGCGGCGGAGCGCGCGTTCGGAATTCAGTCAAGGGCGTCTTTGCTTGGCTTTCGCTTGACTTGACGCTTTGCTTGACCGCACCAAGCAATAAATACAGACTTTAACTTTACACTCCTTGCCTTCGCTTCTCCTTCATTCAATAAATAGGAATAATAAAGACGAAATAACAATTAAGCATTCCCAAACCATACCCAATTACGCAACATTCACGCGATACCCCCACCACTCTGCGACGCATTTACTCGAGTTCCCCCGGTGGGAAGATGCGGGCGGGTTTTTTTTTTTCTCTTTACCTATCGCCTTTTTCTCTAACTTATCCTATTCACCCCCTTCTATATTCCCTACCCCCGGGACTGGGTTGTATGCCGGAGAACCCCCAGATGGGCTCAAAATTATTGCAAGTCCATTTAGTTTCCTTTTCCAACGAACTACCTACGACGACCTACGACGACGCACTCCTGCGAAAGCGAAGCGGCAGCGAAGCGGCAGCGAATGATTTCTCTTTCAGCTTTCCTCCTTTCGTATATTTCAACCCTGCAGCGCATTGCGTTTTCCTACAAACCTCCCCGGAACAAATAGTATATTTTTGCTTGGCCTTATATTAGCGGGTCTTGTCTTATTGGGAGATTGTAGCGCGCACAATGGAAAAAGCATGTATCAGATATGCAGGAGCCCGACCAAGCGCGCGAGCGCAAACACGTTTCTATTCCCAGCGCCACTATCTTTAGACAATTCCTGCTTGCCAATACTGCGACCTTTCGCTAGTCGACCACCTTCGGGGCATAAAAATTACACAAATGGCACCTGACCCCTCGCACGTTTGTTGTCTGCTCTACCGGGTATGCGCCGAAGGAAACTGACCAGGGAACGGCCTTTATGAATGTTAGACCGTTTCGTGGTGTAACCAAAGAAACACGTGTTACACTTAGCTAGCGTATGATGCCTGCGGGTCCCGAGATATACAAATATATATGAATACAGGGCGTGTGTTGAAATACCTAGCGTAACCGAACCTGACCTAACACAACCCAAACGATTTTGATTGCCACGCTAATTTGTCCGCCGCTCGTTCTCAGCAATCGTGGTGCTGATAGTGGTGATGGGCATTCTTTCTCTTTACGATGTTGCTGGAGAGGCGTCACAATCCGACAAAACCATGTTGCGGCGAAACGATCATTGTTGCGGTTTCGCTTGACAACACACTAGATGATTGGTGTCAAGTGCACTGTTAAGCTTAGGTCTGTCAAATGAGTGGTGCACGCTGTGAACAACCGCAATTCTACCTGTGGCTTTGTTGTTTGCTTACCATTGGGTACTTTATTTTTCAACGAACGCGTAACGTCACCCAGCAGCTTGTTCCCTACAGAGTTAACAAGTTGTGGCAGATACCTGGCCTTGCCTAGGCGGGTATTTGCGCAATAAACTGTTTTCGCATTTCTCTGCTTTGTGTTTCTCTTCTTATTTATTTTTGTATGCCGCACTGAGGCACCCGTCCTGTGGTGGCGCGGGTCCGCCGTCCCTAGTTGTTACTGGGCGAACGAAGGGGACACAGAAGACTAAGGAGATGGAAAATGCGGGAAGGCGGAGGAAAGGTATGGGGGAAATGTTATTGGAAAGTGGAATGCCTAGAAGCTTCCCCAGAAATAAGAACGCTTTCTCTGACCGTTTTTGACGATCCGCTATGCTCCTGATGTCCCGCTGAGCAAAACCGCATCGTTAGCACCAGCAAGGCGTTTGAGCGAAGCGAAAATCATATCTCCCTCGAATGGAGAGCATTCGCGTCACTGGTTGTGTGCTGTGCGTCCCCAGGCAGCACAGGACTGTTCGGCCTAAAACAGGCCGGTGTACTTTGGCCGGTGATTTTCTGTCCGGCCGTTTTCCGGCAGCCATGTTCGGCCCATGTCCAAATGTGGGCCTTTTGGCCGTATACGGCCGTACTCCGATGGCTGTCCAACGGCCAGTGTCCGTCGGCCAGTCGACCGGCTTACGGTCATACGGCCAGATTCCAGCCGTAGGGCTCCGGCCATTCCAAAGCCACCCGTGTACGGCCGAAGTACGTCCGCCGGAGGACAGCCGAGATGCGGTCGTCGGACTCCAGCCGGACTACAGCTACCGGAAATACGGCCGTGCTACGGGCATTGGAGTCCAGCCACAGTACGTTAGCTGTACTGAGGCCGGTCACTGCATGTCGCGCAAGCAGATGACTCATTCGCGCAGTGCAGAAGCAGCACAAACCCAGCATTTTGGGTCCAATGCAGCCACATCAAAGTGAGTTCGCGCGCAAGCACCAGCCGTCAAGCTTTCAGCGCAGCTTTGCTTAATTACCAGCCTCAGTTGACAGCAAAATTCATTTATTAAACAGTGCTCACAAATTGTCGGTACTTTAATTGCTGTGCCTCTTTTACTGCCGAACACAGAAAATATTCAGTTCTTTGTAGAGCTTGAATAGATGTATTGTCCAGATCCTGATATCCTCTGTGGGGCGGCTTACCTGTAATAAACGGGGAAAGAGAAGGGGGGGGGGGAGGGGGGGGGCGGCGGAGGGCGCATACTTTAGTGGGTTGAATTTCAGAGAGATAAATTGCGCCGCTTTTAGCCAATTTCTTTTAGATCAATATTCCGGAACACTTTCATGCTATGACTACATAAACTATTTTTATAACAGTTGCTTGACCAATTTTGATGTATATAGAACCGGCGTGAATGCCTTTACGAAGCGTTTTGGTTCTCAACAAAACACTCAGGAGCATTTAATATAACTCCTTCACAAAAAAGTATGTCCAGTTTTTTGCCCATTTTTCTTGCAAAGACATTTTCTACTCGATCAACTTTTCTGATGATCTTGCGCAGGGCTGATCCTAAGAAGGAGCGAACAGGTACTTTCATTTTCAATCTATTTTAATGTTGTTTTCATGAGTGTACGTCCACACCACTCAATAGTCCAAAAGAACTTAATTTTCTTCTAATGTCATACTACGTTCAAAAAATTCTAGACGCGTCGCGAATGACGCCCTGCTTCAGGTGGCTGCAGTTGTATCCCTTTGTGTTCACGCAAGGAAAGGCGTAAAATTAGAGTTACATAATTTGTTTCAAACCAATAACATAGCAATGGTAGCATGTATACAGGAAACCTTGCATACTGCAACGAATAGGGCAATAAATATTTTATTGGTCAAGGTTGAATGCGTAGGGTTCTCAACCCGTCGGAGGCAAACTTGCGCCTCTGGAAGTTTATTTATTTATTTATTTATTTATTTATTTATTTATTTATTTATTTATTGTTTTTATTTGTTTATTTATTTATTTATTTATTTTTATTCATTTATTTATTCATTGTTTTATTTATTTATTTATTTATTTATTTATTTATTTATTTATTTATTTATTTATTTGTTTATTTGATACCTGCTTTCCTTTGCATGCATTACAGAAGGGAGAAACATAACACTAAGCATTAAATATGAGACGAAATAACAAAATAATTCTACAAAGCGCGCTGAAAATCGTCAATATAAACAGTTAATGCAATCATACGTCGAAGATAATTACACTGCAGCATTGATGTAAAATAAAAGGAATCGCGCAAGGCGCCACCTTTAACGAAAAGTTAATAATTTGCTTTAAGCTAGCGGTCCCACTTTGAGATATGTAGAATGGCGCTTGGACATACTTCTCCCCTTCTACAACAGTTTTCGAATAATAGATATTACGAAAAATTTAAACCTGTGGTTTTGTCTGTGATCTTTCACGTCCTGCCATTTCAGTTTACTTTTACTTTCTCTCATGCTAAGTTGAGCGTGCCAATTGCCTAATACGAATTGCACTGACATATTCTGTATGTTTTCGAGCGTATCAACGAGCTCTTTGGTGTAGGGATCCACGAAAACACATGCGTACTCCAAGATTGAGCGCACATAAGTGAAATACGGTTGTTCTTTTCAGTTAGATGAAGGTTCACTGAAATTTCGTCTCAGAAAGCCAAAAACATATGCAGCCGTAACTTTTATGGTGTGAACCTGCCTATTTAACCTCTAACCGCTCCCTAAATAAACTCCTAGGTATTTATATTCCTCGGCCGTTGTCACAGCAGCATAATTTACGGTATACGTATCCGATTGGAATGAAGGTTTTCTTGTAAAGGTGCCGTTAACACACTGTTTAACATCCAAAAACTTTTCTGAATGGGCACACCAGGATGTTATTAAATGCGAATAAAGCTGCAGGTATACGGAATCACGTTCATTCGCTATAGTCCGGTTAACTACACAGTACTTTTGAACAAAGCTATAGGGCCAATAGTAATAACAATGCAAAAACCGATTCATTCAGTTCATAGGATGAAATGTACTACGCAGAAGGTGATATGCAACACCATCATTTGCTTTTCTGCAGTCCAAGAATATACAGTCAACCACTTTAAGCTTATCTATTGCAAGAGCCAAATCGTGCGTGAACACAACAATCTGCGTTGAGCAAGAAAATCCTGACAAAATCCGTGTTTGCTAGGATGCTGGCGATTATGTTTACCCAAATGAGTCATGTCCCAAGAGTAGCTAAGCTCACCTTCAAACATCGGAACTAAATTAACAGCTAGGCTTCGTCAGTGACAAGGCTCTGTTGTTATCGCAAACTTAAAATAATTTTTTTTCTAAATAGGCAGTCGTAAAATCCCCTGAAGTAACATAGTGCAGGGCATGAAGTTGATCCTACCAATGCACGAGCGAGTCTCTTCTACGTTTATCACCAACAACATAGTGCAACATTGCTTGTCACAGTTTAATTGTAAGCAGAATAACTTGCGCTTTTGCTCGCACTTGCCTTTCTTTGGTGGGGAGTCCTTGACATGGTGGCGGTTTAGCTCCTGCGTGGTTGCCGCTTGCTCGACGCCCTTGAAGGCCAGTTATTTTGGTGAACCATCTCCATCTCGGATCGGACATCTCTGGTGGATCGATGTCTCCAATGCTCTCCATTTCTTGAGCGGGCGAATAGCCTCGAGATGATGCGTCGACGAAGCCGGAGGCAGAAGCGTGGTAGCGGCGATGACTGGCGAGGCTTAGCTCACCCGTCGGTGTGGCACAGTCTTCTTGTGGCAATAAATGACATTTCGATGGCCTAAAAGGTTCCCTGCTAATGTCCACTGAGTCCTTGTACCTTGCCCGTTCACCGAGAACACTCATTACTGTTTGACAAACGATGTTCGTTCATTTAAAACGTAGAAACACGGAGCGGATGAAAAACGCGTCCCCGTCGTTCGGCTCCCTAACGGCTCTTTGTCCCCCCAGAAAAAAACCGGTCGGTCTCCTTCCAAACACGTCTGTGCATGAATTCTCGGCGCCCAGGCGCGAGCCGTTGTTCGGCTGGATGCCGTTTGCCGAAAAAAGGACGTATAACCAGATACCTTACGTAGGCCGGTCTCCTCTTGAACACCGGTTGCCACATATTCTGTGGCCATTCGCTGGCCGTAATTCGGCCGAAGACAGCTAACCGAATGCAAAACGTATATTCTGGAGCTGTACGTCCGCCGGACGCGCGGTGCACCGTTCAAACAACGAATGCACGGCAGCCGCGCTCCGGCCGGTCTCCTTTCGAACACCAACTGCCGCAAGAATACGCATATTCTGTGGCCGGTCGCTTGCCGTGCTTCGGCCGATTACCGCTTCCCGAAGAAAAAACGGATGCCTTAAGGCCGTACTTCGGCCGTTCTCTTTCTCAACATCGGCATCCGTAAGAGAACTGAATATCTGGCAGCCGGTTAGCTGCCGTTGTGCGTCCGGACACGGGCGGACGGAAAAATGCCGAAGCGCTGGTTGCCGAATGTTGGCCGTTCAACGCATGATCAGTGGCTGCCAGAACCTGGATGCTGGCCGGACATGCCAGAAAGCGGCCATAGACGGGCCGGTCTTGGGGCACACTTTCTGTGCCGCCTGGGTCTGTAAACCAAAATTTTGTCCGAAAGTTACGATAAGGATTGCAATTTTGGTCATTCAAAAAAGCAAAATTTTCGTGTTTTATTCTTTATTTTGCGTTTTTAATATATGTATTCGTTAGCACGGTACAGTGATCTTAAAAATTTAAGAGAAACGGTTGAATAGCCAAGACAAGGCTGCCTTTCTCGCCACTGCATAGAAATAGGTTCGCGCTCTTGTCAACGTTTTTCGCTTCCGTTCTACAGCTCGTTGAGGTGTGTGGTACCTTTGCGTATTCGGAAGCGCTTTCGCGGTTCTTCGCTTTTGGTTCCACTGAAGAAACGGAGTTCGCCGTAGCATGCTCACCACGCGGGGGGCAGTAGTGTTGTGGGTATTTTGTGCGGTAGAGCAAGCTGCCACAATTGTCCGCTAAGAGCCCGGGCTAGCGGATTGGTCCCCCGCGCCGGTATCGCCTCTAGCCCGTAGTTCGGTACTCATGGGCTATAGCGCTACAGCTTGTTATCGGAGAGACGCGGAGCGTAAAAATGGGTCAGCTAAGACTCTCTGTTCTCTCTGGTGGTGATGCGCTACCAGATAACCCAGAGAACGGTGAAGCCACGGAAGAAAGAGCAGAGGATAGAAGTATGACAAAGGCTCAATAGATGCCCTCTTGCTGGGACGTGCTACGAGACAAGGCCGGTATAATCGCGTACCTTCCCTCATGCGGTGATTGTTTCGTCAAATGCAGCACATATACACCGCCACATAGAACACTGTTGTTCGCCCTGCACACCAATTTCACGTTAGGAACTACGGTAACGTCAGCGAATTTTTTTCTCCTATTTGCTTGTTTTTGTTATTTAGAGGTTTCTAGTATTAGATGACAGGGTGTCATCGGTTGCCACCTTTTATTTTGTGTACGGACGAGTGGAAATCACACGAGAGACGGGTATATGCTCTGGAGAAAGAAGTTCTTGATGATGTGCGCACGTTTTGTGTATGTTTATGTGGCGCTTTTAATAAAGGTTTATTAGAAGGAGTGCTGCTCCCTTCTCTCGTTATTCATCCTTTGTGTAGTTTTGCGCTTTTATCGTCTACCCTGAAATTTCCGAAACTGCTTTGGAATGTACCCTATGTGCAAATTTGCCGAACGGAGTTTTGGAACCACGTTTGTGATTACTTACATACCGTAAGCTGCAAACATAGTTTCCGTAAGTACAGTCATGGACAAATA
Source organism: Haemaphysalis longicornis (assembly GCF_048455015.1). Lineage (NCBI taxonomy): Eukaryota > Metazoa > Arthropoda > Arachnida > Ixodida > Ixodidae > Haemaphysalis > Haemaphysalis longicornis. The sequence goes on along the minus strand of NW_027526385.1, from coordinate 39,594,730 downwards.
AAACGAGAACACAAAAATGCGAACCAGAACAAACAACTAGCGAGATTTCTTTCCATGTTAGTAAAATGTGCGGTTAGCTTAATTACAGTAAGAAAGTTTGGAACTGTGGCTTTCTAAAACATCAAAAGAACTGCGTTACTAGAACTGCACTAACTTTCCGTACTATACTTGAAGAAAATCTCTGAGAAACTTCGCTATCGAAAGTCTCGGAAAAAAGTCAGAGAACAATCCCTGACAGCTTTTTCTGAATAAAGCCTATGAGCAAATATGCTTGACATTTATTTCCCACCACGTTGTCTTAGAGTTCTTTTTGAACGTATGTTCAGAACAAAAGGTCCGAGCAGAATGTCCACAAAAAAAACGCCGCCGAAGTACCCGAGAACAACATCAGAACGTAATTTCTGGACAAAATTTATGATTGTAAATGTGAATGTAAGGTCCTTACACATTCTTAGAACGCAATTCCCGACAAATTTTTTTACGCATTTTCTGACCATAAAACCCAGAACAAAATCCCCGAACTAAATATCCACACGAATACAGAAAAAATACCCGAAGGTAATTTTCGAACGATATCCCGGAAGAAAATCTGCCAGATGATTTCTGAAACTTTGATATGAAGGAAATCTCCAAACGCGTTCTCCGCAGATGTGTTCTCCGGACGTTTCTTCAGACTTCGAAAGTATACGTAGTTTTCGACCGATAAGCTTTGAACAAAATATTCGCGCATAATTTCCGAACGAAATATCGGAACGAAATTTCCGGATATACTTTCCAAACGGAAACTTTTAAGTGAAATCTCCGATCGAACGCGCGTATACTCTCAACGAAATACCTGAACGTAAGCTCCGACCGTTATTTCCTAACAAAATCCCCATAACGTACTTAAGCAACGTTCGTTCCCAACATAATTACCGAACAAAATCTCCGAATGTACTTTCCAAACAAAACGTGCAAACGAAATGTCCGATCACAGTATTCGAACTTAATTTCTTCATGTATGCATGAAGCAAAGTCTCGGAACGTAATTTTCGGAAATATGGCGGTGATCACGATGTACCGACTACGTGCTTGCGCGGAAAGAGGAAGCAGAAAGTTAAGCTATTAGAGGGAGATGAGGTAAGCAGATTCTTGGAGTACTAAGTGTGGAAAGAAATCTCACGAATGAGGCAGAAGCAATGAATTCCTGAGTTTGTTTCGTTTTTGCGTGCCATACTACTAGTTTGGCAGTCTCCTCCGAAAACAGGTTAATGCCATACGGCACTGGTGTTTTTCTTGTATAGCTTCTAAGTGCATATGTTACTTGCAGGCACCACTTCAGGAGTAAGTTGGGCGAAGCAAAATTGCGTCATATCGGCTAAGAAACACCAGTGCCACCGATAGCAGTGGTGTCTGTGGGTATATAAAGACCTGCCCACTACAATGAAGCTGCATATTTCTCCCAAACCATTCTATTTTGTGTTGCTTGACATCGCTACTTGGCTCATTTTATTTTTTCACGGTCATGTCGTCCACTTGTCTCCGAAATGCCCTGGAATGTTTCAGAAGCTCCCCACCACAGCAAAAGGAACGCCGGCGATGTAGCCGTCACAATCGACCCCGATTACTTGTAAACGTCGTGGAAGAATTCAGGGATGGCAAGACAACCCAGGAATGCCTGGAAATGTTCGTCAACCTTCTGGCTGTTATCTTCACTTTTGGAGAGACGTTCTATGCTCGCTTTTTGACTAAAAATGACGATGGTTTGCGGTAGTGGATGGTGGCTGGTACTAGTACCCTAGCACAAGCAGACGAACCGTGCAACCTGGAACACTTCAAAGAAGAACTATGGTATAACATTCTGTGCCGCAGTAGTCCCAGTGCCATAATTGGCAATGGCAACCCTACAATTCAAGAACACAAGGTGCCGTCCTTCGGATCCCGCTCATCGCTCGATACACATCATTGCTTTCGCGCCGGCGATTCGGGCGCTTTGATGATAGTCATGTCGCCGATGTCAACCTGGAGTAAGCTGCAGCGAATGAGCGTGTGCTACGTATTGGGAGAGCTTGCTCTCCAACTTCGCCAGCTCGAAATGAAGAAATGGATTGGAGTTTCGAACTCCAAAAGCACGCTTCTCACAAGCCGCGCCTACAAAGTACAGAGTGCCTCTTTGCAGTCAATAGCTGTGTTCCGCACCTCACCGATTTCAGTTGGTTTCATGGACTTCGATAACTTCAAGAACCTCAACAGCAAACTGACCTACTTGCAGGCTGTGATTCTTCTCTGTGTGGGGAGGATGACCCCAGAAGTTGTGTCCACTCAAACTTCTCGTGAATAAGTGGTTGCCGGGCATATCCGAGGTGATGGGTTTATGTTTACCATCCTAGGGCAGGAAGAATTCGCAGCCGATTTCATGAGAAGAGTGTTTTGGTCCACTTCGAGAATCTTCAGCCCAATTTCAGCGAAGTCGAAGTGGATGAAAATTTTTAGGAATTTAAGCAAGACCATGGTTTTAGTGCATCCGATGGCATATCTACTTGGAAACGGGATGGTGATTCTTCACAAAAAAGTTCCTGTACTTATGTGGCGAAATTCAAGCAAGCCAAGATGGCAGTTGAAGCGAATGCTCGAAGAGTCAATGAAACTCTCCTACTTGCTAAGGAGAACAAAACCAGACATCTTGGAGGTAATCTGCTACTGTGGAGCGAGCTTTCAAAGTGAACTGTTTGTACAGCTTAGTACCCTTTTTCGTGCTGAAAAAAAAAGAATCTTTCGAATCGAATGATGGAACCGAAACGAAGTTTTGAACCGAAACGAAGTTCTCTTTTAAACACGCGTTGCTGAAGCTCTGGCGGAATCCTTGTGCATCGTTAGCGTGTGCACGACGTGTAGCAAATGTGTCTGCCGTCTGTGATCGCTCATCCATGCATGGAGAACGAAAGCATGCAATCGTTAGAAAACCCTTTGCCCTAGGGCGATATGACCGCGGCGTCTGCCGGTGCAGCAACCCACTGCAACGGGTGAATACGCGACATATACGGCACAGAGACAGCTTGTTGCCGGCCCTGATATAAACAGCAGCAGGATCAGCATGCCACAGGTAACGTGGCGTTACTCCTCCACTCCCTCTGGAGAAAAAAATGGTATAATGCCCCTGTAATACTGTCTGAGCTGATTCATCGAGGTCTGGTAGCCTGTCTGTGCTGCCTTTACGTTCAGAGTATACGTTCCGAGTATACGTTTAGAGCTTGTTCTCTGACAAAATGTTTCGGTGTTTCGTTCAAAAATACGTTCGAATATTTCGTCCAAACATATGTTTGATATGGGTGTCTGGACCCTATTGTGTCAGGCATATTTCACTCGGAGATTTCCACCGGAAATTGCTGTCAGATATTTTGTTCGCATTATACATGGAAGATATTGTGCAGAGATGGCGTTCACGCCTTACAGTTGGAGAGTACCTGAAGAAATTTTGGTAGAAAAATTTGTTCTAAGATTCAATGAGAAGCATTTTTCATTAAATAAAAACGGTGATTTTTTGAAACATTACATTCAAAGCTTGTTCTCGGCTGTTGCGCTCAGGTATTTCGTTCAGAAAGTACGTTGGAAGATTTGGTTAAAGCATTGGTTTCGAAATTAGGACTGTAGTATACCTTCCGAGATTTATTTCGGATTGTCTATGCCAAGCAGATTTCGTTCAGAAATTTCGGTCAAAAATTACGTTCTGAGATTCTGTAACGATGTACCATCAGAAACAATTTTTTGAGAATTCTTAAAAAATTACGTTCGAAGGTGATTCTGGGCAATTACGTTCCGGCATCTCGTTCAAGATTTACGTTCAAAAATTTTGTTCACGCCTACATTCGAAAAGCACGTCCGCAGAACACCTTCAGAGGATTCGTTCGGATCATGCATTCGGTAGTTATTGTCAAGCAGATTTTGTTTGGGGACTTCGTTCGGAAATAATGATCAAGCATTCTTTTCGCAGCGTACGCGCGCAGTTGCTTCGCTTGGGGCTAAGCCAGAAGCTACATTAAGAACTGTGTCAGAAATCACGTCCTCATTTTCCGCATGAATTTATATTCAGAAACTACGTCTGAATTCTTCCTTCAGAAAATAGGTTACAAACGTTTTTGAGATTACGTTCGGAGATTTTGTTGAAAGAATACTTTGAGGGGGGGGAAAGAGAGGGGATACTTTTGGGGGAGGGACGACAGAAAATACGTTGCCATCTTACATTCAGAACTATCGCTTGAAATAGACGCCCGGAGATTTTTTGCGTTACTTATATTCAGAGCTGATATTTTGGTTTCGTTCGAAAATAATGTTGGGAGCTATCGTACTGAGAAATCATTGGGAAACCACAGCTGCATAGGTTCTTCACGGCTTACGTTTGGAAAGTACATTTCGGCATTTTTTTTTAACTTGTTAGAACCTCTTGTTTGCTGCGTAATTTCCGAACGATTATTCTGAGATATATTTAGGCAAATAGGTTCATAGATTATGTGCCGAAAGTCCGTTCTGAGAAAACATTCAGTAATAACGTTTGGAGCTTACGTTGGAAGGCAACATTCGAAAAAGACGTTAGCAAATTTATTTCAGAGGTTGTGTTTGGAAAGTACATTCGGAATATAGTGATGAAATGGTTTTTTACATATCATACGGAATTTAAATTCGGTATATTGTTTGGAAGTTTCATTATGGAAGTACTTTCCCAAAATGTTTCGAAGCTCCTTCAGAGATTTCGTTGGGGAATTACATTTGCAGACGATGTTCAGAGCTCAAGTTTGGAAAGTACGGGGGCAAATTGATTTGTAAATTCCCTCGAACCTTAAATTGAAAGATCAGTTTTGCAAACAACTTTTAGAGGTTTTGCTTGAAATTACTTTCGAAGCTTACGCTACATTAGGTTGATTCGATCCGAGATTCGTTCGGTAATTGCATTTAGAGATATTTTTCGGAAATTAAGTTCGGAGGGTCTGTCCCTGCTTACATTTTTAGCTTATGTTCGGAAGGTATATTCGGATATTTCTTTCGGAAATTACGTTCAAACATTCATTGAGAGCTTACGCTCGGAACGCACGCTCAGACATTTCGTTCGTGCCTTACGTTCGAAATGTACGTTCAGAGATTTCAGAGATACGTAGGCTAGCACTTGCCACGAGCAAATGTAATTCCTCGACCTGACCTCGGGCTGGAAAGCGTACAGCGCAGGAGAAATCAGCCGCAGCAGCAGCAACAACCGAGCTCGGAGGCTGCTGCGCGCGTCGGCTTCTGGCTGCGCCTGAAGCTTCTGCTTCCCTCTGTGCGGGGACGGTTTGGCGGCGCGCCCACACAGCCAGCTCGCTGCCGGCGGCCGTTCGGCAAACGGCTTCAGCGGCGTAAACGGGCCCTTCCGATCTCCTTCCTTATGCCCAGGATGCGGTCACGCTGCGCCGCTGTCAGCTCACTAGACCGTACTAGGAGCGCGCGTAAGGCCTCGCCGCGATTTGAGCGTAGAGAGCCGGTGGCGCAGGAGCAATGAGCCTCGGCAGCAACAACTGACCTCGGACGTTGCTGCGCGTGCCGACTGCCGGCTCGCGCCTGAAGCTTCTGCGTTCACCTCTCACGCGAGTGCACAGGAAATATTGTTCCTCCATCCGTTTGTGCCGAGTTGGCGCATAAGGAACGCGCAAGAATTTTCACCTGAATACCCAAGTTCCGATCCCGCATCAGACCAAATGTCTGTTTATTTATTTTACATTTACTGCAGTGGCCATTGTGGTGCCGTTGCTCTGAACTACGATGACTGTCGTTTCTCGCGTTTCGTGCGACACACTTAACCGTTATATTTCATCCAGTATTTCCTCCCGTATTTTCATGGTTGTCCATCCCGCACAAATCGCTGCTACGGAGGGCATTTCATTTGGAATGTATGCTTGCTATCAGATAGCACTAGGTAAGTCCTTTGCCTACCGCTGCACACACGCGCGCATACCACACGAGCGCTTCGTACGGGTATACAATCTTCCAGCCTCCTCCAGACGGCCAGATATAGGTTCTCGCGACCGGCGCAGAGACAACGAGCCACGACAGCATTTGGACTCGAAGTTATTTTTATTGCTCCAGCGCGAGCGCACGTGCGTGTGCGCCTCGTGGTTCTGCCTCCGCCGTCGTCGTCGTCTCGGCGCTGGAGGAGCGAGCGGACCCGCGCCGAGACGACGACGTCCTCGTCGTCGCGGCGCGGGAGGAGCGAGTGGACCCGCGCGGAGACGACGCTGTCGTCGTCGTCTCGGCGCGGGAGGAGCGAGAGGACCCGCGTCGAGACGACGACGGGGGACCCGCGCCGAGACGACGATGACGTCAGAAAAACCCGCGATTGAAAAACCCGTTCAACATGGATAGGCAAGACAAGAGCTTTATCGGGCAAGTGGAAACGTTATCCGAAGGCAATAAGTTTATCTCAGCTGCGCACACATAAACTAACGATCGTGCGATAAGATATCGCCACTTGAACAGTGTTTTTTGTTGATTGTAATTTCTGGGAAAGATAACTCACAACAATGGTGAAACAAGACAACAAAACCCTGCAGGACAACTTGTGTGCCGCTGTGCAGCGTTACCTAAAGGACTGCGGTATCCCGGAAAGCACTTTGGATGACTTTATTGTGCGCATGACGTCTTTTCCATGCACGTCGTCTACTCGGAGACAAGGCTACGGAGACGAAATAAATCAGATAACAGTGACCTTGTACCCTCACATTGTTGACCAAATACTGCGAAACAAAGGCATCCGACATAATACGGACCTTAAAGTTCAAAAAACTTTCTATGAACTTACAGTTCAACGAAAAACTGGCAAATCGCTTTCCGAATCGAAACCCGAAGAACGTCTAAAGACGCACGCTAATGTGCGTGGGGGATCTTCAGTTGGTGTAGTGTACAGGATTCCAATGAACTGTGGTAATGTGTACGTCGGACAGACTGGTCACCACATCAACACGCGACTCAAAGAGCATTAGGAATGTTAAGAAAGACGGATAAATCTTCGACTCTCCGTGACCACTGCGAAACATGTGAAATATGTCTGTCTGGCTGTGGACCCCTTTTCGGACGGACGACTGTTTCTTTTAAACACGGTGATAAGTTTACGCGAGTAGTGATAGAAGCTTTGGAGATGGCCATTTTCGGCAAGCAGCGCTGTTTCAGTTGTCCCTCTGTTGCACTCTCCATCGCCTCCTTCGAAGCCACTGAAAAGAAGACGGGGACAACTAACAATTATTCCAACAGCGAAACGGTTATTGACGCCCAAGAGGATGCCACTGAGGAAGTACACGAAGAAAATGTACCACTTGTGGCAGATCGCTCCATCAAGGGTGGTGGTAAACAAGTTCAACTTTTCTCTAAATCCATGGAGCCACAAGCGAAACGTCTGAAATCGGCAAATGAATATGAGAATTATGAAAAAAACAACTCATCGTTGTGATGGCTGCGATGGAGTCCAACCTTAGGATTGGTTTTGCGAAGGCTCAAGCACGTGAAAAGGTCTCCCGTCGGTCACCTTTCCCAGAAACGTCTTAAGCACTGAAGGGGCGCCGCGTCACCGGGTCCAATAACACCAGTCTTGGGAGCCCACGCGAAAAGACGAAAGCCATGACAACGTTCCAAACGGTCAAGTCGCACAGGGACAATTAGTCCAGTTTTCAGCTGGCACTCCAAGAGAACGCCTGGAAAGCCAACTAAACTCCACTAATATATCAGAACAACCAGACTCCGAATCCTGGTGGAAATGTGCTTGCTATTCTACAGAAAACATGGAAAATAAAAACTTTATTATACGGTTGTACATGCTGCAACTACTCACCAGAACCAACCACAAGTGACAGATTTGTAATAAAGATCAATGAATCAAACGTGCGCACACGCACGCGCGAGCACACGTGCGTGTGCGCCTCATGGTTCTGCCTCTGCCGTCGTCGTCGTCTCGGCGCAGGCGGAGCGAGCGGACCCGCGCCGAGACGTCGTCGTCGTCTAGGCGCCGGAAGAGCGAGCGGACCCGCGCCGAGACATCGTCGTCGTCTCGCCGCGGAAAAAGCAAGAGGACTCGCGCCGAGATGACGACGCCGTCTTCGTCTCGGCGCAGGCGGAGCGAGCGGACCCGCGCCGATACAACGACGTCGTCGTCGTGTCGGCGCGAGAGGAGCGAGCGGACCCGCGCCCAGACGACCGCGTCGTCGTCGTCTCGGTGCGGGAGGAGCGACTGGACCCGCGTCGAGACGACGACGGCGGACTCGCGCCGAGACGACGAGAGTGCCTCTTTGTATTTCACAGCTCTGCTCGTGAACTCACCCATTTCAGTCGCATTCATGGAACTCGATAACTTCAAGAAACTCAACAGCAAACTGACACATTTGGACGCGGATGTAATTCTTCGCTGCGTGGGGAAGATGATCAGAGAAGTTGTGTCCATTCAACTGTATTGTGAAAAAGTGGTTGCGGGGCATATCGGGGGTGACGAGTTCATGTTTACCTTCCAAGCACATGACGAATTTGCCAGGGATTTTATGAGAAGCTTGTTGTGCCACTTCGAGCATCTTCATCCCGACTTCAGCAACACAAAAGTCCATGAAAAGTTTCAGGAATTTAAGGAAGACCATGGTTTTACTCCATCTGTTGGCATATTTGCTTGGAAATGGGACGGTAATTCTTTAGTAGAAAGTTCCACCACTTGTGTGGAGAAATTCAAGCAAGCCAGGATTGCACTTGAAGAGAATGCTCGAAGAGCCAATTAAACTCCTGATTGCTAAGGAGAACAAGACCAGACGTCGTGGAGGAAATGTGCTGCTATGGAGTGAACTTTCGAAGTGAACAATATTTGCAGCTAAGTACGCTTTTTCTTATGAAAATAAAAGGAATCTTTCGAACCGAATAATGGCGCAAAACTGATTTTGCCATCGCCGTCCAGAGCATCTGCGTGACATCGAGTGGTCTGCTCTGTGGTGCCTGGTCGGTAAGGAATGCTAGCTGAACAAATCACCGCAGTTGATTGAAACGCTTAAGCTGTATCGCAAAATTGCGGCTGGTTTCACTGCTGCCGAAACTCACGGCGACGGCTCCGTACGCGAGAACAGCTACGCACAGGTGGCTTGTTAGCACCACAATATATTTGAGCAGTAGATTTAGCTTGCATCGGCCAAGGCGGCCTTAGTTTTCGGCTACAGTTAGAAAGAAACAGGCATACCGCCAATTCACTCTCTCCGAGCTCAACCACGGAGGATGTGCGCCGCTCGGCCCTTAGGACAATGAGCTATTTCATTTTACACAGCCTTCTTGTGATCTCGGAGTTAGTAGACAAGTGTCCTGCACATCTGCAAACGTCCGCAGCGAATGCTGGGCGGTGGTCGCCCTGCTCATGCCAGCGCTCGGCAATTTCTTGATATTTTAAACTGCGGACCGGAAAACAACCTGTCTAGTAGACCGCATGATGGCACGATCTGACATTCTGCCGTAAACGCGTGTTTCTGTATCTCGGGGACAATCTCGTGCGTTCTTCGCGTCTGCACTACATCAAAGTGTGAGCTTGACCGACACTGATCTGTCAGCAATGCTTCGCAATGAACAGCGACGCTATGGTTAAAAAGCCTATGCTGAAGCGACAAATGTTGGTTGTATCTGCTGGTGCGGAACTTCTCTACGGCGTCAGAGTAAGTGACAAGAGTGCTGAAAAATGGCATTGTTAGTTCTGCACGTTTCACAGCCGTACCCTGAAGGCGAGGAAGCGTTGCCTGATTCGTCGGCTCTAGGTGAATATAATAATTTGTATCACACAAATACATACTCCGAACTGACCAATGCAGGTGTATAGCTGGTTGGCGTTCATGGTAATCCTGTCGGCGTTCATAGTAATCCTCGGGCGAGCGGACCCGCGCCAAGACGACGACGTCGTCGTCTCGGCGCGGGTCCGCTCGCTCCTCTCGCGCCGAGACGACGACGACGTCATCGTCTCGGCACGGGTCCGCTCGCTCCTCCAGCGCCGAGACGACGACGACGTCGTTGTCTCGGCGCGGGTCCGTTCGCTCCGCCCGCGCCGAGACGACGACGACGGCGGAGGCAGAACCACGAGGCGCACACGCACGTGCGCTCGCACGTGTGTGTGCGCACGTTTGATTCAGTGATCTTTATTACAAATCTGTCACTTGTGGTTGGTTCTCGTGAGTAGTTGCAACATGTGCAACCGTATAATAAAGTTTTTATTGTCCATGTTTTCTGTACAATAGCAAGACCGTTTCCACCAGGATTCGGAGTCTGGTTCTTCTCAAATAATAATGGAGTTTAGTTGGCTTTCCAGGCGTTCTCTTGGAGTGCCAGCTGAAAACTGGACTAATTGTCCCTCTGCGACTTGACCGTTTGGAACGTTGTCATGGCTTTCGTCTTAACACGTGTTTCTGGGAAAGGTGACCGACGGGAGACCTTTTCACGAGCATGAGCATTCAAAACCATTCTTAAAGTTTGACTCCATCGCAGCCATCACAACAATGAGTTGTTTATTTTTCATAATTCTCATGTTCATTTGCCAATTTCAGACGTTTTGCTTGTGGCTACATGGATTTATAGTAAAGTGGAACTTGTTTACCACCACCCTTGATGGTGCGATCGGCCACAACTGGTACATTTTCTTCGTGGGCTTCCTCTGTGGCATCCTCTTGGAGCTTCAATAACCGTTTCGCTGTTGGAATAATTGTTAATTGTCCCCGACTTCTTTTCAGCGGGTTCGAAGGAGGCGATGGAGAGTGCAACAGAGGGACAACTGAGACAGCGCTGCTTGCCGAAAATGGCCATCTCTAAAGCTCTGCACTACTCGCGTAAACTTAACAGCATGTTAAAAAGAAACGTCGTCGTCGTCTCGGCGCGGAAGAAGCGAGTGGACCCGCTCCGAGACAACGACGTCGTCGTCGTCGTTGTCTCAGCACGGGAGAAGCAAGTGGACCCGCGCCGAGACACCGACACCGTCGTCGTCTCGATGCGGGCAGAGCGAGCGGACCCGCGCAGATACAACGACGTCGTCGTCGTGTCGACGCGGGAAGAGCGAGCGGACCCGCGCCGACACGACGACGTCGTCGTCGTCTCAGCGCGGGAGGAGCGATTGGCCCCGCCTCGAGACGACGAAGGCGGACTCGCGCCAAGACGACGACGACGTCGTGGTCTCCGCGCGGTTCCACTCGCTGTTCCCGCGCCGAGACGACGACGATGTCGTCGTCTCGGCGCGGGTCCGCTCGCTCCGCCCGCGCCAAGACGACGATGACGGCGGAGGCAGAACCACGAGGCGCACACGCACGTGCGCTCGCGCGTGTGTGTGCGCACGTTTGATTCAGTGATCTTTATTACAAATCTGTCACTTGTGGTTGGTTCTCGTGAGTAGTTGCAACATGTGCAACCGTATAATAAAGTTTTTATTGTCCATGTTTTCTGTACAATAGCAAGCACATTTCCACCAGTATTCGGAGTCTGGTTCTTCTGAAATATTAGTGGAGTTTAGTTGCCTTTCCAGGCGTTCTCTTGGAGTGCCAGCTGAAAACTGGACTAAGTGTCCCTGCGCGACTTCACCGTTTGGAATGTTGTCATGGCTTTCGTCTTTTCGTGTGGGCTCCCAAGACTGGCGTTGTTGGATCCGGTGATGCGGCGCCCCTTCAGTGCTATACGAAGTTTCTGGGAAAGGTGACTGACGGGAGACCTTTTCACGAGCATGAGCCTTCGGAAAACCAATCCTAAAGATTGACTCCATCGCAGCCATCACAACAATGAGTTGTTTATTTTTCAAAATTCTCATGTTCATTTGCCAATTTCAGACGTTTTGCTTCTGGCTACATGGATTTATAGTGAAGTGAAACTTGTTTACCACCACCCTTGATGGCGCAATCTGCCACAACTGGTACATTTTCTTCGTGGACTTCCTCAGTGGCATCCTCTTGGGCGTCAATAACCGTTTCACTGTTGGAATAATTGTTAGTTGTCCCCGTCTTCTTTTCAGCGGGTTCGAAGGAGGCGATGGAGTGTGCAACAGAGGGACAACTGAAACAGCGCTGCTTGCCAAAAATGGCCATCTCCAAAGCTTCTATCACTTCTCGCGTAAACTTAACAGCGTGTTAAAAAGAAACGTCGTCATAGTCTCGGCGCGGGAGGAGACAGTGGACCCGCTCCGAGACAAAAACATCGTCGTCGTCATCGTCTGGGCGCTGGTCCGCTCGCTCCTCCCGCACGAGACGTCTCGGCGCGGGAGGAGCGACTGGACCCGCGCCGAGACACCGACTCCATCGTCGTCTCGGCGCGGGCGGAGCGAGCGGACCCGCGCCGATACAACGACGTCGTCGTCGTCGTGTCGGCGCGGGAGAAGCGAGCGGACCCGCGCCGAGACGTCGATGTCGTCGTCGACACGGCGCGGGAGGAGCGAGTGGCCCCGCTTCGAGACGACGACGGCGGATCGCGCCGAGACGACGACGATGTCGTCATCTCGGCGCGGGTCCACTCGCTCCGCCCGCGCCGAGAGGAAGACGACGTCGTTGTTTCGGCGCGGTTCCACTCGCTCCTCCCGCGCCGAGACGTCGTCGTCTCGGCGCGGGTCCGCTCGCTCCTCCTGCGCCGAGACGACGACGACGACGTCGTTGTCTCGGTGCGGGTCCACTCGCTCCGCTCGCGCCGAGACGACGACGACGGCGGAGGAAGAACCACGAGGCGCACACGCACGTGCGCTCACGCGTGTGTGTGCGCACGTTTGATTCAGTGATCTTTATTATAAATCTGTCACTTGTGGCTGGTTCTGGTGCGTAGTTGCAGCATGTGCAACCGTATAATAAAGTTTTTATTTTCCTATGTTTCTTGTAGAATAGCAAGCACATTTCCACCAGGATTCACAGTCTGGTTCTTTTGAAATATTAGTGGAGTCGTTGTCTCGGAGCGGGCCCACTCGCTCCTTCCGCGCCTAGATGACGACGACGATGTAATGCTCGCTTAGTTGTATGGAAGTGCCATACTGCATCTGTTATTGGGAATCCGTGCGGGTCCTCCGGAGCTTTATCGAGGCACACCTCCGCTTCCATGTCCTTCAGGAACGGGTCGGCCATAAACGCTGCTGTCGGATCCAAGCTGGATTCGGCTGCCGACCGTCTGTGAAATTACCGGGCCACTAAATAAATTCTTCACTCTATCTCTCTCTCTCTCTCTCTCTTTCTCTCTTATCTGGTAACCAAGCACCGCTGAATTTGATTGGACGCCACCGATGGCAGTGGTGTTTGCGGGTGTATAAAAACCTGCCCACCACAGTCAAGCTGCATGTTGGACATCGCTCCTTAGTACAATTCGGTATTTCTCGGTCATGTTCGCCGCTCGTCTCCGAAACGCCCTGGAGTGTTTTCGAAGCACTGCACCCCAGCAGAAGCAACGCCGCGGACGCAGCCGTCCCAATCGTCCCCGATCCCTGGAAAGCATCGTAGAAGAATTCAGAGATGGCACGACAACCCAGGAGTGCCTGGAAATCTTCGTCAGGATTCTGGCTGGGATCTTCGCTCGTGGAGAAGCCTTGTACGCTCGATTTCTGACTAAAAATGACGGTGGCTGGCCGCAGTGGATGATGGCCGGTACTACTACCAAAGCGCAAGGCTACGAACCGCGCAACCTGGAACACGTCACAGAAGAACTTTGGTGCAACGTTCTGTGCCGCAGTAGTCCCAGTACCATAATTGGCAATTACAACCCTACCATCAAGGAACACAAAGTACCGCCTGTCGATTCCGGCTCATCGCTCAGGACACATCATTGCTACCTCGTCGGCGATTACGGCGCTTTGATAATAGTCATGTCGCCGACGTCAACGTGGAGTCAGCTGCAGCGAAAAAGCGTGTGCTATGTTTTACGGGAGCTCGCTTTGCGACTGCGGGAGCTCGAATTGGAGAAATGGATCGCAGTGGAGAACTACAAAAGCACGCTCCTCACAAGCCGTGCCTACGAAGTACAGAGTGCATCTTTGTATTTCACGGCTCTGCTCCTGAACTCACCCATTTCAGTCGCCTTCATGGACCTCGATAACTTCAAGAAACTCAACAGCAAACTGACACATTTGGAGGCGGATGTGATTCTTCGCTGCGTGGGGAAGATGATCAGAGAAGTTGTGTCCACTCAAACGTATTGTGAAAAAGTGGTTCCGGGGCATATCGGAGGTGACGAGTTCATGTTTACCATCCTAGGGCATGACGAATTTGCAAGGGATTTTATGAGAAGCGTGTTGTGCCACTTCGAGCATCTTCATCCCGACTTCAGCAACACCGAAGTCCATGAAAAGTTTCAGGAATTTAAGGAAGACCATGGTTTTACTGCATCCGTTGGCATATCTGCTTGGAAATGGGACGGTGATTCTTTAGTAGAAAGTTCCACCACATGTGTGGAGAAATTCAAGCAAGCCAGGATTGCACTTGAAGAGAATGCTCGAAGAGCAAATGAAACTCTCCTGTTTGCTAAGGAGAACAAGACCAGACGTCGTGGAGGAAATGTGCTGCTATGGAGTGAACTTTCAAAGTGAACAATATTTGCATCTAAGTACGCTTTTTCTTATGAAAATAAAAGGAATCTTTCGAACCGAATAATGGCGCAAAACTAATTTTGCCATCGCCGTCCAGAGCATCTGCGTGACATCGAGTGGTCTGCTCTGTGGTGCCTGGTCGGTAAGGAATGCTAGGTGAACAAATCAACGCAGTTGATTGAAACGCTTAAGCTGTATCGCAAAATTGCGGCTGGTTTCGCTGCTGCCGAAACTCACGGCGTCGGGTCCGTACGCGAGAACAGCTACGCCCAGGTGGCTTGTTAGCACCACAAAATATTTGAGCAGTAGAATTAGCGTGCATCGGCCAAGGCGGTCTTAGTTTTCGGCTACAGTTAGAAAGAAACAGGCATACCGCCAATTCACTCTCTCCGAGCTCAACCACGGAGGATGTGCGCCGCTCGGCCCTTAGGACAATGAGCTATTTCATTTTACACAGCCTTCTTGTGATCTCGGAGTTAGTATACAAGCGTCCTGCACATCTGCAAACGTCCGCAGCGAATGCTGGGCGGTGGTCGCCCTGCTCGTGCCAGCGCTCGGCAATTTCTTGATATTTTAAACTGCGGACCGGAAAACAACCTGTCTAGTAGACCGCATGATGGCACGATCTGACATTCTGCCGTAAACGCGTGTTTCTGTATCTCGGGGACAATCTCGTGCGTTCTTCGCGTCTGCACTACATCAAAGTGTGAGCTTGACCGACACTGATCTGTCAGCAATGCTTCGCAATGAACAGCGACGCTATGGTTGAAAAGCCTATGCTGAAGCGACAAATGTTGGTTGTATCTGCTGGTGCGGAACTTCTCTACGGCGTCAGAGTAAGTGACAAGAGTGCTGAAAAATGGCATTGTTAGTTCTGCACGTTTCACAGCTGTACCCTGAAGGCGAGGAAGCGTTGCCTGATTCGTCGGCTCTAGGTGAATATAAAAATTTGTATCACACAAATACATACTCCGAACTGACCAATGCAGGTGTATAGCTCGTTGGCGTTCATGGGAATCCTGTCGGCGTTCATAGTAATCCTCGGGCGAGCGGACCCGCGCCAAGACGACGACGTCGTCGTCTCGGCGCGGGTCCGCTCGCTCCTCTCGCGCCGAGACGACGACGACGTCATCGTCTCGGCACGGGTCCGCTCGCTCCTCCAGCGCCGAGACGACGACGACGTCGTTGTCTCGGCGCGGGTCCGTTCGCTCCGCCCGCGCCGAGACGACGACGACGGCGGAGGCAGAACCACGAGGCGCACACGCACGTGCGCTCGCACGTGTGTGTGCGCACGTTTGATTCAGTGATCTTTATTACAAATCTGTCACTTGTGGTTGGTTCTCGTGAGTAGTTGCAACATGTGCAACCGTATAATAAAGTTTTTATTGTCCATGTTTTCTGTACAATAGCAAGACCGTTTCCACCAGGATTCGGAGTCTGGTTCTTCTCAAATAATAATGGAGTTTAGTTGGCTTTCCAGGCGTTCTCTTGGAGTGCCAGCTGAAAACTGGACTAATTGTCCCTCTGCGACTTGACCGTTTGGAACGTTGTCATGGCTTTCGTCTTAACACGTGTTTCTGGGAAAGGTGACCGACGGGAGACCTTTTCACGAGCATGAGCATTCAAAACCATTCTTAAAGTTTGACTCCATCGCAGCCATCACAACAATGAGTTGTTTATTTTTCATAATTCTCATGTTCATTTGCCAATTTCAGACGTTTTGCTTGTGGCTACATGGATTTATAGTAAAGTGGAACTTGTTTACCACCACCCTTGATGGTGCGATCGGCCACAACTGGTACATTTTCTTCGTGGGCTTCCTCTGTGGCATCCTCTTGGAGCTTCAATAACCGTTTCGCTGTTGGAATAATTGTTAATTGTCCCCGACTTCTTTTCAGCGGGTTCGAAGGAGGCGATGGAGAGTGCAACAGAGGGACAACTGAGACAGCGCTGCTTGCCGAAAATGGCCATCTCTAAAGCTTCTGCACTACTCGCGTAAACTTAACAGCATGTTAAAAAGAAACGTCGTCGTCGTCTCGGCGCGGAAGAAGCGAGTGGACCCGCTCCGAGACAACGACGTCGTCGTCGTCGTTGTCTCAGCACGGGAGAAGCAAGTGGACCCGCGCCGAGACACCGACACCGTCGTCGTCTCGATGCGGGCAGAGCGAGCGGACCCGCGCAGATACAACGACGTCGTCGTCGTGTCGACGCGGGAAGAGCGAGCGGACCCGCGCCGACACGACGACGTCGTCGTCGTCTCAGCGCGGGAGGAGCGATTGGCCCCGCCTCGAGACGACGAAGGCGGACTCGCGCCAAGACGACGACGACGTCGTGGTCTCCGCGCGGTTCCACTCGCTGTTCCCGCGCCGAGACGACGACGATGTCGTCGTCTCGGCGCGGGTCCGCTCGCTCCGCCCGCGCCAAGACGACGATGACGGCGGAGGCAGAACCACGAGGCGCACACGCACGTGCGCTCGCGCGTGTGTGTGCGCACGTTTGATTCAGTGATCTTTATTACAAATCTGTCACTTGTGGTTGGTTCTCGTGAGTAGTTGCAACATGTGCAACCGTATAATAAAGTTTTTATTGTCCATGTTTTCTGTACAATAGCAAGCACATTTCCACCAGTATTCGGAGTCTGGTTCTTCTGAAATATTAGTGGAGTTTAGTTGCCTTTCCAGGCGTTCTCTTGGAGTGCCAGCTGAAAACTGGACTAAGTGTCCCTGCGCGACTTCACCGTTTGGAATGTTGTCATGGCTTTCGTCTTTTCGTGTGGGCTCCCAAGACTGGCGTTGTTGGATCCGGTGATGCGGCGCCCCTTCAGTGCTATACGAAGTTTCTGGGAAAGGTGACTGACGGGAGACCTTTTCACGAGCATGAGCCTTCGGAAAACCAATCCTAAAGATTGACTCCATCGCAGCCATCACAACAATGAGTTGTTTATTTTTCAAAATTCTCATGTTCATTTGCCAATTTCAGACGTTTTGCTTCTGGCTACATGGATTTATAGTAAAGTGGAACTTGTTTACCACCACCCTTGATGGCGCAATCTGCCACAACTGGTTCATTTTCTTCGTGGACTTCCTCAGTGGCATCCTCTTGGGCGTCAATAACCGTTTCACTGTTGGAATAATTGTTAGTTGTCCCCGTCTTCTTTTCAGTGGGTTCGAAGGAGGCGATGGAGTGTGCAACAGAGGGACAACTGAAACAGCGCTGCTTGCCAAAAATGGCCATCTCCAAAGCTTCTATCACTTCTCGCGTAAACTTAACAGCGTGTTAAAAAGAAACGTCGTCATAGTCTCGGCGCGGGAGGAGACAGTGGACCCGCTCCGAGACAAAAACATCGTCGTCGTCATCGTCTGGGCGCTGGTCCGCTCGCTCCTCCCGCACGAGACGTCTCGGCGCGGGAGGAGCGACTGGACCAGCGCCGAGACACCGACTCCGTCGTCGTCTCGGCGCGGGCGGAGCGAGCGGACCCGCGCCGATACAACGACGTCGTCGTCGTCGTGTCGGCGCGGGAGAAGCGAGCGGACCCGCGCCGAGACGTCGATGTCGTCGTCGACACGGCGCGGGAGGAGCGAGTGGCCCCGCTTCGAGACGACGACGGCGGATCGCGCCGAGACGACGACGATGTCGTCATCTCGGCGCGGGTCCACTCGCTCCGCCCGCGCCGAGAGGAAGACGACGTCGTTGTCTCGGCGCGGTTCCACTCGCTCCTCCCGCGCCGAGACGTCGTCGTCTCGGCGCGGGTCCGCTCGCTCCTCCTGCGCCGAGACGACGACGACGTCGTTGTCTCGGTGCGGGTCCACTCGCTCCGCTCGCGCCGAGACGACGACGACGGCGGAGGAAGAACCACGAGGCGCACACGCACGTGCGCTCACGCGTGTGTGTGCGCACGTTTGATTCAGTGATCTTTATTATAAATCTGTCACTTGTGGCTGGTTCTGGTGAGTAGTTGCAGCATGTGCAACCCTATAATAAAGTTTTTATTTTCCTATGTTTCTTGTAGAATAGCAAGCACATTTCCACCAGGATTCACAGTCTGGTTCTTTTGAAATATTAGTGGAGTCGTTGTCTCGGAGCGGGCCCACTCGCTCCTTCCGCGCCTAGATGACGACGACGATGTAATGCTCGCTTAGTTGTATGGAAGTGCCATACTGCATCTGTTATTGGGAATCCGTGCGGGTCCTCCGGAGCTTTATCGAGGCACACCTCCGCTTCCATGTCCTTCAGGAACGGGTCGGCCATAAACGCTGCTGTCGGATCCAAGCTGGATTCGGCTGCCGACCGTCTGTGAAATTACCGGGCCACTAAATAAATTCTTCACTCTATCTCTCTCTCTCTCTCTCTCTTTCTCTCTTATCTGGTAACCAAGCACCGCTGAATTTGATTGGACGCCACCGATGGCAGTGGTGTTTGCGGGTGTATAAAAACCTGCCCACCACAGTCAAGCTGCATGTTGGACATCGCTCCTTAGTACAATTCGGTATTTCTCGGTCATGTTCGCCGCTCGTCTCCGAAACGCCCTGGAGTGTTTTCGAAGCACTGCACCCCAGCAGAAGCAACGCCGCGGACGCAGCCGTCCCAATCGTCCCCGATCCCTGGAAAGCATCGTAGAAGAATTCAGAGATGGCACGACAACCCAGGAGTGCCTGGAAATCTTCGTCAGGATTCTGGCTGGGATCTTCGCTCGTGGAGAAGCCTTGTACGCTCGATTTCTGACTAAAAATGACGGTGGCTGGCCGCAGTGGATGATGGCCGGTACTACTACCAAAGCGCAAGGCTACGAACCGCGCAACCTGGAACACGTCACAGAAGAACTTTGGTGCAACGTTCTGTGCCGCAGTAGTCCCAGTACCATAATTGGCAATTACAACCCTACCATCAAGGAACACAAGGTACCGCCTGTCGATTCCGGCTCATCGCTCAGGACACATCATTGCTACCTCGTCGGCGATTACGGCGCTTTGATAATAGTCATGTCGCCGACGTCAACGTGGAGTCAGCTGCAGCGAAAAAGCGTGTGCTATGTTTTACGGGAGCTCGCTTTGCGACTGCGGGAGCTCGAATTGGAGAAATGGATCGCAGTGGAGAACTACAAAAGCACGCTCCTCACAAGCCGTGCCTACGAAGTACAGAGTGCATCTTTGTATTTCACGGCTCTGCTCCTGAACTCACCCATTTCAGTCGCCTTCATGGACCTCGATAACTTCAAGAAACTCAACAGCAAACTGACACATTTGGAGGCGGATGTGATTCTTCGCTGCGTGGGGAAGATGATCAGAGAAGTTGTGTCCACTCAAACGTATTGTGAAAAAGTGGTTCCGGGGCATATCGGAGGTGACGAGTTCATGTTTACCATCCTAGGGCATGACGAATTTGCAAGGGATTTTATGAGAAGCGTGTTGTGCCACTTCGAGCATCTTCATCCCGACTTCAGCAACACCGAAGTCCATGAAAAGTTTCAGGAATTTAAGGAAGACCATGGTTTTACTGCATCCGTTGGCATATCTGCTTGGAAATGGGACGGTGATTCTTTAGTAGAAAGTTCCACCACATGTGTGGAGAAATTCAAGCAAGCCAGGATTGCACTTGAAGAGAATGCTCGAAGAGCAAATGAAACTCTCCTGTTTGCTAAGGAGAACAAAACCAGACGTCGTGGAGGAAATGTGCTGCTATGGAGTGAACTTTCAAAGTGAACAATATTTGCATCTAAGTACGCTTTTTCTTATGAAAATAAAAGGAATCTTTCGAACCGAATAATGGCGCAAAACTAATTTTGCCATCGCCGTCCAGAGCATCTGCGTGACATCGAGTGGTCTGCTCTGTGGTGCCTGGTCGGTAAGGAATGCTAGGTGAACAAATCAACGCAGTTGATTGAAACGCTTAAGCTGTATCGCAAAATTGCGGCTGGTTTCGCTGCTGCCGAAACTCACGGCGTCGGGTCCGTACGCGAGAACAGCTACGCCCAGGTGGCTTGTTAGCACCACAAAATATTTGAGCAGTAGAATTAGCGTGCATCGGCCAAGGCGGTCTTAGTTTTCGGCTACAGTTAGAAAGAAACAGGCATACCGCCAATTCACTCTCTCCGAGCTCAACCACGGAGGATGTGCGCCGCTCGGCCCTTAGGACAATGAGCTATTTCATTTTACACAGCCTTCTTGTGATCTCGGAGTTAGTATACAAGCGTCCTGCACATCTGCAAACGTCCGCAGCGAATGCTGGGCGGTGGTCGCCCTGCTCATGCCAGCGCTCGGCAATTTCTTGATATTTTAAACTGCGGACCGGAAAACAACCTGTCTAGTAGACCGCATGATGGCACGATGTGACATTCTGCCGTAAACGCGTGTTTCTGTATCTCGGGGACAATCTCGTGCGTTCTTCGCGTCTGCACTACATCAAAGTGTGAGCTTGACCGACACTGATCTGTCAGCAATGCTTCGCAATGAACAGCGACGCTATGGTTAAAAAGCCTATGCTGAAGCGACAAATGTTGGTTGTATCTGCTGGTGCGGAACTTCTCTACGGCGTCAGAGTAAGTGACAAGAGTGCTGAAAAATGGCATTGTTAGTTCTGCACGTTTCACAGCTGTACCCTGAAGGCGAGGAAGCGTTGCCTGATTCGTCGGCTCTAGGTGAATATAAAAATTTGTATCACACAAATACATACTCCGAACTGACCAACGCAGGTGTATAGCTCCTTGGCGTTAATAGTAATCCTGTCGGCGTTCATAGTAATCCTCGGGCGAGCGGACCCGCGCCAAGACGACGACGTCGTCGTCTCGGCGCGGGTCCGCTCGCTCCTCTCGCGCCGAGACGACGACGACGTCGTTGTCTCAACACGGGTCCGCTCACTCCGCCCGCGCCGAGACGACGACGACGTCGTTGTCTCGGCGCGGGTCCACTAGCTCCTCCCGCGCCGAGACGACGACGACGTCATCGTCTCGGCACGGGTCCGCTCGCTCCTCCAGCGCCGAGACGACGACGACGTCGTTGTCTCGGCGCGGGTCCGTTCGCTCTGCCCGCGCCGAGACGACGACGACGGCGGAAGCAGAACCACGAGGCGCACACGCACGTGCGCTCGCGCGTGTGTGTGCGCACGTTTGATTCAGTGATCTTTATTACAAATCTGTCACTTGTGGTTGGTTCTCGTGAGTAGTTGCAACATGTGCAACCGTATAATAAAGTTTTTATTGTCCATGTTTTCTGTACAATAGCAAGACCGTTTCCACCAGGATTCGGAGTCTGGTTCTTCTCAAATTATAATGGAGTTTAGTTGGCTTTCCAGGCGTTCACTTGGAGTGCCAGCTGAAAACTGGACTAATTGTCCCTCTGCGACTTGACCGTTTGGAACGTTCTCATGGCTTTCGTCTTAACACGTGGGCTCTCAAGACTGGCGTTGGATCCGGTGACGCGGCGCCCCTTCAGTGCTATAAGAAGTTTCTGGGAAAGGTGACCGACGGGAGACCTTTTCACGAGCATGAGCATTCAAAACCATTCTTAAAGTTTGACTCCATCGCAGCCATCACAACAATGAGTTGTTTATTTTTCATAATTCTCATGTTCATTTGCCAGTTTCAGACGTTTTGCTTGTGGCTACATGAATTTATAGTTAAGTGGAACTTGTTTACCACCACCCTTGATGGCGCGATCTGCTACAACTGGTACATTTTCTTCGTGGACTTCCTCAGTGGCATCCTCTTGGGCGTCAATAACCCTTTCGCTGTTGGAATATATGTTAGTTGTACCCGTCTTCTTTTCGGCGGGTTCGAAGGAGGCGATGGAGAGTGCAACAGAGGGACAACTGAAACAGCGCTGCTTGCAGAAAATGGCCATCTCCAAAGCTGCTATCACTTCTCGCGTAAACTTATCAGCGTGTTTAAAAGAAACGTCGTCGTCGTCTCGGCGCGGGCGGAGGGAGTGGACCCGCTCCGAGACAACGACGTCGTGGTCGTCTCGGCGCGGGAGTAGCGAGTGGACCCGCTCCGAGACAACGACGTCGTCGTCGTCTCGGTGTGGGAGGAGCGAGTGTACCCGCTTCAAGAAAACGACGACGTCGTTGTCTCGGTGCGGGTCCGCTCACTCCACCCGCGCGGAGACGACGACGACGGCGGAGGCAGAACCACGAGGCGCACACGCACGTGCGCTTGCGCGTGTGTGTGCGCGCGTTTGATTCAATGATCGTTATTACAAATCTGTCACTTCTGGTTGGTTCTGGTGAGTAGTTGCAGCATGTGCAACCGAATAATAAAGTTTTTATTTTCCATGTTTTCTGTAGAATAGCAAGCACACTTCCACCAGGATTCGGAGTCTGGTTCTTCTGAAATATTAGTGGAGTTTAGTTGGCTTTCCAGCCGTTCTCTTGGAGTGCCAGCTGAAAACTAGACTAATTGTCCCTCTGCGATTTGACCGTTTGGAACGTTATAATGGCTTTCGTCTTTACGCGTGGGCTCCCAAGACTGGCGTTGTTGGATCCGGTGACGCGGCGCCCCTTCAGTGCTATAAGAAGTTTCTGGGAAAGGTGACCGACGGGAGACCTTTTCACGAGCATGAGCATTCAAAACCATTCTTAAAGTTTACTCCATCGCAGCCATCACAACAATGAGTTGTTTATTTTTCATAATTCTCATGTTCATTTGCCAATTTCAGACGTTTTGCTTGTGGCTACATGGATTTATAGTAAAGTGGAACTTGTTTACCACCACCCTTGATGGTGCGATATGCCACAACTGGTACATTTTCTTCGTGGGCTTCCTCTGTGGCATCCTCTTGGAGCTTCAATAACCGTTTCGCTGTTGGAATAATTGTTAATTGTCCCCGACTTCTTTTCAGCGGGTTCGAAGGAGGCGATGGAGAGTGCAACCGAGGGACAACTGAGGCAGCGCTGCTTGCCGAAAATGGCCATCTCTAAAGGTTCTGCACTACTCGCGTAAACTTAACAGCATGTTAAAAAGAAACGTCGTCGTCGTCTCGGCGCGGAAGAAGCGAGTGGACCCGCTCCGAGACAACGACGTCGTCGTCGTCGTTGTCTCAGCACGGGAGAAGCGAGTGGACCCGCGCCGAGACACCGACACCGTCGTCGTCTCGACGCGGGCAGAGCGAGCGGACCCGCGCAGATACAACGACGTCGTCTCAGCGCGGGAGGAGCGATTGGCCCCGCCTCGAGACGACGAAGGCGGACTCGCGCCAAGACGACGATGACGTCGTGGTCTCCGCGCGGTTCCACTCGCTCTTCCCGCGCCGAGACGACGACGACGATGTCGTCGTCTCGGCGCGGGTCCGCTCGCTCCGCCCGCGCCAAGACGACGACGACGGCGGAGGCAGAACCATGAGGCGCACACGCACGTGCGCTCGCGCGTGTGTGTGCGCACGTTTGATTCTGTGATCTTTATTACAAATCTGTCACTTGTGGTTGGTTCTCGTGAGTAGCTGCAACATGTGCAACCGTATAATAAAGTTTTTATTGTCCATGTTTTCTGTACAATAGCAAGCACATTTCCACCAGTATTCGGAGTCTGGTTCTTCTGAAATATTAGTGGAGTTTAGTTGCCTTTCCAGGCGTTCTCTTGGAGTGCCAGCTGAAAACTGGACTAATTGTCCCTGCGCGACTTCACCGTTTGGAACGTTGTCATGGCTTTCGTCTTTTCGCGTGGGCTCCCAAGACTGGCGTTGTTGGATCCGGTGATGCGGCGCCCCTTCAGTGCTATAAGAAGTTTCTGGGAAAGGTGACTGACGGGAGACCTTTTCACGAGCATGAGCCTTCGGAAAACCAATCCCAAAGTTTGACTCCATCGCAGCCATCACAACAATGAGTTGTTTATTTTTCAAAATTCTCATGTTCATTTGCCAATTTCAGACGTTTTGCTTCTGGCTACATGGATTTATAGTGAAGTGGAACTTGTTTACCACCACCCTTGATGGCGCGATCTGCCACAACTGGTACATTTTCTTCGTGGACTTCCTCAGTGGCATCCTGTTGGGCGTCAATAACCGTTTCACTGTTGGAATAATTTTTAGTTGTCCCCGTCTTCTTTTCAGCGGGTTCGAAGGAGGCGATGGAGTGTGCAACAGAGGGACAACTGAAACAGCGCTGCTTGCCGAAAATGGCCATCTCCAAAGCTTCTATCACTTCTCGCGTAAACTTAACAGCGTGTTAAAAAGAAACGTCGTCATAGTCTCGGCGCGGGAGGAGACAGTGGACCCGCTCCGAGACAAAAACATCGTCGTCGTCATCGTCTGGGCGCTGGTCCGCTCGCTCCTCCCGCACGAGACGTCTCGGCACGGGAGGAGCGACTGGACCCGCGCCGAGACACCGACTCCGTCGTCGTCTCGGCGCCGGCGAAGCGAGCGGACCCGCGCCGATACAACGACGTCGTCGTCGTCGTGTCGGCGCGGGAGAAGCGAGCGGACCCGCGCCGAGACGTCGATGTCGTCGTCGACACGGCGCGGGAGGAGCGAGTGGCCCCGCTTCGAGACGACGACGGCGGATCGCGCCGAGACGACGACGATGTCGTCATCTCGGCGCGGGTCCGCTCGCTCCGCCCGCGCCGAGAGGAAGACGACGTCGTTGTCTCGGCGCGGTTCCACTCGCTCCTCCCGCGCCGAGACGTCGTCGTCTCGGCGCGGGTCCGCTCGCTCCTCCTGCGCCGAGACGACGACGACGTCGTTGTCTCGGTGCGGGTCCACTCGCTCCGCTCGCGCCGAGACGACGACGACGGCGGAGGCAGAACCACAAGGCGCACACGCACGTGCGCTCACGCGTGTGTGTGCGCACGTTTGATTCAGTGATCTTTATTATAAATCTGTCACTTGTGGCTGGTTCTGGTGAGTAGTTGCAGCATGTGCAACCGTATAATAAAGTTTTTATTTTCCTATGTTTCTTGTAGAATAGCAAGCACATTTCCACCAGGATTCACAGTCTGGTTCTTCTGACATATTAGTGGAGTTTAGTTGCCTTTCCAAGCGTTCTCTTGGAGTGCCAGCTGAAACCTGGACTAATTCTCCCTGTGCGACTTGACCGTTTGGAACGTTGTCATGGCATTCGTCTTTTCGCTTCGGCTCCCAAGACTGGCGTTGTTGGATCCGGTGATGCGGAGCCCCTTCAGTGCTATAAGAAGTTTCTGGGAAAGGTGACTGACGGGAGACCTTTTCACGAGCATGAGCCTTCGCAAAACCAATCCTAAAGTTTGACTCCATCGCAGCCATCACAACAATGAGTTGCTTATTTTTCATAATTCTCATGTTCATTTGCCACTTTCGGACGTTTTGCTTGTGGCTACATGGATTTATAGTAAAGTGGAAATGGTTTACCACCACCCTTGATGGCGCGATCTGCCACAACTGGTACATTTTCTTCTTTCACTTCCTCAGTGGCATCCTCTTGGAGCGTAAATAACCATTCCGCTGTTGGAATAATTGTTAGTTGTCCCCGACTTCTTTTCAGCGGGTTCGAAGGAGGCGATAGAGAGTGCAACAGAGGGACAACTGAAACAGCGCTGCTGGCCGAAAATGGCCATCTCAAAGCTTCTATCACTTCTCGCGTAAACTTATCAGCGTGTTTAAAAGAAACGTCGTCGTCGTCTCGGCGCGGGGGGAGCGAGTGGACCCGCTCCGAGACAACGACGTCGTCGTCGTCTCGGCGTGGGAGGAGCGAGTGGAACCGCTCCAAGACAACGACGACGTCGTTGTCTCGGTGCGGGTTTGCTCACTCCACCCGCGTCGAGACGACGACGACGGTGGTGGCAGAACCACGAGGCGCACACGCACCTGCGCTTTCGCGTGTGTGTGCGCACGTTTGATTCAATGATCGTTATTACAAATCTGTCACTTGAGGTTGGTTCTGGTGAGTAGTTGCAGCATGTGCAATCGTATAATAAAGTTTTTATTTTCCATGTTTTCTGTAAAATAGCAAGCACATTTCCACCAGGATTCGGAGTCTGGTTCTTTTGAAATATTAGTGGAGTCGTTGTCTCGGAGCGGGCCCACTCGCTCCTTCCGCGCCTAGATGACGACGACGATGTAATGCTCGCTTAGTTGTTTGGAAGTGCCATACTGCATCTGTTATTGGGAATCCGTGCGGGTCCTCCGGAGCTTTATCGAGGCACACCTCCGCTTTCATCTCCTTCAGGAACGGGTCGGCCATAAACGCTGCTGTCGGATCCAAGCTGGATTCGGCTGCCGACCGTCTGTGAAATTACCGGGCCACTAAATAAATTCTTCACTCTTTCTCTATCTCTCTCTCTCTTTCTCTCTTATCTGGTAACCAAGCACCGCTGAATTTGATTGGACGCCACCGATGGCAGTGGTGTTTGCGGGTGTATAAAAACCTGCCCACCACAGTCAAGCTGCATGTTGGACATCGCTCCTTGGTACAGTTCGGTATTTCTCGGTCATGTTCGCCGCTCGTCTCCGAAACGCCCTGGAGTGTTTTCGAAGCACTGCACCCCAGCAGAAGCAACGCCGCGGACGCAGCCGTCCCAATCGTCCCCGATCCCTGGAAAGCATCGTAGAAGAATTCAGAGATGGCACGACAACCCAGGAGTGCCTGGAAATCTTCGTCAGGATTCTGGCTGGGATCTTCGCTCGTGGAGAAGCCTTGTACGCTCGATCTCTGACTAAAAATGACTGTGGCTGGCCGCAGTGGATGATGGCCGGTACTACTACCAAAGCGCAAGGCTACGAACCGCGCAACCTGGAACACGTCACAGAAGAACTGTGGTGCAACGTTCTGTGCCGCAGTAGTCCCAGTACCATAATTGGCAATTACAACCCTACCATCAAGGAACACAAGGTACCGCCTGTCGATTCCGGCTCATCGCTCAGGACACATCATTGCTACCTCGTCGGCGATTACGGCGCTTTGATAATAGTCATGTCGCCGACGTCAACGTGGAGTCAGCTGCAGCGAGAAAGCGTGTGCTATGTTTTACGGGAGCTCGCTTTGCGACTGCGGGAGCTCGAATTGGAGAAATGGATCGCAGTGGAGAACTACAAAAGCACACTCCTCACAAGCCGTGCCTACGAAGTACAGAGTGCATCTTTGTATTTCACGGCTCTGCTCCTGAACTCACCCATTTCAGTCGCCTTCATGGACCTCGATAACTTCAAGAAACTCAACAGCAAACTGACACATTTGGAGGCCGATGTGATTCTTCGCTGCGTAGGGAAGATGATCAGAGAAGTTGTGTCCACTCAAACGTATTTTGAAAAAGTGGTTGCGGGGCATATCGGAGGTGACGAGTTCATGTTTACCATCCTAGGGCATGACGAATTTGCAAGGGATTTTATGAGAAGCGTGTTGTGCCACTTCGAGCATCTTCATCCCGACTTCAGCAACACCGAAGTCCATGAAAAGTTTCAGGAATTTAAGGAAGACCATGGTTTTACTGCATCCGTTGGCATATCTGCTTGGAAATGGGACGGTGATTCTTTAGTAGAAAGTTCCACCACATGTGTGGAGAAATTCAAGCAAGCCAGGATTGCACTTGAAGAGAATGCTCGAAGAGCAAATGAAATTTCATCCCAAAATTACAAGGATATCAATTTTGTTTACTAAAAAAAGCCAAATTCGTGTTTTGTGCCTTATTTCACCTTTTAATTATAATGTATTCGCTAGTACGGTACAATGATCATAAAGGATTTAAGAGAAGCCAAGACAAGGATTTCTTTCTCCGCGCTGCGTAGAAATAGGCTCGAGCTTTGGCCGACATTTTTTGCTTCCGTTCTACAGCTAGTTAGGTGTGTGGTACCTTTGCTTATTCGGAAGCGCTTTCGCGGTTCTTCACTTTTGGTTCGACTGAAGAAACGGAGTTCGTCGTGGCACGCTCACCACGCGGGGGGCAGTGTTGTGGGAATTTCGTGCGTTAGCGTAAGCTTCCACAACTGTCCGCTAAGAGCCCCGGCTAGCGGAGCTGGGTCCCGCGCCGGTGTCGCCTGTAGCCCGTAGTACAGTACTCATACGCAATAGCGCTGCAGCTTGTTATCGCAGAGAAGCGGACCATCAAAAAGAGTCAGCTAAAACTATCTATTCTCCCCGGTGGGGATGCGCTACTAGATAACCCCAGAAAACGGTAAATCCACCAAAAAAGAGCGGAGGATGAAAGTATGACGAAAGGCTCAACAGATGGTCTTTCTCTGGGACGTGCTACGAGACAAGGCCGGTGTATATCGCGCGCCTTCCCTCATGCGGGATTATTTCGTGAAACGCAGCACATATACACCGTCACCTAGAAGACTCCTGTTCGCCATGCGCAACAATTTCAAGTTAGGGATTATGGTAGCATCAGCGAATTTGTTTCTCCTTTTTTCATGTTTTTGTTATTTAGTGGTTTCTGGCACTAGGCGACAGAGTGTCATCGGTTACCACCTTTTATTTTGTGTACGCACGAGTGGCAATCACACAAGAGACGGTTATATGCTCTGGAGGAAAAAGGTATTATGATTTGCGCACGTTTTGTGTATGCATATGTGGCGCTTTTAATAAAGGTTTATTGGAAGAAGCGCTGCTCTTTTTTGTCGTTCTTCCGCCTTTGTGTAGTTTTGCGCTTTTATCGTATACCATTAAATCTCCGAATCTGCTTTGGAATGTACCCTACGTGCTAAATTGCCGAACAGAGTTTCGGACCCACGTTTGTCATTACTTACCGAACGTAAGCTGCAAACATAGTCTCCCTAAGTACAGTCAGGGACAAATAACACGCGAACACAAAAATGCGACCCAGAAGAAACAACTAGCTAGATTTCTTTCAATGTTAGTAAAATGGAGGCGTAGCTTAATTACAGTAAGAAAGTTTGGAACTGTGGCTTTCGAAAACATCAATAGCGAAGCCTTATTAGAACTTCACGAATTTTCCGTACCATGCTTGAACAAAATCTCTGAGAAACTTCGCTATCAAAATTCTCGGAAAAAAAGTCGGAGAACAAGCCCTGACGGCCAATTCTGAATAAAGCCTATGAGCAAAATCTGCTTGACATTTATTTGCGACCCCGTTATCTTGGATTTCTTTTCGAATGTATGTTCGGAAAAAAAGTCCGAGCAGAATGTCCAAAGAAAATACCCGCCGAAGTACCCGAGAACAATCTCAGAACGTAATTTCTGGACAAAATCCCCGAATGTAAATGCAAATGTAAGGTCCTTACCGATTCTCAGAACGGAGTTCCCGGCAAAATTTTCCATACGCACTTTCTGTCCATAAGCCCCAGGACAAAATCCCTGATAACTATCCACACGAATGCAGAAAAAATCTCCGAAGGAAATTTTCAAACCATATCCCAAAAGAAAATTTGCCACATGATTTCCGAAAGTATTATATGAAGGAAATCTCCAAACGGGTTCTCCAGACATGTGTTCTCCGCACGTTTAGACTTCGAGAATTTACGTAGTTTTTGAACGGAAGTTTTGAACAAAATCTTCGGACGTAATTTCCGAACGAAATATGGGAACAAAATTTCCGGATATACTTCCCAAACGCAGAACTTTTAGGTTCTGCGTTTTAGGTGCGTTTTAGGTGAAATCTCCAAATATACTTCCCGATCGAACGTACTTTCCGATTGAACGCGCGTATTCTCTGAACGAAATATGTGAACGTAAGCTCCGACCATTATTTCCGAACAAAATCCCCCGAAGCGTACTTGCGCAACGTTAGTTCCCGACATAATTAAAAAAAAATCCTCGAATGTACTTTCCGAACATAACCTGCGAACGAAATGTCCGATCTAAATATTCGAACGTAATTTCCAAATGTATGCGTGAAGCGAAGTCTCGGAACATAATTTTTGTTAGTATGATGGTGATCGCGAAGTACCCCCTACGTGCTTGCGCGGTAATATGGTTGGTATAAGGAAAGAAAAAGAAAGCAATGCGGTCGTCATTTGCTCTAGCCGAAACAGAAAGCCGGAGATAAAGGTATTAGAGGGAGATATGGGAAGAGAAAGCTTAGAATAGGTTTGTAGGAGAAAAGCTTAGTGTAGGAGAAAAGCCGAAGATTCACGAACGAAACTTCGGAACCACGTTTTCTATTCACTTAGCGTACGTTATCTCCAGGCAGAGTTCCCCAAAGTACTGTCACAGACAAACGAAACCTTAACACAAAAATACAAACCAGTGCAAACAGCCTGCGGGATTTGTTTCCATGTTTGTAAAATGGACGCGTAGCTTAATTGCAGTAAGACAGCTTGGAACTGGGGCTTTCGAATACATCAATAGCGAGGGGTTACTGGAACTTCACGAATTTTCAAACTATGCTGGAACAAAATCTCTCAGAAACATTTCTAACGAAATCCTCGAGCTTAACGTCGGGTAACAAGCCCTGACCGCTATTTGCAAATAAAACCTGTGAACAAAATCTGCCAGACATTTATTTCCAACCACGTTGTCTTGTATTTCTTTTTGAATGTATGTTCGAAACAAAAGGTCTGAGCAGAATGTTCGAACAGAATACCAGCTGAAGTACCCAAGAACGACAGCCGAACGTAGTTTCTGGACACAATCTTCAAATGTAAACCCGAATATAAGTTCCTTATGATAATCAGAATGGAATTCCTGACAATATTTTGTATACGCACTTTCTGAACATAAACCCAGAACAAAATCCCTGAACGAAATATCCACATGGATGCTGCAAAATATACGAAGGTTTTTTGAACGATATCCCAGAAGCAAATCTGCCAGATGATTTCCGAACGTATGATATGGACGAAATCTCCGAATTTGTTCTCCGGATATTTCTCCACGTCTGGATGACGTTTCTTGAGACGTAAGCGTTGAACAAAATCTTCGGCCACAATTACCGAACGAAATATCGGAACAAAACTTCCCGATGTACTTTCCAAATGCAAACTTCAAGTGAAATCTCCAAATATACTTTCCGATCGAACTTAAAGGAGCCATGAAGAGAAAACACAAGTTTGGTTCATTCAAAAGATTGTCTCGTTAGAACCATACTGACACCACTTTTAACGTAAACTTCTCTCAAATAAGCTACATAATTAGGAAAAACGGGAATGGTCATGCGACCCAACAGCTCATTTCCCGCAACAGAACCTTTGATGTCACATGAGCTAAGCTCTGCGATTGGCGGAGGCTGGCAGAAGCAGACGCAAATTAGGTAGAGCTTACAAACTAGACGAACGAGCGATTTGCGCTTAAATTTAGGGCATATTCTTTACAAAGCAATAAGAATGATGGGACAAACAGTGGAAGTTACGAAAGCACATGTAAACATAGATGTACTGATGCGTTCTGCTGTTCGTACTGCACACAGCATGCTTGGTTTAGCTGCACAGCACTACGGGGCTCGGGGTTGTCTCAGACGACACTGGCCGATTGACGCAAGCAACGGTGTCTTACGTGACCCCATTTGTCGAGCGAGCACTGTTTCAGGGAACGAATATTTTCTCCCAGAACAAAAACAAGCCAGGTTTAAATGCGGGCAAAAACAAACCTAACGCTTGCCACGGTATGGTGGCGCCATCCAGGTTAGGGAACGTAAAGAAACGCGGGAACAAACCAACACTCCTGTACAGGGTGGATACAACCTTTGAACGGTCCCGTGCCGCCGCAATTGCGCCAACGGGCTCAACGCGTTATTCTTTTCGTTTCCCACGAGACCTAGCAACGCGAAACAGACAATATGATTCAAACGTCTTCAGTAAACCGCGTTGCGGCGATAATTTTAGCGCGGTTTTGACACAATGACTTGCTTCCGCGGCGAGCGAGCAACCGAAAATGGCGGCGCCAGCGTATACGTGTCTCTATCCTGTACGGCGGATGCGTGAATGAAGGTACTCTAGGCTGCAGAGCGGTCGGTTCCTGTGATGTCATTTGGGACCACGAAAACGCACGATTGAGCGGGAAAATCAAAATTTTAACCTAAATTGTTTTTTTCTCAGTGAATAATAAAGCACCGTTTGTATCCGGACAAGCGCTGGGGGCACTATAAAACACAAAATCTTTCGAATAAAACCAATTTGCATTTTCTCTTCATGGCTCCTTTAAGCTTCGAACGAAATCTCCAACCGTAAACTCAACAAAACATCCGAACGCAAGCTCCGACCATTATTTCTGAACAAAATCAACCTAAGCGTACTTCCGCAACGTTAACTCCAAACATAATTTCCGAACAAAATCTCCGAATGTACTTTCCGAACATAACGTACGAACGAAATGTCCAATCAAACTATCCGAACGTAATTTACACATGAATGCGTGAAGTAAATTCTCGGAATGTATTTTTGGAAGTATGGCGGTGATCGGGAAGTACCGCCTGCATTCTTGCGCGGTAACACGGTTCGTAAAAGGAAAGAAAAGAAAAGCAATGTCGTCGTCATTTGCTGAAGCGGAATGAGAAAGCAGGAAGTAAAGGTATTAGATGGAGATGAGGTAAGAGGATTCTTGGAATTGTTTAAGTGTGGAAAGAAAGATGACGATTAAGGCTGAAACAATAAATTTCTTAGTTAAAAATTTGTTACTTTTTTGCGTGCAATACTACTAGTTTGGCAGTCGCCTCCGAAGGCAGGTTGATGCCATACGGCACTGGCGTTTTTCATGTATAGCTTCCAAGTTCGTATGTTACTCGTATGTTACTAAGAATGTCTAAAGCTGTTTTAAGTGTCCAACCAATAAATAAGATATGTAAATTTGAGCAAATACGTTCTAATGCCAAGCAAACCATCGATTTTACATGTGTAAATCCGGAAGCTTCGCATCATGTCTTCATGAAACGTGGCGAGGCTCGTACAGTTTTCCTACAGGTAACGACTTCAGCTTCCATGAAACGAAGAACAACACCACTTGATCACAGAGCGTAAGCACTGTGAACGCGAACAGCAACGCTGTCTGAGGACAATGCGTTTTGATAATGCGGAATACCAGGGAGTTTTTCATTGCTTTACCATTACAATACCTGCTTTGACTACCGCAATCGCCGATATAGCTGCGATAACAGCGCAGCTAGAAATGCGAGCCACCGCTGATGCGAAACCAAAGCTGCAGAGAAAGAGCTTGTGCTACGTGTTACGGGACCTTGCCCTGCAACTTCGTGAGCTCGACATGGAGAAATGTAGTGCAGTAGAGAACTACAAAAGCACGCTTCTCACAAACCGTGCCTACGAAGTACAGAGTGCCTCTTTGTACTTCATGGCTCTGCTCCGCAGCTCACCGATTTCAGTCGCCGTCATGGACCTCGATAACTTGAAGAAACTCAACAGCAAACTGACACATTTGGAGGCAGATGAGGATTTTCTCTGCGTGGAGAGGATGCTCAGAGAAGTTGTGTCCACTTAAACGTATTGTGAAAAAGTGGGAGCGGGGCATATCGGAGGGGACGAGTTTATGTTTACCATCCTTCGGCACGATAAATGTGCCAGGGATTTCATGAGAAGCGTGTTGGGCCATTCGGAGCATCTTCATCCCGTTTTCAGCAAAACCGAAGTCCATGAAAAGTTTCATGAATTTAAGGAAGAGCATGGTTTTAGTGCATCAGTTGGCATATCTGCTTGGAAATGGGACGATGTATCTTCAGTTGAAAGTTCTACCACTTATGTGGCGAAATCCAAGCAAACCAAGACCGTACTCGAAGAGAACGCTCGAAGAACCAATGAAACTCTCCTAATTGCAAAGGAGAGCAAGACCAGACGTCGTGGAGGAAATGTGCTACTGCGAAACGAACTTTCAAAGTGAACAATTTCTGCAGCTAAGTACGCGTTTTCGTGTGGAAAACAAAAAGAATATTTTGAACCGAATGATGACACAAAACGAAGTTCTGTGTTAAACACGCGTCACTGGAGCTTGGGTGGAATCCATGTGCTTCGTTAGCGTGTGCACGACGTGTGGGAAATGTGTCTCCCGTCTGTGGTCGGTCATCAGTGCATGGAGAATGAAAGCAATGGTTACAAAACCGTTTGCCTCAAGGCGAAATAACAAAACTGTCTGTTGGTACAGCAACCAACTGCAACTTGTGAGTAAGCGACAAATACCGCACAGATGCAGCTTGTTACCGCCCCTGATTTAAACATCCAGCAGGGTGAGCTTGCTACACGTAACGTGGCTTTACTCGTCCACTCCCCCTGGAGAAAGAAACGGTATCGTTCTTTTGCAACATTCTCTGAGCTGATTGATCAAGGTCTTGTAGCATCTCTGAGCTGCCCTTACGTTCAGAGCATACGTTGAGCACTCTTTCTTGGAGAAAATGTTTCTGTTTTTCGTTCAAAAAGATGTGCGGAGGTTTTGTTCAACGCTTAAATTTTAAATGGCATCTGGACCCGTATGGAATATAAAGTCAGGGATATTTCATTCGCAAATTTCACCAGCAAGTTGCGGTAAGATATTTTTTTCGCAGCATACCTTGAAGAAATTCTGTGGAGATGTCGTTCTCGGCTTACAGCCAGAGACTTACTAAAGAAATTTTGGTTCAATATTTTGTTGTGAGATTCAAGAGGACCTAACCTTTATTAAATACAATCATTCATTTTGTTCAAAATTAAGCTCAGAGCTTGTTCTCGGCAGTTGCGGTGAGGTATTTTGTTCAGAAAGTATGTTGAAAGATTTTGCCGAAGCATAGGTTCGAAAAGAAACCCTGTAGTAGCTTCCGATATTTACTTCGGGTTGTATTTTCGAAATATAGCCAAGCAGGTTTCATTTGGAGATTCCGGTGGGAAATTACCTTATGAGATTCTGTAAAAGCCTGCACTCGGAATGAAGTTTTGGAGATTTGTTCAAAATTACGTTGTTACCTGATTCTCGGGAATTACGTTCCTGTATCTCGTTCAACAATTACGTTCAAAAATTTCGTTCAAGCATACATTCGGAAAGCGCGTCGGCAGACACCTTCAGAGGGTTCGTTTCGATCATACATTCAGTAATTATTGTCAAACAGATTTCATTTGGGGAATTCGTTCGGAAGTAATGTTCAAACATTCTGATCGCAGCGTACGGGCGCAGGTTTCGCTTGGGGATTCCCTCTGGAGGCTACATTAAGAAATCTGCCAGAAATCGCCTGCTTATGTTTCGTATGCATTTCGTTACAGAAACTAGGTCTGAAGGATTCCTTGAGAAATTAGGTTAGAACCTTCTTTGAGATTACGTTCGGAGATTTCGTTGAAAGAATAATTTTGAAAAGAACGCCTACTGAACCCGTTCAGATATTTCGTTCGGAAGATAAGGTTGGAAGCTACTGCCAATATCATTTATTTCGGAGATTTTCAGAGATTCGGAGCAATTTCGTTCGGTGCTCACTTTCGAAAAATATGTTCAGCAATCTCGGTAGGAAATTATGCGCTGAGATCAGGTGATGTGATTTTTTTTCGGAAGCTACAGTTTGTTATTTCGTGTGAACATTACGTTTGAAGTTTGCTCTTGGAGATCATGATCAGATTTCGAAAGGAAATTCCATTCAGAGTTTTTGTTCAAAGAATGCGTTCGAAAAGAGCATTTGAAGAACACGTGCGGAGATTGTGCTGCGATCGTAGGTTCGTACGCAATCACAGGCAGAGCTTACATCCCAAAAGAAAGTTCGCAGATTGTGTTCAAACAGTATGTTGTCATCATACGTTCAGATATATCGTTCAACAATGACCTCTTCAGATTTTGTGTGTTACTTACATTCAGAGATGACGTTGTGGTTTCGTTCGAAGATATTGTTCGGAGCTATCGTTCCGAGACATCACTAGGAAAGAACAGCTGCACAGCTTTTTGCAGGTTACTTACGGAAAGAACTTTTAGAGATTTCCTTCTAATATTTGTTACAATAATTTGGTTGCTGCATATTTCCGGAACGAATATTCTGAGATTTACTTCGGGAAATAGGTTCATAGCCTATGTGCGGAAAGCACGTTGACAGATATCGTTCATTAATAACGTTTGGAGCCTATGTTCTTGGGTACCCTTCGAAAAAGGCGTTTGTAAATTTTCTGAGCTTGCGTTTGCAAAGTAAATTCAGGATATCTTGTGAAAATGAATGGTTTTACATTTCATACGGAGCTTAAGTTCGGAATCATTGCCTGGAATTTTCGATGGGGAGGTACTTTCCCAAAATTTTTTGAACCTAGTTCAGAAATTGCGTTGGGGAATCACATTTCAGACGAAGTTCAGAACTAAAGTTCGGATTAAGTGGGCAAAATAATTTGTAAATTACCTCTAAACTTCATTTGGAACAAACATTTTGCCAACAACCTTGAGAACTTTTGCTTGAATTTTCATTTTGAGCTTACACTCTTTGCTTACACCTATTAGCTGGGAACGGAGATGCTTTCGGAAATTGCATTTAGAGATATTTTTATAAAATTAGGTTCGCAGGTTTCGCTCTCTGCTTACATCCATAGCTTACGTTCGGAAGGTACATTTGGATATTTTTTTTTTTCAGAAATTATGTTCAAAGATTCATTGAGAGCTTACGCTCGAAATACACCTTCAGACATTTTGTTCGTGCCTTACGTTCGAAAAATATGTTCAGAGATTTTCAGAGATCCGTTTGCTAGCAGTTGACAGGAGCGAACGTAATCCCTCGCCCTGACCTGGGAGTGGAAAGCACGTAGTACAGGAGATATCCGGCCCGGCGGCAGCAACAAACGAACTGCAGGTTCCTGTGCGCGCCTGTTATCGGCTGCGCTTGAAAATTCTGCTTCCCTCGACGCCGGGGATGGTTTGGCGGCGCGCCCACACAACGACCCCGCTGCGCGCAGCGGATCGGCAAATGACTTTATTGACGTAAACGGGCCCTCCAGATAGCCTTTGTTGCTAATGTGCAGGACGCGGTCACGCTACGCAGCTGTCACCTTGCTAGCACCTCCTAGGAGCGCGTAAGTCGTCGCCCCCGTTTCGAGGTAGAGAGGTGGCGTTGCAGGACAAATGAGCCGCGGCAGCAACAACAACTGAGATCAGCCGTTGCAGCGCGCGCCAGGTACCGGCTGCGCCTGAAGCTTATACTTCCCCCGGCGCGACGACGGTTTTAAAGCGCGACCACAATGCGCCCACACTGCGGGCGCGGCTCCTAAAACGGCTTTACTGGCGTAAGCGGGCCCTCCCGATAGCCTCAGTTGCTGATCTCCATGACGCGGCCACCCTGCGCCGTTATCAGCTCACTGGCACCTCCTAGGAGCTAGCGTACACCTTCGCCGCAATTTTGGGGTAGAGAGCTGGCGGCACAGGAGAAATGAGCCGCGGTAGCAACAACTGAGCTCGGAGGGCGCAGCGCGCGCCGGCTACCGGCTGCGCCTGAAGCTTCCGGTTCTCCCGGCGCTAAGAAAGTTTGCCGGCGCGCCCAAAAAGCGAGCTCGTCGCGGACGGCGGCTAGGAAAACCACTTTAGCGGCGTAAACGAGCACTCGCGATAGCCTCTGTTGCTGATGTCCACTACGCGATCACGCAGCACCGTTGTCAGCTCACTAGCACCTGGTAGAAGCGCAAGTAAATCCTCACCCCGATTTCGGGGTAGAGAGCTGGCGGCGCAGGAGAAACGTGCCGCGGCAGCAACAACAACTGAGCTCGGAAGGTGCAGCGCGCGCCGGCTACCGGTTGCGACTGAAGCTTCCGCTTCTATCAGCGCCAGGAAAGTTTGCTGGCGCGCCCAAAAAGCGAGATCGTCGCAGAGGGCGGCTAGGAAAACAACTTTGGTGACGTAAACGAGCACTCCCGATAGGCTCCATTGCTGACTTCCAGTACGTGGTGACGCAGCGCCATTGTCAGCTCACTAGCACCTGCTAGAAGCGCAAGTAAATCCTCGCCCCGATTTTGCCGTTGAGAGCCAGCGGCGCAGGAGAGACGAGCCGCGGCAGCAACAACAACTGAACTCTAGTGGTGCAGCGCGCGCCCGCAACCGGCTGCGCCTGAAGCTTCTGTTGTCTTGGCGCTAGGAGTGTTTCCCATCGCGCCCAAAAACCGAGCTTGGTGCGTACGTCGGCTAGGAAAACAACTTTTTCGGCGTAAACGAGCACTCCCGATAGCCTCCATTGCTGATGTCCACTACGCGGTCGCGGGGCGCCGTTGTCAGCTCAGTAACACCTGCTAGAAGCGCAAGTAAATCCTCGCCCCGATTTTGCTGTTGAGTGCCGGCAGCACAGGAGAAACGAGTCTCGGCGTCAACAACAACCAAGCTCGGAGGGTGCAGCGCGCGCCGGCCACGGCTGCCCCTGAAGCTTCCGCTTCTCTCGGCGCTAGGACAGTTTGCCAGCGTGCCCACAAAGCGAGCTCGCTGCCGACGGCGGCTAGGAAATAAAACGAGCACTCCCGGTAGCCTCCGTTGCTGATGTCCACGGCGCAGTCACGCAGCGCCGTTGTCAGCTCACTAGCCATAGAGATAATATACTGACTCTAGAGGGAAAGCGCGCCGCTGTGTCAATGCATTGGAACCGTACGACACACAGTGGCAGACATGATACAACCATTTTAACGTTGCCAGCTGAGCTTTTGCTTAATAAAAACGGCGAAAGCGATGGGTTGTAATCTGGCAACGTGCTGCTGTGGCGTTTCCGCGTCTGGCTAGCGAAGCATGCTGGTATTAATTGTAACATGGTGGACCGCTGGCCAGGCGGAGTTTGTGTAGGCGGCATAGACAGCATTGCGTAGTTTATCTCCTGTCGGTAGGTGACCGACGTGTTTTCGGTTTAGTGTACGTGTGACTTATATGTACTCAGACTATTTGAGTAAGATGTGGCAACGCTCACACAACACTTGCGCGCAAGCTCGAATGCGACTGATCGCATTCGCGGGGACGCTAAGGAGTAAGCTGATCCGTACTGGGCGCACAGAAAAATGAATCTCCGTATGATCTCTGTTCATTTTTTCGCTCTACCGCTTTTTTTTAGTTTGCCATTCTGTGAGATTTTGCGAGTCGCTCAATGCTTTTCAAACGACGTGAAGTGAACTGTGGCTTTAGCTCAATGTAAAACATTTATCGCACACACACATAAAAAAAACATCGCATGGGCCAACGCTGATATTGCCGGTGAGTCGCGGCGCTTTGAAGCACAGGAACGAAAGAGCGCGGTCGATCGCAGGACAACGGAGTGGAAGAATGCATGCCAAGGGAATATGCGAAATACAGTCCGCGGCGTGTCCCGTTTTCCTTTCTGTCCGTATTCGTCAAGTTCTAGCTGCTTTCCACCACTTCAAAGGGAACGCTTGCGGGACTGAATGCGCAGTATTGAATGGGCAGTAATTTACTGCACAGAGCGCGCGAGGAGAGAACACTGACTTATTATTTATTGTGACTGATTGAAAAAGAAACCGCATTTCGTTACGTATTTTTTCGTTCTACCTTCACGAACGATTGCGCGAAAGTTCAAAGCACGAAGAGCTGTAAGATGTTCTATGAATAAAACAACTGGAACCATAACGATTATAAAAGCTTCTTTTATTTCTCTTCCCACGGGAACGATCGCTGGCTGCTGCTCCGTAGCCTGTAGTGAATTTGCGGTAGTCAAGGTCAGATCGGAATCGCTGTTCCGGCGTCAGTTCAGGGGCTAGATAGGGTGCTTAACGTGAAGAAAGAATGACAGCCTCGCAAGCGCCCGGGGAGGCACTTGCTCAGCGCTTGCATCCGAGTTGTATAACTGGTATACGTTTTGCACGCACGCACATCTGAGCCGGGGACTGCACACACACACTGCGCAAGTCAGGCGCAAGGGCCTCGCCACTTCCTAGTACATTTTAAAAAAATCGAAACCATAACTAAACGACGCACTTACTCTATCTCCGCTAGCTTTATAAAACACTTCTAGTATAATTTACTAGAAGTGTTTTATAAAGCTAGTTTTAATTACTGAGGCAATTATTTGTAACTATTTTGCTTCAGTTCTTTGTTTTAGTTAAATAATTACAGCAGAAATTTTTAGAATGCTGAATACAATTGATCTGGCCACCATGGGAATTGTATCATGTCAGCGCCCACGATTCGTACGGTCTCGGAGCTCGCTTTACCCCCCTGTCACTGGCAGCAGCTAGGAGCGCGCGTACATACTCGCACCAATTTTGCCGTTGAGAGCCGGCCGCGCAGGAGAAACGAGGCGCGGCTGCAACAACTGATCTCGGAGGGTGCAGCGCGCGCCGGCTCTTCCGCTTCTCTCCGCGCTAGGAAAGTTTGCCGGCGAGCCCAAAAAGCGAGCTCGTCGCGGACGGGGGCTAGGAAAACAACTTCGGCGGCGTAAACGAGCACTCGCGATACCTTCCGTTGCTGATGTCTACGATGTGGTCACACAGGGCCATTGTCAGCTTACTAGCGCCTGCTATGAGCGAGCGTAAATCTTCTCCGCGATTTTGCCGTTGAGAGGCGACGTCGCAGGAGAAACGACCCGCCGCAGCAACAACTGAGCTCGGAGGGCGCAGCGTGTGGCAGCTACCGGCTGCGCCTGAATCTTCCGCTTCTCTCGGCGCTAGGTCAGTGTGCTGGCGCGCCCACAAAGCGAACTTGTTGTGGACGGCAGCTAGGAAAACAACATTATCGGCGTAAAATTGCACTCCCGATAGCCTCCCTTGCTGATGTGTACGACGCCCTCACGCAGCGCCGTTATCAGCTCACTAGCACCTGCTAGGAGCGCGCATAAATCTTCGCTCCGATTTTGGCGCTGAGAGCCGGCGGCGAAGGAGAAACGAGCCGCGGCAGCAACAACCACTAAGCTCGGGGGCTGCAGCGCGCGCCGGCTACCGGTTCCGACTGAAGATTCTCGGCGCTAGGACAGTTTGCCGGCTCTCCCACAAATCG
Source organism: Haemaphysalis longicornis (assembly GCF_048455015.1). Classification (NCBI taxonomy): domain Eukaryota; kingdom Metazoa; phylum Arthropoda; class Arachnida; order Ixodida; family Ixodidae; genus Haemaphysalis; species Haemaphysalis longicornis. The sequence continues at coordinate 39,553,509 of NW_027526385.1, read as the reverse complement.
AGCTCGCTGCTGAGGGCAGCTAGGAAAACAACTCTAGCGGCGTAAACGGCCTTCCCGATAGCCTCCATTGCTGATGTCCATTACACGGTCACGCAGCGCTGTTGTCAGCTCTCTAGCACCTGCTAGAAGCGCAATTAAATCCTCTCCTCGAGTTTGGTGCATGGAGCTGGTGGCGCGGGAGAAATGTGCCGCGGCAGCAACAACAACTGAGCTCGGAGGGTGCACCGCGCGCCGGCTTCCGGCTGTGGCTGAATATTCTTGGCGCTAGGACAGTTTGCCAGCGCGCCCACAAATCGACCTCGCTGCAGACGGCAGCTAGGAAAACAACTTTAGCGGCGTAAACTGCCCTCCCGATATGATAGCCTCCGTTGCTGATGTCCACGACTCGGTCACGCAGCACGGTTGTCAGCTCACTAGCAGCTGCAAAGAGCGCACGTAAATCGTGGCCCCGATTTAGGCGTTGAGAGCCTCCGGCGTAGGAGAAACCAGCCGCGGCACCAACAACAACTGAACTGTAAGGGTGCAGCGCGCGCCGGTACCGGCTGCTCCTTAATTTCCGCTTCTCTCGCGCTAGGGCGGTTTACCGGCGCGTCCACAAAGCGAGCTCTCTGCGGCCGATGGCTCTAAAAAACGGCTTTAGCAGAGTAAGCGGGCCTCCAGATAGCCTCCGTTGCTGATGACCACGACGCGGTCACGCTGCGCCGTTGTCACCTCACTAGCACCTGGTAGCAGCGCGCGTAAGTCCTCATCCCGATTTCGGGGTGGGGAGAGAGCTGGCGGCACTGGAGAAACAAGCCGCGGCCGACACAACAATCCAGCTCGGAGGTCGCGCCGCAGGCTGGCTGCCTTGTGCGACTGACGCTTCCCTCGGCGCGGGGAATGGTTTGGCGGCATGCCAACACAGCGATTTCATTGCTGGAGGTGGCTCGGAAAACGGCGTTAGCAGTGCAAAATGCGCCTTCTGGTAGCCCTTGTTGCTGATATCCACGACTCTTTCACGCTGCACCGCTGTCAGATCACTAGTACCTGCTAGGACAGCGCGTCAATCCTCGCCCAGATTTAGGGGTAGAGAGCTGGCGACACAGGATAAATGAGATGCCACAGCAACAGGCAACAACTGAGCTCGGAGGTTGCGGTGCGCGCCGGCTTCTGGGTGCGCCAGAACCTTCTGCTTCTGTTGGGGCGGGGGAAGGTATGGCGGTGCGCCCACACAGTGACTACGCTGCGGACGTCTTCTCTGCAAACACTTTAGTGGCGTAAACGGGCCATCCCGATAGCCCCTGTTGCCGATGTCCACGGCCAGTCCAATCTAGGACACAAAAGCTCTTTCCAGAATTACTGAGACTGTCAGACCGTGCGAGTGGACGAAATGCATTCACCGTACACGCTTACTCCCACACACAAGGAGGCGTACGTCACCTCCCGATATAAGAAAACGACATCGTCTTCCATCAGTGAATTCTTGCCCCGGTGTCCAGCAGGGTTCTGATAGTCTGCTCCACAACTGACAGGTAAAAAATGGGCGCAGGCACGCTGGTAGGAACTCCGAATCCAAATGTAGCGGGCGCGGTTTCAGAAGCTCCCTACCACAGCAGAAGGAACGACGGCGATGTAGCCGTCGCAATCGTCCCCGATTACTTGAAAACGTCCTAGAAGAATTCAGGGATGGCAAGACAACCCAGGAGTGCCTTGAAATATTCGTCACCATTCTGGCAGTGATCTTCACTCGAGGAGAGGCGTTCTATGCTTGCTTTTTGACTAAAAACGACGATGGTTTGCCGCAGTGGATGGTGGCTGGTAATAGTACCCTAGCGCAAGGTGACGAACCGTGCAACCTGGAACACTTCACAGAAGAACTATGGTATAACATTCTGGGCCGCAGTAGTCCCAGTGCCATAATTGGCAACGGCAACACAACAATCCAAGAACACAAAGTGCCGCCTTTCGGATCCGGCTCATCGCTGAAGACACATCAGTGCTTCCACGTTGGTGACTCTGGCGCTTTGATGATAGTCATGTCGCCGACGTCAACTTGGAGTCAGCTGCAGCGAATGAGGCTGAGCACGACGTCGCGGGTTCGATTCCCGGCCGCGGCGGCCGCTTTTCTGATGGAGGCGAAAAGCAAAAACGCCCGTGTGTACGAGATTTCGGCGCACGTTAAAGATCCCCAGGTGGTCAAAATTAACCCGGAGCCCTCCACTACGGCGGGCCTCATCGCCTGCGTTGCGTCGCCACGTTAAACTCCACAATCAAAATGCAGCGATTGAGCGTGTTCAACGTTTTGCGAGAGCTTGCTCTCCGACTTTGCCAGCTCGGAATGGAGAAATTAATTGGAGTTGAGAACACCAAAAGCACCCTTCTTACAAGCCGCGCCTACAAAGTACAGAGTGCCTCTTTGTGCTCCATGGCTGTGTTCCGCAACTCTCTGATTTCAGTTGTTTCATGAACCTCGATAACTTCAAGAACCTCAACAGCAAACTGACCCACTTAGAGGCGGATGTGATTTTTCTCTGTGTGGCAAGGATGATCCGAGAAGTTGTGTCCACTCAAACGTATCGTGAAAAAGTGGTTGCCGGGCATATCGGAGGTGACGAGTTTATGTTCACCATCATGGGGCATGAAGGATTGGCCACCGATTTCATAAGAACAGTGTTGGGCCACTTCGAGAATCTTCAGCTCCATTTCCGCGAACTCGAAGTGGATGAAAAATTTCAGGAATTTAAGCAAGACCATGGTTTTAGTGCATCCCTGGCTCTATGTACTTGGAAATGGAATGGTGAGTCTTCAGAGAAAAGTTCCTGCACTTCCGTGGCCAAATTCAAGCAAGCCAAGATGGAAGTAGAAGTGAATGCTCGGAGAGCCAATGAAGCTCTCCTACTTGCTAAGGAGAACAAAACCAGACATCGTGGAGGTAATCTGCTACTGTGGAGCGAGCTTTCAAAGTGAACTGTTTGTACAGCTTAGTACCCTTTTTCGTGCTGAAAAAAAAAAAGAATCTTTCGAATCGAATGATGGAACCGAAACGAAGTTTTGAACCGAAACGAAGTTCTCTTTTTAACACGCGTTGCTGAAGCTCGGGTGGAATCCTTGTGCATCGTTAGCGTGTGCACGACGTGTAGCAAATGTGTCTGCCGTCTGTGATCGCTCATCCATGCATGGAGAACGAAAGCATGCAATCGTTAGAAAACCCTTTGCCCTAGCGCGATATGACCGCGGCGTCTGCCGGTGCAGCAACCCACTGCAACGGGTGAATACGCGACATATACGGCACAGAGACAGCTTGTTGCCGGCCCTGATATAAACAGCAGCAGGATCAGCATGCCACAGGTAACGTGGCGTTACTCCTCCACTCCCTCTGGAGGAAAAAATGGTATAATGCCCCTGTAATACTGTCTGAGCTGATTCATCGAGGTCTGGTAGCCTGTCTGTGCTGCCTTTACGTTCAGAGTATACGTTCCGAGTATACGTTTAGAGCTTGTTCTCTGAGAAAATGTTTCGGTGTTTCGTTCAAAAATACGTTCGAATATTTCGTCCAAACATATGTTTGATATGGGTGTCTGGACCCTATTGTGTCAGGCATATTTCACTCGGAGATTTCCACCGGAAATTGCGGTCAGATATTTTTTTCGCATTATACATGGAAGATATTGTGCAGAGATGGCATTCAGGCCTTACGGTTGGAGAGTACCTGAAGAAATGTTGGTAGAAAAATTTGTTCTAAGATTCAATGAGAAGCCTTTTTCATTAAATAAAAACGGTGATTTTTTGAAACATTACATTCAAAGCTTGTTCTCGGCTGTTGCGCTCAGGTATTTCGTTCAGAAAGTACGTTGGAAGATTTGGTTAAAGCATTGGTTTCGAAATTAGGACTGTAGTATACCTTCCGAGATTTATTTCGGATTGTCTATGCCAAGCAGATTTCGTTCAGACATTTCGGTCAAAAATTACGTTCTGAGATTCTGTAAGGATGTACCATCAGAAACAATTTTTTGAGAATTCTTAAAAAATTACGTTCGAAGGTGATTCTGGGCAATTACGTTCCGGCATCTCGTTCAAGATTTACGTTCAAAAATTTTGTTCACTCCTACATTCGAAAAGCACGTCCGCAGAACACCTTCAGAGGATTCGTTCGGATCATGCGTTCGGTAGTTATTGTCAAGCAGATTTTGTTTGGGGACTTCGTTCGGAAATAATGATCAAGCATTCTTTTCGCAGCGTACGCGCGCAGTTGCTTCGCTTGGGGCTAAGCCAGAAGCTACATTAAGAACTGTGTCAGAAATCACGTCCTCATTTTCCGCATGAATTTATATTCAGAAACTACGTCTGAATTCTTCCTTCAGAAAATAGGTTACAAACTTTTTTGAGATTACGTTCGGAGATTTTGTTGAAAGAATACTTTGAGGGGGGGGAAAGAGAGGGGATACTTTTGGGGGAGGGACGACAGAAATATGTTGCCATCTTACATTAAGAAATATCGTTTAAAATAAACGCCCGGAGATTTTGTGCGTTACTTACATTCATAGCTGATATTTTGGTTTCGTTCGACAATAATGTTGGGAGCTATCGTTCTGAGAAATCATTGGGAAACCACGGCTGCATAGGTTTTTCGCGGCTTACGTTTGGAAAGTACATTTCGACTTTTTTTTTTCACTTGTTAGGACCTCTTGTTTGCTGCGTAGTTTCGAAACGATTATTCTGAGATATATTTAGGCAAATAGATTCATAGCTTATGTGCGGAAAGCCCGTTCTGAGATATCATTCAGTAATAACGTTTGGAGCTTACGTTGGAAGGCAACTTTCGAAAAAGACGTTAGCAAATTTATTTCAGAGGTTGCATTTGGAAAGTACATTCGGAAGATAGTGATGAAATGGTTCTTTACATTTCATACAAAATTCAAATTCGGTATTATTGTTCGGAAGTTTCATTAAGGAAGTACTTTCCCAAAATTTTTCGAAGCTCGTTCAGAGATTTCGTTGGGGAATTACATTTGCAGACGACGTTCAGAGCTCAAGTTTGGAAAGTACGGGGGCAAATTGATTTGTAAATTACCCCGAACCTTAAATTGACAGATCAGTTTTGCAAACAACGTTTAGAGATTTTGCTTGAAATTACCTTCGAAGCTTACACTAATTGGGTACATTAGGTTGATTCGATCCGAGATTCGTTCGGTAATTACATTTAGAGATATTTTTCGGAAATTAAGTTCGCAGGGTCTGTCCCTGCTTACATTTTAAGCTTATGTTCGGAAAGTATATTCAGATATTTCTTTCGGAAATTACGTTCAAACATTCATTGAGAGCTTACGCGCGGAACGCACGCTCAGACATTTCCTTCGTGCCTTACGTTCGAAGTGTACGTTCAGAGATTTCAGAGATACGTAGGCTAGCACTTGCTACGAGCAAATGTAATTCCTCGACCTGACCTCGGGGTGGAAAGCGTGCAGTGCAGGAGAAAACAGCTGCAGCAGCAGCAACAACCGAGCTCGGAGGCTGCTGCGCCCGCCGGCTTCTGTCTGCGCCTGAAGCTTCTGCTTCCCTCTTAGCGGCGACGGTTTGGCGGCGCGCCCACACAGCCACCTCGCTGCCGGCGGCGGTTCGGCAAACGGCTTCAGCGGCGTAAACGGGCCCTTCCGATATCCTTCCTTGCTTATGCCCACGATGCGGTCACGCTGCGCCGCTGCCAGCTCACTAGCCCGTGCTAGGAGCGCGCGTAAGGCCTCGCCGCGATTTGGGCGTAGAGAGCCGGTGGCGCAGGAGAAATGAGTCTCGGCAGCAACAACTGACCTCGGACGTTGCTGCGCGAGCCGGCTGCCGGCTCGCGCCTGAAGCTTCTTCGTCTCTCGGCGTGGGGGACAGTTTAAAGGCGCGCTCACACAGCGACCTCGCTGCGGGCGGCAGCTCGGCAAACGGCTTTAGTGGCGTACGTGGGCCCTCCCGATGGCGTCCGTTGCTGAGGTCCACAACGAGGTCGCGGTGCGCCGAGTTCAGGTCACTAGCACCTTCTTGTGGCGGGCGTAAGTGACGTTTACCTCTCACGCGGGTGCACAGGAACTATTGTTCCTCCTTCCGTTTGTGCCGAGTTGGCGCATAGGGAACGAGCAAGAATTTTCACCTGAATACCCAAGTTCTGATCCCGCATCAGACCAAATGTCTGTTTATTTATTTTAACTTTACTGCGGTTGCCAGTGTGGTGCCGTTGCTCTGAACGACAATGACTGTCGTTTCTCGCGTTTCATGCGACACACTTTACCGTTATATGTCGTGCAGTATTTCCTCCCGTATTTCCATGGTTGTCCGTCCCGTACAAATCGCTGCTACAGAGGACATTTCACTTGGAATGTATGCGTGCTATCAGATAGCACTAGGTAAGTCCTTTGCCTACGACTGCACACACGGGCGCATACCACACGAGCGTTTCGTACGGGTATAAAATCTTCCAGCCTCCTCTTGACGGCCAGATATAGGTTGTCGCGACCGGCGCAGAGACAACCATCCACGACAGCATTTGGACTCGAAGTGATTTTCATTCCTCCAGCGCGAGCGCACGTGCGTGTGCGCCTCGTGGTTCTGCCTCCGCCGTCGTCGTCGTCTCGGCGCGGGCGGAGCGAGTGGACCCGCGCCGGGACAACGACGTCGTCGTCGTCTCGGCGCGGGAGGAGCAAGCGGACCCGCGCCGAGACGACGACGTCGTCGTCGTCTCGGCGCGGGAGGAGCGAGTGGACTCGCGCCGAGACACTTACGTCGTCATCATCTCGGCGCGGGCGGAGCGAGCGGACCCGCGCCGAGACAATGACGTCGTCGTCGTCTCGTCACGGGAGGAGCAAGTGGACCCGCGCCGAGACGGCGACGTCGTCGTCGTCTCGGCGCGGGAGTAGGGAGTGGACCCGCGTCGAGACGACGACGGCGGACCCGCGCCGAGAGGACGACGACGTCAAAAAAACCCGTGATAGAAAAACCCGTGCGAAATGGAGAGGAGAGACAAGTGCTGTATCGGCCAGGTGGAAACGTTATCCGGAGGCAATAAGTTTATCTCAGCTGCAACACACAAAAACCAACGATCGTGCGATAAGCTATCGCCACTTGAAAAGTGTTTCTTGTTGATTGTTCTTTCTGGGAGGATAACTCACAACAATGGTGAAACAAGATAACAAAACCCTGCAGGACAACTTGTGTGCCGCTGTGCAGAGTTACTTAAAGGACTTTGATAACCCGGAAAACACTTTGGATGACTTCATTCTCCGCATGACGTCTTTTCAAAGCACGTCGTCTACTGGGAGACAAGGTTACGGAGATGAAAGAAACCAGATAACCGTTACCTTGTACCCTGAGATAATTCACGAAATACTGAAAAACAAAGGTATTCGACGTGATACGGACCAAGCCCTCTCGCACGGAATAGAATTTACAGTTCAAAGAAAAACTGGCAAATCGCTTTCAGAATCGAGACTGGAAGAACGTCTAAAGACGCACGCTAATGTGCGTGGGGAGTCCACCGTTGGTGTAGTGTACAGGATTCTGATGAAGTGTGGTAAAGTGTACGTCGGACAGACTGGTCGCCAACTCAACACGCGAATCACAGAGCATGAACGAATGTTAAGAAGAACGGATAAATCATCCACACTACGTGACCACTGCGAAACATGTGAAATATGTCTGTCTGACTGTGAACCTCTTTTCGGACGGACGGCTGTTTCTTTTAAACACGCTGATAAGTTTACGCGAGAAGTGATAGAAGCTTTGGAGATGGCCATTTTCGGCAAGCAGCGCTGTTTCAGTTGTCCCTCTGTTGCACTCTGCATCGCCTCCTTCGAAAACACTAAAAAGAAGACGGGGATAACTAACAATTATTCCAACAGCGAAACGGTTATTGACACCCAAGAGGATGCCACTGAGGAAGTCCACGAAGAAAATGTACCACTTGTGGAAGATGGCGCCATCAAGGGTGGTGGTAAACAAGTTCCACTTTTCTCTAAATTCATGGAGCCACAAGCGAAACGTCTGAAATCTGCAAATGACCATGAGAATTATGAAAAATAAACAACTCATCATTGTGGTGGCTGCGATGGCGTCAAACTTTAAGATTGCTTTTGCGAAGGCTCATGCTCGTGAAAAGGTGTCCCGTCGGTCACCTTTCCCAGAAACTTCTTGCAGCATCAATTCCTGGTGGTTTTCCTTGTTTCGGAATTGTGACTACGTCCGAATGTTTCCATTCCGGCGGGACTTCGCCCTTTGTCCATAATTGCTCGTTGAGGTACTCAGTCAGCTCCTCCACCTGGCGCTAAATGAACTGCACTGTGGGGAGCGAGCATACAATTATGTAAAAGCCTTCCTATCGGATCGCACCGCGTCCATAGGAATAGGAGACATTCGATCCAATCCCTTTCCTATGCCCAACAAAGGGACGCCGCGGGGCTCCGTAATCTCCCCCCTGCTTTTTAACATTACCATGATCAAAATCGCAAAAAAACTGCAAACCATTCCCGACATAGGCTTTACCCTTTACGCCGACGATATAACAATCTGGGCTACTAAAGGATCACTGGCTGCAAAAGAAGAGGTACTTCAAGAGGCTACAAATTTGGTGGAAAACCTGGCTGCACAAAATGGGTTACAATGCGCACCAGAAAAATCCGAAGTTATCCGAATCCACGGCACCCGCTATGTAAGCCCAGGGCCAATAAACATTAAGCTTGGAGATTACACAATACCCGAAAAAGATCAAATACGAGTCCTAGGGATGTTTATACAAAGTAATGGCAAGGCAAACTTCACCATAGAAAGGATAAAGAAGTCAACTGTGCAAATTGCAAGAATAGTGAGAAGAGTAACTAAAAACAGAGCCGGCCTCAAGGAAGAAGAAACTCTGCGCATTATGCAGGCCTTGGTAGTCAGCCGCCTGGCATATAGCTTGCCTTTCCACTGCCTTAACAGACAAGAGACTGATCAAGCCAATGTCATACTCCGCACGGCTTACAAAGCAGCCCTCGGTCTCCCAAACTATACATCAAATGAAAAGCTGATGAGCTTGGGTGTATCTAACACCTTTGAAGAAATCAGAGAGGCACTTCTCATCTCGCAAAAACAACGCCTGGAAAAAACAAAAGCTGGCAGGGCTATCCTGCAAAGAGTGGGGTCCCCCGCGGACGTACACTCGATTATTGACAAAGTGGACATGAGCAGAGAAGTACGAACACGACTGAAAGTGCTCCCCCTACCTCGAAACATGGACCCCTGCCTGCACACAGAGAGAAGAATAGCACGAGTAGCCTTCCTACGGAAACAACTTGAAAACAAAAAAAAATGTCATCTACACCGACGCTGCTTTCTACAGCGGGAAAAATGCCTCCATAGTTATAATTGATTACGAAGGAGCCATCAAGGATTGCCGCACGCTAAAACATACCACTGCCGACGAAGCCGAAACTGGTGCTGTCCTCCTGGCAATCAGGTATGGGCAGCATAAGAACCAAAGCCTCCAAATAGTCACAGATTCCAAAAAGGCCACGCAAAACCTTATGAATGGAAGAATTCACAAGCGACTTAAAAAATTAGAGCCGAAAATGTCGAATCAATTCCACCGCATTGTCTGGACTCCGGGACACGAGGAGCTGGAGGGAAACGAGAGGGCCGACCAGGCTGCGCGCGATCTTACAAACCGCGCGGCTAACAGTCCTAGCCTTCTGCAGCCCCTCCCAAGTGGCTTTGGCGAACGCCTCACTATCCAAAGAGGTGAACGAGCCCTTTTCCCCAACCCGGACAAGAACCTCTCTGGCGCAGAATCTCAAACGCTGAGGCAAATCCAGACGAACACTTATCCTAACAAATCCCGTCTATCCAAAATGTTCCCTCAAACACACACAGAAGCATGCAATAAATGCGGAAACCCTTCCAACTTATTTCACGCAACATGGGCCTGCCCTATCATCTGGCCTTCAAGAAACAACCCCACAAATACGGTCGCGCTATGGGAGGCAGCTCTGGCCAGCTCCGACTTCGGGATTCAGAAGGACTTAATTCTTCGAGCCCGGAGAGGAGCAGAAGAGTCTGGGGCCCTGGAAGGAGGGCACCACCCCTAAAGACAATCGCGCCACCTGCTTTTTTCCTAATAATAAACGTTTCATCTCTCTCTCTCTCTTCTTACAGCACTGAAGGGGCGCCGCGTCAACAGGTCCAACAATGCCAGTCTTGGGAGCCCACGCGAAAAGACGAAAGCCATGACAACGTTCCAAACGGTCAAGTCGCACAGGGACAATTAGTCCAGTTTGCAGCTGGCACTCCAAGAGCACGCCTCCGGGAAACGCCGACCGGAAGAGAGATACTACACAGGACCGGACACTACCACAGCACGAACCGCGCCGCCACAACAGCTCCACGGGAAAGGCAGGATGTGGAAGGGGGGGCTGACGCCGCCACACCACGCGAACGACTACCACGATCGCTGTGCGAACAGATAGTCGTCACACCCTTACCTCGTAACACGCATCCAGAGAGGAACAGGGAAAGGCGAACGGCGAGAGCTAGGACGCTGGCAGAAACATACAGCACCGACAACACTGCGGTGTACGTCGACGCGGCCCGCTACCCGCGCCGACCCCGAACCTACGTTGCGACCGTCATTCGAGCCACGGACGGTACCACCATGAGTGCGGCGAGCTTCGCAGCGGACAACGCTACACAAGCGGAAGAGGCGGCGATCGCGCTAGCCCTGAGGAGTGCTCCAACAATCACCACCATATTAAGCGACTCCAAGTCAGCTATAGTCAACTACAGCAAAGGCAGCGTGGGTCCTCCGGCCCATCGCTTCCTTCGACCACTACCCGACCCGAAGACCAACACTACACACCTCAGGTGGTTTCCTGCCCACGTCGGCCTCATACCCGGCGGAGTGGCCAACCGGAACGAGAGGGCGGACGCCGTCGCGCGCGAGCTTACACACCGCGCGGCGCCCCCCCGCCTCTCGAACACGGCGCGGGCCGCAGGGTATGACGGTGAAGGCGACGAGGAGCAAGGAAACGACAACGAGGAGAACGAAGAGGAAGAAGACTACGAACCACTACTGGAGTTGAAGGCGACGAGGAGCAAGGAAACGACAACGAGGAGAACGAAGAGGAAGAAGACTACGAACCACTACTGGAGTACGGGGAAATACTCCGGTACTACAAAGAGCAAAGGAGGACACAACCCCCACCTCATCCCGGACTCAACCGGCACGGGCAGGTGTTACTCCGACAACTGCAAACAAGAACTGTGATTACACCGGCTCTGGCGCGCTACGTGTGCCTAGGACGCTTCAAAGACTACATGTGTAGTGAGTGCGCGAGTGAACCCGCTACCCTGTCCCACATCCTGCAAGCCCACCACCACCACCGAGACGAACAGGGTGGCAGACGAGTGAATACCGGTGCAGTGCGCGATCCCCAGTGCTGTGACACCCCAAACGCGGACACCGCTGACGCGTGCGCAAACGCGGAGTGCGCGAGTGATACGTGTGAGAACACTACGAGTGCAAACACTACTCCGACCGACATCCCACCGGATGTAGTGAAAGTGATCACATCGCCGAACTGCGCGCAGAAGAGGCAAGCCATCCAGCGGCTCGAGGAAGCCCTGGCTCGACAAGAGCGAACGGAGCACTCTGACGCCGGCGCGACTCACTACCGTGCCCATCCAAGGGTACGGGGGAGAGGCTGCGTGGCTGGAGGAAGCTTAGTAGCTCGAGCCGGGCCACTGGCCCAATACCCCTCGAGGCCTTGGGTCTCCTAATTCCCCATCCCCACGCAGGATCATGCAATAAAGTCTTTCTCTCTCTCTCTCTCCAAGAGAACGCCTGGAAAGCCAACTAAACTCCACTAATATTTCAGAAGAACCAGACTCCGAATTCTGGTGGAAATGTGCTTGCTATTCTACAGAAAACATGGAAAATAAAAACTTTATTATACGGTTGCACATGCTGCAACTACTCACCAGAACCAACCACAAGTGACCGATTTGAAATAAAGATCAATGAATCTATTTTGCAAACCTAGCTATACAGATAAGGAGTATTACAAATCAGCAACAACACTACATAAGGGCGAATATGGTAGGGGGATGGGGTTGCAAGGCCAATTTGGTGAGGTTTCCTCAGCCTGCATCTCCCGTCATATCGCCCACTACATCACAACAACAAAAAGATAACAAAGATACTTACAAATACACGCGGGCCATATCCACTTAGAAGACGGCTGAAAAGACGACAGGGAACAATACCTACTCAAGAAAGTGTTGGTGTCATGTCAAGTCGCATGTGAACATCTTGTGGTGATTAGAATGGTGTGAATTGTGGTTCAGTGAACATGTTGGTGATTAGAATAGTGTGGATTGTGTTTCAGTGAACATCCTGTGGTGATTGTAACTATGTGAATTGAGTTTCTTGTTCCCATTGTTGACAATGTTAATCATAATTCTTATTTTTTTTATGGTCGAGAACCAAGAACAAAATAGAACTGCGACAAGCCGTGAGCGAACTTTTTGTAACTTTTCGTAACTATGACCGTTTATTGCTCGTGTTCATTTTCTTAGTTACGTTTGGTGCTTTACTGTTAAGGTAATATGTTTGATTTATGTTACAAAAAAATACAAAATACAATGAAAGCCCGCTGAGGAGCCCGTTCCCCGGTGGCGACCGTGGATGGTAGATCTTTTTCTCTCTTTTCCTCTCCATTCCGTTTCTCTAAGTTCTTAACATCTCTATATCTGTTCTTTTCTCTTCTTTTCAGTTCTTTATTTTCAGCTTCCTTATCTTCCCTGCGATACTTTTGTGGTGCAGGCTTGGCTCTCTTGCCTATCTCACACTCAGTTCTTACCGATTGCCAACAGGCCTGCCGACTGTATCAGTCCGGCAGGGTACCGGAAAGTGCCCTTGGTCTCCTCCGGACCACGCCCGAAGATCTTGAAATCAACATCGTATGGACCCCAGGCCACTCGGGCCTTGCCGGGAACGAGGCAGCTCACGCTGCCGCCCACGATCTGCACTTCAGGGGATTCCCGTCCTCAAGGCAAGATACCTCGAGCTGCCAGGGCTCCACAATCCCCTCTCTAACACCCCTCGATCCTACATACAATGGCATCCCATCCCACTACCTGTACTCCAAAAGGATCTAACCACCGCCCCACCCTACTCTCAGCAACCAACAGGCTCATATCTCGCGCCGGCTACAGATCGGTACTTACTTCAACCACACAGTTCTCTCCCACATTTCTCCATCACTCTTCGAACACGACTGCCTCACCTGAAACGTCCCTCTCACTACTTACTACTTGGTGCACTCATGCCCAGACAACCCTGAACCCCTCCTCAACCCATCACCTGAGTTCGCGCAGACCAGCTCGGCTCCGGAGCAACAACAAGCTCTGGTCGACCGGGCACTGGAATCAGCGCGGGCTGGCGGCCTCCTGGACTTGGGAGACTGACCACTTCTGCTCTTACTTCTTTTCCGTTAAGATAAATAAACGTTTATATCTCCCTCTAAACTGTGTACTGTTTCTTGGTTGGAAATAAGAGCCATCTTGGGGACTGCATGATGGCACGATCCGAGATTACTTTCTTCGCATGTGTCACTCCAGATAGGCAACAAGCGGCCGGGGCGTCTGCCCTACGTTGACTGGTGTGTTTGGAGGTCCCAGATTGGTCACACAATTTGAGGTACGAAACGCAATGCAGCGGTTAGAAAATTGCCTAGCGGTGAGCAAAATTACGCTGCGTTGCCGCAGCGGAAACTCACTGCGACGGATCAGTATGCGCCGATGGCTATGCAAAGCTGGCGTCTGCGCTACGTGGAGTGGTGCATTTGGGGGTAGCTGATTGGTGAAAAATTCTTAGGTAATAAACCCAATGGAGCGGTTAGAAAATTGGATGGCGGAGAGCAAAATTACCCTCTGTTGCCGCTGCGGAAACTCGCAGCTACGGCTCAGTATTCGACGGGGGCTACGCAGACGTGGCTTTTTAGAACCAGTAATTTTCAGATCAGATAGGATGAGCATGCTGCAGCAAAGGTGGCCTCACTGTAAACAACCTTCAAATTAGCCGCTCATTTCCCAGTATCACGCGTGGCCTAAGAACTGCCGCGTCTGTGGCAGTGACACAGCTGTAAACATGACGTGTCTGCAGCATGCATTTTGTAAAAAAATGGCTGGGAGGTATTTCGAATAATTTTTGAAGACTAGTTTTCTATCATCTTTTCTTCCCTCTACCCTCTTCACCGCGCTTCGGTTGAAGCAACCACTTCGCCTGAATTCGTGAAATTGAAACTGCGGCCAGCAGAGTCCTGTTTGGAGGGATTTGAGGGGCTAGTCTCTGCAAAGGATCAACTGGGGAATACAAAGCCCGGGCACAACAGCGATAGCGGAAATCGACGGGCAGAGTCAACGAAAACACCCAGCTGAGACGTGCTCTTGCCTTGGTGCGAGTCATGAAATGGCCTTGTTACTATTGTACTATTATGAGCAATATGAACGGGAACACAGGCACGCGTGGCAAACAGCCTCGAAACAGACTCGGAGCGATACGCGGATGGCGCTGTGAAAAACAAAGGGGGAAAGGAGGGCGCTCTTCCACTAACTGTTGGCATTCCCACTACGCTTGCATGTTTAGAAAGCAGCAGATTACGTCATGCCGATAATATGGTGTCATCCTACAGTCGATAAGATGCACGGCGGGTATGGGAACAGTTGTTAGAACAGCGTCCCCCTTTCCACTTTGTTTCTGACGGCGGCCGCTGCGTTTTACTGATAGCTGGGTCTGAGGGTGTTTTCTACGCGTTCCTGTGTTCCCTTTCATATTGCTCATTATAGTACATATTGTATATAACGTATTTACTCCATTATAAGCACCCAACCCCCTTTTTTACAAAGATCACGATGCACAAAGTAAGGGGAATGTTTATATTAAAAAACCTAATTTAACCCCCCCTCCCCCGCCACTTTTTTCGCGGCCCTATCGCCACGAGACGGAAGTAAGGAATAATGTTTTATTTCACCGGTATGCAACTGCAAAACAAGTATCGACAGTGAATCCACCGCTTTCGTATGATACTCAGCCCCCGTTACTACCATTCGAGTCCGTTCTGCCTCCTGGTGCGCCGCTTTCAGGTACCCCTAGCAGGTCGTCTTCTGTTTCGTTGAAGTAGTTTGTAATTGAAATCCTTATAAATGACTTTGCCATGACGTCAACTGGATTCTGGAGCCTGCTTAAACGCGTGTGAAATCCATCTCGCGGTTGTTGTTTAGAAAAGGGGGTGGTTAGATCCGCATGCAATTTTTTTTTTCATTTTCACGATGACCAGATCTTCTGGGTCACCCGTGCCAGGGCTGCAGCCAAGGCCCAAGGGTACCTGGACTGAGGCGAACCCTCTCCACCGAGTGACGGCGCAACCACCACAGTTTTCTCTAGTAAGTGTTTAATCTCTCTATCCACCATTTTCCCCGCAAATACCGGCGATTGCTTAGAATCAAGGTTCTTCAAATGGAATGAATACGGTAAATGCGGCTTCAACTTCCCGTCAGCCCGACACGTTCGCCACTTTGCTTTGCGCCTCGCTGGTAGCGGCCTGGGCAAAGCAACTTAGCAACACCTCGTTCGGCAAACTTTAGCCTCGCCTCCCTCAATATGTTTTTTCATTGCACGCGCCACACTTCAGAAAAAGCGCGATACGGGAGGAGTCCGCTAAAATATGCTTTGTGTGCATTTGAGCTTTGCCGCAAAACGAAATCCGCCGTAGGGTTGAGATGGTCGTTTCTTTTTACAATATGAAAACAATAGTTTCGGCTTTGTTTTCGCCGCAACGGTGGACGTCGTCTGCGAGGACGTCGTCGCCATTATCGTTGCGATTGACACAATCGCCCCAGGTGGCATTTCCACCGCGGGGGGTTAAAAGTTTCGTTACCTCCGTTTAGCACTATGACGGCCTTACCGCGCTCGCCCACTCTATGGGGGGAGTTGCGCTTCGCGCTTCCAAAGCCCTTCCCGTGGACACAGAATATTTCCCAGTGGGAACGGAGTTGCTTGGTGCAATCACGCGTGTCCCACTCGGCAGTTACAGTCGCTTGATTGTGAGATTCCACTTTTCAGCAATCTCCAGAGTTTTAGGGCTCCACTGCTCCTCCCCGCAAAGAGCGTTAGCCTCGACCCTTCACTACCACCGTCGGGATCACTGGGACACCTCACGACGAGTGTGAACTATTTGAGGTGTGTTGGTGTGCGGATAACAGTACAGCAGCAAAAGCCTTTCTTCTGAATTCTTCCTATTTCAACATATTCTGTTTCGCTTCTTTATACTTCTGTCCCGTGAGTGCTGAGCTGCGGGAAATAGAGCTCCAGGCTGACTGCAGTAACATTTTCAGCGCCTTTTCTGGTTCTCTCTCACCAAAATAACTCTCTTCAACCTCCGATTCAGTCGTCGCTGCCTGCAGTACCTGTACCTCCCTGACGTCTGCACCGCTGCATCCGGATTGGCCATTCGTCGTATGAAGGTCTCTCTCAGCGTTGTATTTTCGGGAAGACGTGCATGGCCTGCTTACCCTCGCCTCCATGGTACCGGCGGGTTTGTTCCACTACCGCCCGAGTGAGGGAACCGCAGGGGAAGGATGACTACCTGGCAACGCAGCGTATGTCGGAACCGATTCCCACGTGCTGGGAAAGTATGTCAGCAAAAGAAAGAACTCCTGCGTTCGGTTCCACGAGACGGTTAAGGCTACATTCAACGTTCCCTTTCGGGTCATTAATTATTTTCTTCAAACCAAAACGTTATACCATTTAACACGTTGCCGGTTCACCACAGACGATAGAGAGTTTTAGCATAGCGGGTACCGTCCGCTAACGCTACGGAGGCGGGTATCGGGGCCAGAACTGGGGAGAGCAAATTCGTTACGGGGGGGATGAATTAGATCCGCGCGGCCTGCCTTCGCCACGCCCGCTCTTTCCCTCCGCTAAAGGGCAACCTCCTCGCACTCCCCGCGCGCGCATGCGCAGTCAGGCCCCGCTAACCCGCCGCCGTAGCGTGAGAGTCCGCTAGCCGCTATGCTAAAACTCTCTATTAGAGAATTAAGAGTATTAGTATAGCGGAAAGCACCACTTTAGCGCGCCATAGCGTTAACGGGCACGCCAACCGTAGCCTACCGAGGCGCTATCCGTTTGAGATTGCGGCCCGCAAAACGTTAATGCCACAGCTAAAACCCTATACTAAAACTCTCTAGTTATAGCATGACGGCTAGCGTCCGCTGATGCTTCGGTGGCGGGTAGGGGGGTTCGACTGGGCAGGTGCACATTCGTTCCGGTTGTGTGGATTAGTTCCGCGGGCCGGCCTTCGCAATGCCTCCGCATTCGCTCCTCTGAGGAGCAACCTTCTCGCCCTGCCCGCGCTCCCCGGCGCTATCGGTTCCCGGCAGCCCGCCGCCGTAGCGTCAGCCTCCGGTAGCCACAATGCTAAAACTCCCTATTATCGTTCCCTTCGTCACGACGGGGACGATAGCCTAAGTCATCACGAAGCCAATACCCTCCGAAGACTGCAAACTAACTCTTACCCCTACCGTACCCTCCGCCACAAAATGTACCCTGCCCAAAACTACATGATCTGTGCCTACTGCCCATCTCTTGGCACCCTATACCACATGGTATGGGAATGCCAGCAACCCCCATCTTTATCTCCAATCCCGAACCCTACTTACGAGCAGAGGGTGGACCGTCTGACGAGCTCGGACCTTGCGGCGCAACAAGAAGTCGTCGCTAGAGCCCGGGCAGCCAGCCAGGGCCAGGGCATCCCGGACTAAGTTCGCCCCCACAGGGCAAGTGCCCCAGCCGTCTAGCACCAAACTTGCTCGTTTTCATTAAACGTTTATTTCTCTCTCTCTCTCCTTCTCTCTCTCCTCGTGCCCGGTGAGATCAGAGCCCCACTGAAAAGGGAAATCCATTACGCAACTTTTCTTGTAAATTAAGTGCAGCTTTTGTGCTCCCATGAACAAACTTCAGGGGGAGTTGGCTGGAGCGTTTCATCTATCCTTTATAAAACGATTATTTTTTGCTGATTTTGTGTCGCGTTGGAGGAACTTTTTAAAGCGAGGCTTTAGTGTTCAAAGTTATGTCGTCTGTTACGCGAAAATGCCGAACTCAAAGAAAAAAAACGGTTTTTGTTCCCAGAGCCAAACCTCAGTCCTTGGCATTATCAAGCCAGCGTCTATACGGTTGCTCCCTGTCCTCGACATGGTCTGAGCGGTAAAGAAAAATAAGAAAACCGAAGAAGCCGTCGTGAGGAAGCTTTGCGTTCAATCGTCGTCTTCGTATGATGAAGGGGTGCATGATTTTTTTGCCTGAAGTGCCGTTTCGGAGCAGTTAACTATAGCAAGCACATGTGCCTTTCGGTACTTTAAAGGGACACTAAAGCGACTTGTTAACATTACGGGATTACTCCAAATCCTCCAAATACAAATCCTCTTGAGTCTCCAAATCCTCTTTCGACCACTCTCGCTGCGTTTACGTGATTCATTTAGTAGAAAAATCAATTGGAAAATGCTGGCCTCCTCTCTGCATCTTCCTTACCGATTTCCTATGACGTTTAGTATGACGTCAAAAGAAGATGGATCGGCTTGACTGCGCTACTGCACGGCTCGCCGACTCTCCGACCGAATCAGTCGGCTCCGCGTTTAGTAGGCCGGCGGGCGCCGGGTAGTCGCTGTCCACTCGCTCAGTTGAAACTAAGCCAAGCCACTTTTGTTCGAGCAATAAGGTGCCTTTAGTTTCTTAGTTTCTGGACTATATCAAGCACTTGGTTTAAGTCGCTGCACACAAGCGCACATGCGACGCTTCGCTCACTGGTGCGCTTGTAGGAAAACTCAATCACATTGAATGCAGGAGAAGAGTCAGCGAAGTTAATATAGCTACTCAGGAATTAAAATCAACAGAAGCGTTTCTCGCAGAGCGTAAAACCAGGGTGCAGGAGCACTTTCGCGCTGGGTGAAGTAGTAGAGGGGTTAGCAGAAAGACCGCACATTGTGGGAATGGTTTTCCGTCTAAGAAGTGCAGTCGCTAAGCATGAGATATTTTGGGAATCCGGGAAACGTTAACTACATGAGCACTACAGAAGAAATGGTCGTCTAAGCTTCTTTAAATGCTAAAACTAAATAAAAATGGAAGCTTGCTTTCGCTTTCAACAATCCCCTTTGTTAGACGTAGGTGTGCAGATTTTGTTTTGTTCACGGACGTCGTCGCAGAACAGCCACAATGTTAACACACTATGTGCCAAAACACCATCCAAGACTACAGCCACAGCCAACTCCGACCCCCACTATAACAAGGGTACCCGCGTTGTTCTACGGCTTTTTTTTTTTGTGCACGCGCTCAACTCACGAGCCTACAATCTTCTCAGCAAAAATGACGCGACGTGTATTCTTGCTATCGCATAGCACGGAATCCACATAAATTAAGTTTGCCCATTACTGAGCCGAATCATGTCCACATTTACGATCGCTTTGGTGAGTTAAACAGCACTGACATTAAATAGCAACAAAAACACGCCTTTCACAAATTATCATAATCCCACTATAGTCATCCTAGTCTCACCCACTTCCCTAATAAACCGAAGGCTGGGGGAAACAACTGCAAAGTTGGCACACCAGACAATTTTTGCGTCGCAGCGAGCGTGTGCGTAACGCAGAAGCACTGTACCCTTAGCTCCGAAAGAAAAGGCAGAGACCACCCCCCCCCCCCAAGGTTTGTTTATTGAGTACGCACTCCTCACCGCAGGTGGTCCAAGTAGGACAGTCTTCATATAAAAGACAACAGAGATAACGTGACACATACAGGGGAAAATAAACTTTGTTCTACGTAAATCAGCATGAATTCGGATCCCGTAAATGTTTCCAACCAGACACTGTCTGTGGACAGACAGAACAACTTTATTTGGCCACAGCTGGGGCGATTAGGCCGGCGACGTCTTCTCCGTCGTCCGTCGGGCAGCAGGGCCCCTTTTCGGCAGGGGTTCGGTGCCTCCGGCCAAGCGGGCCAGGTCTTCTTGAATATGGGGGTTTGGGTCACGAATGGCGGCCTCCCAGCGCGCCTCGCTGGGGATAGTAAGGAGAATGGAATGGGATCCGTGCCTGGTTAGTGGGATGCTATCACAGGCCCATATGATATGGGATAAAGATGCGTGAGGGACTGAACAATATGGGCATTCGTCTATGTAGGTGTCGGGAAAGATCGCTTACATGATGGCAGGGGTGGGGAAGGAGCGGGTCTGTACCTGCCGATATATGACCGCCAAGGATCGGGATAGAGATGGGTGAGGAGGAGGAAAAATGGCACGCTCCAAGCGGTAATGGGCGAGGATGTCCCCGTATGTGTGCAGCCTGTCCCGTAGAGTGAATATCTCACTATCATTGGCGGCGCCATCGAGCCCTCGGTAGACCAAAGCTCAAGCAGCTTCGTGGGCCGCTGAGTTTCCCGGTAGCGCGGTATGGGCGGGAACCCAGACGAGAGTGAAAGAACGCGATCGAATGTTCTGTGCCTCCAACAGGACTGATAAAGTTGCTGGGGAAACTCTTGCGTAAAGGAAATTTAGGATGGCTCATTTAGAGTCACTGATTATAGTTGTTTCCAGCTGGGGACTGTGGGTTATAGAAACGCAATAGCGATCTCGTCTCCCGCCGTGGGGGATGTCGTAGATAAAGAGGCGGAAGCGAGCTGGACTTGTTTCGAGTCAACCACCGTGGCTACAGCAGCCGCTCTGGTAGGTCTGTGGAGAAAAAACATAAAGACATAGATTTCTGCAGAATATGGGGTAAGCATTTCGGGATTCTGATGCGGGGTGTTCTTGTTGATAGAAAAGATGAACACGGTAGAGGATCAATAAAGAAGCTTATTTGTAAGTAAAAACACACAAAAAAAAATCAACCGATTATGGCGTCTGCGTGACGCAAGGAGCTGAATGTCATTTAGAGTCATTATTGCAAAGACTGAATGGCATGGTACGTTTTAAGAGTATATAAAACAAACTGCTTTCCTGTAAACCCGCTTAATTTTGTCAATATTAAGTTTAGGGTAAGGGTGCCATGCTGCACTGGTGTATTCTATTTTAGGACATACAGAAGTATTTATCTGAGACCTTTTGCATTTGGATGGCCGTAATGCAGTTTCTGTCTTAGGCTAGTTCGCCGAGGCCAGGTGAACATATCTCGTGTACTTGCAGACTCCAAGATAAATTTATAATGGTCAAGGCCTAATATTTATAGCTATTACGAGCTAAGTACCGGAGCTATGTTAACTGTCGAGCTGCAGGCAAAATAGTAGACCAACAACATTGCATGTTTCACCTCAGAAAATACTTGCAGATAGGCTATGCCGCAAAACAATCTTTGGAAAAGCAGACAGAAGACCCCCTGCAGGAATCGCCCTCCACACACAAAGTTTTACGATCATGTAGTTCCCAAGCTATCTCGAAGCGAGATACGCCCAATTTAGATCGACACGCTATTGCTCCAGCAACCATAACACAACGTTATCTACTGCAGCAATAATAACACGCCCCCAGTTCCATGCGCAATTAAGTCACCTCCTCAAATCGGCAGGCAATTACATTTCAAAATATTGCACAAGATATCACAACTAACTGGATCCACATGTTTCATCGTATCATTCCTATGCACTCATGCCCCTCTATAGCTATACGCACATATACACACAAAAAAGGAAAGAAACAATCCAGCTATGAAACAATGTGGGAGCACTAGTGCGCGGCAGGTTCGCCACCACGTTAGAAACAATTTCCCTGTTTCCTTTCACAATTGGGGCGCAGCCGCAATGCTAATGCAGTAGCAGATGAAATTCTGTCCAACAGTGCAGCCATCGGCCAGCTCCAGCCCTCTCACAAAAAATGGTTACACACGTGACATTAGGTGCTTTTGTACACACCTTAAACACACTCAATTCCCCAAGCGAAAACGTCTCCACTGGCACACGTGCTGTTACATAAATGGTACGCCACATACGTTAAATTTTGCATATTCTTGCAGCGAAATTATCCCCGCAGTTACATCGGTTTCGCAGTGAAACCCTTGGCGACATTGTATGACCCTCGAGTGAGGGTTGACAGTATAAAGAGACAAATAAATAAATAAATAAATAAATAAATAAATAAATAAATAAATAAATAAATATCCACAAAAATACATTTCACTTATTCTTATCTTAACCCAATTATCAGTGTAGTCTCCCCAGATTCTTAAGATACCAATGACTTAACGAAACGAGTTCGCAGTCGTAAGAACATGCTGCACAACTGCTTAGCGCCTGCGCGCGTGTGCAACACAGCAGCACTATTCCTGGACGGAAAGAAAAGGAGACACCCCCAACAACGGAAACAGCGAAGCTATTGCCAATGACTGCGGACTAACAGCAGTGTATGTTTCACCTTACAAAACCCATTCATGATAGGCAATGCAGCAAACAAATCTGTGCGAAACCAATAGAGCAAAGACAACAACGAGACGATCAGCCCACCTAAAACATTTTTATCACCTGTTAGCCAGTAGCCAGATACGCTCCACGGAACTGTCCACGTTATTATGCTAGCAGCCATAACGCTAGCGTATCCACGGCAGCAATCGTAACACAGCTCCCGTTTTGTGTACAGCATCCCTATTTTTTAATTATTTCACGGGAGCGGAGACCGATCGGCATGTCAGCGCCTTATAACCGTGGCCACCTGCGAAATAGGCGAGAGTAACCAGCACGCGCAAGAAGCCCTCTCTCTTGTGGGCATAGTCTGCTATGCTGTTTCCTTGAGAGCACTCCCCCAGTGCTACCGCAGCAGGCCCAACTCCAGGATGGACATGCTGCTCGCTACGTACGAGAACCACATCGCGTTGCCGCCGCGGCCCCGCCTGGAGCCACCACCCCCATCTACGGGGCAGGTTTTACACATCGCCACCACATTGCAGGGGTCCGTAGCAAGAGGTCGACTCCACCCTAGGCCGTCCACCAAGAGGTGGCTGCCCTGCTGCAGGACGACGCTACCGGACTCTTGCAGGTGTACATGGATGGCTCCGTGCAACAGTCGACGAGCAGAGTCGGAGCCGTCTGCACGGCCCTGGAACTAGGCACCAGCCATGTGTGCAGCCGGCCCTTCCCTGCCTCATCCACCCACGCAGAGCTGGCGGGACTCCACTTGGCCGCGGATCTTCTTCTCAAGCAGGGCACCCAGGTCTGGGGTGCCATCATCCTGGCTGACTCACGGTCTGCCCTCCTCCGTCTGCGTGCTGCTGACCAGCCAGCTATCTGCATGGGCTACGTAGAGAGGTCGATGGCGGCCAAGCTTAAAGGCCAACTGCAACGAAAATTTACCTGCCCTAAATTCTGTTTCAATGCGTGGTATGCACACTAAAGTCTATTGTGTCCCAATTTTAAACTCCACAAACGCACAGTTTTTTTTATTAAGACCGTTCAAAAACACGCCACTTCAGCCGACGCACAATCTAGCGGGGTGTCGCCGGAACTTGTCGCTCCTGCAGCGAACTTCCGGATGTGACGTGCTAGTAAGGACTCCCGTGCAGCTGCCGTCTCTCCTCAGTAGCCCATTTCCGTGCGCCCTTAAGCGAGCGAGCAGTGTAATTCGTACCTCTAACTGGTGAGAGAAATGTTGCCAGCAGCGGCTAGTATTTTTTTTTTGACGGAAATGTTTGAAGTGATTCGATTCCGTACAGTGCGCCGTGTGCTTTCACGCGTTTCCGTAATGCGAGAAGCTGAAGAAGCTCTGGGTTGCCGATACATAAAGAGCATATTCGAAAAGTACCGGGGCCGCCGGTTAGCGAGTACGGCAGTAGCACGACGGCCGATTTCGTGGTCGCGACGGCGGCAGCAGGCTCTCGGTCGTGTCGACGAGCACGCGAAACGCGTGTACGGCCTACGCGGGACGATACGCTGTTAATGCGGCCGGCCGGTGCGCCGGCGCGCCAACGACTACGGCGGCTGTGCGGCGAACTGCAGGCTCGCAGCCGGGCGTCTCTACGAGTGCGTAATACGTAGAACGGCCGACGCGAGACGATACGCTGTTGTTGCGGCCAGTCGGTGCGTAGGCGCGCGAACGACTACGGCGGCTGGGTGGCGCACTGCAAGCTTGCGGCCGCGCGTCTCTACGAGTCCGTAATACGCTGAGCGGCCGACGCGAGACGATACGCTGTTGTCGCGGCCGGTCGGGGCGTGAACGACTACGGCAGATACCTGTGCAGCGCAGTGCATTATCGGCCGGTCGCCTAATCGAGGGCGCAAGTACGCCGACGCGAGGTGATACGCAATTGTCACTGTTATCGCGCCGGTCGGGGCACGAGCAAGTACAGCACACGGCGCACTGCACGGAATCGAATCACTTCAAACATTTCCGAAAAACAAAGAAATAAATACTAGCCGCTGTTGGAAACATTTCTCTATACAAAGGGGTCCACGTTTCGCAGCAACCCCTGGGAAACATGTAAGCTATACACAACAATAAACGGAACCGAAAAATAAAAAAAAACTCATTAACCAATGACAACACCGAGCTAATATTTGGAGTTCCAAGCCTAACAGACATTTAATAATCTAACCACAATGCCTTATAATATTCCGGCCTACGAATTATGTTGGCGTTCCGATAACGTAGACTTGTCGTGGCGGTCTAGCTCGGCATAGCTTCAGCGCAGTTACTCTCGGACTCCTTGCTTCGTGGCCAATAGCAGCGCTGATGCTTTCCTGTCAGGAGGTCGGACCCGCTGAATACTTCCGCCGTAGCCATACAGAACGCGAGGCTGCTCCTGGTCTCGGTAGAATCGCAGTTGTGGGGGAGGCGGCGGTGACTCGTGAATCTCCGGAGCAATGCCGCTACTTGTAGGCACTCGAGCGCCGCTGCGCGGGTCTCCCAGAAGTCTGAAACGACTGCGTCATTGGCACGCTCCCGCCCTAGTTTTGATTGCCGCGTCGGTGTCCTGGCAGCTTCACTCGTGGCTTGCGGCACCTCGTTGTCTTCTCCTTGTGTTCTTCCTCGTCTCCGCTCCGCCTCTCCCTGCCTTATTCTTCTGGTTTAAATTTTCTCTCCTTCCCGCCGCGGAACTCTTCGAATGATTGTGATGTCGATCTTATTGCGCGGCGCTCTTTCACTGGGCCACTTCTTTGGCGCGAAATTTGACTTCACGTCTTTGTCTTATTCTAAAGCACTTAGGGCCATTCCCTCTCAAACGATTACATTGATGTGTTATATCTATCCGTTCACGCACAACAATTCCCCATCGCGTGGCTACAAACGAACATACACACACAGAATGTAAAGACAATACAACTCCCAAACGTAACGCATGAACACAACTTCACGGCATGATTTCCACCACGTTTGAAACAATTTTGTTATGATCCCTGTCATCACTGGAGAACAGCCGCAACGGTAACACGGTACCAGATGAAACAGCGTCCAACATCTGTCACTTCCCGATCCGCCACTTCCACCCCAGAACAAAACATTGGTACACATGTGGCGTTAGCTGCCTATTGGGCACACACCCAAGACACATAATTTGCCGAACGAAGACGGCTCGACCTCCGTTCATGCTGTTGCGTATAGGGCAATGCGCTAAATTTAGCCCATTCCCGCAGCCAAAGCATTGTCACAGCTAGGATCGCTTTTAGGAGGGAAGTCGTACTTACAATAATGACCTACAGAAAACACCAGCCACAAATTTTTACCGTAAACACACTATCATCAGTCTAGACTCTCCCACATCCCTGAAACAGCAACGACGTGGCAGACAAATCCGCACTTACATGTGAACACTTATTCCGCGTCTCCGCATGTGTAACGCAGCTGCACTACCGTTAGCTCCGAAAGCAAAAACAGATATCCCCAACAATGTGAGCTGCCAAGGTATGGACAATGACAGCAGAACAACAATAGGTTCTGGTTGTCACGTGAACCGATGGTGAGGTTGTCTTTACCAGCTCAGAGCAATGGACACAGGGAAGCCGTTGACGGGTTTAACAACATACATTTAATGCACACTCAAAAACCCTAACGCAAAGCACTCAATAATTAAACTACACGCCAATGATACACACTCAAACCTCTAACAATCCCAAAACACAACTCAAATACAAACCCCTAACTTAACAGCTCAATATACAATTCAACTCAAAACCCAAAAGTCTCTACTATAAAGTCCTACACTATCAGTTCAAATACACTCCTTAATCAAGTTCTAGTTCCTTTCTCTCGTGTCACAACTCCCTAATTGTGTCCCTTACAACTGTGTCCCTACTGGACTGGCCTACCTCGCTGTCGTCGGCGCTGACGTGTCGCACCCGTTGCGTGACCGCGACTTGGTGGCAGCCGTCCTCGTCTCGCTTTGGTGCCGGCGTTCGATGCGCGAGGTCAATCCTTGGACGGCGTGGGCTCCGCGCGTCCTCACTTCTTTCCTCTGTGGCTACCCCCTGGTAGCCGCTCTCGCTCGAGGTCCTTGATACCGGTGTTCGACGCGCGTGGTCATCCCTTCTCCGGCGTTCTTCCTCGCTGGCTACCCCCAGGTAGCCGCTGCCGCTGGAGGTTCCACGTAGGCTCGGCCCGAACGTAGCCTTTCGGGGCCGTCGAGACGAACGTCGACGGAGCGTGGACGTCGGCCGCTGGTGCCCGACCGATGCCGCTGGGGCCACGAAGACACGGGTTCGAGGTGCACCTAGGATGACGGTGCCGATGCGAAGGCTCGGATGGTGTGGTCAATGGCCTGGCCGCGTCCCCCTGGCTCGTACCGTGAAGCTCACGTGCTCCGGCCGCCTCCTGGTTGTCTGCCTCCCGTTGTCTTGCCTCCCCCCTTCTCTTTGTGCGCCCCGCTTTTATACCCTCTGGGCTCTCTCGTGGCACACTCCCATTGGCTTCTTGCTTCTTCCCTGTCCTTATATGGTCAATACGCAACTTGTCCCATGCGCTGCCTTCCCTGATTGGCCGACCAGTGCGCTGCCACCTTTGCCCATGATTCCTCGGTGCGTCGGCGCTGGCGCTTGCTGATTGGCGCGCTCCTGGCGCGCACTTCAAATAGCCGTCCTTCGTTCTTTTTCCTTGTTTTCCTCGGTTTTCATTCATCCCCTCTCGGGGGGTGCCCTGACACATGACACTGGTTAACCGGACAAAAGACTTTCAGATTAGCTATTTTAAAAACAAAAATGAACAAATCCCACAAAGTTTAACCTGAGTGAAAAAATGGACAAATAGCTTCTGTAACTTGAAAATACAGCAACTTTCACCAATCCCAACACTTTCATTGGCCCTCCACGTAAGCGTCCCAAGCCGTAGGATTGGCTTCCCGTTACCGTTCGTCTTCTACTTGTCGAAACCATTCCTCGGCCTCGCGTTGTCGTTCCGCCTGGGTTTTTTCTCGCTTGAACTCCGGATGCGCTCGTCGGGCCCTCGCACATTCACGGTCACGCACACTTTCGCGTTCTTGCGGGGCTGGCCGCTCTTCGAGAGAGCGGAACCAGCGCGGCCTGCGGCTGCCGATTCCGAGGCTGGCGTTGTGCCGACTGCCGAGGGTAGTGTTTCAGCGGCTCCTGCGGTTGGCTCTGAGTATGGCGTGATGTGACGTCATCTCCTCTCCGGTGAAAGGGAGCGCCTGCGATATGCGTTCCGACCGACGCACCCTGCAGGAGAGGAGTGATATCTGCAAGCGATTACAAAGAGAGAGTGGGTAAAAGAGGTGGACGGTAAAGCAAAAAATCAAAGACAAATAGGCGGCTTATCTACAGAACAGAATATAAAGAACCAGCGGCTACAACAAGGCCGCCGCGCTCGGCCACTATCGCCTTGTCGCGCCGAGGCATCCACTTGTACGCTGGTAAGCGCTAGCACAAATTGTTTTTACGCTGCATGCCATGAAAGACGCAAAATCAAACCGTTCTGTTGTCCCCCAGTACAACCGTGAAGATGAGAGAGGCGCTTTCGTCTTCATTGGCGCTGCTTTTCAGGAGCGTGGGTGTAGAGCTTTCAACTCCGATCCGTGCCCATTTCTGTTTTTCGGGGTGCTGCAGCCGGAAGGCGCGGTAACTTTTGCACCGCCACACGCTTTTCTAACCGAAGCGGTGCTTTAATTTGCGGAGCGTTGCTGACCAATCAGGGACCGCCAAACATACCTTTTGACATTACACAGACGCGCAGGAAGCTCGAGCTGAAGCGACGCGCATTTTAAACAACCTCGGACCATCCTCCGGTACGTGGGACGCACATACACGATTACTATGTACGCCGACGAGCTATACACCTGCGTTGGTCAGTTTAGAGTATGTATTTGTGTGATACAAATTTTTATATTCACCTAGACGAATATAGGCAACCGAAGAATATAGAGCCGACGAATCAGGCAACCCTTGCTCGCACTCAGGGTACAGCTGTGAAAACGTCCAGGACTAACAATGCCATTTTTCAGCACTCTTTTCCCTTACTCTGACGCCGTAGAGAAGTTCCGCACCAGCAGATGCAACCAACATTTCTTGCTTCAGCATAGGCTTTTTAACCATAGCGTCGCTGTTCATTGCGAAGTATTGCTGACAGATCAGTGGCCGCCAAGCCCACCCTTTCATGTAGTGCAGACGTGAAGAACGCACGAGGATTGTCCCCGAGATACAGAAACACGCGTTTACGGCAAAATGTCAGATTGTGCCATCATGCGGTCTACTAGACAGGTTGGTTTTCGGTCCGCAGTTTGAAATATCAAGAAATTGCCGAGCGCTGGCATGAGCGGGGCGACTACCGCCCAGCGTCCCCTGCGGACGTTTGCAGATGTGCAGGACGCTTGTAGACTAGCTCCGAGATCACAAGAAGGCTGTGCAAAATGGAATGGCTCATTGTCCTAAGGGCCCAGCGGCGCTCATCCTCCATGGTTCAGGTCGGAGAGTGTGAATTGGTGGGGTGCCTTTTTCTTTCTAACCGTAGCCGATAATTAAGGCCGCCTTGGCTGATGCACGCCAGTTCTACTGCTCAATTATTAGTGGTGCTAACAAGCCACCTGTGCGTAGCTGTTCTCGCGTACGGACCCGACGCGTGAGTTTCGGCAGCAGCGAAACCAGCCGCAATTTTGCGATAGAGCTAAAGCGTTTCAATCAATTGCGTTGATTTGTTCACCTAGCATTCCTTACCGACCACGCACCACAGAGCACACCACTCGATGTAACGCAGATGCTCTGGACGGCGATGGTGAACTTCGTTTTGCGCCATCATTCGGTTCAAAGGATTCCTTTTATTTTCATAAGAAAAAGCGTACTTAGATGCAAAAAATTGTTCACTTTGAAAGTTCGCTCCATAGCAGCACATTTCCTCCACGACGTCTGGTCTTGTTCTGCTTAGCAATCAGGAGAGTTTCATTGGCTCTACGAGCATTCTCTTCAAGTGCAATCCTGGTTTGCTTGAATTTCTCCGCAGAAGTGGTGGAACATTCTACTGAAGAATCACCGTCCCATTTCCAAGCAGATATGCCAACGGATGCAGTAAAACCATGGTCTTCCTTAAATTCCTGAAACTTTTCATGGACTTCGGTTTTGCTGAAGTCGGGATGAAGATGCTCGAAGTGGCACAACACGCTTCTCATAAAATCCCTGGCAAATTCGTCATGCCCAAGGATGGTAAACATGAACTCGTCACCTCCGATATGCCCCGCAACCACTTTTTCACAATACGTTTGAGTGGACACAACTTCTCTGATCATCTTCCCCACGCAGCGAAGAATCACATCCGCCTCCAAATGTGTCAGTTTGCTGTTGAGTTTCTTGAAGTTATCGAGGTCCATGAAGGCGACTGAAATGGGTGAGTTCAGGAGCAGAGCTGTGAAATACAAAGAGGCACTCTGTACTTCGTAGGCACGGCTTGTGAGGAGCGTGCTTTTGTAGTTCTCCACTGCGATCCATTTCTCCAATTCGAGCTCCCGCAGTCGCAGAGCGAGCTCCCGTAAAACACGGCACACTCTCTTTCGCTGCAGCTGACTCCAGGTTGACGTCGGCGACATGACTATTATCAAAGCGCCGTAATCGCCGACGAGGTAGCAATGATGTGTCCTGAGCGATGAGCTTGAATCGACAGGCGGTACCTTGTGTTCCTTGATGGTAGGGTTGTAATTGCCAATTATGGCACTGGGACTACTGCGGCACAGAACGTTGCACCACAGTTCTTCTGTGACGTGTTCCAGGTTGCACGGTTCGTTGCCTTGCGCTTTGATAGTAGTACCGGCCATCATCCAGTGCGGCCAGCCACCGTCATTTTTAGTCAGAAATCGAGCGTACAAGGTTTCTCCACGATCGAAGATCACAGCCAGAATCCTGACGAAGATTTCCAGGCACTCCTGGGTTGTCGTGCCATCTCTGAATTCTTCTACGATACTTTCCAGGGATCGGGGACGATTGCGACGGCTGCGTCGCTGGCGCTGCTTCTGGTGTGGTGCAGCGCTTCGAAAACACTCCAGGGCGTTTCGGAGACGAGCGGCGAACATGACCGAGGAATACCAAATTGAACCAAGCAGCAATGTCCAACATGCAGCTTGACTGTGGTGGGCTGGTATTTATACAACCAACAAACACCGCTGCCAACGGTGGCGTCCAATCAAATTCAGCGGTGCTTGGTTACCAGATAAGAGAGAAAGAGAGAGAGAGAGAGTGAGATAGAGTGAAGACTTTATTTAGTGGCCCGGTAATTTTACAGACGGTCGGCAGCCGAATCCAGCTTGGATCCGACAGCAGCGTCCATGGCCTGAATGAGGTGAATGCGGAGGTGTGCCTCGCTGAAGCCCCGGAGGACCCGCACGGATCCCCAACAACGGATGCAGTATGGCACTTCCAGAAGACTAAGCGAGGATTACATGCAGCCCATGGCCAACTGAGTCGGCGCAAGAGAAGACGGCGTGGGCATCCGGCAGCAGCTTCGGGTGCAGCGGCTAGGCTTCACGTCGTGGCCGAAGACCCGCAGATTTTCGACATGTGGCACACGGACACACTTCAGTCGGCTGTGCCACCGTATATGCTCACTGTCGAAGTCTGCGGGCGTCCCATCTCCATGGAGCTGGACACGGGGGCCAGTGTCAGACATGGCCGAGAAAGCCTTCAAGCGCACCTTCCCTGGCATGTCCGTCGAAGCGTCGGTCGTCATGCTGCGCAGCTACTCCGGACAACTCGTCCAGGTCGAGGATGAAGCCGAGGTCAGCGTTCGCCTTGGCGACAGGCAGGGAACCCTGCCCCTGTACCTGACCAAAGGGCCGTGACCGATGCTGCTGGGCCGGAACTGGATCCAGGCATTGGGCGTGCGGCTGCCGGAGTACGAGGTAGCAGTGCATGCGGTGGAAGACGTCCCGAGCCTCCTGACCAAGTTCAAGGCCCTGTTCAAGCCCGGGTTGGGCACTATCACCGGCACAGCAGCAAGCATTCATGTGCTAGAGAGAGCCCGGTCCCGGTTTTTTAAGCCGTGCCCGCTGCCGTTCGCCCTGAAGCACGGGGTAACGCAGGAGCTGCAACGGCTGCAGCGAGACAACATCCTGGTGCCCGTCAAATCGTCGGAGTGGGCCGCTCCTATCGTGCCTGTCTTGACGCAAGACAGCAGTTTAAGGATCTGCGGGGACTTCAAGATCACCATCAACCCCGTCGCTACCGTGGAAAAGTACCCGCTGCCCCGAATTCAAGATCTCTGGTCCGCGCTGTCTGGGGGACAGAAGTTCACCAAGCTCGACCTAAGAGATGCGTACCAGCAGCTGGTGCTCCAGCAGTCGTCCCAGAACTACGGTAACGCCGCTAGGTGGCCGACCGATGTGGGCCTGCTTCACATCGGCTCCGTCAAAGACCGCCCCAAAGACTCACCAACGGCCTGCACTGCGACGAAACCATCACCGGTCGACAGAGCCTCGTCAGCGCGTTCCCCGGATACCAAACATACGTCAGGCAAGGCACTATTTTTCATCTGACAACGCCGAGAAATTTCGAAGCGGTGACCGCCACGCTAACCCTAAATGGAGGGTTAGCTGCGCTGACGTGGTGACGTGGCCCGCAACAAAGCCGCCGCTGCTACCGGCACAACGAACAAGTAGCTGCGGTCGCCTCCCTACCCTTCTTCACGTGCTCTTCGTTCACCGCTCGCTCCGAATACGGGGCACACGCTCACGCGACGCACTGAACTGCGCTTGAACTGCTTCGGGCCGTCGTCACACAGCTTAGCATAGCAGCGGAGCGGACTAGCCAGGCCTGCGTTAGGCCTAGCCCGTCCCCGACCCCGCGCGCACGCCCTGGCAGCTGCGCCTGCGGTACCTCACGACGAGATGAACATCCACGGAGAGGCCCCGGCGATTATGGACTACGAGGGTGACGACGTCACCACCGAATTCGAGACCAACGAACGGACTCTACCTCCACAACGCGAGCACGACCTTACGCACGAGACGGAGACGGAGTACGACGACGGCTGGATCACCGCCGGGCGGAGGCTTCGGCGCCGCGCCGCAGCACCCCTCGGTAAGCCGGCCCCTCTTTCTCCAGCAGCCTCGCAGCCTCGAAGTAGCGATAGCTTCGTTAAGAAAGTGACTGCCAGACTTAGCAGAGCGGCGCGCATGCCCGTGGCGCTACCGAGACACGAGACCAAGATTATCATACGTCCGCGCGGCGAGGCCACGCGCCTCATGTAAGTCATTTTCACAGCAGCCGGGGTTACCACGCACAAATCCAGAATAGACACTATTTGTACGAATCCGACTCAGAACATCATAGTGATCAGCACGCCCGACGAGGGTCGCGCTCGTAGCTATATGCAAATTAGGCAGCTTCGCATAGGCAACGCTGAGTACGAGACCTTCGCGTACGTGTCCGCCCCCGACGGTAGAGTAAAGGGAATCATTAGAGGCATGGACACTACGGAGACGCATCAGGTTCTACAGAACAACATCGTAAACGAGACCAACCCCTTGGCACTAGAGGCCCACAGAATCGGAAACACCACCACGGTTATCGTGGCGTTGGAGGGATCTAAAGTACCTAATTCGATCGAGTACGGGGCCATGATAGTGCGGTGTAGCCTGTACAGGCAGCACCACGAGTTCTGTCGGTGCTGCGGGAAACTAGGGCATCGCGCGGACGTGTGTCCGAACCCAGAGACTAAAGTGTGCCTCGCGTGTGGGAGACGCGAGCCGGAGCCAAACCACGAGGCAACGTGCAAGCCCTTTGCAAGCTCTGCAACGGGGCTCACGAAACGGGAGCCACGGGCTGCCTCAACCGATTGAAGGTGCCCCAGGTGATACTCCAAAGGCGAGGGGCAAAAGAGCAACAGCGGAAAGAGGCCAAGCAGCAGCCGCCGCAAAAGACAGTGGAAACCTTCCCACAGCTGACATCGAGAGTACACGCCCCCGTTGCGGCGCCGCGGACGAAAGTAGGCGGGTTCGTTAAGGCGCCTGCGTCAGCGGCAGTGGGCGGAGCAAAGAACAATAGAAACGGCCAGGCGCAGCCAGCGACGGGCGTGACGTGGGCCAGGGTGACAGCTGGCGCGACAAGCCGCGGCAACCCCGCACTCGAGCGAGAGCTGCAAGACGTTCGCCACGAAAACGTCCATCTGAGAGCGCAAATGGAGAGGCAAGAAGAGATCATACTCGCGCTAAATCGCAAGCTGGAGTTGCTACTCGCAGGCAAGATACCGTAAGAGCTCCCACCGCGAACCCCAACGGTTTCAAGGGACTCGCCACAATCGCCGCCCCCTCCACCGATTAGGATCCCACTCGAGCCCGAGGAGGTGGAAGAGACCTCCGAAAGCAACAACCCAACGCCTGAAAACGTCGCGGCGAATTGTGCGACGCTCCACGGGAAGAAATGGACACGGACAGTGAACCGACCAAGAAGAGACGGGCACTGAAGTCAAAGATCCGCGAGCAACAATACGTGACCAAAAAAGAATTCCACAGTTTTCAAGATGCGTGCGCCAAGCAATTCGAGACGGTCAACACGCGCCTATCGGCCGTCGAGGCCACGCAGGCAGACATGTCGGCTCGAGTGGCCAAACTAGAGACCCGCTTCACCAACATGGAGCAAATGATGGCGACAATCTACAAGAAGCTCACGGCGAAGCCGCAGCCAATACCGCTTTCTGAAGCACAGCCCTAATGACAATAAAGACCGTGGAGAAGACACACGAACTCATCATCTGGCAGTGGAACGCGAACGGGTTCCGGGGGAGGAGAGCGACATTCTTGCAGCACATTGCACGCACGGAGAAGAGACCGGACATCATCCTCGTCCAAGATACGCACTGCGAGCACGCCCAGAAAATTCCCGGATACCGCTCCTACGCCTTTGTAATTACCAAGACTCCAGAGAAGGGGGCCCGCGTGCGCGGCCGCATCTGCACTTCCGTGAAGAAGGGCATGGTCAGCCTCGAACACAGCCTCCTACACGCCACTAACGTGGAACACCTAACGATAGAAGTGGTGATCGGCGCCAAGACCCGAGGCAGAAAGGAGCACGTGTACATCATGAACGCGTACACGAAGCCCAAATACGCGAAACAACGCTACGGCACGCTGATCAGCAAGATCAAGCGACTGGCAGGGGACCAATCAACGCTGCTCTGTGGAGACTTCAACGCCCCGCACACGGCGTGGGCTACCAATACGACACGGCGAAGGGTCGCAGCCTCTTGCCAGAGACTCAGGCGGAGGGCTACCACCTCGCCAATGACATCACGGTCCCCACCAGACAGGACATGTCGACGGTGCGCCGAGATAACAACCCGGACCTCTCCTTCAGCAACAACGTGAAGGTGAGGTGGCGAAACACCCTGGAGACGCTCGGCAGCGATCACTGTATCCTAGAGGTCGCCCTTCCCCTCAAAAGTCGAGCGAGCCCGCATCGCAAAGAATCACGGACTGGGACAAGTTCCGTGCCAACCTCGGCACCGTGCCCGAGAACATCCAGGACATTAAGGCATGGACGGCGGTGGTGCTACAAGAATCGAAGCGGGCCACCACCGAGTTCGACACGGAGGACGACGCACCCGACGTCGACAGCAGGCTAGCACACCTCATCGAGGCGCGCAACTCCCTCAAACGCCGGTGGAACGGCTAGCGGCACAACCGCACGCTGCGCAAGAGGGTGGCGATGCTAAACAGAGAAATCGAACAGCACTGCGAGACGCTGAATCGCCAGCGCTGGCACGTCGTCTGGCAGGAGGCCGACGGGCAAATCCACAAGAGCCGAACGTGGAAGTTGCTCCGACACCTGCTCGACGACACAAAGACCAAGAGCACGGAACAGCACGTCTTGGCGGGAACCCTCCTCAAGGCCCGCCGAGAGCTCGGCGACGACGAAGGCTGGCGCCGGCTCGACGCCAAGTATCTACCAGCCACGCCACCCTCGCCCCTTCCGAGCTACGAGGGCGACGTCAACCCAGAACTCGGCGCGGACATCGAGGAGTGGGAAGTGTGCGAGGTTCTGCAAAAGTTCAACGGAAAGTCGGCGGGTGGCCCCGACGGCGTGTCGAACAAGGAGCTGCGCAACCTGAGCGACGGCGCAATCGCGGCTCTCACGCGGTACTACAACAACTGCTGACGCAGTGGCGTCCTGTCGGAAGGAGGCGCACACGGTGCTCATCCCGAAGCCCGGGAAACCGCCAGACATCGAGAACCTGCGCCCGATATCGCTGACGTCGTGTGTGGGCAAGGTCCTAGAACACGTGCTTCTAAATCGGTGGCAACGGTATCTGGAGGAGAACGAGCTATGCCCCAACACCGTGATCGGATTTCGGGCGGGACTGAGCAACCAGGACGCGATGCTCCTCCTAAGGCACGAAATCATAGACCGGACGACCAAGATGTCCGAAGACACAGCGGCCATCCTCGGCCTCGACTTATTAGGAGCGTTCGGCAACGTACTGCACGCGGCAATACTGCGCCAGATGTCGCTCCTGAACGTGTGCGAGCGATCCTTCCAATACGTCAAGGATTCCCTCACGGAGCGAACCGCGACCATCATGGTGGGAGACTTGGAGTTACCGACGAAGACGCTCGGCAGCCGGGGCATGCCGCAGGGAGCGGTGATCTCGCCGATGTTATTCAACCTCGTTATGGTCGGGATGCCGAACGCCTCGGCTCCCTCCCAAGGGTACGACACACCATATACGCCGACGACATCACCATCTGGACCACGGGCGGCAGCGACGGTGCGATCGAAGAATCGCTCCAGCAAGCCGTCGAAGCGGTCGAAGAACAACTTCAAGGAACGGGACTCCAATGCTCCCCGGTCAAGTCGGAGCTGCTGCTACTGCGGCCGCCTCGAAGTAACAAGACCGACAACGACGAGCCGAACATCAACGTGCGCACGAGCGACGGTACTACCATCCCCAAGGTCGACACCCTGCGCGTCTTGGGACTGCACATCGGGAGCACGCGCCACAACGGTTACACGATACAACAGCTCCAAACCAAGGTACACAGGGCGATGTGGCTCATCAAGAAGATATCCACCAAGTACGCCGGCATGCGCGAGCGCAACACACTCAAACTGACACAATCCTTCGCCGTCAGTCACCTTGCGTCTGTCGCCGCCTTCCACACCTGGAACGCCGCCGAGCGTAACAAGCTGAACGCTCTCATACGCAAGGCACACAAGGTCGCGCTAGGTCTATACACGCACACTAACACGGAAAGGATGTTAGAGCTAGGAATACACAACGCAATAGAAGAGATTGCAGAAGCGCAGCCAAGAGCGCAGACGGCTCGCCTCGAGCAAACGCGCACGGACAGGGCGATCCTAGAACGATTAGGACACAGGCCGCGGCTGCAGGAGGGTAGGGACCAGCTGCCGCTTCCGCGGGGCCTGCTCGAGAAACTGCAGGTCCCGCCGCTCCCGCAGCACATGGACCCACAAGAGAACAAGAAACGACGGCTGGCCAGAGCCCGAGCGCTTACCGGCACGTACTCCAACGACACCGGCGCCTTGTACGTGGACGTGGCCCGATACCCGGGCCGACGACACGCGTACGTGGCCGCAGCAGTCAGGGTAACAACGGGCGAGCTCGTCATGGCCGGCAGCGTGCGGGCCAGGTCGGCGGAGCAGGCGAAGGAGTTGGCCATCGCGCTGGCCCTCTCGATCCCGGAATGCACGACAGTACTGAGCGACTCTCGCGCGGCAGTCACCAATTTTGCAAGAAATCAAGCGTGCGCGAGTGCGGTGAGGGCGTGCGGGGCCCCAGAACCAATGCGCGCGCCGATAACGGTACGGTGGTTCCCGGCCCACATGGGCGCAGTGGGACCCGGGCCCAACCTGAACGAGGACGCGGACAGGGCGGCGAAGGCGCTGACAGGACGCTCAGCCGACCCGCGACCCGCTGTGCCTCAAACGACCGAGCCCGGCAACGACGGAGGCGACGACGACGACGACGAGGATGTCGACGGCGACGACACAGAGGCCGAGGAGCCCGCCCCGGTGACCACGTACGGAGGGGTCCTGGAGTGGTACTGGGAGCGTCGCAGACGCTAGCTGGGGCCGCACCCCGACATCACCAGGAAGGAGGTGGTGCTCCTCCGCCAACTGCAAGTGAGAGCAACGTGGACTTTTGTGTGGGCCGTACACGCGAGCCCGGAGCTCTACGAAATCGATGTGAGTGCGATGTGCGGGGCCGCGAGGGCCACGCTAGCCCACAATTATGTGGAACTGGGACGTGAACCCTGACTCATCCGAGGCACTCCCACCTCACCTCGCCCGTGCGGTGGTCGAAAGAGATCTGGACTCTCAACGGGCCGCCGCGCAGTTTGCGCTGAGGGCGGTCAAGCGCCAGCAAGCGCGCGTAGTTACCCCCTCCTAAAAGGGGGATAGCTCCTGTAGCCGAAAAGCAGGCAGATAAAGATGTTACACCCCCCAGAACTACGTCACCATATCGACAACGCTGGGACTTTTTCAGTACACGCGCCTACCATTTGGCGTGGCCTCAGCCCTGCCATTTTTCAGAGGGAGATGGACAACCTGTTCAGGGGGCATGAGGCACGTGGAGGTGTACTTGGACGACATCCTGGTGACCGGTACAGATGACGAGGACCACCTGCAGAACCTACACAACGTCCTGGCACGATTGCAGGATGCCGGGCTGAAGCTCAAGCTGGAGAAGTGCATTTTCTTGGCCCCCAGCGTTGAGTACCTGGGCCACGTCGTTTCCCAGGCAGGCATAGCAACAGCACCCCTCAAGGTTCAGGCTGCACTCAAGGCGCCCAAGCCCCACAAAAAGAAGGAACTGCAGAGCTACCTCGGCCTCGTGAACTTCTGCAGTAGCTTCCTGCCGAACCTGTCGTCGCATCTGCAGCCGCTCCATCTTCTGCTTCAAAATGCACAGCAGTGGGCCTGGAAGAAGGAACAGGACTTTGCCTTCCAACGCTGCAAGGATCTGATCACCAAGGCTCTGGTACTGGTGCACTTCGACCCGGACAAGCCTGTCGTCCTGACTGTAGATGCGTCGCCGTACGGCGTGGAAGCTGTCCTGGCCCACCTGGAGCAAAATGGCCAGGTACACCCTGTATCATTTGGGTCCCGTCGGCTTCATGCGGCAGAGCAGCGGTACAGCCAGCTAGACAAGGAAGGTCTGGCCCTTATGTTCGGGGTCGAGCGCTTCCACCAGTACCTGTGGGGCCGAAAGTTCGAGGCGGTCACAGACCACAAGCCGCTGCTGGAACTGCTGGGGCCTGACAAGGCGGTCGCAGTGCAGGCATCGCCTCGATTGGTGCGCTGGGCCTTGAGGCTCGCGGCCTACAGCTACCGTCTGGTCTTCCACACGGTAAAGGACCTGGCACCTGCTGACGGCCTGAGCCAACTGCCCCTGCCAGAGGTGCCTGCTGTTGTTCCTGAACCTGCCGAAGTGTTCATGCAGGAGCACGCTTACCCGGAGGTGCTGTCCGGATCGGCAGTGTCGCAGGCAACCAGGCGGGCCCCAGTCCTTTCACAGGTGGTGAAGGCGGTGTCCCGACGGGAGGAGTTGGTGGAGCGGACGTACAGCTGCAAGGCCGCCGAGCTGAGCCTGCCACAGGGCTGCCTGCTGGGGGGTTCCAGGGTGGTGATTCCACAGAGTCTAAGATCCAGGGTACTGCAGTTGCTGCACGCGGGACATCCAGGCGTGGAGAAGACCAAGATGGTGGCCCGGTCCCACGTGTGGTAGACGCCTTCTCCAAGTGGGTAGAGGTACTTCCAGACACCACTCCCTCGGCAGGAGCAACCATTGCGGCTTTGCGGCAAGGCTTCGTAGCTCAGGGATTGCTGGACGTCATCGTGTCCGACAACTGTCCTGCTTTCACCAGCGAAGTGTACCTGGCCTGGATGACGAAGAATGGAATCCGTCGGATGATGCTTCTGCCGTACCACCCTGCGTCGAATGGTGCTGCCGAGCGGGTGGTGCAAAGGGTGAAGGACGAGCTCAAAAAGAGCAAGGCTGGGTATTTTCGGACGCAGGTTGCCCGAGTCCTGTTCCAGTACCGGACTACACCCCACGACGTCACGGGCCGTGCCCCCTGCGAACTCCTGTTGGGCCGGATGGAGAAGACACCATTGGACGTGTCGCACCCGGACCTCCGGTCCACAGCGCTCCTGAAGTGCTCAAGCAGAAGCTGGCGACTGACCGAGGTTGCCGTCCTGGGCCTTTGCCGAAGTCTGTGGTTCCGGTCTTCACCAGGCACTTCCAGCCTGGTCCACGCTGGTCTGCCGGGCATGTGGTCTCTCCTGCCAGTGCGTCATCGCTGCTCGTCCGCATGTAGGACGGGACCACGTGGCACTGGCACGCCGACCTTGTGAGGCCTCAACCTCAGCCGCCCTACAGGAAGCCAGCAGGCAGGGGATCCACCTACACCGGCCGCTGCCAGGACAGCACCAGGGGCTGGTGCTACTCGCGCCATTGTGGCGCCACCTGCAAGTCCGGTGAAACCTGCAAGGCCTACAGCTGGTGCGAGAGTGGCAAAGGCGGCACCCAATGCTGCCACAACTGCTTCGACACCTCTGCTCAGGCGGAGTGAGACACTGTGGAGACCGTCGGATCGCTACTCGCCAGGGTGACAGATGGAGTTGTATTTGTGTGCAGGAACAAACTTGGGGGTGAGGGGTGTGACAAGTGTGGGGCGCTCCCTGACCCTAATATTCGTTGGCCACTAAGTTCGGTGGCCCCACCAGGCTCGGTGGGCGACATTGTGGGTGGCCGGAGAATAAATACTGATGAGCATGGCTGCTCTCGGTCAGTCACCGTCACCACCAGCACGCTACGTGTCGTCACTCGTCTGGAGGGTACCCAGACCCTCCCAGGTTCACGAATGCGGGGCTAAATCGTGAAAAATACTAAGCGAGCATTACATGCAGTTGTGTTCAAAGTGGCCGTTGCACCTTGGGGAATCGAATATTTCGAGTAACAGAAGGGTTGCCACTGCGGTCGAGATATGCGCGCACACACATTTCGAACTTTTGGATCGCCTCTGTCTGGCACTTCGACGCACTAACTGCCGTGGGCCCTGGGAAGACCAGTGCAGAAATGGAAAGAACTTGTTGCGCGGAGCTTTTGAACGCCGCACATTCCAAGGAAGGCCGCGCCAGCTCGCACCGGATGTCCTAACGGCCACCACATGAGGATGGACCCCGACGAAGACGACGCGCTTTCCCCCTTCCCCTGGTCCCCAGCGGCAAGGGTAGGGGACGATGAAGACAGAGAGACGTAATCTGGGTGCAGGAGCTCTTGGCCCGTCGTCTTCGGGCTTCGCCCGAGCACTGTTTCTTAGCCGCCTGCTGAGCTGTAAATAAATGTACAGCTGTTGTATCGGAAGCTCAGTTTGTCAGTTGAGGATACCCGGGGTCAGATATTTAGCGATACTGCGGCTTGGAGGAGAAATCCCTGGGAAAAGAACATCGCGAAGATAACTGGCGCAGTCGGCACCATTTTCGACAGCGACGACTCAGCCAGCCGGCGGCCGAGACGTGCCCCTCCAAGGACGGAGCACGCAGAGACATCGCGGTCTGCTGAACGAGATCGGCGGGAGCAGCGAGCTCGCCAGCCAGCGGCTCAACCGGCACTCAACGGACTTCTCAACGGACAGCGGGGCAATCTCTGCGGCCTGGTGAGCGGCAGAAACGCAGATTGACCAGAGGTCAGCGGATGCAGCAGCAGCCTGCTGAACGGGAACTGCTGGAGCAGTGAGCAAGCTGGCCACGCCAGAAGACGGTGACCTCTACTGCTGCGGGCAGACAACTTGGCGGAAGGAGCCGCGCGTAAATCGATACCCCATATGCAACGGTGCGGCATCTCTACAGGCACCGAGCTATGCAGGTCAGTGCCTCACTTGATCCTGGGTGTGTGGCTCACCATGACATGTAGGGGGTACTTTATGAGCAGCCCTGAGATATGGGGGCGGTTAGCCAGGTATGGTGAAATTGAGCTGAGTGTGAGGGCTGACGAGGCATCAAGCATTAGGATTGGGTCAGTCATGTCGTTCGCTAAGCAGATGGCCCTACTGCAGGCGAAATTGAAGATCGCTGAGCCAGTGTTAGCAGCGGAATGTCTAAGGAGTGAGCGTTTGAGAAGTGTTGACCGCAACATCGATGGGAGATTAAATTGCATGAGCATTCTGCAAGGGGAGCTCGTAGATATGCCCTTTCACGAAGCAATCGTGCTTGATTGGTTCGCTGGAGCCAACGCCAGGCTAGACTCCTACTATGTTCTGCCAAAATGGCGAGCAGGGGTAATTCTTTCCTACTTGAGCGTGAGGGCTAGAGGGTGTCTAGCTGGACTCTCGAGGGAGAAGCGGAAGAACAATGCACTTCTAAAAGCAGCAGTACTGAAGGGGCTGAGGGCTGGCTTCAGTTACGCGTGAGCCCATCGTCGCACCGTGCGGAGACGCAGAACATTCCGGGAGTGCGGCTGAGCAACCAGTTCCTTCTCAGGATTCAGCAGGACGGGAATCGCGGGAGGAATCGGATGCAGTTGGTGTTCGCCCACTGCATCTTGTGTTTCTGGAGATCCCCAAATGTCGAGTCGCGAAAATGTGATCGCTATGGGGAGCTCCAGCTAATTGAGAGAGGAAAGTGTAAGTCGGGGTACGGCTGCTTATGTAATGCAGCCCCAGGCAGTTGCAGGTAGGACTGCGGGCGCAGCTGAAGGGACAGCCAATGTGAGCGTTGCTGTGGCCGCTAAGCAGCTCTCTGCTGCTTACGCTGACCAACGGTGCGTAGTGGAACACGGCGTTGCGAGCGCAGAATCGGCCGAACCCGAAGGTTCGCCTAGAAAGAGGCGAAGGCATCACTCAGTTTCACCTCAGTGCATCATGACTGCAACGCGTGCTCACGAGCCAGCTGCGGTCCCTTCTCGAGTGAGAAAGCTGAGAGGGGCCCCTGATACTGTTGGACGACGAGGTGCGACGCATGGCAGGGTTGTTTTCGAAAGACGACGGCTAAAGGCCGCTCGCTCTGAGTGAACTGGAGTGTTGTGGCTATACTTTGTCATGGTGACCTGTAGCCAGGGTCAAGAGGCACTGGCCATGCTGATTGTTGTGTCGTCAATTGAAGGAACGAGGATGCACGTGGGAAAAGTGTATGTGCTGTGTCTGTGTGGTGTATGAAACACTCCTGAAGTGATGTTTCACAGTGGCGGTGGAGGTGTCGGGAGCATCGACGCACTAACTGGCGCGGGCCCTCGGAAGGGCAGCACGGAAATGGAAAGAACGTGTTGCGCGGCAGTTTCGAACGCCGCGCTTTCCGAGGAAGGCCACGCCCTCTCGCACCGGATGTCCTAACGGCCACCACATGAGGATGGACCCCGACGAAGACGACTCGCTTTCCCCCCTCCCCTGGTCCTCAGCGGTAAGGGGAGGGGAAGATGAAGACAGAGAGACGCGGTCCGGGTGCAGGAGCCGTCGGCCCGTCATCTTCGGGCTCGGCCCGAGCACGGTTTCATAGCCGCCCGCTGGGCTGTAAATAAATGTACAGTTTTTGTATCGGAAGCTGAGTATGTCGGCGGAGGGTACCCGTGGTCAGATCCTCAGCGATATTGCGGCTTGGAGTAGAAGCCTCGGGGGAAAGAACATCACGAAGATAACTGCCTCCTACAGCATCCGGATAACCACGACACCAGTGAAGTGACGAGGCTTGCGAAGATGAGCAGTCCACGGAGAGTGCAATAATTCGGATATTGCTGTACTGAAACTCTGGAAAGAGTACGGGGATAACTGGCGAGCGGGAGCTAAACGTTCAACGTCATGAGGCATTCTGTGCCTAGTGGAACAAATTTGAGTCCAGTGTAAAGGTCTTTGGAGGCGGGCGACCGATCCAGAAACCCCGTCTGCCGGGTGAACGCGGTGAGACAGTCATCCAGTGTAAAGGTCTTTGGGGGCGGGCTACCGATCCAGAAAGCCCGTCTGCTGGGTGAACGCGGTGAGACAGTAATACAGCTCTTCAGCTACAACGAAACGGCGACCCCACTCGCGAGTCGCAAGAGCAATGCTAGCTGCAGTGATTGTCATAATTGTTGCGATGATGGCGGTGGATCAGTCGCTGACAATGACATAGCGTTCACTGCTTGGAAAGAGCATCTGGAGCGAATGTTTTCTGATGCCGGCTTTCTCCTTTTGAATGTCTACCCTCCTGTGCATCACGTTTTCCTACAAGCTCA
Source organism: Haemaphysalis longicornis (assembly GCF_048455015.1). Lineage (NCBI taxonomy): Eukaryota > Metazoa > Arthropoda > Arachnida > Ixodida > Ixodidae > Haemaphysalis > Haemaphysalis longicornis. The sequence goes on along the minus strand of NW_027526385.1, from coordinate 39,509,851 downwards.
CCTGCAAAAAAAAACATACTTTAGCCGGCTTGTATATTCGAGTGCTTTTTCTCGGGGGGAGATAGGAAGTGCGCGCGCAACAAGAATAGTATATGGCAGAACAACTGCACCTCGGCCACACTCCCGACACAAAAACGTTTGTTTGGCTACCGCTTTTGACAGCGGAGACAGCTTTTCTAACCATTAACTAGTGGTTGCGTTCATACGGATAGGGATCGTATGTACGAGCACTCAGCATTACGCGTGCTGCCTGGCAGTTCTTGGTTTCTCTCTTTCGTGGGTAAAAACCGGAAAATATCTCAAAGCATTTGGATTTACCCAGCGCCTGCAAATAGCGAACACCTCAAGGAGGGCACGGTTGTTCTTATTAACCACCACGCCCAAAACAAAAATGTGGTCACGCAGACGTGCGGGAGCGTTCTTGCCGGTCTAACTCCTGCTATTCTCGTTGCTCGTGGGGTGAAACATTCGGGTAACACGCGTAGAAAGCTCACTAAAACGTCTTTGTTTTGCTAGATATCTTGAAAATGCTTTTTAATTGGCATGGCAAAATCACTTTCAATTTTATTCCGCGGATATATACATTCCTGCCACATAGTCGTAGCGACATCAATTTCAGCTGTATCGACGTCACCGAAACAGCACGACGCCGTTGGAAAGCGCACGAAGTCTCTCCCTTAGCAGCGGTGGGTTGATATGTGACTGTAGCTTGGTGCCATGCAGGTGAACATGCCCACCCGGTCGCTGCTGACCAATGAGAATCGAGGTGCTCGTTGGGACAAATGTCGTCGTCCTTCCATAAAATGCACAGTTTCTTAACAGTGTCCCACTCGCAATCAGCAGCGTTGTAGCATTGCAGAATCCAGTCAATGTTGTACAGTAGCTTCTAATTTTGACGCATGGGCTGCCACCGTTGCGAGGGCTAGGATGCTGACTCTAAAGCCTTTCTAATGGTGGTACATCACAGTGCTACTGTGTACGTTGCGCTGTGCTATGCCACTTCCGGAGATGTGGGAAACGACTCTGGAAGAAAAATGCACCGCTGGGGCTTTATTTTGAAGGGGTGGCTTCTTTCTGCAAGGGCGTCATTAAAGTGACCAAGACAATCATACCAATTGTCATTCGTCTCTAAAGTTTGGTGGGTGGCATTTGGAGTCCGCTGAGCAAGGATATACGGTATGTAATCGTTCGTTCGCAGGATTGGAGACGGTGGTGGACCTGTCTTGTAGTTTCCGAAACCGGTTTAGAGGAGGCATTTTGAGGCAACTTCACGTGGTAGCCCGTATACAAATTGGTTCTCTCAGCGCAACACGCTTACGTGGTGGGGAGGCACGACACTGAATTGGTCCGACGGGATGGAGAGCATAGGCCACCAATGTGAGCAGTGTCTGCTGTGCCGAGTGCCGTGTGTGACCACAAGGCCCGCACCACTCAATACATAGGAGGGTCTAGGTTCCCCAGAGAAGCACAGTTTGGCCGGAAAGATTTCGCTATTTGAACCTGAATTGCCGAGCTGTAACGGCAACCCTAAACACACCTGCATGTAATGCTTGCTTACAGTCTTCTCGAAGTGCCATACTGCAGCCATTATCTTTTATCTGATAACCATAAAAACCATGCTCTTAGCACCAGTGAATTTGATTAAATGCCACCGATGGCAGTGCTGTTTGTGAGTATATAAAAACCTGCCCACTCAGTGGAACTGCATATTGGTCACAACACCTTTTATTTTGTGTACATTGACGTTGCTACTTGGATCGAATTTGCTTTTTCTCGGTCATGTTGTCCGCTTGTCTCCGAAACGCCCTGGAGTGTTTTCGAAGCACTGCACCACAGCAGAAGCAACGCCGCCGACGCAGCCGTCCCAATCGTCCCCGATCACTGAAAAGCATAGTAGAAGAATTCAGGGATGGCACGACAACCCAGGAGTGCCTGGAAATCTTCGTCAGGATTCTGGCTGTGATCTTCGCTCGTGGAGAAACCTTGTATGCTAGATTTCTGACTAAAAATGACAGTGGCTGGCTGCCCTGGACGATGGCCGGTACTGCTACTAAAGCGCAAGGCAACGAACCCTACAACCTGGAACATGCCAGAGAAGAACTGGGGTGCAACGTTCGGTGCCGCAGTAGTCCCAGTGCCATAATTGGCAATTACAACCCTACCATCAATGAACACAAGTTACCACCTGTCGTATCCGGCTCATCGCTCAGGACTTATGATTGCTACGGCGATTATGGCGCTTCATTAATAGTCATGTCGCTGACATCAACCTGGACTCAGCTGCAGCGAAAGAGTGTTTGAGCCGTCGCTCCCTCTGCACCCCCTGTTCCGACGCCCCTGCCTCCGGAGCACAGCTCAAAGAGTGTGAATTGAACGGATTCATTTTTTCCTTGCAGCTTTAGCCGAAAAATAAAGCCACCTTTGCTGATTAAAGCTAACCCTGCTGCTGTATAAATTAGTGGCGCCAACAAGCCACCTCTGTGCAGGGGTAGTCGCGTGCAGACCCGTCGCATTGAGTTTCGGCAGCGATGAAAGCAGTCGCCATTTATCGCCACGGAATATACAGGTGAAACGATGGCGTTGATTTGTTCACCAAGAAATGCTCAGCGACTAGGCACCACAAAACACTTCACTCGATGTCGCGCAGATGCTCTGTGCAGCCGTAGACTATCCCTGAGACGCAGCGGCACGCGGGAAGAAAGTCATCTTGGATGGCTCTATGAGGCGCGCGGCGCACATGCAGGCAGCATAGACACGCTACCCGAACTCGATAAATCAGCTCAGACAGTGTTGCAGGGTTGCGACACCGTTTGCTTATGGTTGCGACACCGTTTGCTTATGGCAGCTCGCAGAGCGAGCTCCCGTAAGAATCAATGGTATTTTGATCAATGTTATCAATAGATCAATGGTATATTGAGATCAATGGTATATTGATCTCAATATACGTATGGTATATTGATCTCAATATACGTAAGATCAATGGTATATTGCCTTTGCCTTTTGTATTTGGCTCGTACAATCATGATACTAGCCAGCTCCACTGAACAGTATGACCAATAATTTTTACGCTAACCAGGTCAGATTTCTTTGAAAACCATGGTTCCCTAAGCAGCTCGCGCCAGTGACATAAAAACTCGCAGTTTAACAAGTTCTCAGCAGAGATGTCAGCATTGCGACTATATTTTACGAAATATGAATCCATCCGTATCTTAATACTGAAATTTTCTTAATATAATGGTGCACCAGACAATCAAATATTTGGAACAAAATTAAAACAAATTATACGTTGTGCACGCACGTATTCTGATAATAAAACGCACATGGTTCAATCTACATATGCATGTTAACGCATAGCATAACTTCTTTCTTCAACTGACCTGTACATTTAACCCACTTGCGTTGTCAATATTTTTCTTGTAAGCCTTCATTTTGTAGCATGAATGTGCTTGTCTCGTAGTATGTTCGGGGTTAGGACGTATGTATATGAATGTGCTGTATGTGGTACTTTGCAATTTTTTTATTTATTTAGATGTACGCAACTATTTTGCATTGATAAATAAAAAAGTACGGAATCGTGGGTGCTATTGTTGCCTCGTGTAGAGGGCGCAGTCGTCGTGATTCAGTGAATATTTGACTGGGCCTGTGTTTTTATGTTGATGGGTCAATTGTGATTTATTATTATGCATACTAGTCATCGTAACAGCACTGTAAGACTCCGCAGAAGTACTCAAACAAAATAAATTACGAGGTATTGAAAAAACAACCATAATGTTAATATAATTGATGATGATGATGATGATGATGATTACGTTTAAGGTAGCATAATTTTGGCTCCCCCAGGGAAAAAATAGTTCCGACGCCACTGTCCTGAGGTCTTGTAGCTTAGCTATGCCAAGCATGGGCCATAGGTCAATGACCTGTTCCATGTTAACACCCTTTTTGTCTCTTGGGGATTAGTCTACAAGCGTTCTGCATACTTGCGTGCAATGAACTTGTGCATTAAGTGGTCCCTTATCTGCCAACACTGCACACGGAATAAAAGCAACGCAATAGTTAGAAAAGTGTTTGCTGGTGCTCAAAATGCAGGCAGCGTCGGCTGGTGCGGAACTCATTGCGACGGCTCAGTACGTGACAATGGCTAAGCAGAGATGCCTCGTTAGCGAACTAATATTCACAGCATTCCGTGGAGCGTGGTAGCGAAAATGCGGCATTAATCGTCGGCTCCAGCTTGAGATAAAAAAATTAAGGAAGCTCACAGTGACGCACAAGACCTGAAGGTAGCAAAGCTGTATGCAGCCTTGACAACCATCAAGAACGTTTAAGTCCACGATTGCTGCCGAGTTACTTCTGCGCTTCCGCAATGACCTTTACTTCATCCCTGTTGCTATAAGTGCGAGCTTCTTTTATTTTTGTAAGTTATAATCAATGGACATCACCATAGATGGATGTACGCTTTGACGTGCTTTTCTACTTCCAGGCAAGTGTTGCCACAATTAAGGCGAACGCGGGAGCTTTTTTTCTTTCAAATCTTGTGCAATTTCCCTACCTGGGCATGTTTAAATTGAGAAACGTGCGATTGGGACGCTGGGCAGTTGTCGCTAGACACGCACACAACAGCGCTGGGCAATTTCTTGGTTTTTTAGCTGTCTAGTAGACCAAATGAAGGCACGATCGGAGTTTTTGCCTTAAAAGCGTGCTGCTGCATCTCGGAGACCGTCCAAGGGCGTTCTTCGCGTCGTCACTACACAAAAGGGCGTGCTTGGTGGCCCCTGATCCGTCAGCTATGCTTCGCGATGACCAGCAACGCCACGGTTAAAAAAGCCTATGCTAAATCAGAAACTGTTGCTGGCATGTGCCTGCGCGTAACTTCACAACGGCGGCAGAGCAGGTGACAACAGTTCTCCAAATAAACATTAAGAAAGACATCCCCCTCGCGAGGGGCACGATCAAATGCACAGCATTTCCGAGGGGGTGCGCCGGCAAGTCGTATCTCTTGATCGCGGGACCCGTGTCGCCATCTTTTGGAGGCGCGGGACAACTTGTGGCGCTTTCGAAACAAACGAGAAATGAGTGAAGGATATAAGGCGCGTTCGGTGCATCGAAATGTGTGTCGGTTTCGTGGCTCGGTCGGTAGGGCGCCGGGCACCTTGCGTTCCGCCCGCGGCGTCATGGGTTCGAAACCGGGCGCCGGAAACTGTTATTTTATTTCTTCCTGGCTGCGGACTACGACAAGGCGCGCATGCGGACTACGACAAGACGCGCATGCGGACTACGACAAGGCACGCCAACGCCGCGTGACATTGTGAGTTACTAAAATGCTATGCATTTAAAATGGCATTGTTGTCCCGGACATTTTCACAGCAGCACGCCGAGCGCGAGCAAGGTTCGGATAATTAGTCGGCTCCAGCTGAAGGTAAAAACTTGGATCATAAAACTGAACACGCTCTAAACTGGCCAACGAAGGCCTATAGCTTGTCGGTGTTTATATAAAACCTGTATGCCCAGCTCACGCAACGGATTATGGTCCGAGATTCTGTTTGAAAAGCTCGTCGCTGCAGTTCGTGCTTCCTGTACGTTTGAATGACATCTGAAAGTGTGTTTGGTGGCCACTGATTGGTCAGCAATGCTTAGCGAATAAATGCACCGCTTCGGATAGAAAAGCGTATGCCGGCGCGAAAAAGACAATGCATTCTGGCTGCAGCGGCTAGTAATACATAAATGAACACGGATCAGAGTAGAAAACTCTAAAACCATGCTTCTGAAAAGCCGCGCCAACGAAGAGCAAAGCGCCTCTCTCTCCTTTACGGTTTTACTGGGGGACAGAACGATTTCATTTGACTTCTTTTATGGCATGCAGCGTAGAAAGAATAGGTGCTAGCGATTACCAGCGTACAGGTGGCTGCGTCAGCGCGACAAGCCGATAGTGGCCGAGCGCGGCGGCCTTGTTGTTGCTGCTGGTTTCTTATCTTCTTTTCTGTAGATAGGTCGGCTACTGTTTTTTAGAGTAACCCTTAGCATTCCATATCGTCAATTTTACCGTTCTGGCGGTGTTTCTTGTGATTAAGAATTATATAGGTCGATAATATTGACCGCACCGTTGATACGCTATCTCAACACGTCCGGCCCCAATTCAACGTCTAGACAGACGTTATCACCTTTATGAAGCGATTGAGTAAGCACTGGTTCTGCGAGCGCAAAGTGTCTTACATATTGTGCACGTCGTTAATGTAACTGTAGTTGTGCTTTATTCCAGCGCTGTTCGGTTCGAGACAATGTCGGGAAGTGTACTCGGCCATACACATGGCACCGTTTTGACACACTTTTTTCAGTTCCACCAAAGTCTTTCTATTGTTGCAGCGATCCCTTTCAAATCGTACGCGTGAATGCCCAGGTGCGTAATATCACAATTTTTCGCGGGTTAAAACCGAATGTCTTATAGAATCATTTATGTGATGTAATAAATCTTGACTTTGCACTCGCACAGAAACAACACAATTCTCCGAGCCACTGAGACAAAAGCGGGGCCATGTGACGATCGTACTGCATCCACAACCAAAGCCCTCCGAGACAAGCCACGAGGTCCGTCTTTCCATCCTCCTCCTTCTGCCTCTTTCCACCACTCTCTCTGTATCAGCGCTCTCAGATGTCACTCCTCTCCCGTGGGTTGCGTATGCGAAACGCATATCGCAGGCGTTCCCTTTCTCCGGGGGGAGAGAGGAAGTCACATCACGCCATACTCCGACCCAACCGCAGAACCGCTGCACACTCCTCTCGGCAGTCGGCACAACGCCAGCTTCGGGATCGGCAGCTGTAGGCCACGTTTGTTCCGCTCTTTCGAAGAGCGGCCAGCCACGCAAGACCGCGAACGTGAGCGTGACCGACAATGTGCGCGTGGCCGACGAGCGGATCCGGAGTTCAAGCGAGACGAAACATGGGCGGAACGACAACGCGAGGCCGAGGAAGGGGTTCGACAAGTAGAAGCCCAACGACAACGGCAAGCCGTATTCGTCTCCCGATCTGAAGAACTGAACTGCAGTGTGCGGCAACTTCAACACTCTGTATCCAGTCTGTTCGAGTCACCTGCAAGGGAAGGGAGCTGTTGGACGCCGCCACCTCCTATGAACTCCACGTGGCCAACACCAGCAACCCTACTTTCGTCCGCCTTTGTCGTCGTCGTGGCACGGTCTAGCAGTCATGCATAGACCAAACCATGGTCACACAGCCGTGCGCCTATTTATGGAAGTCTGCCCCCAGATCGTGGGGGTCTGACCATTACCCCATACTGTTCACCCCAGAAAGCGCCGCAAGCGAGCCGACACCAGAGTTTATGCAGTCACTAGTTGCGTCGACTTCCACAAAGAAATCACTAAATTCACTGAGGACCCGGAAGTTGACTTCTTCGCCGCAGTTGTGCGGAGTGCCGACAAAGCAACGGTATGGGGAGAGGTACCTCTCTGCACACCACTCCCGGATATGGAGCTGCTTCGGCTGTGGTCCCGCCGCAACCAGCTGCAGAGGAACGCCTTGGGAAGCCAGCGCCACTGGATGGAGTACTGGCGGGAAGACGTGCAATGTCGCCGGCGAACAGGGAAGTGTTTCACACAGGGCTGGTGGTCACTGTGCTCGTTCATGGACTTGCGCAGGGATCCGGGCAGAGCCTGGCCTGTCTTTCAGGCCCTGCTGCAGCCTACCACCTCCAGCCGGCGTCCCCTGCTTGCGGCCGCCATATCCCTGGGCATCACCGAGGGGGCCCTGGCGGAGCTGCTCGCCGACCAGTTTGCCAAGGCCGTTCAAACCACGGTTCCAGTTCCTGCGGCTTCACCGGACGCTGTGCCAGCCGCCCCACACGACCGCAGAGTGGTGTTCCTCTGCTCCACGGCCAGCACGCTCTGTGAGCTGCAAGCCGCCCTGAATCGCTGCCCCAAGCCGCGGAGTGCTCCTGGCATCGACGGGGTGACGTACCAGATGCTGTGAAGCCTGGACGGGACCCAGCTGGAGCCGCTTCTACGACTGTTTAATGGGGTCTGGCAGACTGGTGTCCTCCCACCACCCTGGCTCGTGGGGCTCATCTCGCCATTTACCAATGTCGGCAAGTCTCCGACAGAGCCAGAGTCCTGCCGGCCGGTATCCCTGAAGTCTTCTGCTAGGAAGGTCATGGAGAGTGCAGCCCTGGCCCGTCTTGAGTCGATCGTGGATCTGAGCGGCGTCTTCCGGGAGCAGCAAAGCGCCTTCAGGCGGCACCGCTGCACGGCTGACTCCCTGGGGGACCGTCATCTCCATGCTTGAACAGGCCCGCCACGACAAGGAGGTAACCTTCCGGCTCCTGCTGGACATGGGGTCGGCCTTCGACACAGTCGCCCACGGGGCCGTCCTGGAGGCCCTGGATAGCATGGGGGTACACTGCCGGTGACAGTTTGTATTGTTGGGGGTCTCTGCTTTTCTTTCCGACCTAAGAATAGTGCTTTTGTGTTACGCACACGCGCTGACACGAAATAGTTCTGCAGCATATTCTTACGACGTCGAACTTCCCAACCCCCCGCCCAGGTCAATGGTATCTTAAGGACCTGGGGGTGACTGCACTGATAATGGGGTTAAAGTGAGAATAAGTGAAATGTATTTTTTGTGTATTTATTTATTTATTTATTTTGTTAGTTATTTATTTATACTGCCAACCCTCCCTCGAGGGATTACATAATGTCGCCTATGGTGTCACTCCGAAACGGATGTAGCTGTGCGGAGAATTTCTCTGCAGGAAAAGGCAAAATTTAAGGTATGTGGGGTACCCTATATCTAACAGCACGAATACCAGTCGAGTAGTTCTCGCTTGGAAAATTGCGTGTGTTTGATGTGTGCGCGAAAGGCACGTAATTCCACGTTTGTAACCGGTTATTTTTGTGAGGGGTGGAGCTGGCGGATGCCTGCACTGTTGGGCAGTATTTCATATCTTACTGTGTAAATCTTGTGGCTGTACTCCTATGTTCACAAGGACCAAGAGACTTGTTGCTAACGTGGTGGCGATCCTGCAGTGCACTAGTGCTCGTGCATTGTTTCATAGCTGTATTGTTTCTTTCCTTTTTTGTGTGTATATCTGCGGATAGCTATAGAGTGGAATTGTTCTGCATGGGCGGATAGGAATGATGCTATGAAACATGTGGAGCCAGTTAGTCGTGATATCGTGTGTAATAATTCGAAATGCAATTGCCTGCCGATTCGAAGAGGTGACATAATTCCGCACGGAACTTGGTGCGCGTTATTATTGCTGCAGTAGATAAGGTAGTATTATGGCCGCTCGAGTAATATCGTGTCGATCTGTGTTGAGCGTATCTCGCTTTGAGATATCAGGGGAACTATATGATCGTAAAACTTTGTGTGTTGCGGGTGATTGATGCCGGGGGTGCTCTTGGGTTTTTTCCAAAGATCGTCTTTCGGCACAGCCAATATGCAAGTATTTTCTCGGGTGAAACATACAATCTTGTTGGCCTAATGTTTTGCCCGCAGCTCGACGGTTAACATAGCTCGGGTACTTAGCTCGTAATAGCTATAAATATTAGGCCTTGACCATTATTAATTTATCTTGGAGTCTGCAAGTACACGAGATATGTTCACCTGGGCCCGTTTGCCCGCACGCATAAGTTCCCGATTAAGTTCCCGCTTACGAATAAGACGCCAATAAGTCGAAGTGGGCCACGGCAAATGAGCCAGTTGCCAGAAAACCCGGCGGAAACGCTACCTGAACCGAGCGTTTGTATCAGTTTCGGGCACACGACTTATTAGCTAGAAAGCGCTGAAGTTGTAGATGAGAACTTATTCCTATACTTATCGCGTTCGGGCAAACGGGCCCTGGCCTCGGCGAAGTAGCCAAAGACAGAAACTGCATTACGGCACTCCAAATGTAAAAGGTCTCAGTTATTACACTTCTGTAAGGCCTAAAACAGAGTACTCCAGTGCAGCATGGCACCCTTGCCCTAATCTTAACATTGACAAAATTGAGCGGGTTTACAGGAAAGCAGTTTGCTTTATATACTCTTAAAACGTACCATCCGATTCAGTCTTTTCAATAATGGCTCTAAATGACATTCAGCCCCTTGCTGCACGCAGACGCCATAAGCGTTTGATTTTTTTTTGTTTTTACTTACAAATAAGCTTCTTTATTGATCCTCTACCGTGTTCATCTTTTCTATCAACAAGAACAACCCGCATCGCAATCACGAAATGCTCACCCCATATTTTGCAGGAATCGATGTCTTCATGTTTTTTTTGTTTTTTTTCCACAGACAGTGTCTGGTTGCAAACAATTACGGGATCCGAATTTAGAACCAAGTGTATTTTCCCCTGTATGTGTCACGTTATCTTTGTTGTCCTTTATATGAAGACTTACCTACTTTGGACCACCTGTGGTCAGGAGTACGTACTCAATAAACAAACCTTGGGGGGTGGGGGGTGTCTCTGCCTTTTCTTTCGGAGCTAAGAGTAGTGCTGCTGTATTACGCACGCACGGCGGCGCGAAAAAGCTCTGGTGTGCCAATTGAAGACTTGTTGCCCCGAGACTTTGGTTTCTTAGCGATGTAAGTGAGACCAGGCCGTCTAAAGTGGCGTTAAGATAGTTTGTGAATGGTGTGTTCTGGTTGCTATAATAATGTTTCTGTGGTTTACATTCACAAAGCGGTCGTAAATGTGGCAATTATTTGGCTGGGTAATGGGCGAAATTTAATGCATGTGGATTCCTTGCTATGGAACAGCAAGCATACACATCGAGTAATTTCTGCTAAGAAGATTGGAGGTTCGTGTGTTGTGCGTGCGCTCAAAAAAATTCCGTAAAACCAGGCGTGTACCCTTCTTCTCATGGGGGTGCAGGTGGTGTGGGCTGCAATGTTGGATAATGGTCTGGTCCATACGATTTCACATTGTGGCTCTACTGCAAGGAGCAACAGAATGTGAGCAACAGAAAATCATGCACTAGTGAAGGGGTAGCGGATTGTTGAACGTAAACCGTTCTAGGGAAGAATTTCTTAGTTTTAGTCTGAGTTTGAACTTCGACTCGAAGACGGCTTAAACTATGACTCGTTAAGCTCTGACTTTCACTCGCAAGGAGTTTGGACTTTCCATCGCAGTGGCTTTTACTCTGAACCTTCACCATTTGATTCCCAATAATGCATAACGTTCAAGCGTTCTCATCGTTACACTGAGCGGTTCCTGATTTTTCTGTATGATTTTTAAGACCCATGCTCTTATACAAAACTAAATTGCTTCTACCCTGTCTGAACAGCGTAATCGGATACACTTTCGTTGATAAGGCCAGGGACCCAGATACGATTCGATCACCGGATTCGATTAAATTCAACTTCGAGATAGCTGGGATCCTACATGATCCTAAAACTTTGTTTGTGGCGGGTGATTCCTGCAAGGGTGTTCTGTCTGCTTTTTCCAAAGATTCTTTCGTGGCAAAGCCTATCTCGAAGTATTTTGTCATGGCCCTCCAAGTGTAAAACATGTTAGCTATTTTCTTTCTGTATGGCCTAAAAAAGAATACCGCGGCGTAGCATGACCTTCTTACACTAAGCTTAATATTGATAAAATCGAGCGAGTTCACAGGAAAGCAGCTTTTTATGTAACCTTACTACTTACGATACGATTCACTCTTACAATAATGGCTCCAAATGATATGCAGCCGCTTCAAGCACGCAGACTCGATCAACGGCTTGATTTTCTTCGATCTCTTTCTACTAACAAATAAGCTCTCTATTGAAAATTACCGTGTTCATCTTTCCTATCAACAAGAATACCCCGCATCGCAATCCCGAAAGCTTACCCAATATTCTGCAAGAATCGATCTCTTTATGTTTTTTTTTCACAGACAGATTGTGATTGGAAACATTTACGGGATCCGAATTCATACATATTTACGTAAAACGAAGTGTATTTTCCCCTGCATGTGCACCGTTATTTCTGTTGTCATTTATGTGAAGACTTTCCTACTTGGGACCACCTGTTGTCAGGAGTACGTACTCAATAAAACAATATAGAAAGGGGGGGGGGGTCTCGCTTTTTTTTTCGGAGCTAAGGGTAGCGTTGCTGCGTTACGCACGCACGACGGCGCACAAAAGCTTTGGTGTGCCAACTGAGGACTTCTTTCCCAGAGACTTTGGTTTCTTAGGGATGTAAGTGAGACCAGGCTGTCTATAGTGAGGTTAAGCTAATAATTTGTGGATGGCGTGTTTTGGTTGCTATATTTAATGTCAGTGCGGTTTAAATTCACAAAGCGATTGTGGATGTGCGCATGATTCGGCTGAGTAATGGGCAAAATGTAATGTATGGGGATTCCCTGCTATGCAACAGCAAGCATACACGTCGAGTTATTTCTGCTAAGAAGATTGTAGGTTCGTGTGTTGTGTGTGCACAAAAAATACTGTAAATCCAGGCGTCTACCCTTGTTATTATGGGGGTGGAAGCTGGTGGGGCTGCAATGTTAAATGGTGGTCTGGTCCATTCTGTTTAACATTTTGGCTGTACTGCAATTACGAATGTGAGCAACAGAAAATCATGCACTAGTGAAGGGGTAGCGGATTGTTGAAGATAAAGATTTCTCCGGAAGAATTCCTTGGTTTTGGTCTGAGTTTGAACTTCGACACGGAGACGGCTTAAACTATCACTCGTTAAGCTCAGACTTTTACTCGCAAGGAGTGTTAACTTTCCATCGCAGTGGCTTTTCCTCTGAACCTTCACCATTTGATTCCCCACAAAGCAAGCGTTCAAGCGTTTTCATCGTTACACGGAGCGGTTCATAATTTTTCTATAGGATTTTTCAGCTCCATGCACTTATATAAAACCAAATTGCTTCTATCGTGTCTGAACAGCGTAATCGGATGCAGTTTCGTTCATAACGCCAGCGACCCAGATACGATTCCGACCACCGGATTCGGTTTAGTTCAATTCCAACCACTGCCCACAAAATGACAAACGCCAGTGCGTCAGTATACACGCGGTCTGAACTCGCTCCCGGAACAGGTAACGTAACAGCGCCAAAAATAGTGAATTAGGTATAGAAAAAAATATATACATCAAAAACAATCTACAACAAAAACACGATACGAGATGCTCCAGGCCACTGGGCCATAAGCAAGCGATGCCAGGAGCGGCAATGTAAAGTATATGATCTACAGCCAGTTTAAATTTTTATTTAGGTTTAGAATTTCAAGTGGCTTAGATGACTATTTCTTCTATAGCACTCGTTCTATAGAAAGCGTCACCCAAACTGCCAATATATCTCTTATAGCGACTGCATTCGTTAGATAGATAAGTGTTCGCGGATGTGCGGTCATGCTGCTGACCGCTCTACTATAGTTCACCCAACGAAAGGTGTTTCCTGCGCACTGGTTTTACGGTATAGGATAGAAGTTTCGGTTGATTATATTTTCTTAGTACCGATATTAACTTCGCTGACGCCTCTCGTGCGTTCAATTGGCCGTTGGTTTTTCTACTAGCGTAACATTCAGCAAAGCGTCGCATGTGAGCTTGTGTGGAGTGACTTGGGCCTAGAGCTTGATACTGTCTACAAACTAACAAACTAAAGGCACATTCTTCTTGGCACAAACGTGGCTTTGCTGATTGATTTTCAACTGGGCGGACGGACCGCAGCAATCCGCCGGCCGCCGGCTGACTGATTCTGTCGGAGAGTCGGCGAGCCGTGAAGTAGCGCAGTCAAGCAAAGCCATCCAGTTTTGACGTCATACGAAATGTCATAGGAAATCGGCAGGTATGATGCGTAGAGGAGTACAGTATTTTCGAATTGATTTTTCACTGAATAAAGTCGCGTAACCGAAGCGAGACTGGTCGAAGCTTGGCCTAGAGACTCCAGACTAAAATGTGCGCTAGTAATACCTTAACGTTTACAAATAACTTCAATGTCCCTTTGAGATACCGGAACATTATGTGCTTGCTACACTTAAATGCTCCGATACCTCACTTGGGGCAAAAAAAAATTATGCACCCCTTCATCAAACCAGGATGGTGGTTGAACGCGAAGCTTCTTCACGGTGGATTCTTCGGTTGTCTAAGTTTTCCGAGCCGCTCCGACCATGTCGACAGTAATCAACCGGATGGACGCTGGCTTCATAACACCAAGGACCCAGGTTTTACTCCGACAACGAGAACAGTTTTTTTTTCCTTCACTTCGGCGTTTTCGCGCTACAGACGGCATCACTGAACATTAAAGCTTCGCTTTAAAAGGTTCCTTCAACGCGACACAAGATGCGCGAAAAATAATCGTTTTATAAAGGATAGATGAAACGCTCCAGTTAACAATTTGTCTCCCCCTCAAGTTTGTTCATGGGAGCACAAAAAGAGCGCTTAATTCAGAAGAAACGTTGCGTGATGAATTTCCCTGTTCAGTGGGGCTCTGATATCAACGCGCACGAGGACGTTAATGTCTGTGGTGGCCCGGCAACGTGTTAAATGATTTGAAGAAAATAACTAATGACCCGAAAGCGAACGTTGGAAAGGGACGGACAACCGAGTTTGGTAGCGTATATGTTCTCTAGCTCATATGAAAGCCAGAGTTTTATATAGCCCGGTGACTACAAGCAATATAAAAACCTATTGGCTGAAATAATTTTAATTTGGGAGCAAACTTTCTGAAATAGGAAGTATGGCGGTTCGTAGTGTCGACACTTGACACTACAATATGTGTCCTGGTCACGTTACCTGCAAACCTAGCTGCTACTGTAACTGCTGAAACGTTTATTCACCTATTGAAAACCGTTTAGCCCAAGTATTTGTGTAAGTTGAAATTGTATGGGTATTTTGAAACACTATTTTGAAAATTTATAAGACACGCTTTCCGCCAAGCTGCCCGCCGCCACTGTGCTGCTCTCAGTGTGGCTAACAGAGCTTCCATGCCAAGAATCAACGGCAGCTTTCAGTAAACAGACCCAGGGAAGGCGCTTTCACGATTCTGGCTGAGTCAGGGCGTTTGTTCTGCCAAAATATTCAATTTCAGTTTCCAAATACACCAAAGGCAGCTTGAAAAAAGGACGCGCCGGGGGAGAATCGAACTTCCGACCTCCACAACGTGAAGCCAGATTCTACCTATATCGTCCATCCCATCAGATGGCGCCTTCGTGCCAAATAGACTGGTGAAAAAAACACATAAAGGAATAGAAAAATCTACGATTCACACTTTTTTAGCTGGGGTCAAGTTTTTTTAAATATCGCTTTTCATTTCGCATTGACAAAAGTATGTAGCCGCTCTACTGTAAGTCATGGTTACCAGCATTATTTTTGGAAGTACACATACGGCTCGTAGATCTACAAATTTTCATTTGAAAGGTTCTAGGGCGTTATCAGCAAAACCGCTTCTCGTTAACGTGCTTTAAGTGATGCCCCTTCATTTGGGATAGAGAATGTATCCTCAGCAAAAATCGGTTGTCTGTCCCTTTAACCATCGCGTGGAACAGAACACAAAAGTTATCCCTTCTGGTGTAGTAAACACGTGTAGGCACGAGAAGTTTAGCGTAGTTAGGATCACTGCAGTTTACAACCTTAAAAAAGAGAAGAAAATGAAAAAAAGAGAGAAGCAAGTGGGAGAGAGGTGAGCAATTTAAGAAGTTATCCGTTCCCTAATCCGCCCAAAAAACAAAAACAAAAAAAAGCTAGAAAGAGCAAAGAACTTCCTGAGGGCAACAATCGTATGGGCTTTGGCACGCGTGCCAGTGCCTTATGAACAAGGAGCCAGAAGGGCGCCGGCCTGCCGGCCTGCGGACGCACACACGGGAACAAGCCTTTGACGTCGGTGGGCCGTCTAATCCCCTTGCCCTAAGGATGATTCTACGTTAGGCGAAGCACCCGGAGTGGTGTTCCCCACTCTTTGAGTTCAGTGCCCCAAAATATTGCTGAGAGGACAAGCAGTGCAAGAACGACGTCCGCAGACAGGGCAAGGAATGCAGCCAACGTCTCCGAACAATGCGAGGCGGCAGACCAAGAAGCTGACCTCGCCGGAACTGCCACCTTCGAAAAAGAGGCAAACTGGAGGAAGTACCTTTACGTTAAGCGAAACCCACGGAGCCGCAATGGCTCGCGAGGGACTCCCCAGTCAGTGTAAACACACGAGCTGCGTTCCGAAGAGCGGGGTTTGCGGAAGGCCGGCAGGGGCGAAAGGTTGCAAAGCGACGTTGCAATGTAAGTCGTGTAACCTCTGAATAAGGAGCCGAGCCGGCTTCGAAATGTCGGGTCTCCAGTTTTTGTATTAACGGCTGGAGGTGTAATTATATTTAAGAGACATGTAAAGAAGCAACGAGGAGTAAAAGCAATTGAAAAGGACGCTAAAATTACGCGTAGAGAAAGAAAAGAGAAACAGAATATTGTAGGTTAATTTAGGATATAGGAGGTTAGTAACTCGCGGAATTTCAAAGGGTTTTGCTCTGCAACCACGGATTCTGGCAGGGAGTTCCATTGTTCTATTGCTACGGGAAGGAAAGATTTGTTGAAAACGTTAGTGGAACCGTGAAGTCTTTGAATGCTCAAAGAATTGAAGAGGTGATGTGATGAGCGCACGGGTGGAAATAAAAGCGTAGAACGAAGCTCAGGGAAGTTACAGTTCAATTTATGGAATAGGCTGAACAGTAAAGTTTTGCGTCTTGATGCTAAGTGGGGCAGTCCGACAGATGCTCTTAAGTTGGTGACACTCATAGTGTAGTCATATTTGGATGAGATGAAACTCGTAGCGCGGTTTTGGACAGCTTCTAATATGTCAGCCAGGTACGTCTGCTCCGGGTTCCAAATGGAGGAGGGGTTGTTTAACCAACCAGACGAGCAAAACTTTGCAACTAAGACATGGCCGCAGTTCTATTCCAAGCTCAAGCAGAACTAATGAACTAACTTGAAGCCAACACCTTGAACAATCCAGAGTTTTATTTTTGCAAGCTTTCGCAGAATGAATTGATATACAGGTTCACATACTAGTTTTATTCAAATATTAATTTTTTATTTATCCCTCACTTCTCTCACTACTGTTTGTCAGATATTAGCTCTAAAATCCACCAAAAAAGCTAGAACTTTCTGTTTTTCTTTGTTTTAAAATGTTGTGTTGTTTTATTGTAGATTACCATTTACGGTTTATCTGTCATATCCGTTCAATGATGCCTCTCCACAAGTCTACAGGATAATTCTAAAAAATTTTTACCGACGTCGGATGGAAGGTCTAACCAAATCGGCTGGAAAGATTGCTTTCTTGAAGTTTAGCCCAGTAGCAAGTGTTTCCGCAGTGACCAATGAACATGCGGCCACAAGCACTCCGAAACTGTACTATACAAATCTCCAATTTCATCATATTTCGCACGAATGGAGCTGCAGCTTCATCTGCAAAAGAACGCAAGGGGCTTGTCGCAAAACCGGGGATGAAAAGGAGAATAGATTCATACCGACAAAATTCAGACCATGATTGTTTCAGGAATACGGAAGAACGCTTTTACTAAGGCGGTACTTTTATTACGACTGCATGCAGTTCTAGCATTCAATGCTATCTGAAGGAACATTGCAGATATCGCTGCTACATTTCACCAATTTATCGCCGGGAGTTACCACTCCGAGAGTTGCTCTCAATTTTTTTCATCACTTTGGAACAGAGTTGAACCGTCTTGTCAATGTGATAGTGAACACAAAGAAATAATTGCCGATTAGTATCAACTGGGCAGAACGTTTGGCAGAATACTGAATAATCAGTCGCAGGAGTACTGCGATATCCTAAGAGTAATCCAAACGCTCGGCGGAGTGTTCGAGAACCCACCGCCCACCATTCGTGGCATGGCCACAAACATGCTATTCTATTTGCCAGTTCACACGACCCAGTTCACGCAAAGCCGGTTGACACGGGTTCTAGCACGTGGTAACGTGGTCAACTTCGTGAGAGATGTGAAAGCCCGCGGACAAAACGAACTGGGCGTGCTTGTAATGGAGACATGTCAGCGGCAAGTCCGAACATCCGTGTCAGGTGCAACAGCAGGGTCTCCGACGAAGAGAGTGGGGCCGAGTGCTCTCGTGTTTTTCCAGTGTTGCAAAACTAGTGGACGATGCGCCAATATTTGGCCCAAATACTAACTTACGAAAATTTTAAGATATCCGTGCTACCCTTCAGGAATGTATTGTCGGTAGCTACAATTTCCAGAGGTACTCCTAATTTTTATCACTTCGGAACAGTGTTGAATCGTGTTGACAGTGGGATTGCGAACGCAACGAAATAATTCCCCATCAGTACTAACTGGGCAGAAAGTTTTGCAGAGTACTGAATGATTTGTCGTAATAGTAGCGCGATGTCCTGAATAGAGTATACAATGTAACAAGTGTACGACTCAGTATGCCAACTGTTCAGTGCTGCTTACCGTTCTGAGACAAGCCGCCGAGGGTGGCAAGGACAGTTAGCAGCATTTTCTTGGTAGTCTGTTCTCTCTATAACTTCTGCGTAAATATATAGCTTTCTGCCGAAAATACAGACACCGCATGAGCGTGGGTAAAAGGACGTGGCAGCGGGCGGTGGTTCCCCGTGTATGAGCTCATGAGCACGTGGTCATTGCTTGCTTGCGATGTCATACTGAAGGCAGCACTTTCGTGTGTGGGATTTCTTCGGGTTGATGTAATAGGAATAGATCGCGGAAACTGGTCCCCTGTGCGCCCCGGAAAATACACAAGGCAGCGCTATGAAGCTCTGCCGATAAACATGGCTTTTAAAGCAAAGTAGTATATGGCTAGGGTACCGTAGATTAAACATCAAGAAACTCCAAGTGTGTTTGAAGCGCGAGGCGTTGAATAGCCCGAGGTGTTCCAAGGCACCCGATTTAACTCGGCGGGGACGAAAGAAAATCACCAGTGGCGCAACGCGTAGTAGACAAACACGAGCTCCCGCGTCCACATCCACGTCCTCAAAAATATAATTCAAAACGTCCGCCGTGATGGTTTCACGTATATTTCCCGCGATCTTACTTCCTCTCTCCGATCCGCGAACTACTACGCGCCCCGTGTGTAGTTTCCGGGCCTGTTCCTCTGGGCATGTACCAGGCCAGTCGCTAAGCCGCAAGTATGGCGGCGTGTCGTTCGAATACGGAAAGGGGGAAGGGGGGGGAAGACCTATTCGCGTTAGAATTACAGTCTTTCTTATACATAAACTTCCATGGAGCGTGAACGGACCAAATTGTACCATTTGAACAATCCATTAATTTGAATTACTCAATTTCAATTTAACAATATTTTATTGCATGTTTAACTCATCAAAATGTTCCGACAGAAGGTCTTTAAGTTCTTTCGCAGTTACAAAACAGAAGTTTATTCGATGCTCGAGATAGGTGCGCAGTTCTCCATCACAGCCATTTTTGTGAGTTATAATTACGTGGTCGTTTATCCCGCCGGTTTAACCAACAAAGTCCTGAGGCACTAGGAATAAGTTGTAAGCTTTTAAAGCCCAATGTCCCTCCCTTACATCAAGTCAAGAGCCAGTATACTACGGCGGCGGGCAGGCAGATGCAGGCTGAAGCGGAGAACTCGAGATAGGCCCGGTAGCGGCGGTGGTCTGTTCGATAAGGCCGCAGCTTTTGGATCGTAACGCGTGTCCCCATGGAAAAGAAATTGTTTTGCGCCTCCCTTTTCCATCTTCCTCGGCGTAGGAACATCTAATTGACTCATTCGACCCAACCGAGGGCTGTGCATGATACAGAAAGCTCTAAATATAAGCACTGTTGTTTGCTAACAGTGAAATATTAGTCCATTCGAATACCGAGTTTGATGTCTCAACAGCGACATACCCCTGTTGTTTAGTTATCGCGCAATACAATTATATTCAGTAGCGCGTTTAAGAGCTTGAAGAATCACCGGACTCAGTGCTCATCTTTGCGAATTCCGCTCTTTTAGAATGAAAGAGGGGTGATCAAGAAGCTGACTTATCCGAAGACAGTTGCTGTGACAGTGGTTTAATTCAAAGGTGTGTCTAAGTGCGGAAAAAATAACCGCGGGACGTTATTTTCTACGGCTGTGGGCTTCAAGATGCAGTCAGTTCAATTAAACTATTTTGTTTTGCCTACTGATTGATTGATTGATTGATTGATTGATTGATTGATTGATTGATTGATTGATTGATTGATTGATTGATTGATTGATTGATTGATTGATTGATTGATTGATTGATTGATTGATTGGAAAACTTTATTATTCTGGACAAGCGAGGATCCTTAGGTTTTATCGAATGTGAACCGCCGAGGTCGCTGGTATTTTGTCACTCGTTACAGTTACGGTTCCAAACTTCATTTCGGTGTCACTCTATGCCGTGAATATCGTTAAGTAGTGCCGCCTAAAGTAAATGAACGCCCAACTGATTGCGATACCTTACCCTTCAGTCCTTGAAGTACTTCCGTTAACAAGGCTGTAAAGACTAAAAGAATACCAAGAGCAGAAAATTAGTTTTCTGTATCACAATTCTGCGCACTTCGTTGAACGAATATAAAACTAGGTAGGCGACACAAAAAGGTATGAAGGCCGATTGCTACGCCTCGTAGGTTTTCGCCATACCATGGCCGTCATAACTGTTTCCCGAAGTGGTGGTCAGTTTTATTTTTTTCGATAGTGTTGATTGAAACTAATCAGTGGACGTCTTGACAACAAGAATCTCAGCGGAAAGACCTATAAAAATTGATTTTGCGTTAGAATTCTAAACACGTCTGTGACGCGTGCAGCGAATGAATCATGTAGCAATAAACAACCCGAAGCTACTCGCTATAAGGCCTACGATACTGACAAAAAAATGTTTAGAACCGCGGCCACTACCGCTACATTTATCAATACTCCAATGTACTCCGAGCATTATAATTACACAATCCGACCAAAAAGGCCTAGTTCGCATCAATTGAATTAGGCGTATTTGCCCTATTGTGCACACTTAGGCCCAGTGTAATTTAAATTATTCGAGGCCCGTCGTACATACTTTCACTTGCATTGTTACAGTTTCTAGACGCATTCAATTGTATATGATATTACTTGAAATAAGTTCATCTTAATTAGACTTCGGTGGTCGTAGTATTACTGGTATTAATTACAGTATTTAGCACTCTTACGCAGTCACAGGTGCCTTTAAAAGTACCTTATTGACCAAATCAATCTCAATGATTTAATATTCGTCAAGCCACCATGTAGTGGAACGTAATTGCATCGCGAATATCAGTGGTATACCGTTGTTATAAGGCATTTTCAGTACCTTTATAAGAACGCATATACGAATATGGAGCAACACCTGTTTTGTAACGTTACCGACGGACGCCCGGTTTCCTCAGGGAAATAGCAGCAAACTGCTTGCGCATTATTACGTGACCAAAGTTACTCCAATTGTTGCATATTTCACACAGACATTTTATTGTTTATTGTGAGAAAAACATTCATGTGAGTGTTTATTAAACCCAAGCCGGCGGCAAAGGATGTGGAAAAGTCCGACGCAGTGGTCTAGGTCTGCGTAGCCAGATGAATCGACGCTACCTTGTAGCCTGCTCCTTGTCATCAGAGATAGCCCCGTAAAAACCTCCACGAAAGGAGCTACATTTATGCATAAAGTGGCCGAAACGTTTGGTGTGACAAGCTCGCTAGTAAATTGTCTTTTTCGGCTTAACCAAATGGTGTGCTTGTTTACAATCTCATATTGGCGTTTCCCCCAGTTCCATAAAATTGTAATAACGTAAGAACTTTTCCACAACCGATTCGGACACACATGTCGACACCGAGTGAAGAATACACACAGATATTACTTTGTTTTTGTACCAGCATTTTTTTTAAAGCTCCCTATGCTAAAACCGTTTTCAGAACGCTAAACCGACGGTCATGCTCATTGTTTCAACGTATCAGTGCTACTTCGGAGGAAGGCTTGAAAAAAAATAATATAAAAGGTTCGAACGTGGCCACACTTAAAAACACCAATGTGTCTTAGCAGGGTACGCAAGGCACATCAAAATTTTGTTCAACAGCCAAATACAGCGACAGCCTGCTATGGCTTTTTTTGCCGCGGCGGTGACTGAGGGTAAAGCTGGCGGAAGGAATTTTAGGTGAAAAGAGTCCGTAACCTGCGGTCACGTTTTCTTTGTAAGCGACGAAAACAGAATGGCGTGTTCAAACATTAACCGGTAAATACGCGTACATGGTACCACCAAGGTCCACAAGAGCAGTAATTCTCTCCAGAAGAGCCACTTAGTGTGACTATATCATAGACTCATCATCCCTTGAGGCCGAGTGCATACGATGGCCTCTCCAATATAACTACAACTTCATATATCCTGCACCATACGACTGTATTGTTTCCTTCGAGGTTTCTTTTGTGAACCCACTACCAACGTCAAAGAATATCTGTACTTTTCATACCTCCTTATGTCAGTTATTTTGTTATTCGAGCCGTCCTCCTGGTGCTGGTAATTCTGTCAAATTGGCCGCCCGACTCCTAGTTTTGGTTGAGATATTCTGCGAGGTGCGCATTGCAAGTCCGTTTTGTGGAAGAACTATCATTTCCTTTCAGATTTTTACACTTATTAAACATGCTAACCGAAACAGCGTCTAGCATATCACTCGATCCAAGGGCCACTTCTGGGGTACAATCATTACAATCGGACACAAGGAGTCAGCTACTGCCCGGAGGCCAGAACCACCAGAACGCAATACTCCGCCTTCCTACTGTCGAGACTTCTCATTTAACAGCGTAACTGTTGTAGGGCTAGGCTTGACGACAGTCAGCTGTGGTATCTGGAGCAGGATTCTCCGTCCCGCAGAAACGGGTTCCCTGTAAAAAAAGTAACAAAAATAACGAACACCCAAGGCACTTCCAATTATGATATACGACGGCTTAAGGTCTTCTCAGCAATACCCTGTTGTTTAGATGAAGCCCACTATAGAAGATTGCTGTAATCTTGCGTTTTTTAAGCTGGATTTCCACATTACCAGTTGCGAAGTGAAGCAAGGCCACCTACGGAAGGATTATGTTTGCAGAAAACGGCTCGAGCCGGTGTTATTAAAAGTATTCCGAAATAAATTATATGACCATTAGCCGCTAAGTCAAGTCTACCATTAAATCGAGATTCATTTGCTTGTTATGATTAGGTAGTTCACTGGGAGGTTCTAAATGGGAAAAAAAATGTTTCCTGTCAATACCATTCCATATAGGGATAGAGTATGCTTACAGAAACCCGCTGTAACTGTTGTTTTACCGGAACAGTATATCAATAAATTATATGGCAATAAGCCCGTGAGAAAACTCTAACATTACGCAACCTACAGTCTTCACAGAGTGGAAGCCCTGCTTTTTTATACGTTAAACAACCTCAAACTATTCGCTATCGAAATCTGTGTTGGGTAGTTTTAGGGTTCAAGGGCTTTCATATTTACTGTTAATTTATGCCTCCGCAATTCATAGTACATCTACTAATCATTTTGCACCGTGTGGAAAGGGGCCATCACAAAGAAAGGATACTTATTGCTCACCACGCTCTCATTTGCCTAGTGCTCTGCATGTGTTCCCTTTAAAATATTGTTTTCTTCTCGCTCGTGCAGAAAAACACGAACTCCGTATTCTCTCATTCTGCCTGTGCAGAAAAAAGGCCGAATTTGATCCAGCGGCAACTTTTCACGGAACGCCTTTTGTTGCGGCTCATTTTTGAACCACGTAGAAAGAAGGAAAGAAGCTTCATCAGAAGCTCCGCATCGACAAGCTAGGGCAGTCGGCTGCCCTGTTTCGGTTTTGTGCATAGCTTTCTTTTCTTGCTGAAAAGCCACACGCAGGTGGCATACTATGACGTCGCCAGCAAATCTTTCTTGTTCCGATCAAGTACGGCTCGTAGCCAGCCTTCTCCTGGCTAGAAGGTTGCCCTAACCCTAATAAAGTCAACATCATGGCTTTTCTAATTTCCCGTAACAATCAATAAAGAAGCACACAAATAGCGCGCAGGCCAAGCGAGCCCAGCCAGTGCGTTCCTCGCATAAGCGGTGGCGGTATTTTTTCGGGCATTGACAGAAGAGAGATACCACTACAGCAAGACAAGTGCCAGGCGCGAACGCAGCCGTTCTTGTACAACTTTAACCTTCAAGTTAATACAGTCGTCAGCTTTCTTACTGTCTTGAAGAGGGGGCGGGTAGGTTTGACATTTGTGCTGTTTTCTCGGCTACACCGAGCACCACGTAGACGTGAACTTCGGCCTCAATGCATAAAAAAACAATGCTCCGATACTGTGCATGGCATTGCTCTGTAGAATATAACAGCAATTTTGTTGTCAAGATAAAAATAGGTAGCATGATTGTTTTGTAAGGCGCTACTCACTTTAAACAATCGGGGACATCGGTGGACAACACAGGTTACTTTATATAGTGAAATGTTTTAGTGATAAGAAGTTTATCTGCGCCATGAACTATACTTTGCTACACGCGCGGTTTTAAAGACCTCCGAAATGTCTTCGATCCAATTGTCTGTCTCGTGCCCCATTGTAAATACATAGGGACACCTGCAATTGAGTGTTCAACCTTCAGTTCAAAGTTCTCTTACATTGCTGGCATAAGTCCCATTTGAACATGCGACTAAAGAGAAACCGCCTGAAGAACACATAAAGCCAAGCTCATTTTTTTGTAAAACTATACAACTCTCCGTAACAACTGCGAAGCACCACGGTAGCAGCGATGGTTACGAGCTCTAGCTAGGCTTCGTGGTTTTTATACAGCCTGGCAAATTCTATTACCAGCAGTTCTTCTTGGGCTATTTAAACATGGTCATTCTGGTCCGCCTGTCCGCATATGTCTGTGTGTCTGCCTGTCTCTCGACTAAGCCATCCGGGCAAAAATAAAAGAGTACTAAAATGATAAGGTTATACGAAACCTTCCCAAACCGCTAAATTTGGAAACATACTTCATAGTTGTGAACCTTTTTAGAGCAAAAAGAAAACATTACGCATATTTCAGGCAAAACATCAACGCAGAACTGGTACTCGAAAAGTTCTTTTATTTCTCTCATCCCTGTGTGGGGAACAGACCTTTCCAGTGGGGTCGGTCGCCGGGAGGAGGCCCTGCTGCGTAGACTTCGAGTTTGGGTGGCCCTCTCTCCTGCGGTAAAGCGGGCATGGCCACCGCGATACCATGCCCCGTTTACCACGAACTACCACTGCTGTACGGCTCCTCCCGAAGGCGCCGACACTATACATTTGTTATGGATGTGCCGTTCTCTGAGTGCAGGGAGATCCCGACACCTTCGCGGCACAGGCCTGAATAGTGGGAGACCCCCGATCTCCAGCGATGGCTGTGGCACCCCACCACCGCTGTCTTCTGGACTTCCTCCGGGAAACGGGTGCCAACTTGTACTTTTAGAACTTTATGCCGATGGGCACACTATCGCAAATAAAAAAAAAAGCTAAGTAATTGTTTGTTTGATACCTACAATAGCAAATAAAAAATGCTGGTTGCAAAGAACATTTTGACCCAAAAATACAAATGGAGCTCGTAGAACTCACGGCGGTGTTTCAAGTTCAAAAGTAGCCAAATAGCTGACTTGAGCTTTGAAGCATGGGAATATGGAATTGAGTTTAGCAAACCTCATTCGGATTTATTGTGCGAGGAGTGAAAATCGAGGGGAAGATCGCGAGGCTTGGGCGTGGGGGAGAAGAGAGATCTTAACGTAACATTGGCAGCAGAAGACTCCTGTCTATCGACGATATTTGCAGTGAAGTGAGCAAATACACGGAAAATTTTTGAACAAATTTTATTGATTCCAAACTCACAAACTCCATCACCTTGGCAACTTGGCGTTCGAGACTTTCGTGAATCACAGAAGTCGGTCAATATTGTTGAATGTTTTACAAACAACATTTGCTTGTTGATCGCAGTTTTGTTGGTAATCAGAATATTTACGTTTTTCAACCGAAAATCAAGTGAAACGAGACACTCTTAAGAGTCAAATCCTAGGCCGCACTGCCCACGGACGAAATGCGATTGGCGGGATGACTCCCTGAAGTCTTCTATTGCATCGCCAGTCGCGAAGGACATCAGCGTCCAGACCTGCACCACAATTGCATCATTTGGAGGATTTGTATGATAAATCCTTGAAGTCACCGGCTAAGAAACTACGTGTTGTATTTGCATAATATCTGCTTGCTTGGGAGTTTTGATTTCTATTGCCAGGAAATTAGAGCTGATTTTTGTTTCTTTACCGCTGACTATCATAGAAAGCAGTCTCACGAGACAAGAAGTGTAGCCTTAGAGTATTAGGTTCACGTCGAGCGAGAAAAAGATTTAAAGCGCTTTCACGCAATCTTATAAATAAAATACACGGTATAAAATCATTTTTATACAGACAATACTAGACTTGCGAACAACTTCCTATTAACATCACCCCAATCAGGTCACCTGTATCGTCAGGTTAGTGTGTTATAGACCTATATTGTTATATGCCTTTGGCCTGCGCGAACAGTTTTTTTCTTAAAATTGGGTTGAAAGGGAAGCGCTTATCTTGCCCTAGAATCTTTTAAAAATAGGATAGTGAAGCAAACAAATAACGCAGATGGTGAAAAGCAAAGAATTGTCGAATAATTATGGATTGGTGTTATGAAACCACTGTATGGTAACAAAAATACTTTTAATGACAGTACCATTGTATGAATAGTTTTCTGGTACGCACCGTTACTCAAAAGATAGTGTGACTTCAATATTTAAAAACAATTAAACGTCGCTTAAACACTCCTTGTAATGTAGTGAATTGATTGATTGATTTTAGGATTTAACGCGCCGACGCAACGCAGGCGATGAGGCGCGCCGTAGTGGAGGGCTCCGGATTAATTTTGACCACCTGGGGATCTTTACCGTGCGCCGAAATCTCGTACACACGAGCGTTTTTGCTTTTCGCCTCCATCAGAAAAGCGGCCGCCGCGGCCGGGAATCGAACCCGCGACCTCGTGCTCAGCAGCGCAAGTAGTGAATTCGGTAGCAGGAGTGTCCCTCCCAAGTACTCACCGAGCCCCTCGCAATAAAAGCAAAAATAAAGCAGCCGTACCAATTGTCTAACGTGTCCTGTCCTTTTCATCAGCATGTTTTCTTTGTGTCATTTTATTCCTCCCCGAGTAGACAATCTTATGCCACTCTCACTTTCCTGCGGTTAGGCCATAGGCCATCCTTGTGTAATAAATGTTATTCAACTCATGATGATGATGATTAGAGACCCTCCCTTTGTATCGGGAGATCGGTTGTTACCAACCGACTTGCCTGCGTTATTTTACCTATCGGCCCTACCTTTAACAAACCTAATGGGTTAGCCCACCTTCCCCCCTCCTGATTTAAACTCCCATCGCTTTCCCCCCTCCCTCTCTTCACACCTGTTTACCCCCCTCCCCTCCTTTCTGTTCTCAGTTCTAATTCCGTATATTACCCTTCCTACGTCCCACTCTCTTCCCAACTTTTGTTCCACCACCACTCCAGACGCCTCTTCGTCACCTCTATGGCTCTGAAGTTGGGGCTCCCTCCTCACACCAAATCCCAAAGCCTCCGTCAATGTCGTTTCCCCATCGTCCCGCCGCTGCCACAGCGTCATTTCCCCATAGTTCCAATCTCGCTGACACAGCGCCATCTGCTGGGGCAGCGTATGATATTTTCTGTTGTTGTGCCTGGAGCAGCAGGAATCGACAGGTTTTTTTTATTCCTGATTACGGGGTTTAACGCACCGACGCAACGCTGGCGATGAGGCGCGCCGTAGAGGAGGGCTCTGGATTAATTTTACCACCTGGGGATCTTAAACGTGTGCCCAAACCTCGTACACCGGCGTTTTTTTTTTTTATCTCACTCATCTTCTATAGCTTTTTGACCAGTTTTTTTTCTCTGATATTTCAGCAATGACTGCAACGTGTCTAGTTAATAAAAGAGCGCCGGAATACCCGCGGTTATGTGCTAATTTTGGACTTCGTTTGCGGAATTAAGGTTCTTTTGCACCGAATTATGTT
The DNA here is from genome assembly GCF_048455015.1 of Haemaphysalis longicornis. Taxonomy (NCBI): domain Eukaryota; kingdom Metazoa; phylum Arthropoda; class Arachnida; order Ixodida; family Ixodidae; genus Haemaphysalis; species Haemaphysalis longicornis. Next base: position 39,481,883 of record NW_027526385.1, on the reverse strand, counting down.
GACGTGCATCAGCCATGCCTTGTAGTTTCAGTAGTTTGGAATGGATTGACTACGAGTTCAACCGTTCTTTCCCACCTTTTTTACCTTTCGAGCCATCGCACCTTTTGGATGCCATCTTTTATTTTCGGCGCCGGATTCGCGATGCGCGGGGTTTCCCCATAATAGTTATATCTGGTAGTTCAGTTAACAACATTTGCAGGAAAACGTTATTTCATATCAACCTAAGGAAAGCCCTCATTAATGGTATGCTTACGAAGCACTTAACTGAATGCAGGCGCTGTTTATGGCACCAAGAATATGGCTGCATATTTGCTGAGCTTGTACGTAGGCATTTACACACAGCGGGTGTCTTGCTTCTCAAGTGATTTTTCAGGGGGACGGGAGCGCGTTACACATCCGTGTGGGACTTGCTCTTGTTTTACACTCCATATAGCTGATGCTGGTGGTTGACATGTACCTCGGATATACCGGGAACACTGGGGAATAATAATACCTGATATTCAATGGATCGTGAACGAGAACGACACCTTTGTATCCTAAAAGCCTTTGTACTGGAAGTGGCACATATTCAGGCCAACGTCGGCGGCAGAACTCCTCCCATGATCGGTGTTCCCACGGCCTCGGCCATATTCCAGGTGGAAGTACATCGTTCAGCAGGGGAGGCTCTGTCCCACGCCCTGTGAAAAAAATGCAGTACGATGGCTGAGTTACAATTCACTCTTTTTCGGCGTTATATTTTTTGTGCTCCAATTCCATCGACTTCTTCGCTTTCGGGATGCCTGCAATATCAATTTAGTACAGTTGTTTAGTTAAGGCAAACTTCTGAATGACATTAGTTTTAAACATGGACTTAGAACAACATGGGAAGCGAAACGGCGCTTCGGAGGGCTGCTGATTTTGTCACCAGCGATTGGCCAAGGGTAGGCTTCTGGTAACTTTCACGGAACAAGAAAAGGCGCGGCCGAAACGATCGCCATTTCCCTGCGCAGCCGCAGAGTGAATTGTTGCCGCAATCATTTCGTCCGTCAGGTGACGATACGCAGTCATTCGCCGTCGAAGCAACGAAGCTTTGCAGTTTTTTATTGTAACATTATCCTACTGACTTGCCGCGTTCGCCGCAAAACACCGTTCTTTCTGCCATAATTATTCTCTCTCCGTGTTTATAAAAGATACCCTGGTACATGCCTACAGATAATTTCAACTGACGTTTACAAAGTCAGAGCTGACATCCCTTTAATATGGCAGTCATTTGATGAACCTAAAGTTTTCTCTGAATTGATTGATTGATTGTATGGATTAACGCACCGACGCAACGCAGGCGATAAGGCGCGCCGTAGTGCATTGCTCCGGATTAATTTTTACCACCTGGGGATTTTTAACGTGCGCCGAAATCTCGTACACATGGGCGTTTTTGCTTTTCGCCTCCATCAGAAAAGCGGCCGCCGCGGTCGGGTATTGAACCCGCGACCTTGTGCTCGGCAGCGCAACGCCTTTTAGCCATTAAGTCACCGCGGCGGGTTTTTCCGTGAATCCCACATGCCCCGTTCCTGGGTATTCTTCAGAGCTCGCTCTAATGAGGAAACGCCACCACAGCATCTGAAAAGTCACGCACTCTTCCTATGAAGGCAAGGTAGACTCAACACACACAAAAACTTACCGTTTACAGCGAGGCTTCCTTGGATGACGAACGCCAATGCAGCGATGACCACGGTGAACTTCATGGCTTGACAGAATAGCTGCGGGGGCTTTGAGCAACAAGGTTGGTTTCAGCCTTTAAATACAACTGGACCCGATCTCTTTATCATTTCACACTTGCAAGAGAGGGTCTGGCGCCGAGGCTTCAGGTGGGATGTTTCGGTCAACATCCACTCCTATAGACTTTGCGAAAAACCCGGAACTTTGATGATTAGATTTCGTCCGTCGGAAATGGGTTAAGAAAATAAAATGCTTTCTTTTTTCCACGGCGCAAACTTCCCGTGAAAGCAGGGCATCTTCTTTCAATAGATAACAGTAACAGGGTGAAGCGGGAGTGTTAGGTCAGTTCCGCATTCCCGAATAGACAACTGACAGGGCGGAAACACGAAAGAGCGGCCTTATTCCGTGCAAGTCGAATTTTTGCAAATACAGCAAGGTATAATTCTGGAGAAACTATGTTGAAACTCTGCAACAATTCCTGCTAACTTTTCATGTCCACATTTAGGGAGCGGCTACAACACAACGTCCAGGCGAACTATTTTTGGAAAAACAGTGTTGTCTAAATGAATTTTCTTTCTGTATCTCGGTCGATTAGTTACTTGTCTCTTGTTTATTTTGATTGATTTATTGATTGTAGGGTTTAACGTGCCGACGCAACACAGACGATGAGGCACGCTGCAGTGGAGGGCTCCGGATTGATTTTTACCACCTGGGGATCTTTAACGTGCGCCGAAATCTCGTACACACGGGCGTTTTGCTTTTCGCTTCCATCAGAAATGCGGCCACCGCGGCCGGGAATCGAACCCGCGACCTCGTGCTCAGCAGCACAAGGCCTTAGCCACTGAGCCACCGCGGCGGGTTGTTGTTTATTTTCACAGTGGATAGAAATTACTGTGTTCGTTCAGCCAGGTTTCGTCATACTGCGGCTTTCGTTTGAGAGCGTGTAGGCCTAGAGCGAATACTCAATATAAATGTTTGTTCTTGAGATAGAGCGTATATTCCTATTGTACTCGCACGTATTCATTCAGGTCTCCTCTTTCCTGCGGTACGTAGTTCCAAGGGTTCCCTGTGTTCATAGTAACCACGCACCCACGTCTCCAGTCACCCTGATCATCCCCCGATTTGTATTCTGGGATTTACATCTCACAGCTTCGCACCCACATGCTGGTGTAAGTGCGAACGACAAGCAGTAATCGTATTCATGAACACCGACCCATGCGATGAAGAGCTTCATGAAGACCTTTATGAAGACCTTCACACATACTGCTGTCGGTGGTTTTGAAATTACAGCGTCTATGCCTCTGCAATGCCGTTGTCCCATCACACTGACGCTGCGCTTGATCTGGGAACCCTCGGGTTCCCGGATCCTTCTCTCCTTGTTTTATATTTTTACGGCGCAACAATTTTGTTTAATTGCAGCCACAATCTTATTCATTATCTTTTACCTCACCCATTCACCCTTTCTTTTTTTCGCCTTGCTGTATTCAATTCCACCTGATGTTGCAAGCCACGCCGTTAATGAGGTTAATTTCTTTCTAATCCATTCAACATTCCCCTTTCTCTCACTCACCACTTTTTATTTTTTTATTTATTTATTTATTTATTTATTTATTTATTTATTTATTTATTTATTTATTTATTTATTTATTTATTTATTTATTTATTTATTTGTTTGTTTGTTTATTTGTTTGTTTGTTTGTTTGTTTGTTTGTTTGTTTGTTTGTTTGTTTGTTTGTTTGTTTGTTTATTTGTTTGTTTGTTTGTTTGTTTGTTTGTTTGTTTGTTTGTTTGTTTTTTATTGAAAATACTTTCAAGGCCCATAGGGCATAACAGAAAGGAGTGGTAAGATACATACATAAGGTGCAGTTGTTTTACACAAACGGCATAGAAACAGAAATCAAGAACAAAAGAGCGATTCAACAAGAAGCGTCGTGAATGGCTGCTTTAAAGAGAGTGGCATCAATGATAGCAGCGATTGTGGCTGGGAGGCGGTTCCAGTCTACGCTGGTTTTGGGGATAAATGATTCATGATACATATCAGTACGACATTATGGTACACCAACTTTTCTGAAATGGTCAATTTGAGGTGACACGTAGTGATAAGTTTATCCTTTAAGTAGGGTTGTGATGATAAATTTTGTGAAACAAACAAAGACGATAGCATTTGCGAAGGTGTGAAAGGCTGGTGAGATTAAGCGTATTTTCCATGGATGAGACACTGGCAAGACGTGAACAAGATGATAATATGTAATGAGCGGCACGGTTTTGAACAGATTCTAGAGCCAGGATGAGCGTGGTTTGGTGAGGATCCCATATGGCGCATGCGTATTCTCATTTGGAACGGACGAGTGTTTCGTACAGGGTTAATTTTAAAGATGACGGTACAGAAGAAAAATTCCGGCGCAAATAAACTAGCACGCGACTAGCGTTCTTTATTACGTGGTCAATGTGAGTGTTCCATGACAGAGTTTCATATTGGTGAGTGCCTGAAATGTATGGTAAGTACGAGCGAAAAAGGTATGTATTTTCTTACTAAATGACCCTAAAAGAATGCTTATGAAGGGTGATACAAAAAAGTGGCGCAAAATTTTTTTGATCTGAGCAAAAGAATTCCTGCGAAATTCACACTTCACGCACAAGGTGCAGGCGGAGAGGATTTTGGAATCGAAGAAGGAGGCCGGCGCAAACAATTATGAGGCTGTTGCGGAAGCCAGCACTCAGACCACGTCCTTGGCCAAGACGGTTGCAGCGTGGCAGAAACAAAACGGCGTGGCCTGATCCTTCGATGGCCGTCATTAGGAAAACGACGATGTCGAGTGCGCAGACTATATTTCATGTCAGAGGCGAAAGATGGGAGTTGTCAAATGAACTAGACAAGATTGATTAATCATGAGGTTTAACGCGCCGACTTTACACTTGCGATGAGGCGTGCCGTGGTGGAGGGTTCCGGATTAATTCTGACTCCCTGGGGATCTTTATCGTGCGCCAAAATCTCGAACACACGGGCCTTTTCGCTTCTCGTCTCTATAAGAAAAGCTCCCGCCGCGGCCGGGGATCAAACCCGTGTCCTCGTGCTCAGCAGCACAAAGGTAACAGGATATAACCACCTTGCACAGATGGTTAGTGCTGACCCCAACCACGAGAGAGAAACCGGCGCAGAACAGGTGTGGGTAGGGAAGGACTCAGCAAGCTCTCCCAAATAAGGAAAAGTAAGCTACCTCTGTCACTCAAAACAAAAATCTGCAACCAGAGCCTACTGCTGATGATGACATACGGTTCTGAAACTTGGCGCCTTACTAAACAACTAGAAAGCAAACCCAAGGCTCAACGAGCCATGGAACGAATAATGTTAGGGGTAGCACTCAACGACAGGAGACGAGCTACCCGGATCAGAGAACAAACTAGAGTAGGAGATATCATTGTTTAAAATAAAGAGAGAGAAATAGACTGGGGCTGGCCATGTGGGGAGACGAACGGACAACTGGTGAACAATGTATTGTAACAGAGTGGATACGAAAAGGTGGGTGTAGGAGAAGAGGAAGGCCATTATTCCGATGGAGGATGAAATGAAAAAAATTCGGGCAAAATATGGACTTGGGCTGCGCAGGACAGCAGCGGTGAATGGAAAACAGGAGAGGCCTTCTTCCTGCAATGAAATGAGAATGATGATGATGATGGTGGTGGCGGCGGTGGTGGTGGTGGTGATTTGCAACAGAGCGTTGGGTGGCGAGGTTTCAGGTGGGATGTTTCTGTGAACATCTATAGGCATTGCGGACCCCCGGGACCCGGTAGATTAGATATCGTGTGTGGGAAACATGAAAATAAAATAAAAGGCTTTCTTATTTGCACGGTGCGAACTCCTAGGGAAACGAGGTCATCTTCTTGCAATAGATAAGAGGTCAGTTCCGCGTTCTCGCATAGACAACTGAGATGGCGGAATCACGCCGCAGCTTTCTTATCAGTGCCATTCGAATTTTAGCAAAGATCACAAGGTAGATATCTGGAACACCTATGTTGAAATTTCCAAGAATACATGCTAATTTCTATTTCTACCTTAAAAAAGCGGCTCCAACACAACATTCACGCATAATATCGTTGGAAAACCTGGAGTATCTTAATGCATTTTTCTGTGTCTTGCTCGATGTGTCACTTGTCGGTTGTTTATTTTGGCAGCGGAGGAAACTTGGTGTGTTATTCTTAGCGTATATGCACAACATATATGTGTGCTCTATATGCGTATAGGGTGTATCTGCCTACCATATATATGTATTTATGCAGTGTGATCTCTGTTTGGCTGAGGATCTACCATGAGCCCGTAGTCTAAAACTACTGCATGTTTATCGTGCCCTCATACCCCAACCTGTGCTTACCATGATTATTCACAGATTTTCGTTCTGGGCGTTAAGTCCCGAAACTTCGCACTTACATTCTGGTTTTGAGTACGAAATACACAGTGGAATTGTATTCATAAACAAATGTGATTCGCCAGCTTTGTGATAGCCTTCAGATTTATTTTTGTCAGTGTTGTTAAAAAGCCTATAGTCTGTTCCTTACGGGCAGGGTTAACCCACCGCTGGCAAGGGGTTAGGGACACAAGCTATGGGGGCTTTTCGAAATGATTTTGGATTTTCCGAGGTTCTTGAAGCGGTGGGGTCCTCAGGCCCTTTTCTCCTATTATTTATTTTTTCACTCCGCTACAGTGTTGTTTAATATAAGCATCCACAAATTTATTAGCGTTCACCTCATCATTTATTCCTTCGGTTTTCCACTTACTGTAATCACGCCCTTTGAAGTATCAAGCCTCACCGTAACGAAAGATAACGTTTTCCATATCCCTAAAACGTGTATTCTTCTCTCTCTCTCTCTCTCTCTCTCTCTCATCACTTTGCGTAAGCCCTTTCTCTTCAATTAATCTAAAAGACACGCTTAGAGGGGATCACATGACAACGTAGCGCATAATTTATTGAGTAGAGAAACGAAATTGTGACGAAAGTGGCGCCTCAGGCCCACGGTGCAGGTGGAAAAGGCTTCGGAATGGAAAGAGGCCGCCTGTGCGAAGAATTACGAGGCGGTTTTTGGCGCCAGAACTCAGACCACGCCCTTGGCCAAGGAGCAGGCAGCATGGCGGAGACGAAACGGCGTGACCTGAGGCTTCCATGGCCGCCATTGGAGAAGTACGTCCCTGGATACGGAGAAGAAAAACCAGAGGAGATAAACAAATACCTTGCTGCAAACTGAAAAGAAACTGCTGCTGCAAGAGGCAGAGACCATATTTCATTACATGGCCGGAAGATGGGGCTTGTTTAACGAACTAGACGAGGAGAAAATTTGCTAATACAGCATGGCAGCAGCTCTTTTAAAAGTCAAGGAGAACTAATGAACTAACTTGAAGCCAACACCTTGAACAATCCAGAATTTCATTTTTGCAAGCATTCGCAGAATGAACTGATATGCATGTTCAGATACTAGTTTTCTTCAAATAATATTTTATTTATCCCTCACTCCTCTCACTACTGTTGGTCTGGAATTAGTTCTAAGGTGAACCAAAAAAGCTAGAACTTTCTCTTTTATTTTGTTTTAAACTGTTTGTTTTATTGTAGATTGCAAATTTGCGTTTATCTGGCATAGCCGTTCAATGATAGCTCTCCACAAGACTAAAAGATAATTCTAAAAAATATTTACCGGCGTACGCTGGAGGGTCTAACCAAATGGGCTGAACAGATTTGTCTGTTGAAATTTCGCGCCAAAGCAGGTGTTTGGGCAGGAACAAATGGACATGCGGCCACAGGCGCTCCAAATCTCTTCTATACAAATCTCCAGTTCCTTCATATTTTTGCATGAATGGAGCTGCAGCTTCATCTGCAAAAAGATAGCGAGTGGCTTATCGCAAGACTCTCGCAGAGTTTTATCTCCGCAGCAATGGGGACAAAAACGGGAATAGATCCACACTGACAATTTTAGACCATGATTGTTTCAGGAACCTAGAAGAAAGCTTTTACTGAGGCGGTACTTTTATTACTACTGCATCTAGTTCGTGCATACAATATTAACTGAAGGAACTTTGGAGATACAGCTGCTACCTTTCAGTAATTTATCGCCAGGAGTTACCGTTCCATCAGTTACTGTCAATTCGTTTCGTCACTCTGGAACAGAGTTAACAGTTAATCGACCAGATTTAGGGGAAATCTCCAAGGTGGAGTAAGTTTCTGCAAAGGAAAGTTTGACATCCGCCTGTATAGGAAGCTGTATAGCTTTCCTTTGTAGCCGTACGGCTACATACAGGTGGATGTCAAACTTTCATTTGCAGAGTTAACAGTCTTGTCAATGTGACAGTGACCACAAAAAAAATTCCCGTTTAGTACAAACTGGGCAGAGAGTTTTTCAGTATACTGAAGGATTAGCCCTAAGAGTACTACGAACGCTGGGTGGAGCGTGCCCAGCGTTCATGGCGTGATCACTAGCGTGCTCTTCTCTTCACCACTTCACACGAGCCAGTTCACGCGAAACCGGTTGCCACCGTTTCTATCGCATGCTCACAGGGTCAACTTTGTGAGAGACGTGAAAGCCTGCGGACAAAATGATCCCAGCCTGCCAGTCATGGAGGCCTGTCAGCGGCAAGTTCGAAAATCCGTGTCAAGTGCAACAGCCGGGTCTCCTACGAAGAGAATGGGGCCGACAGCTCTGCTGTTTCTCCAGCCTTGCACCACTCGTGGAAGCTGCGACACTTTTTTGCCCCAAATACTAACTTACCAAAATTTTGAAACATCGTACTACCTTTAAGCAGTTTAAGCTAAAATTCACAGAGTTACTCCCAAATTTTTATCACTTTCGAACAGAGTCGAGTCGTGTTGTCCGTGTGATAGCGAACACAAATAAATAATTAGTCGAATCGTGTTGTCCATGTGATAGCGAACACAAATAAATAATTCCCCGTCAGTACTAAGCCGGCAGAAATATTTGCAGAATACTGAATGATTCGTCGTGATATTACCGCAATGTCCTGAAACGGAGCATACGACGTAACAAGTACACAACTCAGTATACCAATTGTTTAGTGGTCCTTACCGTGTTGAGCAAAGCAGCCGAGTGTGCCAAGAGTAGCCAAGGCAGCTAAAGTGAGCGGCATTTTCTTGACAGTCTGTTCTCTCTACAACTTGGGCGTAAATATATAGCTTTCTGTCGAGCAAACAGAATCCGCATGACTGTCAATAAAAGGACAAGGCGGCGGGCGATGGTTCCCTGAGTACGAGCGAATGAGCACGTGGTCATTGCTTGCTTGAGATGTCATACTGAAGGCAACACTTCCGCGTATGGGATTTTCTTGGTCCTGATGTAATAGGAATAGATCGCGGAAACTGGTTCCCGATTCGGTCTGGAAAATACGAGGGGCAGCGCTGCGCAGCGTTGTCGATAAACATGGTTTTACAGCAAAGCGGTACATGGCAAGGGTGCCGGAGGGTTTCAAAGTACTTACACAAATCCTCGCGATGTTCCACGTGTCTTTGAAGCACGAGGCGTTCTATAGCCCTAGGTGTTACAATGCACCCGCTTTAACTCGGCAGTGACGAAAGAAAATCACCAGCGGCGTCACGCGTAGTGGACATATCGGAGCTCTCGCGCACACACCGACGTGCTCAAAAAATACAACTTCAAAAACATCCGTCATGATGGCTTTACATTTATTTCACGCGATCCTTATTTCTCTCTCCGTTCTGCGAACTACGCGCTCCGTGTGTAGTTACCGGGTGTGTTACTCTAAGCATGTACCAGACGTCAAGCCGCAAGTGCGGCGGCCTGTTGTTCGAAAAATACGGAAAGGGGAGGGGGAAAAGACCTATTCGCGTTCGAGTTACAGACTTCCTTATACATAAACTTCCATGCAGCTCGAACGAACCAAATTATACCATTTCAACAAACCATAAATTCGAATAACTCAATTTAAAATTAACAGTCTTTCACTGCATGTTTAACTCACGAAAAAAATTCCGACACAAGGCCTATGGGTTCTTTCGCAGTTACAAAACAAAAGTTTCATTAAAGGCGCTTGATATGTGCGTCGACCTGCATAACGCGTGTGTACAGATTAATAGCGGGTTTTGCATTTTTTCTTCTCCTTTTGACATTTCAATTTTCCTAGGAAGCTTCGGCAAGATGTCTCGTTGGTGTGTTGTCTACTTAACAAGATCAAGCAGTGCAAGCCAGCGGGGTGAAATATGGTTCCGCCAGCGCGGCTGTATATGTTTAAGTGAACTATTAAACATTTGTACTAAACCCAGACGAAAGGAACCCTCTCACTAAGCATAACCCAGCATGGCTAAATGCATCACGTGGCAACGTGATGTAGTCATGGAGTAGGAATATCATGGAGTTTTTTGAGATGGCCAGTGAAATATTAAGAATTAGCCCAATGGCGGATGTTCATTTGAAACATCTACCCCCAAACGCTTCATTAACGGCGATCGCCATAAAATGCAGAAACAGAAAATCTAATGCCATATTGCTTCTCCAGCTATCTGTGGGCAGTGCACGACTCTTGACCGATGAAACGGGTCGTATCGGCGCGTGGTAGATAGCTGGCAAACATTTTAGCGCGTTCGTCATTGGAAGCCTTTCAGATGGAACTGTGTCATGTAACGATAGCTGGTTAAAACTTCCGCGGAAGTTTATTTTGCTCGATATGACGCATATGAAGCAGGTCCGCCGCACTGCAGATGTCGGGAAATCACACCGGATGATTTGATATCATGAATCATCATCCGGGTTTTCCCCGAGACGTCGAGGAGCAACGCAGACAGCACGTTTTATTATCCTACGCCGTCGGAATAAGGTTTGAGTTTTAAAGCGAAGCCTTGGTGTTCTCTATGATGGCATCCATAACGCGAAAACTGCAGGAAAGCCAACTTTCTATGACGATGATGTTGAGTGATCGCGGGTGAAGTGAAAGGAAAAAAAAACATTTCAGCGGCCGGAATCGAACCCGGGCCCTTCGCGTGGAGCATATTCCCTTAGTTCATATCGACATGGTCAAAACGCAGTCCACACTCAGACGATAGCGAAAGCGTCCTCCACGAGAGAGCTTCGCCTTCAACCCTAGTCGTCCTTAGATGTAGGAGTGCATCATTTTTTAACATAAAAAGATAAAGTGTGTGTTAGCATTATTTAAACTCGGAATAGGCGCTTTTACTGGAACATTTTCCGGGGAATCTCAAGTAGTCATGAAGTTTTTCGGGATCATTGAGACGTAGCTGGTGGTTGCCGAAGGAGCATTTCGTCTTTCCGGTAAACTACCTGGGTATGTCGCCACCATTCTTAGTTCTCCTAGCAAAGTACAAAGAATACCGATCCTTTTCTCACTATTTTGCACCACATATGTTGTCAGCAAACTTGGTTAGACACCATTTCCTAATTATTTTTCTTTGTATCTTGTTTGAACAGTTGAAGACGGTGCATGTCAGGCCGTGCTTCCCTCTGCTACCAGTACCAGCATTCCACTAGACCTCGCATCCCAAGTTGATGGAAATATTTTTTCCAAACTCATCAAATTAAAGACAGGTGAATTGATGTGGTTGATTTCACACGGCCGCAATTTCTTGTCTTGCCTGCCTGGCCACAAAATAGCCCAGATGGAAAGCAGTGGCTACTTGAAGGGGTGAATTCATGGGGCAATGGAAACAGTGGTGTGTTTGCTAAGACGAATCTGAAGCTACCAGTTCAAGATGGAAATTTGAATAAGAACACCTGCCTTTCTTTTGGTGCATTTTTAAAATACCACAGAGCACAAAACCAACTACTGTAACTATTTCAAAAGCTCACTGGTTGCAACCTTGATAATAAGATGTAAATTTCCACTCCTTGGTTCTCAGACACAAACTTTCAACTAACGCGTTCTCCAGAACAGGTGGACTGAAACGCATGCACTACCCAGGTGTCTTCATACAGCTTTCGATAATCCTGCAGTTCTCAAAAGGAGAACGAACAGCGGTTGACAACGTTTTCCTTCATTATGTTCACTTTTACGTTTCTCCGAGAAAAGTTTCTTCGGGGTTCAAAAGAAGTCAACTAATCGTCCCCTTAGGGACATGACAGCCGCACCGTTTTCCTCACTTGACTAATAAGCATGCGTATCGATTCGTGCTCCCATATGAGGAACGAACACTCCGGTCCACAAACCACATTGTAGGGCCAGTATCGTTTGTGTTAGAGTGCACTATAATGACAAATGAAACGTGTAGAGGCTGCCCGATAGAATGAATTACAGTGCACTTGGCAAGAAACTTGTATGGAACATCTGCAGTCGGCGAAATTTTTAACTAGCGTGCACGAGCTGCGAACTGCGAGTGTTATGACGCACTTAAGAAAGAACCACCTAGCAGACGATGGGCCTGAGTTGAACTTTGCTTCCTACCTTTCGGAAACTCGACCTGTTTGCAACTTGGCTTCCCGCCTGTTTGGAACTCGACCTGTTTGCAACTTGGCTTCCGTCATACGCTGCTGATGCACGAGAAGTCGCCGCTCCCGAACGCTAGTGAAACATTTGGCCGACTGTACAAGGTTATCTTGAACGTGGAATCGCTCACACAACAGAGACGAAAGTAGAAAAAAACAGAAGCGAAACGGCGCTACTGTCTAGTACTTTCCACTTTCTTTTTTCTACTTTCTTTTTTTCTACTTTCTTTTTTCTGCTACTTTTTTCTACTTTCATGCCTGTTGTGTGACGCTTCCACCTTCAAGATGAACAGCTACCAACTGGCCTAATCTTTCGTTCTACTGCTGCACAAGGTTAATGAGGAACAAAAACATGTTCACGGTATGCGAGCGCCAGCCGTAGGCACAAAGTAGGCATGACAACACTGAAATCTCTGGGGTTGGGCTTCGCCACAATGCTCTGGAACGGAAAATCAGCGTGACCAAATGTGCCGATTTGGCTAATGACGAGGTCAAGCATAAAAGTAAGGTAAAAATAGAGACATGCGCGCCATGCGCTGTCATCCCAGCACAGATTCTATTTTTCGTTTACTTTAGTTCCATTCTTGGCCTCTTAAAGGGACACTGAAGTGAATTTGTCAAGCTCCCGTTTGTGCTTGCACTGCGTAGACTGGCTGACTTTAACGCACTTTTCGTCGTTTATCCGGCTGATAAGAAGGCAATTATTTTATAAAGCCCGAAAGAACAAAAACTACCATGCGCGGTCTGCGGCGGCCGCACCAACTAAATGTGACGTCTGGAGGAGATACACCGTGATTGGACGATGTCGAAGACTAGCATTCAAACAAGTTTCGGTTCCGGTTCTGTAAAACAACATGCGTGACATCCGACGTTATCACTGGATGGGCATTCTTGATATCTCAATAATCGCCATACCGCGCTTCTGCCATGTGGTCGGCTGTAAAATTCCTAATATAAGCCTCCCAGGACGGCTTGGAATCGTAGCAATCACTAGCCGAGGCCTACGCAGTGGATGAATGCCCTCCGCGCCACCGCAGATGCTTAAATGGCATGCGCTTTTTCCGCACATTCCGAGCTTGCCTCCCTCATGCCTGTATCATAAAAAGCGTGTTCGCACCGGGCCAAGGCTCTGCTGATTCTGGCCTGTGCCCACTGCCCGCAAGTAGTCGGTGCTTGTGGCAACAGCACGCCAACGAGAACTCGCTAGCGCGTCATCGTCACTCTGCGCGCAGTCTGCGAACTCGCTCGTGGAGCAGTGAACGTTACGCCCCAAAAATGGTGAACTCAGTTTAGAAAACATCGGCCGCAAACGAAAAAAATAACTTACAAAAAAAGCATGTACCATCGGGGATTCGAACTTGCGACTTGCAAAACAACATACCTAGCGCTCAAGTCCGAGAGTAAAATCGAAGGAGTTAAGGTAGTAAAGTCCATTTGTGAAAAATCTGGGGCTGCAATTAACTGGTATAAATGTTCGGGATTATGGCACGGGAACTGGTGCCCAACCCCTGCCGTTTTTGATTGCATACAATGAACCACGGCACCAACAAAATATCTATGGGTGCTTCTCGAGCATTATAAGGATAGCCGAGACTACTGGAGTAACGAGACCGAAAATTGGAGGGACAAAACCAGAAACTGGCAAGGGCGCCATTTTTCTATGTTTGCCCGTGCCACTATCTGCAACCTTTTTTTTGTTAGCCAAAGTGTGGTACGTGCTGCAAGTTTTGTGTATGTGACGTGCTAATGCCCAAAGAATCCACAGAGTATTTGCTGTCTTTATTTGGTCTTCCAGCTGGGAAAGAACCAGTCACTCTAATATTTTTCGGCCAGTCAAAAAGGGAGGACTTGGTCTTTGTCCTTTATTTTTTACGACAAGTTGTCGCAAGGTTTTGTTTTGTGCGGAATCAAAAAGACGCATTCTTGCGCACTGTAATTCAAGTGCGATTGAAAAATGTGCTACCTGACTTTGTTGTGTCCTCAAGTGATATAGTTTGCAGAGGGTTAGAAGATATTTGCGAGAAGTGGCTCTGTCTTTTGAATTCTTGAAAGAACGGTTTTCTTTTGTTTTCAGCAAGCGCCTGTACAAAGATGTAGGGGCTGTTTGTTTACCCGTGCCACTGTGTAAGTCCTTATACGGTACAGGCACTGGGCTTGATGTTCTAAGGAGGGTGAAAAGTTTGCCAGTGAAACCTGCAATTAAGTCATTTTTTTTTCAAACTACACCGTGAAATCCTTCCCGTAAATACTTGGTTAGCAGAAAGAGGCATTTTTGGGCCGTGGACAAAAGACTGCAGTCTGTGCAAAAAGCCAGAAACTATAAATCCCGTCTTCATCAACTGTTGGGACTCAGTGTTGCACTGGGACGTCCTTCAACGTCGTTAAAGGAAGACTTACCCATAACACCGCACGGAATTCGGTTCCTACCCGTAAAAAATGAGGGCGGTGTGCCGTACGATTTTATCATGCTCCTCAGTCTTCGTAGTATATGGAGGTCGAGAATGGCGGTGAGGAATGCGGATATTAATGCCCGGCCTGTCAGGGAAAATTTCATCGAAAGCGTACAGTATATACTGGAAGTGTTTCATGCAGAGGATGATCCCCCTGAGTGATCGCCTGTGCTTGACGAATTAGTGTGTCTTAGAAAGTTTTAAAGCCACTGAGTCAGCCAAGTAGGGTTGACGGATCATTACAGCATGACATGATGTGTGATGTACTGTAGAAATGTCGAAGCAGGCATTAAAAAAAAAACTCGGCTACGGGCCACCACTGCCAGTTTTGGAAATATAGGGCGTATAATGTATACCCATTTTAAACTTTTACTTACTTTTAGCATTTCAAGTACCTTAGGTGACTATTTGTTGTATAGCGCTCGTGCAGTAAACGTCCCCCAAACTTCCCCAATATCTCACGTTTAGCAATTGCATTTCTTAGACGCAAAAGCGTTCGCAGATGTGTTGTAGTGCTGCTGACCACTGTGCTTGTTCGCCCAGTGCAAAAAAGTGTCGCCGCCTCCCTAGTTTTACGCTGTACGGTAAAAGTATCAGTTGATTTTATTTCCTTAGTACCTATATTGACTTCGCTGACTCTTCTCCCGCCTTCAAGTGGTCTTAGATTTCCCTACCAGCGTACCAGTCAGCGAAGCGTCGCATGTGCACTTGTGCAGCGCTTGTGTGGAGGGACCCGGACTCGGAGCTTGATACAGCGTACAAACTAATAAAGTAAAGAAAGGCACATTCTTCCATTCACAAACGTGTTGTGGCTTAGTTTCAACTGAGCGAGCGAATTGCGACGACCCGTCGTCGGCCGGCGGACTAAACGCTGGGCCGACTGACGCTGTCTGAAGGCCGGGGAGCCGTGCACTAGCGCAGTCAAGCCAAGTCATCTCCTTCTGACGTCACCCGAAAACGCCACAAAAAATGGGCAAGGGTGCAGAGAGAAGGACCGCATTTTTGAATTGATTTGTCTACTAAATAAATTCGCGTAAATTCGGTTCAGAGTGGTCGAAACATGGCCTATGGACTCCGGACTACAATTAGAGCTAGTAATCCCGCAATGTTTACAAATCACTTCAGTGTCCCTTTAATTCGCCATCTTACCAGATTTGTTCACTCTGACTGGTCGTCCTGGAGCGTTGTACTGAAGCCAACCTGCGGCAATTCCTTGGAATGTTACAGGAGAGATTGGTCAGCGCGAGGGTAGATATGAATGTGGCTGGAGTGATTAAGAACATCGGGAAACAAGGAAGTGGCTGAACTATTCAGGCCAGATGTCGTATCACGGCCGGAAACACTAGGAAAATCACGCTGTTATAAGGCAATGCCAAAAGCTTTGGGACAGCTCAGGGGCAGCATATCTTCTTCAGCGTCCGTTCTCGATAAGTACAGGACTGAGCTAAAAGGAAACCTTTTTTTTTAAAATCACGTGCCTTTCATTGCAGGTTTGTACAAAGGCGCCTCTCATTATCAGAAGCCCGTGACCAGGTTTCTTCGAGACGTCATGCGCGATTGAAAATCCACACCAAAAACCTATACTACGTAATGGCCTGACGACGTGGAAAACGGACGTTCTGACAACTCTTTTGTTCTTCTCTGCTGTCTTTCAAGACTGCAGTAAGCAAGCTTAATGTAGGTCAGGAGTGTCTACGTTGTGTTCAAACAAAAATAAAGATATTTAAGAAATGTTGTCATGCGATGAAACCGCCATTGCAGCCGACCTGCGTTGCTGTGGTTTTAAAGTTTAAAAACTTCCCTTTACGAAGATCTACGAGATATCATGAATTTGTTGACCAAAGCGTGCGTTTACGAGAGCTTCATCATTCAAGAATCATGAATCTCTGTCAAATCTCCAACCAATATTTTCGAGAATAGTCGTCACGGTGACCCACTACAGAGAGAGGGAAGAGATATATAGTTAGGTGAAATAAGTTCTTCCTTCTAAGGAACTCAAGTGTCTCTTAATACAAGGCCCATTAATGAATTTGAGTCACAGGAGAATACAAAAGGTAATTGAAGAACCTCTCATAAACCTTTAATATTACGTGAGCATCTCGTTCCACTCCCCCGTGAACTTGAGGCTAGGTTAAATACAGACGCCTTCCTTCTGCTTCATAAGACTGCAAAACAGCGTTTTTCGCACGTGTCTCATACACCATTCGAACCGTCCTAGGCGCTATAAACGTCTCAGTTGTCAGGTTTTCGTTGGCAGCCTGTCATTTTTTTGTACAGCGGGATCGTCTTTTCCTATTCCTGTAGGAAAATACGATAAACAGTTATTTCTATTCCTTCGTCTTTTGCGGCCCCTCACTAGCTGCACATTATTCTGCAAATAGGAAAACGTTTAGGAAAACGAATAGGAATAGGAAAACGGGCGCTTGTCCCAACATGTTCGTGAAAGGCGGGCTCGGCCGCCAAGCACAGGGAGCTTCCCCGCACTAAACAAAACGTGCAGCACACACGTAGGAGGTAGCGGCGTGCTTCTGCAGCTGAATAAGTGATTCTAGATGTGTGATATACGCACCGCCCCAGGAATCGGCAATAACTCAGGTCACTGCGACTATGCAAAAAATAGTATATTATAGAAAGTATGCCCAATGCAAGACATTCATGCACATTTGGTAGAGCATCATTCTCATAGGTCAGCCTTGAACGAACTTGTTCGGTTTGTGACTTCCAGAGTATGCTTGATTACAGGATGATAGCCGCATTTTTTTTAAATCGACGTGTTGAAGTGTTTTGTTATTTATTAAAAAAGGCACACAATATTGAACCTAAGAGTTCTTGTCTAGAGTGTCAGAGGGTATATTTTCTTAAATGGGATTAAGGGTGAGTTGGTTTACTTTGTGCTGCAGAACAGTTGTAAGATCATGGCTTATCATGGCTGTCTTTCGTCGACCGTTTCGCCTGCGCAAATTACGTCCGGGCCATTAGTGCAATTAAATCTTCAATTTCAATTCATTCAAGACAATCATTATTACAAGTTTGTCTTGGGCGGCGCGGCTATAGGCAGAATTAACGCCTTACGGGGCCACGACACAGATGAGGCCGGTAAATATTGAAATATTGACGGAAAATTTATGTTCGCATTGTGAACCACGACAAGGACTGCATTCTCGGTTTTGTGTTCGGGAACTTTCGATTCGCATGCTACATCTACCTCAATCAACCAACAACACGGTACCGATTGTCTTTGAATTTCATCTTTGCAACAAAATAATTGTTCTGTAGTTTTTTCACTGTGGTCCCGAGACTCTCATGAACGCTTGCCCGCGTTCTCGAATAGAGTGTGCAGCTAGTGTGGGGCCGCAAAAGAAGAGCAGTTGACTCCGAGGGAATGCCGATTCAGGTGGAAAAGAAAAAATGCAGTTCCGCTCAACGTAAAAGCTGTGGAAAGTGCAGAGTAGTGATTCGTCATAGGGGCTATCTGGCGCTGTTCCCCTCTCATTTCTACCACCCCACATGCTCTTCCCCTCTCTGTCTGTTCCTCTTTTGATGAACAGAACGGAGATTTGGTCAATGCAATTCAAAGTTACCTGTTTTCGCAGGGCTCGCATGCCTCCTCCTGGCGCAGCTTGCGTCCCTCTATCTTTGTTTCTAGTTCTGCCTGTAACAGCACGAGCAGGAGTTCTGTTCTTTGGAACTACTACTAGTTTTCTGTAGAGTATCGGCATCATGTTTTTTTCTTTCTTTCTTGGTTGTACCTCTGTGTTGTCTTGTTCTTTCTTTCCTTATTACATAAGCCATGTGGCAAAATGGCGCAATAAAAAACTTCCGTTCCTTTGGTCTTGCTTTCATCTCGCTCATGCTGGAGCCTTTCTGTGGCATTTTGAACGCGTCGTTTTTCTTTCGTCGGCCACTGTTTTTACTTAATATCGTAAAAACCAAATTAATGAGAAATCTTTACTAATAGATAAGAGGAATGCCGGTTAAATACACTTAGTTCCTATCAAGTCTGCCTGCAGTTTTCTTGGCGCTAAGAAATTGGGACATGTATCACCAGTGCCAGCATTTCCACGAGTTTCGAACGGTTCTCCTTATATAAACCTCTCGTTCAAGTATCGTCTTAACTTTTGGCAGGAAAGCTGAATCGAGGGACAAGCCGGTACCTTTTCGAATCCTGTTTTTGGGCGCGTGACCCCGCGTGACTACGATGGCTCAATAGCGTGGCCGCGTACGACCTACACTACAACCCGGGCCCCTAAAGTGCTCTACACCCGAAGGAATCTGAGGCAGCCAAAGCTACCGGTAGAAAACCTGACCACTGACACGGTTAAGCGCTTAGGATGGTTGTAATAGCGTTCGAGAGACTAGAGAGAGACGCTGCTTTGAGGACTTGTGAAGCAGGACCAAGGTGTGCCGAGGCTAAAGTTCGCGGGGGAGATGGCCAAGCTGCTCACGCATTGTTAAAGATTCACCAATGAATCTTCAATAACGTTTCGTGTTCTCATTGGGCTGAAATAGATACACGGCCCTTATATTTGGAGAGAATTAAAGTTCCCGCTAATGATTCTTTCACCCCGTCACCTTTTTATCTTCACTGGGTCACCGTGTTAACTATTCGCCAAAGTATTGGTTCTAGATTTTACAGCGCTGCATGATTCTGGAATTCAAGGCTGTCATCAACAAATTCATGATATCCGTCGAAACTTGGTGAAGGGGTTGTTTTAAACTTTAAAATCATAGCAACGCAGGACTGCTGAAATGGCGGTTTCATCGTATTAAACCATTTATTAGACATCGTAATTTTGCTTTTAACAAAATTTACACAGTCCTGACCCCCCCTCAAATTGAGGAAAGCACGCTTTGCAGTGGGGTCGAAGAAAAGAGTTGCCTGAACGCCCGTTTTCCACGTCGATAGCCCGTCATGCAGTATAGGTTCTCGGTGTGGATGTTAAATCCCTCATGATGTCCCGACGCAACCGGGTCTTGACCTCCTGATGACGAGAGGTGCCTTCATGCAGACCACCTGCAACGAAAGGCGCATGATCTTAAAAAATGTTTCCTGTAGCCCAGTCCCGTACTTATTGAGAACGCATGCTGAAGAAGACATGCTGCCTTCGTGCTCCCCCACAGCGTTTGGCATTGCCTTATAAGAGCGAAATGTTTCTACTGTTTCTGGCTGTGCTACTACATCTGGCCTAAATATTTTGACCACTTTCTTGTCTCCCGATGTTTTCTTATCACTCCAGACACATTTATCTCTACACCTCGAGCTTACCGCTATCTCCTGTTACACTTTAAGAAATCGCCGTGGGTGGGCTTCATTACAACGCTCCAGAGCAACCAGTCAGGGTGAACAAACTTGCGAACTTGGTGAATTATGACGCGGAGGATGCGACAAAAGTTAAAAAAAAGAATCTGCGCTTCGACAATGCCGTAAGGCGTGGATGTTCAGTGTTGTCCCGGCGGAGAGTTTTTTACCTTAAATTTATGCTTGGCCTCATCATTCTCCAAATTCGGGCATTTTGTCACGCTGATTAATCGTTCCGAAGCATTTTGGTGAAGCCCACCACTATCGATTTCAGTGTAGTCATGCCTACTTAGAGTCTACGCCGGGCACTCACATTCCCTGAACATGTTTTTTGTTTGATGGGAATTTTGGACATGTTTCAGACAAATTTGTGCCCAAGAACTTGCTGCTTCATTCCATTGGGCGGTTTCTTCACGTTTCATTTGTCCTTGTTAGTGGACCTCCAATGTTAGTGGACATCCAATGAAAATTGTTACGCGGAGTGTTCGTTCCTCATATGGGAGCACCAAATGATTTGTTTGTTCATTAACGAACCAAGTAAAACGGTACTCTTGTCATTTCCCTCAAGTAACGATTAGTTGACTTCTTTTGAGCAACGAATTAACTTTTCTTTATCAACCGCTTTTCGTTTCGCTTTTCGAACTGATGGATTATCCAAAGCTGTATAAAGATACATTCGTTTCAGGCCACGTCTTCTGAAGACCGCATCGTTGAAAGTTTGGAATGCTAAGAATCAAGGAGTGGGTATTGATGTCTGATTTTCCAAGTTGCAGCCAGAGATCTTTCTTACATCCAGTTATTGCAGCTTGTTTCGCGCTCTCTGGTACTTTAAATATTCGACAAAAGAAAGGCAAGGGTACTTGTTGGAATTTCTGTTCGGAACTGGTAGCTTTAAATTTGCCTTGGCAAACATGCCCCCGTTTTTATTGCCACGTGACTTCACCCCTTCAAAGTGCCATCGCTTCCCCTCTGGACTATTTTATGGTCGGAAAGGCCACACCAGAAAGCGGACGTGTGAAAATAACCAGATTAATTCCCTGTATGGACCTTGTCGTGTTCGGGCATTATATTCCGATGAAGTTTGTCTGCAGAGCCCAGTGGACCGCTGGAACTGGTAGCAATAGGAAGCATGGCCTCACGAGGCATTTCTTCAACTGGGAAAGAAAGAAACAAAAATGTAACTTGGTTTCTAACGAATTCTAGTGAACGCGCAAAATAATCAAATATAGTGCGACAATGTAAGGTATTATTTGGGCTTTGCTATGACAATCCCGAATGGGGACGAGACACCCAGGGAGATTACTGGAAAGACTGAAGCCTCCCTCGGCTTTAACCAGTAACAACACGATGATTCCGAAAGACTTCACGGCTACTTCAGAAGGCCCTAAGAATAGGCCAGTAAAACCGCCCATGCCGACTTTAAATAATTCGAACACGTACTTAATCTATTTGTTTTATTAGGAAACTCAAACCTTTTTGGCTGGCGCACGATAATCGAGCTTGCGGTCGGCGTCCCACTTCGATATTTGGAAAGAAACCAGATGATGGTGCATGGTATCAACTCCCCCGCTGTGTTTTCCCAATATCTTCAGTGCGACCGAGTTGCATTCACATGCGTCATACACAGCAAAATCAACTTCCGTGGAATTTTGCACCAGCTGGCTTTACAAAGCACAGTACCTTCATAAAGGCTTTAAATAAAGAACACAGCTAAAGTTTTCACCACCTATCTTTCAGGAAACGGATCGTGTTGGAGTGTAGGGCCTACACGCCAACACTATCCGTTTCCTCGTATCAACAGTACTGTACTGTCCAAACTGTCGGAGAAGCAATCTCGCATTTATTTTTCTGGTGCATCTTCTAGCGAATAATGTTTATGCAGCATTTGGGGTACATTTTTTTTTAACTGAGCCTTTGAAAGTGGCATAATTCAACGCTGACGGCTTCTCTCCCAAACCAAAAGCTCTATGGGGTGACGTAACTGGTCTAGCCATGCGGGGTTATGCACAATTGGTCCTGAGTCTCTCTTCTGAATTTGGCATAAATATTTCATGCTTAACTGTAACATATACACCCACGTTGGAGGCATCACTTTTGCCCTCGTATGCTTTTACTGGTTTCTCTTGTTCAGTACATGACACAAA
The DNA here is from genome assembly GCF_048455015.1 of Haemaphysalis longicornis. Taxonomy (NCBI): domain Eukaryota; kingdom Metazoa; phylum Arthropoda; class Arachnida; order Ixodida; family Ixodidae; genus Haemaphysalis; species Haemaphysalis longicornis. Next base: position 39,459,849 of record NW_027526385.1, on the reverse strand, counting down.
ACGAGGGAAATTACCGAAGGTTCCCAGGAAAATTTCATTGTCAGAAGCAGAACACATGTATCGGTACACGGGTGATGCGGAACTCCACACATATACTGGAGCCCTTAATGAATATTCTTAATTGCGAGAGAGAGATGAAGAGAGAACTTTATTTTCTAGACCACCCTAGCCCAGGCCAGGTTCCACATTCTCCGCATGGTAGACTGTGACACGCCGGTCCGTAGATATCCCAGCGTTTCTCACTAAGCCGAAGGCAGTGGGCCTCCAGGAGTTATTGCGTCGACATAATGTACACGCCGCGACACGGGTTCAGCCAGCCAGAAATGAACTTTAATGAAAGCTGAAGAAGTCAGTCCTACTAACACTAGGGCTTGTTGCTGAGCCAGATGGGTATAATACAATGCGATGAAAAGTGGAAAAAGAGAGAGAGAAAGAAGAAAAAAGGAAAGGGGGGACGCAACAGCAAAACATCGCAGAATATATCGCCATACAAATAGAGATGTATAGGATGACCCGTAAATACTAAATATCCCTACACAAAACATTATGTAACAGTCTTGACCAGTAGATGATCGCATATTTAAAATGTATCACAAACTTGAACTACTATATCGTATTTATTTCAATAAAACTGGTATTGATCCTAAAATTTTCTTACTACCCCCGCACTTTGTATCTAAGCGACGCGACCATGAGTGGAAAATTCGTGAAATTGATTGCCGTACTGATGTGTACAAGGGTTCTTTCTTTCCCCATTCCATTGGGAAATGGAATAAACTACCAAGTAATATTGTTAATTGTACATCTGATGCTCTGTTCCACGCGTTTTTGTCGCACATGTAAATTTTTCATTGTGACACTGCTTGTACATTTGATGCGCTATTGTGCAGATTTGTACCACTTATTCTAATGTCAGTTTTCTTTTTTGTTCCCATGTGATGAATCGTATTCATGTATTTGCATATACCCCCCTGCTGTAATGCCTTATTGGCGCTGCAGGTAATATGAATAAATATGAATAAATGTTCAGAAGCTTTGCAGGAACTCTCTTAGCTCTGATACTGCGAGAAAAGTAAACAGAGTTTTCGTCCTCAACACGGCCTCGCCATGATTGCGCCACGCTCCGAGGAAGTGGTGAAGTCTAGTGCAGCAAGGCGTCTATGGAAGCAATGCGAATCGCAGTGCTTCCGCTGCCCGTGCCATCAACTGCTACCTTTTGTTACATTTTAACTTGAGCACTGCAACAAGGGGACGCCGCGAGCGCTTTTTATTCGTTAACTGCGTTTTTTGTTTTATTTTACAAAAATCAAGCAGGCATGCATTTTTCATTAAAAGAAAATGGAAATATCGCTTATGGATTGATGTCTTGCCTTAAGATATGCATAGTGATTTCTTTATGCTCAACAATATTTACAAGTATAAATGATGCCACCAGATATTGTAGTTTACAAAAGCTTTGCCTGTATAAGCGTCTCATTCAAGCATTCTTTTAACCTGCTGCATGTGGTCTTGGCGCTTAATCTCCTCCTCGCTAGGCTATGCCATCCTCCCAGTCCTGAGACCGCGTTACCACCTTTTTTCCCACGAAAGCCTTTACCTACAGCTTCTAAGTTAGAAATCCGCAGACCTTCAGTGCGAATCGTTTGGTGAGTAAATATACACTGAAGGCTCGTAATTTAAAATTCAATACTGCAAATGTATGGATAACTTCAACTTTAGGATTTGGTTCTGCCAAACTCCATTCAAGTTTTTATATAGGGGAGCCCGTAAATCGAACGCCAAATCCCACCGCGGCTCCGCCTCCATCAAGATTATTCGAACCACACACCGCTGCATTTGGGGCTTAGCTCCTGGTACAGGTCCAGTGAAACACCCCGGCAAGGGAAATTAATCACACCGAGAAACGCACCCTTCGGCAGGAGCAGACAATTTAAAATCGGGTAAAAGAAATCTACAACCACCATGGTGGATGTTTATAGAGCATTATTTTTTGTGAACGATGGACTGTGGACGTTGATGTGGACGCGAGTGCTCCGATAGGCCTCCTATTTGAACTTCCGATATGCGTATTATAAGCGTTGCGCCGATGGTGGTTTTCCTTTCCTAGTGCCGAGTAAAAACGGGTGCCACAAAACACCTACCGCTATGGAACACTTCGCACTTCAAAGACACGTAGAGACTGCGATGGTTTGTAGGAACACGAAAATTCTGTGGTATCCTGTCCGTGTAAAGCTGTGCTCCGTAGCGCTCCCCGATTATTTCCCGTAGCGCTTCGGGAACCCGTTCCGTGATCCATTCTTCTTGAATCCGGCTAAAGAAAAACCCACGCACGGAAGTATCGACTTCGGAATGACATCTCCACCTTGCATGAACCACGTGTTCACACGCTGATTCGGAGGGAGTAGGCGCCCGCTGTCTCGTGTTTTCACCCGCACAAAAACTGCGTGTGTTTTCTCGGCAGCAAAATTAACTTTACGCACAGCTGAATGGAGAACAAGCTGCCGAGAAAATGCTTATCTCTATAGCTACATTGAGTACCCTCGCCTCCCTCTACTGCTTTGCTCAGCACGGCAAGTACCACGGAACAGTTGGCACGCGCAGTTGTGCACTTGTTTCGTTGTGTGTTCTATTTCGAGTCATCTCTCTACTCTTGCGACTAATCATTCAGCATTCTACAAAATATTCTTCCCAGCTAATATTCTTGAGGAAATTATAGCTTTGTGCTCATTGTGACATGGACAAGACAGTTAAACTCTGTTATAAAATGATGCAAATATGAGAGTAACTCTAGCAACAATCGCTCCGGACGATAAATTCTTCAAAGGTTACAGCGATAATTTTTCAGGTTACAGCGATACATTCTTCAAAGGTTACAGCGATACAGCGAAGTTTTATTTAAAGCAAGCCCAGATGCAGTTTCAATAAAGTACCGCCTGAGTAAAAGCGTCCTCCTAGTTTACTGAAACAATCGTGGTCTGAAATTTGTCAGTATGAATCAATTCCCGTTTTCTTCCCCGGTAATGCAGAGATAAAACAAAGATTCAAAGATTCAAAAATTTTATTTCCTCGGGAGTACGAGAAGGCAGGCTGGTACTTAACGCTACAAGAGCCTGACAGAGGCCCCAGCCCCATTTCGTACACTACTATGAAAAAACAAAATTTACAAGCTGGAAAATATAATGTCTGAATAAAAAAATATAAGCAACGCGTCGAGCACCAAACAACAAAGAAGAATAAAAATTACGTACAATACAGTAGAATAAATATATGAGAGTAAAGTATAATAAAGTATTACAGGACAATCAAAGTACAACTAATTCCGTTTTAAAGATAGACACGACTACAGAACCAGCGCATTCAACGTCACGGCTAAACAACATACACAGTTCTGGCCATTGAAGCTGACATTCTGACAAAAAAGGTATTCTTTCACCTGTGTTTTAAATTCGTTTCTGGGGCACTTGAAATCAATCCGGTCTCCAGCTTGGTTTAGTATTTCAGTGTGTTGAGCCAAAAAAAGACTTCCTGCTGTAATTTGTGCGTAATTTAATTTGGCTGTATGTATTTTGAGATATCTGAAAAAGTATTGCACGCTAGTGTAGTTATATTTACCATGAATATTTTTCGTTTATAACTTCTAAGAGCTTCATTTAATAAATTTGGTCAGCCTTAAGCTTACTCTACTGAAGAAATAGTGCATTCGTTCTCAACTCGGCATAGTGCCCATAGGAAATGCGCAAATATAGGGAGAACCCTTTTTTGTGAGACAATCAGCCATTTGTATTTTGTTTTATTTGTTGTTCCCCACGCTAATACTCTGTTCCAAAGCCTATAGGATAGGCATGAGTGTTAAGAAGCCGTTTATTCAGCCAAAGCGGTATTAAACCACTTAATCTATAGAGAACGCGAATATTTTCCGAAATTTTATTGCCTGTCTTATATGTGCGGATGGCAAGATAATTCTTCCTGTAACTATACCGTTAACAAGTTTTGTTCTTTGACCTGGGTGATCATATTGCAAAAAATATGAATTTCTTGATCTACCTTCTTTATTGGCCTTAAAATAATATAGGCAGTCATCGACGGGATAAGCACTGCGATAAGCTATAAGCTACAGTATACTCGATTTTTTTTGGAGATAAAGCTGCTGCTACGTCTGTCGAGAATATGAAAGCGCTGCAGATTTCAATACAAGAGTTTCAGAGCCCTTGTGGCCGCATTGTCCATATGTTCCTGCCCAAACGCCTGCCTTTGGGCAAAACTTCGAGGGAGAAAGCTTATCAGTCGATTTCCTTCGACCCTCCAGCGTACGCGGCAATTTTTTTTACAATTATACTTGTGGAGAGGCATGATTGAAAGGTTATGACAGATAAGCAAAAATTAGTAATCTACAATAAAACAAACATCTTAAACCAAGATAAAACAAAAGTTGAAGCTTTTTCAGCTGAAGCTTTTAGAAATAATTCCTGACCAATTATAGTAAGAGGAATAAGGGATAAATGAAATAATATTTGAAGAAGACTAGTATCTGAACCTCAATATCAGTTCATTCTTCGAATTCTTGCAAAAATGAAATTCTGGATTGTTCAAGGTGTTGGCTTCAAGTTAGTTCATTAGTTCTCCTTGACTTTTAAAAGAGCTGCTGCCATGCTGTATTAGCAAATTTTCGCCTCGTCTAGTTCGTTAAACAAGCCCCATCTTCCGGCCATGTCATGAAATATGGTCTCTGCCTCTGGCAGCAGCAGTTTCTTTTCAGTTTGCAGCAAGGTATTTGTTTATCTCCTCTGGTTTTTTTTCTCCGTATCCAGGGACGCACATCTCCAATGGCGGCCATCGAAGCCTCAGGTCACGCCGTTTCGTTTCCGCCATGCTGCCTGCTCCTTGGCCAAGGACGTGGTCTGAGTTCTGGCGCCAAAAACCGCCTCGTAATTCTTCGCACAGGCGGCCTCTTTCCGTTCCGAAGCCTTTTCCACCTGCACCGTGGGACTGAGGCGCGACTTTCGTCCCAATTTTGTTTCTCTACTCAATAAATTATGCGCTACGTTGTCATATAATCCCCTCTAAGCGTGTCTTTTAAGGTCATTGAAATGCTTACCCAAAATGATGAGAAAGAGAGAGAAAGAGAGAGAGACAGGTTTTAGGGATATTGAAAACGTTATCCCCCCTTATGGCGGAGCTTGCTACTCTAGAGGGGTAAATACAGTGACGCGAAAAACGTAAGAGAGAAATGATGAGGTAAAAGGTAATAAAAGGAGGGATACTAAAAGATAACAACATTGTAGCGGAGTGAAAAAATCAATGACAGGAGAAAAGAACCTGAGTATCCCACAGGTTCAAATCAAAATCCTTTCGGGAAGTACACATAGCCTTTGTCCCCAATTCCGCGTCAGCGTGATGTTCGCTATGCTTGTACGGAATAGTCAACAATCCTTTTAAGAACACTAAAAAAGTATAGGCGAAGGCTTTCACAAAGGTTATGAGTCGCATTTATCAGTGTTTATGAATACAATTTCCCACTGTCTTTCGTACGCAGAACCAGCAGGTGAGTGCGAAGCTTCGGGACATAATGCCTAGAATAAAAATCTGGGTATGGCCTTGGTAAGCACAGACATGGGTATGTCGTCCCGATAAACACGGACAGGTTTCGGACTACGCGACCATAAGTACATCCTAAGGCAAGAAGAGGCCCGACTGCATAAAGGCATATATGATAGTCACATACGCTATATACATATATAAAGCACACATCTATATTTCACACGTCTATAAAGCACACTTTTATATAGGGGGAGAATATGTTGACACGCTCGCAAATAGAAGATGAAGTTTAGGAAAACGTGGCTGAAATGCAGAATAAATTTCATCCGCTGCAAAAATAAACAACCTAAATGTGACACATCGACCAAGATCCAAGAAAAGGCATTTAATATTCCAGTTTTTCCAACAATATTATGCGTGAACATTGTGTTTAAGCCGCTTTTTCTAGGTAAAAAAAGAAAATTGGCATGTATTCTTGCAAATATTCACATAGTTTCTCCAGAAGTTTGTCCAGTGACACCACCATATTTGTTTCAGCATTTTCTAGTAGTGAAATTGTGTCTAGAGGTAACAGCATTTTGTCAAAACCGGACATTTAGACCACAGAAAATCAATTAAAATAAATCCCACAAAAACCAAAGCAATTGTCTATCATTCTAAAGGAAAACATGTGTTCCTTAAGTCTGAAATCTTATTCTGGTCATCAAAAATCGAAGTAGTAAATTCGGTTAAAATATTCGGTGTTTATTTCACGGCTACCATGCACTGGGATGACCAAGTAAATTATCTATTGAAAAGGTTGAGCTCAATTACTGGCATTTTGAAGCGCAACAGACACCTTTTGCCTGAGACTGTTAAACTTTTGGTTTATAATGCCTTATTTGCTTCCTACTTAAATTACTGCCATTTAATTTCGGGTACTACGACCAAAACAAATCTGACAAAACTACTAAATATCCAGAAAAGAGTCCTCAGAATAATTGGAAACAAGCCATATATCAGGCCTACCGCGCAACTATTCAGGAAGTTCAAAATTATGCGAGTAAATGATCTCTATGAATATCGGCTAGCCAGACAGTTATCTACTAGCCTTAAAAAGAATAATTCATTATTAACTGAAATAGCTGATTTGCATAATATCTTACAAAACTAGAAAACAAGAGAAATGCAAGGTTCCAAAATCTCGCACAAACTATGGAATGCAAATGCTTGCAAATAACCTGCCACGTTTGCTGAAACAGGTCGATAGCCAGGGAATAGAGCTGACATTTCTAAGCGCTGCCTATTCAACTGATTTATACACGGCCTAACACGAAGGTGCTTTTATTACTTCTTGCTGTCATTGCATCTTTATGAAACTGCCTTGTCCTTTATTATTTTCGAGAAACTCCCATATAATTCTTGCATCGTTTCCTAAATGCTTGTATTTCTTTTTCTATTCCACCCTTCTATTCGCACTTTCCAGCAACGGTGGCGCCACCGCGCGCTTTTTTTCGGAAGCTGTTTGTAGGTGATCGGCGTCCCGGGCGAAGGCAGCCGGAGCGTTCGGAAACGTGGGGATTGAGACCGCAAAACCAAAAAGCAATCGAATGTGCTGTGCACCGCAGTATAGAAATCGCTCAGTGCCGGAAAAAGCCAGCGTTCATACCTTTCCTAGAGATAAAAAAGCCCGAAAGGTTTGGATAACTATGCTCCGCATTGGGAAAGGTGTCAGCAACACAGTGGGGTTTGCAGTAGTCACTTCACGAAAGCTGACTTCTTCTGGAGCAATATCCGTAAGTTTAGTTCGCTCTCTCGTTATTGATGGTGTCTTTTTCGAGCAAGTTGAGTGTGTCGTTTATTAATAGATGTTCTGCAGCCACTGAAACCACGGTTGAAGAAAGGCGCCGTGCCGCCACATAACATTCATAATCCTATGCGCACTCACGAGAAGAAAGTGAAGCCAAGAACCAACATGAGAAGAACGTCATTGTTCTTTCATTAACGTGCTGGTTTCTTTTAATAAATGCTTCATTCCAGTTGCAGTTTGTGCTTTGTTGGATTGTTTGCGCTTCGTTCTCTTTTTAGCATTGTGTGTGATTACTGTTTTGAATTTGCTGCTTTTTTTTCTTTCTGAAACCCCCCACAGGAATGGGCGATGTAGGTATTTGTAATAAATAAATAAACTTGTTACTGCGGCATCGTCGTTTCCGACAGCGCGCTGAAAGCACGGCACAGCTAATGTAACAGGCCCTGCCGTAGAGGCGTCAGCGTTTGATATTTCGTTTCGGTATTTTTATTATTACCTGTAACCTGCATAAACGCCGTTGGATTTTTACTTGTAAAAACACCCAACAAAATTATAATTTACTCGCATTATTCGCACTTAACCCGACACAATCGCGCAAGTGGCAATAACAAACGCTGAATCCTTGGTTGCGTCTGCTTGGCGCCTAATAAATATTCTTAAAGTGTGCTTGAACAATTTTACGAGCATGGATGGAAGTGTAGCATCCTTTATAGGACCTGCAGTGCCAACAAACGTTCACGCAGTGCGGTTGGCGGGTCACGCCATGTAGTTGCAGGAACAATCCCTCGATGCTCAGCATGTCATCGGTGGCCTCCCTGATGCCGCAAAACACTGTGACTGGCGTTAGAGACTGCTTCGCCTTCGGCAAAGCACCTTCGTGTCAAATCGGCAAGGGAAAAGATGGTGTGAAGAGACACTAATGGGCCCTGATCGGCTTTTTTCTCCAGACGCGCGCGCTTACGAGACGTCCCGATCATCGTCCCGTCCTCCATTTTGGATACCCCGTCGCGCCACCTATATTCGCTGGAAAGTGCGAATAACCTGAACAAGACGCGCCCGTATTTTTTGCAAATTCCTGGAAAAGTATATTATGATTTGTTTGATTTATGTCAAGCTCTGAGACTAAAGTATGTAAGCTTGTTTAGAACCTGTATTTGTGAGCTTTGTTCCCGTATTTATCGTACTTTCAGTTACAGTTGCAGATGTGTAAGTGTTGTTATGATCCCTGTTCTCGCGTAATCTTGAATAATTCCTGAAATTGTTCATGCCGGCTATGTTTGTTTGCTTGTGATCGGCGCCAGTCGTTGCTACGGGTGGCCAAGGAACCCTCAAGCCGTCGCGGAACGGCTTTTACCCTGGTCACCCCCCAATTTTGTGAAGACAAAAACATAAATAAATAAATAAATAAATAAATAAATAAAAAGAAAGAATGAAAGAGAGAAAGAAAGAAAGAAAGGAAGAAAGGAAGAAAAAAGAAAGAAAGAAAGGAAAAAAGAAAGAAAGAAGGAAGTGTACATTGCGGTCTTCACAAAAATTCGAATGGACTGAAAAAGGCAGCTGTGCCGCGATGCGGCCGAGTTGTCTATTCGGGAATGCGGAACGGACGTATTATCTATTGAAAGAAGATACCCTACTTTTACGGAAAGTTTGCGCTGTGGAAAAAAGAAAGCATTTTATTTTCTTAACCCATTTCCGACCCAGGAAATCTAATCAACAATGTTCCGGGTTTTTCGCAAAGTCTATGAGAGTGGATGTTGACCGACACATCCTACCTGAAGCCTCCGCACCAGGCGCTCTCTTGTAGGTGTGGAATGATAAAGAGATGATGTCCAGGTGTATTTAAAGGCTGAAACTAACCTTGTCGCTCAACGCCCCCGTAGCCATTCTATCGAGCCATGAAGTTCACCGTGGTCATCGCCGCATTGGCGTTCGTGATCCAAGGGAGCCTCGCTGTAAACGGTAAGTTTTTGTGCGTGTTGAGTCTACCTTGCCTTCATAAGAAGAGTGGGCGACTTTTCAGATGCTGTGGTTGTGTTTCCGTATTAGAGAGAGCTCTGAAGAATACTCAGGAACCGGGCATGCAGGCTTCACAGAAAACTTTGAGGTTCATCAAAGGACTGCAATAATAAAGCAATGTCAGCTCTACCGTTGTAAACGTCACTTGAGGTTATGAGTACGCATGTACCTTGCTATCATTTATAAACACGAAGCGATAATATATATTGGAGGCGGAACGGTGTTTTAAGGCGAGTGCGGCAAGTGAGTAGATAGTTACTATAAGAAACTGCAAAGCTTCGTTGCTTCGACGGCGATTGACTGCGTATCGTCACCTGACGGACGATATGATTGCGGCAGCAATTCACTCTGCGGCTGCGCAGTGAAATGCCAATCGTTCCGGCCGCGCAGTTTCTTGTTCTACGAGAGATACCAGAAGCGTAACCTAGGTCTATCGGTGGTGACGATATGTGCAGCCCTAGAAAGCGCCGTTTCGCTTCCTATGTTGTTCTAAGTTCGTGTTTATAACTAATGTCATGCAGAAGTTTGCCTTATTAATTAACTAAACAACTGTGCTAAATTGATAGTGCAGGCATCCCGAAAGCGAAGAAGTCGATGGAATCGGTACACAAAAAAATATAACGCCGAAAAAGAGTGAATTGTAACCCAGCCATCGTACTGCATTTTTTTTCACAGGGCGTGGGACAGAGCCTCCCCTGCTGAACGATGTACTTCCACCTGGAATATGGCCGAGGCCGTGGGAACACCGATCATGGGAGGAGTTCTGGCGCCGACGTTGGCCTGAATATGTGCCACTTCCTGTACAAAGGCTTTTAGGATACAAAGGTATCGTTCTCGTTCACGATCCATTGAATATCAGGTATTATAATTCCCCAGCGTTCCCGGTATATCCGAGGTACATGTCAACCACCAGCATCAGCTATATGGAGTGTAAAACAAGAACACGCCCCACACGGATGTGTAACCCCCTCTCGTCCCCTAGAAAAAATTTCACCATCTTCCCGTAGGGGAACCCTGAGAAGTATGCAAAGCAGCCATTTGGTCGACTCAAGTTCCCATTAGTTTTCAGTTTGATCGCGGCGTTGCGGGAATAGAATGAGAGGGGCGGAGCGCCCGCGCGCGTCATTTATACCGCGGAGCTACAGTGGCGCCCCCAGCGGAGTATGCAGCGGCTACCGTCACGTCTCTCTGACCCTAAGCTGCTTCGCATTATCGCGTGTGGAGCCGCAGGTGTTGCCATTCGTTGCGCAATCCCAGAGAGGAGAGGAGCTCTAGATAGGAGAGGAGGAATGCCGGAGAGGAGAGGAGAGGAGGAATGCCTCGCATACTACTCAGTTTTGCCGTACGGGAAGATGACTAGGTGGTTGAACGCGAAGCTATCTCCTGATGGATTGTTTGGTTGGCCAATCCCTAGGGGCCTCCTGCCACAATCATCATCAGCGGTGCCTAGCCAGGCATGCGCAGTGGGGGTGTGGTACTCAGGGTTCCCTTACCGGAAGGTGACGACGGTGGTTGAACGCGAAGCTATCTCGCGATGAATTCTTTCGTTGGCCAATCCCTAGGGGTATCCTGCCGCAATCGTCATCAGCGTTGCCTGGCGAGGCATTCGCAGTGGGGGTACGGGAAGGTGACGACGGTGGTTGAACGCGAAGCTATCTCGCGATGAATTCTTTCGTTGGCCAATCCCTAGGGGTATCCTGCCGCAATCGTCATCAGCGTTGCCTGGCGAGGCATTCGCAGTGGGGGTGCGGACGGCGGACTACGACGAGAGAGGGAGGGACACAGCCCCGAGCATGAGATGCTTCGCATCTCAAATCACTTCAAAAGCAAGACACGCGTTTTGTGTACATGGATCCGTACAAGCTCACCAAATATGCAGCTAATTGATAGATGCCACTAACAGCACCGACACTAAGATAAGTGCCTCTCTAGCATACCATTGTTGTGTGTTTTCCTTTGCATGCTATGAAAGAACGTTTTCCTGCACTTATTGTTACCTGAAGTACTAGTTTCAACTATAATTGAGAAATCCCGTGCATCGCGAATCCGGCGCCGTAAATAAAAGATGGCATCCAAACAAACCGATGGCTGGAAAGATAAAAAAGGTAGGAAAGGACTGTTGAATTCGTAGTATCTGCAGTCAGTCCATTCCAAACTACTTAATCTACAAGCATGGCTGATACATGTCAACATCGTTCAGCACGAAAGAAACCTCCTGCGAACGGAGACAAAAATTAGCCCATAACCGCGAGTACCTGCGGTCTTTTACTAACAGTACACGTGGCAGTCTTTGCTGAAATATCAAATAGAAATAACGAACGGGTCAAAGAAGCTTAGAAGAGTAAGTGAGATAAAAAAATTTATAAAAGCGATGTTGGTTCCTGCTGCTCCAGGCACAAGAAAATTAAATGCCAACCAAAGACACGCGATGCCCCAGCAGATGGCGCTAGGTTAGCGAGTTTGAGTTGAATAGTATTTATTACCACGTGGATAGATGATGGCCTAGCAGCGAAGAAGAGGAGGGTGGGGTGAGGCAGTGTCTTTTCGGGGAGGGAGAAAGTGGCACATAGAAGAAATGGTGGTGATAAGGACAGGACTCGTTAGGCAACTGGTACTTCTGCTTTATTATTTATTTTTTATTGCGAGAGGATCGGTAAGTACTTGGTAGAGACACTTCTGCTTCCGAATTCGCTACATCACAAGGAGTGTGTAAGTGACGTTTTAATATTTCTCACTAATTAAAATTGTACTATCTTTCGAATAGCGGTGCGTACCAGAAAACCATTTATAAAATGGTATTGTCATTAAAAGTGTTTTTGTCACCATACAGTTGTTTCATAACACCAATCCATAATTACTCGACAGTTACTTGCTCTTCACTATCTGTATTATTTTTTTGCTTCACTATCCTATTTTTAAAGGATTCAGAGGCAGGATAACCGGTTCCCATTCAACCCAGTTTAAAAAAAAAACTATTCGCGCAGGCCAAAGGCATATAACGTTATAGGCCTATAAAACACTAACCTCACAATACAGGCGACCTGTTTGGGTCTATATTCATAAGATGTTGTTCTCAAGTCTAGTATTGTCGGTAGAAAAACGATTTCCTACCGTGTATTTTATTTAAAAGATTGCGTCAAAGCGCTTCCAATTTATTTTTCGCTTCATGTGAACCTAATACTTTATGGCTACTCTTCTTGATTCGGGTGACTGCTTTCTTGGATAGTCAATGGTAAAGAAACAATAATCAGTTCTAATTTCTCCGTGATATAAATTACAACTCACAAGCAAGCAGATATCATGCAAATAAAACACGTAGTTTCTTAGCCGGTGACATCGAGGATTGATCATACAAACCCCCCAAATGGTGCAATTTTGATGCAGGTCGAGACGCAGATGTCCTCCGGGACTGGCAACGCAATGGAAGACTTCAGGGAGTCATCCCTCCGATCGCATTTCCTCCGTGGGCAGTGCGGCCTAGGATTTGAATCTTAATTGTGCCTCCTTTCACGTGATTTCCGGTTGACAAACGTGAAAATTGGGATTGCCAGCATAAAGTGATCGACAAGAAGATGTTATTAAAACATTAAAACATGTTGTTCTCTCCTGTTGGGCACGAAAGTCTCGCATGCTAAGTGGCTTCCCCGTGTAGAAGCAGTTTATGAGTTTATATTCAATAAATTTGTTTGAAATATCGGCCGCGTATTTGTTCACTTCGCTGCAAATGTCGTCGAATGGCGGTAGTTTTCTGCCGGCCCTACCAAGTAAATAGCTCCCTTAACATACCCAGAGCAGGCAGTTGCGAAACTGCACCCCAAAAAACGCCTCGCACCTGGACCACCGCCTGGCGCCTGCTTTGGATCGTTCGTACGGTGGCGCCACCGGAGCCACCGCACGCACTATGCAAAAAACACAGTAATTATTCAAACTGATAATTTAATGTTAAACTTTAATTTAAAGCGGCGTAATTTTTTTTATTTTTGTACTTTCCTAAGGTACTCATTGTTTATATAAGTGCAGTTTTTTGTTGCGATAGTTTTTTGGTCTGCGCAACTGCCTCGACCGATTGGCGCTTGCGCGGGCACTCCGTCACAACATCGGTCCGACCTGAAGTGCTAAATTTGCAGTTTTCGTTCGGCCTACATTACACTGAATGCCAAAACAAATCCAGTAGCCTACCAAGTGGCTCTAGATAGTTCTTTAAAGCTTGCGTAAAGCCGTCGAAGCGAATTTTTAATTTTTTTTTCGGCCGGCCGAAGACCGCAGATGACGCGCAGCAGACGGCAATGCGCAGGCGACCACGCACCTCGGTGAACACACGGTTGCTTTTTTTTTTACTACTCTTGGCTCTACCACTACGGTGGGCTTTTTCGGCACAACAAATTTACGCAAGCATCCAAATGCCATTTTTCGCCAGGTCGTCGAGCGGGGAACCGCGTTGTATAGTTTATTTTTTCACCAATAGATGGCGCCACTGCACGGGAAAATCCAAAACAGTGGACCAATTATAGGGCCACTTTTTGATGCATGGGCCTAGGGGGCCTATGGGGAGTGTCCCAACTCCCATTTCAAGTAACGCTGCTCTTACCCTCCCACCCGTCACGCTTTCCCCTCCCTTTTCGGTCCTGACACAATAAACACGGGACAGTTTGGCAAAGTCAATTCAATATTTCCGAGTTGCACGTCTCAAGCCACCTGTTTTCTCACTTTTGAACTAGGTACACCGCCGTAAAATACGCGAGCTCTTTTGTGTATTCTGCGGCCAAAACATTGCTTTCAATGCGTATTTTTTATTTGCTATGGCATGTGTCAAGCTTCTCAATACTTCTCAATTGAAAGAACTGTACGAGTACCAGTTTGCAGTAATGTTTTGCTTCAAACATGCGTAATTTTTTTTGCGACTCAATGTTGACATGTATGAAGTATGCTTCCAGGGTTAGTGGTTTGGAAAGGTTTTGCCTATATAAACTTCTCGTTCAAGTATTTTTCTAGCCTTTGCTGGATAGCTCAGCCGAATGACGAAGTAACACAGACATACAGACAAACGGAGCAATATTTGCGGGTTTAAATAGCCGAACAAAGACTACCGTCATTAAAAATGGCTATGCTGTTAGAAACCACGAAGCGTAGCAACAGCTGCTATAACCATCGCTACTACTATGATGATTCGCAGATGTTGTGGTGAGTTGAGTGTCTTCACAAAACAACGAGCTTGTCTTGATGTGTTCTTTAGGTGGTTTCAGTAGATTCGCAAGTTCAAATGGGACTAATGCCCCTACTACACTTCAACTTTCACCTGACAGTTGAACAATCACTTGCAGGTGCCCCTATACATTTGCGATGGGGCACTATGCAGACAATTGGTTTTGAGGCATTTGGAAGGCCTTCGAAACACCCGTGTAGAACAGGTATAAGAGATTTTGGAAATAAACTTCCTACCAGTGCAATAACCGCTTTTCGACTCGATATCAGCCAGGCAACGTTGCTACAAGTGCGGAGGCAGCTCTCTCCTTTCTTAAAGGTCGCTCTCGCCATGCACTCTCTCAACAATCTCGTTCTATGCTTTCCTGTCGTTCGCTCTGTTGACAGATCGATGCGGAGCAACGCGAAACTCTTACCGACATGCCTATCTATTGCTCCCGCAGTAAAATGTCTGCCTGCTGTTGGCTTCTCTGCATGTCGCGAAAGCTATGCACAAAAGTGAAACAATGCAGTCGACAGTCGATGCGGGGCTTCTTATTACGCTTCTTTCCTTGTTTCTACATGGTGAAAAACGAGAGGTGTTCCGTAAAACGTGGCCGCAGGAGAAAATACGGCCTGCCTTCCCTATAGGTGGATTTAGGGAATATGTAGCTCATTCCGTTTCGATCCAGTTTTTTGCCCCACAGAATAGAAGACGAGGAGGAGGAGGAGGAGGCAAAACGTTTTATTGAGCAAAAAAAAAAGAAGGTGGGTGGCGTCCTCAGTTCAGGAAGCCGCGCGCTTCCGCAGCCCGGGTGGCCCGGTTGATCAGGCGTTGCTGGTCCTTCGGGTGCAGGCTGGTCAGCGCGCGTTCCCAACGCTCAGGGGATGGGGAAGGGAGGGAATCGGGATGGTGCGGGCAGAACCATACAAGATGGGCTGTTGTGGCGGGGAGGTTGCAGGAATGGCAGAAGTAGGAGAATGTGGTAGGGGAGATGTGCGACAGTGCGGTACAGTTGAAGTATGTGCCTGTCTGTAGCCGGCGCCACGTCCGGGCCTCTGCTGTAGTGAGCGACGGGTGGGGAGGGGGGTAGTGGAAACGAGTGTGGCGGTAGTGGGCAAGCAGGTCGGTGTATCTGAGCGGCAGAGGGTGGAGGGATGGTGCGGATGCCAAGTCGTCTGTCCTTGGATGGGAATCCCGGAAAATGAGATCACGGGCAGCGGCATGTGCCGCCTCATTCCCTGGTAGGAAGGCATGCCCAGGTGTCCACACTATCTGGATGGTTGGGGGAGTCTTGAGGGATTGAAGTATCTTGAGAGCCTGGTAGGGAATGCGGCCAAGTAGGTAGTAGCGGCAGGCCTGCTGAGAGTCTGTTAAGATGGTGAGGTGGCCCGTACTTGTAGTGGTGGTGGCTGCCAGGGCTATGGCGGTTGCTTCTGCTGTTGCGGTTGTGGTGTTAGGTAAGGTGGCCGAGGTGAGTATAGCACCTGTAGAATCCGTGACTGCTAGGGTGGCACGAGATGTGAAATTGCAGTGCGCGATGTCGGTGTATCTGCTGTCTGGTTGGCCAGAATAACGTCTGTTGAGGTAATTGACCCGAGCTTCACGGCGGCCCTTGTTGTACTCTGGGTGCATGTGGCGCGATATAGGGGTTACTCTGATGAAGCTGCGTATAGGTTGCGGGAGATGCTGGAGTGTCTCTGCTGGTGGAGGGGTTGGTCGATCCAGAGATCGGAGGACCGTTCTGCCGGTAGGTGTCAGGGCCAGGCGGGAGAGTTGGTTTACCTGCTGTGCTTCCAGGAGTTCAGCGAGAGTGCTATGCACTCCTAACTGCAGTAGCTTCTAGGTGGGTGTGAAGGCAGGAAGACCGAGGCCGATTTTGTACGCCCGACGGATGAGTGCATCAATCTTGGAGTGTTCTTGAGGCTTTAGCTGTACATATGGAGTGCCGTACGTGATGCGGCTGATGAGAATGGCTTGTATGAGGCGGCAGGTGTCTTGCTCACGAAGACTGTGCTGGTGGGTGCAAATTCGCTTGATAAGATGAATAAGCTGTGTGACTGTACGATGTAGTTGGGGTAAGAGGGCAGCACCAGAGCCGTCAGCCTGAAAGGGTACGCCCAGTATTCGGAGTGTCGAAACTTGAGGTACAGGAGTGCCTTGAATGAAAACTGTCGGGTCCTGAATAGGTTGTGGGGGGCGTCCTCTAGTGCGGGCTCGAAGGATAAGAAGTGCAGACTCTTGAGGCGCGCACGTAAGCCCGCGAGTGGCGAGGTACGTCATTGTCGTATCAATTGCCTGTTGTAAACTGTCTTGCGGGTGCCCGGCAGAACCCTTGTTTCTCCATAAAGTGAGGTCATCTGCATAGAATGCATGATGTAGGTCCGGAATTTCGGCGAGGAGCTTAGGGAGGCCCAACAGGGCGACATTGAACAATAGAGGCAAAATGACAGAGCCCAGGGGTGTCCCCTTTGCCGGTGTTGGAAAAGTAGGTGTCTGATGAGTACCGAGACGGATGGAGGCCGTTTTGTTGGTTAGAAATGCCTTGACGTAGTTGTACGTGGCCGGGCCGCAGTGGGTTTCTTGAAGGTCTTGCAAAATAGCCTCGTGTGTCACGTTATCGAAAGCTCCCTGAACGTCTAGGGCCAGGACACAGCTGGGGTTCATTTTACTAAGTTGGTCTATAATGTGCTCCTTGATTTGAATTAGCACATCTTGAGTGGAAAGGTGATTACGGAAACCGAACATAGTGTGGGGGAAGACGTCACGGTTTTCCAGGTAGGTGGTCAAGCGGTTGTGTACTAGATGCTCAAAGAGCTTGCCTAGGCATGAGGTCAGTGATATTGGGCGGAGGTTGGTCGTTGTTAAAGGCTTGTGAGGTTTGGGGATCAGGGTAATGTCAGAGTGGCGCCACTGAGGAGGTACAGTACCATGCTTCCAATGATAGTTGAAGAGAGTCAGTAACTCCTCTTGGGCCTCGTCATCCAGGTTGCGGATTAATTTATTGGTTATCTTGTATTTTCCTGGGGTCGTGTTGCGTGTGAGTCTGCCGAGTGCTTGTTGCAGTTCAGATGAAGTGAACGGAGCGTTCAGTGAGTCATTTGGGGATAGAAGAAAAACAGATTTTAACGGAGAACACTGGTAGCGCACATGTTAAACGAAGCCGTGATAATCACTGCGTATCCTTTTCCAGGGCTCAGCCCATTGTCGCCCGTCTATGGGCTGAGCCGCGTCGCCGTCGTCGTGACCGAGCCAGCGGTGGGAAGATGAACGAGTGAAAGAAAAAGCGAACGACAGGAAGACCGACGAGGGGAAGAAAGCAAAGAAGGAGAGTGTCGCGAAATTGGGAGGGGAGGGTGGTTCGCCGTGGCGGCGCGAGCCAGCACTCCCCGAAAATGTCCGGTGGGGGAGAGGAGGGTACAGTATTCTGTGCCCACAAGAGGCGCTCGACGGCGCGATGCTTGTCGGAAACGTGAGGGGGGCGTGCGCGTGTCTATGACGTGCGTTCGCTTAAAACGCAGTTCGCGGTCCCTTTTTGAGGCGCACTTCACGCCGCCGACGCAGAGGCTCATCATCGCTGCTGTCGAGACAACCCACGAGTGAACGCTGCCTCGGCGCACTGCTGCTGCGCCAAAATATCGCAGTAGGGAGTGTCGTAATCGCCAGCCATTTTTTTTGTGTGACTCCCGCTTTCCACACGGTGCCGCATGAAGGCTACATGAAATATGGGTTGAGGGGGCTTAGACACCCCGATGGCCTCAGATCTTGAAACGACATGGATTTTGATCGCCGAGGGCCTTGGGTGGTTTAAGGAAGAAAAAATTCCGTGTTGTTCTACCCTCTGAATAACGATGGCCAGCGAAGCTAATTGTCATATAATTTGTTTCCGGATAGTTTCAGTGAGACTACAGCCACAGCGGTTTTCTGTACCAATACCGTCCCTGCAGATGGCCATTTATTGACAGGAAACAGTAATTCTTCAGCGTTTACGACTCACTGTGGGCTAAGCAATTCTGATACGCCAATGAAGTTCGGCGTAATGGCAGAGTCAGTCGTCTTAGCGCCCAATGGTCATATAGTAAAATGTGCTTTTGGGCTAATCCGTACATTAGCCTTACAAAAAAATATTGCGCTAACTGGACATACAAAGTTCGGAAGACAAACAATGCGTTTATCTTCCTTACTCTGAGTTTGTTTTCCTAGGTCTGTATGCCTAGTTACGCAATATGTTTTGTAATAAATTGTAATATAGTCTGTTTTTCTTATGGCAACGCAAGATTTCTAACCGTTTTCTGCAACCATACCCCTTCCGTAGGTGGCCTTCCTTGACTCCGCAACAGGCAATGTAAGAAATCCAGCTTACAAAACTCAACATTACACCAATCTTCTAAAGTAGGCTCACTTCTAAGAAAAAAATGTATTGCTGAGAAAACTTCTTTAAGGGCACAATAGCAGTCGCACTTCAAAATAGAAAGAGGCAAGGGTATTTCTTAATTTTTTAGAATTTTTTTATGGCAACACGTTTTTGCGGAATGGAGGATCCTGCTCCAGATACCAAATCTTAATGTCGTCAAGCCAAACCGTAGAACAGCTACGCTTTTAAATGAGAAGTCTCGCGAGAAGGAAGGCAGAATATAGTGTTCTTCTGGTCCTGGCCACCGGGCAGTAGCTGACTCCTTGTGTTTGATTGTATTAATTGTACCCCATAGGTGGTCCTTGTACCGAGTGATATGCTAGACGCTGGTTCGATTAGCATGTTTATAGAGTGTAAGACTTTAAAGTAAAAAAATAGCACTGCCCAAAAGAAGAACAGCAACGCGCACCTTTCAGAACATCTAAGACAAAACGAGAAGTCGGGTGGCCTATTCACCGGAATTACCAACGCCAAACGGACCGCTCGAATAACAAAATGACTGCTGTGGTAAGGGACCACAAGTACACTCTAAGCTGGGTAACCCTTAATAGAGGTATACATTTTCGAATTTTTGTAACCTATAATTTATAAGGTACAAATGTAACCTATATCTTCGTAACCTTTATATATGTATACACGTAAGGCTTACGCAGTTATGGGTTACTTTGCAGCTTTCAGCATGTATACCTTTATATAAGTTACATCTACCGCCGTCCAAGGCCACACAAATTGGAAGGTGTCATGTTGCGCGCCAGGCGCGCTTTCGCCGGCGCCGCTATGGCGACACCCCGAAGGCGCCTTTCCCGCGTGGTGAACAAACATTGCGTTAGTGGAAGATATGTGCGACCATGCTGTCCATTGCGCCGTCTAAACTTTTGCGTCGGGTGTCTTTTCTTCGTCCCTTGAATAAACTGCCGGCCACACGGCTGGGGCTAAAAGAGAAGTTACTTTTATAATTCCGAAAACAGCAGTGCCAAAAAGCCTGAAAA
Organism: Haemaphysalis longicornis; assembly: GCF_048455015.1. Lineage (NCBI taxonomy): Eukaryota > Metazoa > Arthropoda > Arachnida > Ixodida > Ixodidae > Haemaphysalis > Haemaphysalis longicornis. The sequence continues at coordinate 39,439,921 of NW_027526385.1, read as the reverse complement.
TGTTCTATTAATATGTATGCATTGCATTACCTGTTCGATAATTGTTACCCAGGTTGTCACCCGAAAATCTTCGTGATTATTGGCAACGCTTAAAGGGGCACTGACACAAAAATTTTGCATCTTGTTTTTTTTTGTTGCGATAAGTAGCTAGTGACCTACTTATAACCTGTAGAAACCTCATTTGCTTCAGCGTGCGACGGTTGTTTAATTAGAGGCATTTTCAATGCGGCCAGCCGCAGTTTCGGTTTCAGCGAGTGCCGCGAAACGATGGATTTTGTGGATTTTGTGTGAACAAAGCTGACCACGTGACCGTCGGAGGGATATCACAGAGCAGAAGCGCCAACTACGGGGGGGCAGTGGGGCTCGTGCCCCCCCCGGACGGCTTTACGGGGGTGCAGAGCCCCCTCCGGCCGCGGCTGAGGATTTTTTTAAGGGATTGGCTCGGCTCTGCGCCCGTCGACATCGGACTGTTGGCCGTTCTGTCTGCCAACTATTGTTTACAATAGGGGTTGGGATGGTTGGGATCTTGAAAGACAGTTCCGTCCTCCGGATGGGCAGGGGGAAAAGCAGGGCCGTGTCGCTTTTCTTCGCGGTGAGTTAGACGTGCTCAGTGTGCGGATTGTTGACAACAATGTAGCGCTGCGCTTGGCTATGGTGGCTAGAAGGGTGGCCCTTCTAGCCACCATAGCTTGGCTTCAGCAGCACGCCAGCAAAGCGACATTTTGTCGGGAGCTTAGGTTGGCGCACTCACTCGTGAGTACACTCATTTATACTCATTTGTACTCAAACTCACGAGTGAGTACGATGATGAGTGAATACACAACCAGATTAAAAAAGTGAGTATGATGACGATTGAGTACAGGGGTAAGTCCACTACTCGTGAGTACAGAACTCATGAGCACACTACTCATGAGTATGAGTGCTCATGAGTACAATATTCATGAGCATGAGTACTCATGAGTATGAGTACTGGTGAGTATGTTACTCATGAGTACACAGTACTCATGATTACAATACTCATGAATACTGTATTTTCGAGTGCTTGCACTCGTGAGTACAGCAGTGGAAACAAGTTCTATCACAAACTCAAGTCTGGACGCACGTGTACGAGTTTCAGACATTTAGCGGTGGCGCTGTGCTGCTTAACTCTCAAGGATGGTAAAATCAGGCAACGAAAACTGCACCTCCCCTTATAAAAATGAATGTTGCGATCCTATTAAACTTTTATAGAGTTCTTATAGAGTCTAAAGGAACTCATTATAAACTCAAGGCAGACTCATGACCTAACGAGTCAACTCTGTAAGATCTCTAAAGAATTTCAAAAAAGACCTCCCTATAAAAACTCACTCTCCTTATCTCTATAAGATCTCTATAGAATTTCTAAAGAGACCTCCCTATAAAAACTCACTCTACTCATATCTACAAAATCTCTAATGAATTTCAAAAGAGACCCCCCTATAAAAACGCAATATACTGAGGCTTGATAAAGATTCTATACACATTTTACTGAACTCGGTCAATAGCAGTTCTATGGAGTCTACTCTATGAAAGCTGTTTTGAATTGTTTTAGGGTCTTTACTATAGCAACTAACTCAATATAAGCTCACTAGAAATTCTATTGAAGTTTTAACGTGATAACCCAAAAAAGTTTCTGTTGGCTCACTTTGAAGTTTTTCATTCAAGTTTTTTCGATGGAGGCGGTGCACGGAGAATGAAAATGTCCGTAACATATGCAGGTTAAAGGATGCATATACCGCGATCACCAAATTTGGAATCTTAAAAAAATGATATAATTGGCTTCAATAGTTTGTGGAGGTCCCTCCCAGCGATTTTGGCAGCTATATAGAGCGAGGCCGGAGATGCATGTCGAAAATCAATTTTAATTGCCCCGCCGCGACAGCCTGCGGATTGCCACGGCACTATAGCAAAAAAGGCGAAAGATGTTAGGTCCCTGCTGGTTTTGCACGTACGGGTGATGTCAGATCTGAAATGCACTAAAGTGACTATGCTTGTTGGTTTAACATGATAGGGAAGTGCGCTGTAGTCCCCCATCACATCAGATCTAGCTACCCCGTTCCGGAATGGGAAGCACTCTCCGGCGCTGTTGTTGTCAGTGGTCTCGTTTCGCCAGGCAGCTTTTGTCACATATATGGTATCGTCAAATCTTGCAAAGTGAGAAAAAATGAACGCTGTATATACAGGCTTTCAAAACCAATTGAAGACAGACATCATGAACAAACAGTGAACTCTAATGTGTTCCAATAAAACCTAAATCCGGTAAATAACGCCTAATCACAGGAATTTACGAATTATTTTCTGAAATATATTTATATAAATTATATTTATATTCGAATTATATTTATATAAAAATATTTCGCTGCGGTCTCGAAATTATATTTCGAGACCACAGCGATGTCTCAGAGGTACAGCACTCGCATCGTATGCGGGAGGTACTGGGTTCGAATCCTGGTACCGCCGGGTACCCACCGGTTTCTTTAATCGGTACAGGCGTCCCTGGTCGAGTGCAGACCCTTGAAAGAGGAATGCACGCCTGGAAAGCTGTCTTTACCCTATCGAGGGGCCCCTGACCCTTGTCCATCTGGCGGGGCCCCCGGCCATCATGCCGCGTTGCGCCATTGCCGGGGGTGAAAGAGTCTGGCGGCATGTCCTGCCACAGGCGCTTGCGAGTTGAGCGTCCACCGTGGCTGTGGAAGGCACCATGTGCATTCGTGTGCCTTGGTGGCGCCGGGCACCTACCGGTAAAATAGGTACAAGAGACTCCCCGGCCTGGCGCTCGGCCCTTGTGTGGGACTAGAACGCTTGGGAAGTTCACCCGGCTTGCACGGGAAATCGCCCCTATGGAAAGGGGCGGCTGCAAAAACGCAGGAACTTTTAACCACGGCGATGGCTCAAAGGTACAGCACTCGCCTCGTATGCGGGAGGTACTGGGTTCGAATCCTGGTACCGCCGGGCACCCATCGGTTTCTTTAATGGGAACAGGAGTCCCTGGTCGAGTGCGGACCCTTGAAAGGGAAATCCACGCCGGGAAATCGCTCCTATGGAAAGGGGCGGCTGCAAAAACGCACGAACTTTTTTTTCGAAGTTTCAATAAGTACTGGATAGAAAAAGTCTTTTGAAACTCAATAAAATTTTTATGCATATTCATTTTAAACTCTGTAGGGAACTTTATTAGAAACTTAATAGATCTAGTCTGTCAAGTTTCAATAAGTACTCGATAGAAAAAGTCTATTGAACCTCTTCGTCCCATTTCAATAGGAACGCGGTGGCCAAATAACTTCTGAAACTGTATAGGTAGAGTCAATAGAAATTTAAAAAGAAATCATTAAGTTCTTTCGACAAAACTCAATAAACTGTCAAAACCAAGGCGATAAAATTTTTTGTAAGGGTCCCTCCTTTGCCTGTCCCTGTTTGGCGCTGTTAGCGTTTTTCGGCGGTCGCTCGCTAAGGGGTCGCGGTGAAAAGGGAAAAACGAGGGGGTTAGGTCTCGGTGGGAAGCGCGGCCACAGTTGCTCTGCTTCTACGGCACCTGTTGATTGGAGCAGTTATTTTTGTTTACAAATGCGCGGCCTGGGAAACGCGTAGCTGCTTCGTTCCGCTTGCTTCATTCAAATTGTTTTAGGGGAAGCGGTGGGGGCGCTCACAATGCATGCACTACGCGCACCGAAGTCGCTCTTTTCCGGTCTTAAGCAGTTTCCACAGATGCATGTCATGCTCTGGAGTCGTTTCGTGAGCGGAACCGCTCATTTAAACAGTCGCAGTTAGTTTACGTGATTTGCGTCAAAGTGACTGCATGGTTTGGGTCAACCACATGGTTTCATTAGGCTCCCGTTTTGAAACTTTTTGCTCAGCTTTGGTAGGACTATGTCCTCGTGCTGTCCATTTACAAGTGAGCATATAGCCCCACCGTGCAGGTTGTGGGTTGTTAATCGGACATCATAATGCCCAGTGGAACGCATGTGACGCCTTGTTTCACCTCGCACATTTTGTCGAACAGCGCTGGCATCTTGCTGCTGGAGGAGTGTTTTGCTTTCGAATGGCAACCCGATGCGCTGCTTCTCGTTTATGCCACCGTGTAATGATGAAGCTGACGACGATCCTGAATTTCGGTGGTTGTTCTTCCCCTACCTTCATCTGCTGTTTACTGGCGGGGCGACCACTCCTCGCTAGCAACTTGCGCCGAGTTTAAGCTCGCACTGTGGAAGGCCTCGTGAAAGGGCCGTTTTATATATGATGAACGCCAACGCCAGGCGTTGGGTTTTTACCTTCAGCTCGCGTCTTGGAACGTCTCGTAAAACATGTTGCTTGCCCATAACGACGCCACCGCACTTTTTTATCGATAGCTCTCAGCTTCATCGGCGCTTCTCGAACCAAGAGCTGCAGATTTTCACTGTGCAACCAACGCACCAACACGGGAATACAGTGACGTAAGTGCAAGCTATCACGCCTCCAAAAAGCCTGTCTGCAAACTTTGTTTTCGAGGTCACAAAGCACGCCAGAGCAGTTGGACAGTGCTGTAACGGCTGCCAAGCACCGGCAGCAACTGGGTGCACTGCGGCCGTCGACTGCGAGCGATACCCGTTCCAAGCCTCCAAAACACATACACATACGCTGTTGGGACTGGGCCATCCCAGCTCAGTCACTACTGTTGCGACGTTGCCCTGCCCAGTCCGCTATCAACGCGGCGCAGACCATAGCGACGAAGTAGCCGAGCTGACGGTTATTTGAAGCAGCATTTATATACAATATATACAAAGGTAGCAAGAGCGTGACATGGCTAAGACAAGTGCGATTGCACTTCTCAACTCAGGGCCTTCGATCAGATGCCGCCGCACCACCGCTGCTTCCGGGCTCGTTTTATACCCAGAGGGTTCCGTTGCAGCCACGTGCAGTTCCAATGCCTCCTGTCGGAGCTATCACTGGCCGCATTATGAATCTGGCGAATGGAGGCGAAGCGACTGCGTCAGCCGTGCCGCCACGACCGGGAAAGGGAAGGCGACTCTGCGGCGGCGTCTCCAGGCGCTACTTTCTGCGTGTCTGCGGGGATTAGTTCGTCCCAGGCATGATTTGGTCCAGCCGTCGCGATGGGAAAGGGAGAGTAGACTCGGCGGCGCCTTTCCCGCCATGTCGCGGCACGTCTGACGCGGGCGGTTTGACCTAGGCGCGAATCAACCCCGCCATCGGCACGTCGCCAGGTGCAGCGAATTTGTGCCGGGCGCTCTGGCACAACACACACACGGATACAAAAATGAGTGGTCAAAGTCAGACCCGTTTCGGGTGCTCTTAACGGAAATGAACATAGCAGCGCGTAGCCCCCCTGTCGTGTCCCATTCTCGTGTCCCTTTCTTGTTACCCCCGAACTGCCCATTAAAAGAAAAACAAATAGACTCGTTTTTTTGTGCTGATGGTTCCGTCATGCAATATTTTTGATTAAATGTGACCAGTAAAACACCTATTCAAAGAAATTTCTACTGGATGCGTCAAACCGCTGAAGTTCACGGTTCATAGATTTGCGGGACGTCTTATTTGGGGACACCTCGTAGTTAGCCGACACAATGTAAAAGGCCCTCACTGCAGCAGGTGCCCCTTATGATGATGATGATGATGATGATGATTAGTGGTAGCCTCTTTGTAGCAGGGTGATGACGTGTCACCTCATAGGACCCCCCCACCACTTCCTCCCTCCAATCGCCGCTTCGAGGCGCACTCCAGGTCTGCCCCCCCCCGGAAAAATAAGAAGTCTACGCCACTGTCACAGAGCAGACCCGCCGTAGCACTGTCGAATCCGCATCGACGGCAGTTTCTGCGAATGCCCCCACGTACTGATCTCGTGAGGCGCTTAATTAAAAAGCGACCGTGGATGTGACGCAGGCGCTGCGAGTGCAAATGCTACCGCGGCTAAAGAACGACGCTCGAGACGGTGGGTGGCAAGGCGCGCGCTGGGAGCAGCCGGCCGGTCTGCCTACAGGTCCGCCTACAGATGTGTTCGGCTCAGCACTGCGGCGGATATTCGAGTATCGCTCTCGTAATCGGTGCAGATGACAATTTTTAATGCGACCCGCCATCGCATCATTAACTCCTTTCTCATGTAAGCCACCATGGTCGGGACTTGGGGACAATTTCGTGCAGCGGTAACAAGCTATCACTCGAGGTACTTGCGCCGGCCTGGGCCACTTCGCGGCCGTGGCCGCCGCCTGCACAGCGACCGTGCGGCTAGATCAGTGAGCTTTTCGTGCCTCCGGCGCGTTTTCTCATCCAATGGTAATAAACAGTAATAGAAACAGAGTGCCTGGAATCGCTGTAGAACTTTGGTCGCGGCCAGCTGCCCGATTAGCTGACGAAATCACGGCGCCTCCGCCGCCAACGACCGGGTCGTTCGTTCTCGAGCATAGAGAAGAAGCTCCGCCCTCCGGCCCTCCGATTGGAGCGGCGAGCCAGGCGAGCCGGCAAAAAACGCCAGTAGTGCGGAAGCGGCAAACACAAACTCGTGACGTGTTTGGATGTTGTTTATTTACAATTGCGCGCGGTCCTCTGCTGGCTGCTCGGTTGCGTTTCGCACACTTCAAAATTGATTTTAAATATGTTCTAGGCTGTATTCGCCGCTGATATTTTGCAGATGATGTATATGTGTTCCCACCAATCTATCTCCGAAGTTATCTCGCCTTCAAAATTTTGTGTCAGTGCCCCTTTAAGTCTTATAAACAGGCATAACTAAATTTGATGTTTGCATCAGCTTTGTGCCGTTTAAGAAACCAGTATCGAACATGCATGATAGGTCTTTTGCTAAATTGAGCTTTAGTCAAACAACATTAGGCTTTAGTGAAACCAAGCTTGAGTGGAAACATGCACTTGATAGCATACTTCAAAAGGACGCCAAAGTTATGATAACATAGCCTTAAGCCAAAAATTAAAGCAAAAAAAAACGATTATCAAAAGAGAATTGCACTACATGCACACATATTTGCGCATTTAACACGAGCACATTTCCAGAAGTTTGGCATCGGTAGTTTTGAACATTCACATTTATTATTATGAAACACCTGTGGGCTATTTATTAAAAAGCAAAGCTGCGAACCACCCCAACGTTATTATCGTTCCTTAATGAGTATTAGACGAGTGCGGATTCCTGGGCGAATTGGTGTTTCCTATATTGCTTTAGACTTCCAGGTAAAAATCGGTTTATACATATATCCTTATTAAACCTATTTAATAAATGTTGCGTGAACAGCTTCACAAACATGGCCAAATATACAAATTCTTTACCTCAATATTTGCACGGATGTATGCAAAGCATTCCGAATTGTTTGGATACTGCCATTGAACAATTTCAGACGAATTCGAGTTTGAGCTACATTTATAAGATCGTTCTCAGGGGTGCACTTTCCCAGTACAGCGTTGTTGTCGTGGTTCCCCACAGAAAAAACGCAGAATGTGGGAAAGTAGAAAGAACATTTATTACAAATTCACTTTTTCATACAAAGCAGTGTTTATACCTACATTCTCTGTTTCACTCAGTCTAATATTACACTTGGAATTCAGTCGTCTTTACGAATTCATCTTTACACTTCCCTCTTAGGTTCCTCTTTACAGTTCCACCTGAGTTGTGATTCCCACGCCAAGTTGTCATTTTTTATGCAGCACTAACAAGTTTCTAGGCCGATTGCAATCTGTCTTTTGGACAAACTTTAAATGGTATCTATAGTTTCCTGCATGAAAAAAGGCGCTTGGAAAAATTCAGAGATAAGCTTCGCAATTTACGTAGTACACAAGCAGGCACAAAATCAGAGCACATTGAAGATTTCCCTGCTTGTTCCCTGCTACCGCAGATGGAGGTATATATGTGAGGGGCCGTCACTTGGACTTCCCCACCTTGAAGAGCCATCTACAGAAAATTTCAGAAAAAGAACAAAATCCAGTGCAACCATAAGCCCCTCACACCAAACCACAGGCATGTGAAGTACGAAAAATATATTGCACGGAAATGAAGACGGAGACCAGAGAATGAAATGAAAGGCCACACCAGAGGAGTGATTTACGGCCTTTCCTAATAATTTCACATCATTTCAGTAATCGTTACACAGAGTAATTTGGCCGCATTGTTCAGAACAACGCGAAGCCACTATAGTCATACCGGCCAACCTTCCCGAATTTTAATCGTGCCGTGTTCCAGTTTATCTCGCGAAATGTTTCTGCATGCTCACCCAGAACAGGCAGAAACTTTGGGCTACGAGATAAACTGACATACATTTGCAAAAGAGAAAACACAAACGTTTCCGCGCCTTCATGTGGAATCACTCGTACACGCAACAGAGCGAACGTCGCACTAAACCCAGGAAACGTGCTTTCACGATGCTGACGCCACCTGCGTAACATTTTTCGCTGTACTTAAACATCCTCCTCCCCCTCCCCCCCCCTTCCCCCCTTGTACTGGCAGTTTCATTTTGAACAAGGATCCCACGTGGAAGCCGAAACGTTTTTCATTTAAGTAAAGTGTTCTTATCGGTGGTTTCTTCCTCGGCTATCAGTAAAAAGGAATCGCCAACTTACATTTTTTCTTCGTCCAGATGTGTTGTGGGAGAGGATACATCTAGAACTTGCACCGATCTTCAAGTGGCATTCCCAGGAGGTCTGTACCTGTAATGACTCGAAGGGTTATTTGGGTTAAAATGTAATAGGCTTTAGAGCTTGGCAGTTGGTATACATTCATAATGAAAGAACACCTCAAACTTGACAAGACGAAGAAAAGAACACAGCACAAGCACTCACTAACAACTGGAGATTTCTTACAGAGCTATTTTAGAAAAAGAGTTCTTCTTGTTGGCTCGGCAAAACCATGCATCCTATAGAATAGCTAGAGTTGCTGAAAAACTACAAAGCTCCATGCTGAGGAAATCGTTATGTGAATTCATAACGTTCATGTAGTAACAAACTGATAGAAAGAGACACTAAACATGAGGCAAAATAAGAAGAAAGGCCTCGCATTTTTACAAGTGAATCATACTTTTGTCTGTGCAGGCCTGGGTGCCATCTTTACAAAGAATATTTGAATGAATGTGTTTTAGTTATTGCATTTTCATACCGTTGTTTCTGCTGAAATCAGACTTCATTTCAACTTGTGTCATACGCACGGGAGTCCTGGTTGTCAGCTCAAGGAACACTGCCTGCAAGAAAAAACAGTAGTGCTGATAAGTCATAGCATAGGTAGCCAGATGCAACCACACTTTTTGAACAGCCAGGATCCGATGAGGGTGCAGAACCCATTTTTACACCTGCACCTGTCTCTGTGTAATTCGTCACAATTTCTGTATCATCAAAAAACAACAATCAAGCAGCCTGCATGCTGGCTCTGTAAAGTCGCTTTACTGCACTACACTAGGATCACGCGAGACAATCATTTGCCCTGCAATACCACGCGAATAAATAAACGACTGATTTGTGCGAATGAGAATAATAAACCACTTAACATGGTGGAAATGGCCCGCTGTCTCAAAATGACTAACACCAAATTTACCCACTCAAGGAAAAGAATGAAAAAAATGAGGAGTGTTGTACATACGAAAACTTTTTATTGTGCCGTAAGGCAAACTTTCACAAAAAAGAGGCTTGTGCTGGACAAAAGTGAGTTTAGAAATTTCGGGCAGCATTTAGTGGACTACTTTTCTGCAGCACACACCTTGTGTTTATCCGGATATATTACTACAAGACCAATAAAATGAACACCATTCCGAATATATGCAGCGAGAAAAATGAACATTTTCCGACGACTGAAACAAAATGATAATACCCAGAGAGTAGCGCGATAATATAAGACTTTAATGGGAAAAAATTCAATTATTCAAACAGAGCTACCTGGCAATTACATGGTCCAATAACTCGTCAAGTGCGCCCGATGCAGCGAACAGCGTAAACAAAACGCTCAACACATGACGAAGGCGCGCAAACAGAGCAGAAAGCAGGTCACGGGCGCCGTTATCTGTGCTTTCCCGATCGTCCGCTCTAGTCTGACGCAACGAACGCAAGCCCGTGATTTCATTCAATTGCCGTCGCGGACAACAGAAAACGTCCAGCGAAGCAACCAGTCAGGTAACGAAAATCCCTCTCGAATGCTGCAATTTCAAATTGAAAAGCCCCCAGCGAAAAGATACATCCGATGAAAACACCGAAACCGTCACGGGAATATACTCACCGAGTTCGCTTTCACTGGCGCCGGGGCATTGGTCCAACATGCGGACTTGATGCTGGTCGTAGAAGAACGGGCCGTGAAGCGCTGCCAGTCACAAATGGGCTCGCCGCAGCCTCCGCGACTCACGCCGACAAATAAGTCTTGTTACAGCAATCCTCGCTTCATCGTAGGGGTATTACAGCGGTTAAAAGGCTCGAGTGGCGCGAAAACGCGGCCACCGGGCCTGCCGGCGCCGCCATTTCTCTATATCCCGTCATGCAACGGAGAAATCAACGGCCGCCGGGAGAGAAGGCGCGACGAGCATCTCTAAGAGGTACAGGGCGTTTTATAGGTTACAACGTAGAGGTTACATGTCATATTTTGTTCATGTAACCTATAAATAATTATTGTAACCTATAAATCGCTTTTAACCTCATGCTTGTAACCCGTAGAACGGACTGGGATAAAGAAAACATCAAAATGAATCCATTGTAACCTTTATTTTATAGGTTACTTCCGTTTAGAAGTTACATTATGGGTTACCCGGATTAGAGTGTAGAGACATCCTTTGACGTTAGTAGCGAGTTTTCGAAAGAAAACTCGAATGACACAGTGAACTCGTATGGTGTAGGATATCAGTAGCTACAAGCCTGTTGCAGAGGCCGTCGTCAGCACTCGGCCTCAAAGGTTGATGAGTCAGGATGTATTCACACTACGGGGCTCTCCTGGAGGGAATAGTATTAATTTCCGTTGGAACGGATGGGAGGTAGAGACATTCTTTGACACTGGTAGCGAGTCTGCAACAAAAACTCAAAGGAAACTATGGACTCGTATGATGTAGGATATGAGTCCGATGACGACGAATGTGGCAGTAAAATATCCTGTACCTTGATTTTTCCGTGGGGATACGCGTTCACATAGCCCGCGCAATTCGAAGACCTGGGCATCATCGGACAGACCACTGCCTCCCTCGGGCCGGTAAGCAGGTCTCTGCTACCCGCATTTACCCCGCTGGCCGTTGTATACGGAAGCATGGAGAAGATATTGCAAATCAAATTCGTTGAAAATATTTGCTGCAAAGGAAGACCTTCGACGCCGTACGCCTGCTCTTATTCATGATTGACAATCCAGCGCGCGAAAACACGGCACAAAAAAGAACGAGAGTTAGACAGGACAGTTAGACGACAGTTTTTTGTGCCGTGTTTTCGCGCGCTGGATTGTCAATCATGAACATTCACCAACTCGCCCAAATCACAGTCCTCTTGAACTATATTTCTGCTCTTATTCTTTCTTGTTCGGCACTCCTCCCCTTCGAGCTCACTAGGATGGAGGAGGTTGTCCAACAAAGGATCCCCTTGGAGGTGGCGCTTGCTCCTGCCCGCACAAATGGATGGAAAGTGGAATACCACGGACATGGGAAATTCCCAACATCTGCCATTGCAACGACTCCGGCGGACCTTCGCCATCTATTATGGATATGCCCAGTAACCGAGGAGATTCGAAGAAAACACCTGATGGTGGCAGGCCTAACTTCGCATCAAGACACTGATCACTATCGGTGGCTCCATGGTCCTGCCGGCCGGCCGTTGCTAGACTATATCTGGGATGCGTATTTCCAAACGCTTCCCTGCAGAGCACCACATGGGAAATGTCTCTTTGCGGGATGCAGAACGTTAATTAAACGGGCTCAAAGTCTTTTCCCCGACACTAAAGCGACATAAAACATACCAAATCACCATTATTAACAAAAAATAACGCGTATAATTGAGTTTAGAAAAAAATTTGCAGAACAAAAAATAAACGTACACCCGTTGGTGCTCAAACTAAGGCCGTTAGCGAGAGTACCTCAAACTGTACCTCGGGGCCACAGAGCCCAAACTGCCGGCGTCATTTAGCCGCAGCTGAATAGAATAGCACGCGTAGGGACGAAACACATGTCACGTGGGGTGCTGTGCAGGCGCGAAGCGTTTGGAAACACTCATTTCTGGTGCAAAACGAGCTTCCTGGATATAGCTCGAACTCGCCTCGTATTCGGTAAGCCTCGAGGTTATGAAATAAACGAAAACGCAACAACAATTCTCAAAATGCCTCAGGACTTTAACTGTTCAACTAATGTGAAAAACAATGACGTTATTCTGCTTCATAAAAAAAGAATGTAGTCAAGGAGATTAACATTCCCGACACATCAGTCTGATCTGTGTTTTCTAGAAGTTCTGTACACCACGCTGGAAGATTCTTCCACCATGGTTTGCACATCGCAAGCGCTAATCGCATGAGCGACAGCTTTGATTTCGGGCAGTCAACAGACCACGCGGTATTTAGAAAAACCCGCTCAACAATGGCCAAGTTCAGCACGAGTATTTGGAAGATACCGTAAGATTCGTACGCACAGAGCATTCGCCAGAAGCTTTCGTGTCAATACCTCGTGGACCGCGGACATCGACCGTCTCCGGAATGAAGCTATATACAGCTTTGCTGTAAAATTAAGCTAAGGCCAACGAGCGATGGATAGACAGATAATAGGAGTAATGATTACAAAATAGGGAGCGAAAGTCTTGGATTGCGGAAAAAATCGGGTGGAAGATATAATAGCTCCAATGGCAAGTGAAATCAGGGGAATTGAGCCGGTCATGCTGTAACGGGAACCGACAGCAATCGGACGATGTGGGGTACACAGCGGTTATCGAAAGGCGGCACTAGAGGTAGCGGAGACAACTACCTCGACCGAGCGATAGAAGAAGAAAATTCAGCGGTGAAGAATGGATTCTGATGTCGCAGGTAGGAGAGGCCGGGGACGGTGGAAAGACGGTGGTAGAAGTTTCCACAGTGGGGCGCATTGACATGCTTATGATGATGATCACCCACCTTGTTTTCTTCTTGAAGAGGTAATAATGGCACCTTAACATTTTCTCTATTATATAGGAGTGTCAAAGGATATGTAACTCCCCAAATTATTAATTTTCTGAGAGCATGCGTTTGAGCACAAAGTCCTCGAAGGTACAGCACTACAGCCGTTTCATTCAGATAGGCGAGAAGAGACCGGTGCTGAGAGAACCATATTCTCAGGTGGAGGTTTACGGGTTTCCCAGGATGGAGCCCTCCGCCCCGGATATGTGACATGTGGACGGTTTTAAGTGCTGGGCAAGGCCATTAAATAGAGGCTTCATTCATGTCAGCGGCTGACGCCGCGAGCGTACAAAAAGAACGGATGCACGGAAACGGCGTGTGATAGGGGGCAGGCAAGCGTGCTGGGAATAACGCCACTCCAACTCGAAGCCTCCGCTGCAGGACCTCCTTCCAGCGAGCTAACCCACTCGGCAGGTCAGTTCCGCGCGGTTGAAGTAGACCACGCGTGACGCGGCGGAGGTTCTTCTTTTCCACCAGCAGTTCTTGAATGGCGGACTCCAGAAGAAGCGACATTGGCTTCGGGTGGCCTATACGGTGACAAATGCGATCCTCAACTATGTGGGTAGGAAGCATGACCCAGAGAGTCCAGAAAATACGGACAGGGACAGGACACCGAAGTCTGCGGGTTCCTTAACAGCCACTGAGTACAAGTTTCATTTCATGTGTGATGGCCCGCATAAGACGAGTGTACATAACGGTGCTGCATTGCCCATTATTTTCCTCCACTTTTTACTTTTAAACTGTCTTCTCAACCTTAAACAACGTCTTTCATTTGTCTGTAATGAAAGTAACAACGTAAAACAAAAAAAGCCGTTGTGCCATAGATGCCTCAGGCAGTACGGGTATATTGATTTATTTAACAGAAATTTTACCTTAAACGAGAAAGAATATTCTCCTTTCCCGGGTGCCTGTTTCTGCGTCACTGGATTCTTTACGTGATCTTGTGACGCTGTTACACACGACCAGTGAAGTGATCCTAAAATAAGGCCCATTTAGAATGTTGAATTCCGAAGCGCCACTGAGGATCGCTTCATCTACTCCATTATTAGCCAGAAAACACCTCGGGAAAAAATATATCGGATGGATTCAGGGCAAGTCCGCGTGCAGCTCATTGCCGTTGTCTAAGGAAGCTGATTTTTTTTTTTTTTTTTTGTCGTGTGGTAGGTTGTTGGTGGGAAGTATAGGAGCTTTGTTCATTACATCAACTTCTTGAAGAGCCCTGCGTCGAGTGACGCTAGCTGGGGAACATTTAGCCGGAAGCTGATTTCGCCGTATGTTCCGCGTCTAGAGGAAGATCGGTCTCACTGCAGATGCGGGGAAACAAAGAGGTCGAGATAATACCATGCATGGGCTTCTGCGTTTTCTCTAACCTTGGGTTACAAGACAAACAGGACGTTCGTTTATCACTCGCCGTCCAAAGGAAGCTTGAGTTATTTAGTAACGATAATATATAAAATGTGTGTTGGTATTATTTAAAGCCAACACGAACCCTTCAAATGGCACAAGTTCCACAGCTTCTGATGTAGCCATGAAGATTTTCCTGATCATCGTGTTGTCGGCGTTGGCGGTGGTGGGAGCCCTTGGACACCCCCGTAAGTTCCCGGGTCATTTCATCAGCATTCATGCTCGATTTTAAAAAGTAAATGTTTTACTTTTTTAGTTAAAAACCTGTATAAGCCACAGTATAGGTGTATAGGTTACTCGCACAGCTTCAGATTAAAGTGAGAAAAGAAACAGCGTGCCGTGGTGGCGCCAAATCGATCGCGATGATACATGTTTCACTGTATATATTCAACATGACAAAAGGCATAGCTTTAAAACTGTGACCCTTTACCCGTACTGATATTTGTCACTGGAAAGGCACCGCTACTTTTCGCGGAATCTTTCTATCGAAAATACCTTAGATACTGCGATGCGGACGCGTCAACGAAATCTCTAGAAATTTTAGAAAGTGGCGGTCAAAACGAAGAGATTTTCTCTGATGCGCTGAGGTAGACGTAATCTATGTCAGGAATTTAGAGGCTTCAAAGTTCCTCCAAACTGAGTTCGGCGATGCGAAGGATGTACATCGGATACACAGTAAAGGGTAGCAACTTATTGCCGCTGTTCTGCCTGCGTCGGCCATGTCTAAGTTCTCCCCGCCATCTCTTTGTCGGAGTTACAAGCATTGGCGTGTCCACTTTCTTCCAACCCCTCAGTGCGGAGGTCCAGTCGTCAAGACGAGTTGCCGTGCGCCATTTTAAATGGTATTTCTCTTCTGTCATCGTACTAGAGAAACTGCGTACGACAGCTATGCTTACCAACCTTCCTATGCTTATACACCTTCACAACGTAAAATGCCTGATGAATTCCTAAAAAATAGAAATTCCCGCTATTTTCGCTGATGTACTTAAGGTTTTCCTGAAATATGCCCGAGAATTCCTTTGCACTGAGGAGTGTAGAGATGTATCTGATCTGCCTGTAGTACTAATTACAAGAAAAGGGCCTGGTTCTATTATTCCGAGTTAATGACTCTTGTTAGGGCAGATGGGCTGTTTGCTAAGGTTATATGTTTCACCCGTACCCAATAACTGCTTTAGAAAAGCGGATGCCAAGAAACCTTCCAGATTTATATGAATATGTGACGTATTAAAATCCATTGATTGTTACTGAGTAGTTGCATAGTCAGAATACAATACGTTCGAGCCCTGATTTAGTCGTAGTTTTAAACATATAAGGGCAGAATCCAGGGTTCCTGTTTCTGTATTCAATAGTTACTGATACGTGATGGAGTGTGGCTTGTGCAGATATAAAGAAATTGTGATTAGAAACACAGTAAGCAAAGAATTGCTTCAAATGTATTTGCACGATACACTCACAAGACAAAACAATCAGAAAGCAAACCAAAAATGAAATGTTTTGATCCCCTACGGGCGAGTGAGGGAAATCTTGAACTGGGCGAGCACTACAATTTTGAATAAGTAAAACAACCGACGTCGAATATCGGTATTAAAATTGTATTTTCCATACATATTTCCTTTTTTTGTCCTACCGATTGCTGGGTAATGAAATTCTCCAAATGGTAACTTCCATTCGCTGTCAGTGTAATATGTTCATTTTCTCCGAATATTTATTTTCTTTCATCCTGGAAGATGCATTAGATGCTGCCGTGCGTCCAACACCTGCCGATGCCGACCGTCCACTGGACTCCTTAGCCAGAGATGATCAGATTATAATGCTGCCACACTTCAAGGTCAACGTCGAACCCACGTCAAACATCGGTATTAAAATTGTATTTACCATATTTTCCAATTTTTATCCTACCCAAGGCTGGGTGCTAAAAATATGCAGATGGTAATTTTCATTGCTGTCACTGTTATATGTAAATTTTCCGATTATATTTCTCCTTTCCATCCCGGAAGAAGCAAAAGATGCGCTCGCGGCGCACTGTATTGCTGGTAGTTCCTAAGATCCGCTTGACTACTCCGCCCCAGATGATCACAATGTAATGGCCCCAATGGCCACACACTTCGAGGTCAGCACCGGTTAGTAGATTTGGGATTGTTTCTCAGGGCCGCCATTTTCACAGCGAAGCTGTTTAGCAAATCGTAATTTTTCGTGTGCGCAGTAGAAAATACGAAGAAATTGCTTAACGTGAACGTGAGCTCCGGCCTCGCGGTGACCGCCCAGCAGCCAACAAAACCAAAAAAATGCCTACTGGTCATGTGTGCGTGCCTCACGACGACCGCCCAGCGTCCCCTGCGTGCGTTTGTCAAGCCAAGCATACCCACTCAGGGAGATTGGCCAAGATTTCCCCCTCTCCTTCCCCCCTCCAAAAAAAGAAGCTCCAGCGTTCGCCGTAATCGTACCAACACTCTCTCGTAGGACAGGGGAACAGTGCCGGATAGCATACTAGGCCGTAGCTTGGTTAACATTACTGCCTTTTCCTTACCTTTCCTCTCTCTCTCTCTCTTTCTCTCTCTCTCTCTCTCTCTCTCTCTCTCTCTTGCTCGGGACGAGAAAGACACGTCATAGCGTGCTCCCTTCAAAGGTGATGTCCAATGATTATCACTTCCGAAAAATCAGAAGAGGCTCACACTTATAGCAACAATGATTGGCAAAGGTCGCTGCGGCCGCGAAGAAGCAAATTGGCTGCAATCGGAGACCTAAACCTTCGTGACGGCCTTGAAGGCTGCTTCCAGCTTCGCTACTTTCAAGTCTTACGCCTTAATGGAAGCTTCCTTCGTTTTTTTTTTCTGCTCTGCGAACATTAATTGTGCCATAGGGAAAGCGATGAGGCCTTACTGAGGTAGAGTCATGTGACAATAAAAGAAGTGGTGTACCTCTGCGAACAAAAACCTACCGCTGCCAATTCCAGGCACGAATTTGAAGGAGTAAACTTTCGATTCGTTTGGCTATCGTTTGAAGCCCAAGGCGGAGGATATAACGCAGACATAATTTGATCTGAGAAAGCGGGCTATCTGCAACTTATATGAAAGGTTTGGTTAAAACTGATATTAAACAATATGCCGCTCTACATCGAGATTGTAATGTTGAGCCCCCGGTGGCGCCGGTAAGTTTAAGGTTGTATATAATATCGATGACACCTTCAGCTGTGAGTGTGATAAAATGAATTTGGGTGAGATCAACTCTTTGAAGGGTAGGGACAACAAATCGCGGCTCGTGCGTGAACACTGGAGGAAAATTGAACGTCTATCTTTTTACTCGCCTGAAGATGTCTTCGAAAGACGATAGCTTTCTGCCTTCCCTGCCACGTAAGGGTCACTTTTCTCTGCCACCCTGTCGCTCACTCTCTTCCTCTTCCATCTCGCTCCTCCTAGGATAAACACGGTGGAGGTTATCTAAAGAAAAATTTTCCGTCCTCCAACGCTCGCGTGCCATTTATTGGAACCTTCCGTTACTTGGCATACCACCAAGAGGTCTAGGCTTGCGCACGACTTTGTGTTGTATCCTCGGGTCAAAATATTGCTTTCGATGCGGATTTAACATTTTTTATCACAAAAATCTGTCCGAAATCTATTTCCAAATAAAAGAACACTGTTACTATCGGTTATGTCTGATATGTTCCCTCAAATATGCCAAAAATTTTCTTTTGTTTCCCAGTGTTGACACGTATTAATGATGATTGTGGATCTTGTTGTTTGGGAAGGTTTGGCTTGTATAAACTCATTTCAGAATTTCTGTGACTTTTCGGCGGATGGCTGAATCAAGGACAGACCTACAGACACATACAGAAATAAACAGATCAAACTTTTAGGGTGTTAGTAGCTCAAGAAAGACTGTGGTCTTTACCATACGAGTTGATAACGTTCGAATAGTGTTGTAGAAGAATGGGTCAACCATCGGTGGCCACGAAAGGAATAGTATTGGTCTAGTTAACTGTGTCTGATTAGATTCCCAAATCTTAATCTGTGGTGATGCGTGCACGCCTGATCGTAGAAAAGTTAGGTGTAAAGCCTGATGGACGGAAAGCAGCAGCCTGTACGGGAAAATGAACTTGTCGGCAAGCAACCCAATCTTCCAGACAGTCTATTTTGGTAAGGGGCATACGATTGCACAGTACAAGTACTCAGCCCCAGTAAAAGCATAGTGCGTTGATCTCTGGGTATGGATATAAATGGGAATTGAGTAATTAAAAACACCTGGAAGGAAGCGAGGGTTGTACTACAGTGGCAATACGAAATAGCACAGCAAACAACCGTAGGAGGAGCACGCTGCTTTGTTACAATGACAAAAGCTGTGGAACAGAATAATGACAGCATGTCTTCTTCACTATGCTTCATCAATAAGAGCGAGACGGCGGGAACGAAAAGCTATTTCATGATGGTATGAACGTCGTTACAGATTTGCTGCCCAAGACCAGTATGCAGCGCATGGCACAGTACTTGATATGGTGACCGACCAACCCGGACCGAAGCACACCACACGCGCACCAACTACACGGCAAGCCACCAGACGCCGAAACACCACAACGTGAACCACCAGACTGCAAACCACCCCACGCCAACAACCACACCGGAACCCACGACCTCCAGATGAAGGGACTGTATAATCTGGATGTTTTGACAGTATATCGACTTGTAAAGCGTGTAACCGGGCAATTCATTAATTATCCTCCGTTGCAAATCCCGCCGATCTCGAAATGCCCGAAAATTAGGACTATGAAGACGTTTTGTAAAAAATAGCGATAAAAGTATCAAATAATTGCCCTCAAACGATGAGACTGCCATAGAAATAATCGTACGATGTTGCTATTCTAAGTTTGAAATCCCTCCTTCACATTGGTCTCTGGGCCATCTGGATTTTTTTCTCCTGGGCGTTTAATATCCTAAAATCATGAAACTTTGTCAAATAAGTGGCTAATGCCTTCTCAAATATTCGATGCCTTCACGCGATAGTGAGAGCGAAAGACAGATGACATTGTTAAAGAAAGGAAGCAAGATTCACACGTCTCTCCCAAACACAGGGTGGGGATATACATTTGCACCTGGCGATAATAAACAAGTAGTACACCACGTTGCATCGCAACTGGAGTTTAGTCATTATTCTGAAAATCCGGGGGAATAAATAGCACGAAGTAATAATAGGCTGCTTTGCATTCTCTTTAGATTCGTCATACATAACGGATGGTTGGGTGTAAGCCCTGAGTTCCTATTTGAAAGCAGACACCACGAAGGCAGATAGAAAGAAGTGGGCATGACAAAAGTGACGATCTTTGAAGGCTAAAGAATAACGGCTTGCCCTTACATTGCTTATCTAAGGCTTGTTTACTGCTTCCGGGTTCTTTGGTCTCTTTCTTTCTATTTCTTTCTTTCTTGTCTTTTGACGCGACTTGCTTCGACAAGCAGGCTTGCAGCACTTTCCATCACAGCTTACCTTGAATAATAGTTCTCCGTGGCTCTCCTGCACCTGTTTTACGCACGTGCCGTCGCGGTCACCAGAAATATGGTATGACGTGAATGCACCATGCACGAGTCTTGATCTTGTTTCGCCGCCGACAATGTGCAGAGGAAGCACTGAAGTAAGGTATCCAGCTGCTATTCTGGACACCATGGTTCAATATGTGTATGAACTCAATAGCGTTTGAAAAGCGAGCCTTGCTTCGGTGATTTGAACTCAAACATTTTGGTTCTTCTCTCTTTGACGTGATTTAGCCCCCCTGCCAAAATTCGATAGGTTGTGTGACAAAGAATTACGAGTACATATAAGTACAGACTGGTCGAAACTACTGAAACTGGTGACATACATGATACCTATCGACATTTTTCAGCAAAACGAAAACACTAGGCATGTTTTAGGCAAAAAATAAAGAACACACAGGTGGCAGTAGCACATTCTTTTAATTAAGATTAGTGGGACGGGTACTGTGAAAGCAAATAGCAGATCTTTATTGGGAGATGGATGACAAAATTCAAAAAGAAGTAAGAACTTTTGTCCTACAGAGGCGAGATTAAAGTAAACGCCGAAAAATCATCGGCCGCGTATGTATCCGCTCTCTTCACCGAAATTGGCGTCATAAGGCAATAGTATTTAGCCACCCCTACGTCTGCCTATTCCCCAATAATAACTACCGGCCAAAAGTAAAGGATTTCGTGTACGAGACGCTTATATAGGCCTATTTCCAATCTACTATATCTGGTTTAATGCTTCATAGTACCTGTAGACTCTACTAATCAAAAAAGACATTAGCTGTGTTGGGGGCAAAATATCACAGAGAACTGGTACTTCATTGTTTTGAAGTACTCCAATACGCCCCGCCTCATTGCCAGGGTGTAGTTTCGGCGCCTTAAACACAACAATAAATCAAATGCAAATACATCTCTGGCAGTACGCCTTGTTTGTGTGATTTTCAGTGACAGAGGTAGCGTTCTGTTCCTTACGCGAGTGCTTGCAGAACGCCCTTCAGCGTATTATAATTCTACCAAAGATATCTCATTCGCAGTTGTAATCGTCCGTAACAGCTTTTCCAAGGTGCCAGGGCACGTTTGTTGGTAATTACATTCAATTTCTTCGCACCCATCTTTTACCCTACAATGAAGGGTTCCGAGTTGAGTTCTTCAAGCGTTGCTTCCAGGTGTTCTTCAGACCCACTGAACACGACAATGTCATCAGAAGATCTCGACCAGCTGAGTTATTCTACGTTTCCTTGTATACCAGACTTCTCCGAATTAAGCTTTATAATTACCCCTCACCTCCTAAACAGGCTGTAAACAATTCTGTCCCTCTGCCTAGTGCACTTCCTGATGCGAACTTTTTCACTTTTGTTGTGGATGCATAGCATGGCTCATGAATATCCCTCAAGAGTCCTTATTATTTCTGTACGTTACTGGTTGCAAACCCCTACGAGCACCATTTAGCAAGAAAACCATCAAGAAAACTCCACTGAGGAATCAGAAGAGCGTAGAAATTCTCGACACGTCTATGACGTGCGCAACGTACGATTCACCTAGCAAGGAATTACATTCGGGTACACTTGCTATAAGGCCCATCGTTCTGCGAAGTCATCTGTCGGAACACATGCACCACAATTCAGTGCGTCGTGATGCAATGTACTTCGAGAACAGCAATGGCCCGATGGGACACATTATTCATAGTTAACCTTGTGAATCACATTAGCTAATCAACGATTAGGCTTGTGGATTACCAATTAGGAGAATTGCTTCTGATATATCCAGTTTGGTCTTGCACATCCAGTTTGGATATATCCAGTATATCCAGTTTCGATGTAGTTTGGATATGGGATACAGTTTGGATACAGTATATCCAGTTTGGACATATATCCATTTTGCACTTATTTCCAGTTATTTATGAGTAGTCGTAGTGTTACTGACTTTATTTCGGCTTTATTTCTCCCCTTCTCTCTTAACTGTTGGTGCATGACCCTGGTTTGCCTTAGTTAGCCTTTCAAAGTACTAGCAGTCGCTGGTAGCTATTATCGAGATAAGAATAAGGAATCGTCATAAAGCCTAGGTAGATTTCTTGATTATAAGTAGCATCAAACTGACTTGCAGGTGGCCGAAGCTATGGAAGGTTCGGCAAGCCTATATTTTAATATTCATTTTAAAAACCTGACAGGCCGCCGTATAGTTAAAAAGGAAAGCTACGCAGCTTTCTCAGAAACTTTGCAGTTAAAGAGAAATTCGCCCTGGTTCAGGATTGGATCCGGGACCACCGCTTATCTAGGGCCATCGCTTCTCGGTACAAGCGGCTGCACGCCTGTTTGGATCAGTTAATGGAGAAACTGCAATATATAGGCGGTTTTTCCGGGTTCGAACCCTGCACAAGGGCGAATTTTAGATGCGACTGCATCTCATTCACTCGCCTTGTCCATGCAGCGTCATCGGCGTTGTTGTCGTCCGCCCCTCCCCCATTCTCCTCGCCGCGCGAGCTGCGCTCTCCGCCGCTCACCCCCTCTCCTCTCCGATGCCCCTCTCTCGCGAGGGGCATTGAATTGAATTCGAATGGATCGGCTTGGCTTGGCTTGGATTGGATTGGACTTGGATTGGATTGGATTAAAGTGGATTGTGTTGGATTGTGTTGCGTCATAGCCGCGGCAGACACACTGGCGCCGGCGCTTGTGCAGTCCTCTCTCTCTCTCCGCGGTCTCCTCTCCTTCGGGCGCGCTGCGCATATAACCGGTGTGCCGCTTTCCGGCGGCCTTTCGGTCGACGGTTGCTCTCCACTTGCGCTTGAACCCCCCTCAGCGTCGCATCACACCAGGGTTCCCGTGAGGGGAGGTGGGCGTAATTTTTCTTCAACTGCGAATATTCTGAGAAAGTTGTATAGCTTTCCTCCGCTGCATTTTTGGCGGATGTCCAATTCTCCCGTTGTCAAAGCTTACTCAAACAGCTAGCGTACTCACAGGAATAGGAATCCATTATTCCTATGCTTCTTCATCTAACTTGGTGGGTGATTAGGATAGAACGCGCCCGATAATATGCCTCTGCAGGGATCATGCCTAAATGTATATCACAGTCACAAGGCATTGTTACTAAAACCTACATAAGACCTATCCATATGGAGCGCGAAGGCATACTGAGGGACGCATAATTTTCCGAATGAACCAGGCATGCATTGATCCGCACCAATATATCACAAACCAAAATGCTTCTTACTGCAGCGTATTTTACGACTCTTTATTGTATATTACGACAGAAACGTTAGTGTTGGTGCCTGTCAAACCGGAGGCCGGTCAAAAGGACGTGGCCGGGGCCAAGGTCGGGGCCAAGGTAGGGGCCGCCATGGCTGATGCGGCAAGACGGATCGACGCTGCCTTGTGCTGCGTTGCTCATCATCGGGGATATCCACATCCAGACCTGCAGGAAAAGCACGACAGTTGTGAGTGAGTGAAACGCTTTATTAAAGACGAGAGGCCATAAGGCCCTGCGGGGAAGTGAGGATGGGAAGGGGGAGGAGAAAGCGAAAGGTCACAATTCACACAATACACACATTTCTAGTCTTGGGGTCCAATTCACAGAAGGCACAGTTCACTAAGTCATCAGTGGCAATGTCGCTGTTGACATCGGACGTGGACAAGTAAGGTCAGTCGGAGAGAGTCTGTGAGACCGCTACACCAATTTGTAAAGACCGTTTTCAAGGGCGTACTGCGTTTCCGGCGCACAAGGCAACCGCATGGCTCACAACGCGGCCAGGGAAAGCCTTCAATCACCTCCTACGCTGCCCGCCACGCCCGTCCCTCCCCTCCAAGCAGATTGGCAACTTCAGCTACGGCTCCTCAAGAAAGAAAGCAGGAAGCGTTTGCAAGATGAAACACCGGTTGGCATCCTTGCACCGCTCAAGCCCTTCTCGCGTCCGGGCGAGGTATTCGCGAATAAAGTGTATGCAAATGCAGCGTATACACCACACATTATACATAAGTGGTCAGCCCCAGCAGGCTCTCAATTGCGCCGATGCCCCCACTGTAATAGTGATTCTATACCAAATCTATTCCACTTAATTTGGCTCTGTCCTGTATTCGCCCGTAACCGCCATCAGCTGCTAACAGTAGGTCCAGCACCTGTGACTCAACTGGAGCACGTTAGTCGTGTCCGTGACGACCCCGCTACTTTAGAAAAAATAACGACAGTTGTGTGTTTGGTTACCGAAGGGTTTGATGTCATCATCCCGGAACTAAATTGAGTCTTTTGGCTTCCCCAAGAACCGGGTTCTTCCCATTCTTATTTTGACCTTCGCACAGGTGCGGTGAAGTTATACAGTATTCGGAGAAAATTTTGGGAGACCTGATCAGGAAAATAGCCAGCATGAGCGCGATTTTCTAGAGTGGATTGACGACAATTTACCCAGAAAGACAATTACCCAGAAAGACAATTACCCAGAAAGAAAGACAATTACTTTTTCTTTGTATAATTTTGTTAGTTGACAAAATGAAGGCGACACGAAACATAGTCAGAAATGATGAGCCATCTGTTTCCATTGTGTACAAAGGGACGATGAGAGCGTCTGCGCAAGGCACCCGCCGGCCCCTCTTCGCCGCCCTTGTCTGTCTTTGGATCATGGCGCTGTGGGGCATTGTCCACCAAGAGTCCCGTGACAAATTACGAGACCTTGTATGGTTATGATGCCTGCTTTTCCTCTTTTCGGGGACCCAAGCTTTTTTCTGTACTTTTTTAGGCACACATTGCCATGTCGAATGAATATTTCAGTGGTACTAAAGGGATAATTGATGGCCTGCATGCGCCGGCTGAATCGTCTCACTCGAATAAATCTTCTCAGCGCCTCCCAATATAGTCAATATAGGTACTAAGGAAATAAAATCAACTGATATTTTTTACCGTACAGCGTAAACTAGGGTGCGGGAAGCACTTTTTTGCGCTGGACGAACAAGCACAGCGGTCAGCAGCACGACTACGCATCTGCGAACACTTTTCCGTCTAAGAAATGCAATTGCTAGACGTGAGCTATTGTAGAAACTCGGGGGAGGCCTACTGCACGAGCGCAATACAACAAATAGTCACCTAAGCTGCTTGAAATGCTAAAACTAAATAAAAGTGTAAACTGGTTATACTATATATACCTTATATTTCCATTGTCCGCATCGCTCTCGCCCGTGGCCGTGTGGTTTGGAGCGCTAGGTACCTCACCGCAAGTGTTTTGCCCGTCAGAAGTTCGAATCCCCGCGGGTACAAGCTTTTCTTTTTTTTTCTTATAAGGTAACTTTTTCGTTTTTCGCCGATGTTTTCTATACTGAGTTCTCCTTTTTTTGAGCCGCAACGTTCACTGCTCCACGAACTAGTCCGCAGAACTCGCGCAGCCTGGCACTAGCGCGCTTGTGAGTTCTCATTGGCATGCTGTTGCCATAAGCTCCTACTCCTTGCCGGCATTCGGCACAGGCCAGAATCAACAGACCCTTGGCCTGGTTCGAACACGCTTTTTACGATACAGGCATGAGTGAGGCAAGCTACAAATATGGGGGGAAAGCACATGCATCTGTGCGTCTGCGGGGACGCGGAGGGCGTTCATGCACGCGTAGGCCTCGGCTAGTGAATGCTACGATTCCAAGCCGTCCTGGGAGGCTTATCTTATGCATTTTGCAGCCGACAACATGGCAGAAGCGCGGTACTACGATTACTGGGATATTGAGAATGCCCATCCAACGACGCCATCGGATGTCAAACATGTTGTTTTACAGAACCGAAACCGAAACCGAAACTTGTTTGATTGCTAACTTTGGGCATCGTCCAATCACGGTGCCCCCTCCTCCCAACGTCACAGCCTTAGTTGGTGCGGCCGCCGCAAACCGCGCATGGTAGTTTTTATTCTTTCGCGCTTTGTAAAATAATTACCGATTTGTCATCCGTATAAACGATGAAAAGTGTGCTAATTTGAGCCAGTTTACGCAGTGCAAGCAAAAACGGGAGCTTGACAAATTCACTTCAGTGTCCCTTTAAAGAATGACGACATTTCACGTCTCAGTCAACTGAACTGCGGGACACGATGTTTTTTTACGTCCGTACGTACATCACGATATGGCTTTTGCGTCGGTAGTCTTAAGATAGCATTACGAACCATTAAAGATTGCCTTAAGTGTTTATTATTCGCAGCCGCCATTCTAAATTCCTGTGCAAACAAAAAAGGGATACCGTGCAGACAATTCTCGTTGTAGTCTAAAGAAAACGCCCCTGGCAGCTGGACGGGTGGCGCTGCCTCTCGGCGCCTTCCTCGTTACGGAAATGGGCAAGTGCATTTAAATGCACAGCCTGCCGTTGGTTTTTCACGAGTTGGCCTCGTTGCCTTTGATGTCTAGGTGTCGCTCTGAGTTATTATAACCCCGTAAACGAAGCCTAGTCACACGTGTTTAGTTGTTGGCTGAACTAACACCTAGAAAAATTCTCCAAGCTCGTATAAGCCAATTCATTTCTATCGGTTTCAATCACAACAGTTTCTGCACCACCATGAATCCCGGCACACCTCGATGCGAGAGACGTGCGCACGATTTTGATTACTGTACGTTCGTTGAAACGCTCGCAGTTGAAATGTAAAGCTTTTTCTGTAACCGGAAGCTTTGTGCCGTCTGTTAGCCACTATTGAATCCACAGAAGCCTGGGAGGAGACGCCGCACTCTCGCGCCTGTGGCATTTTATCGGCAATCGGAGGAATCCAACAATCTCAGCTACAACTACACTTCTTCCACTTTCTACAAGACAGGCTGGCACCGCTAGGTTTCCACGCGCGTTAAAATGTAACAATGTAACAGCAGTGCGAAGATAACCCAACCTATGCTCCTTAATGCGTAAGAATTGTTTACCGAGTATCTCAACTCGAACCATGCATCTTTGTTAGCCATTTAATCGTTATGAAGTTGTAAGGGTGCATGACGCCGTTTCCTCTTTATGAACCATGAATGCCAGCGCCGCAACGTGCTTTAATCGACCATTCATGCCAGTATTGCAGATGCAGTTAGCCTCAGTAATGTTCCTTGATGCGGCAAACCGTACTGCATATAAACTTTGTTTTGTGCTGTGCAACGGTTGCACCGAGGAAGGGATTTGCATTTACAGCTTCACATCATAGCTTGACTCATTGGTCATCGTCTGCCAGACTGCGGTGTACAATTCCTGAATCTGTGAACAGCCTGCTTTTTGGCACTCGCGCAAATCGTACATGCGACGTGGCTCGTAAAGGCTGTTCTAGTGTCACTAGATAAGATACAGAGTACTGTCACTGAGGCACTCAAGTAGGCAAAGGCAGCCATTTTGGTGTTTATCAGCGTTGCCAGATTGCCGCCTATGCGACCTTAGTTCTATGACGAGGTCCTTTGTAACCAGAACTGCCGCCGAGGCAGAAACACGACATCGTCGGACATACTTCTGCAGCTGAAAGGCTGCTAAGCGCGTTATCTTTGATTCGCGTTCGCAACGACGCCAGTCGCGCGCAGCCGCAGAGCAGGAAGAACAAGCTAGGGCTGTCACAGGTGACTGACAGACAATGCATAAACAACAAAATGGTGGTGCCCATGAACCGTCTCAGTGTAAACCAATGCCACTTAATGTGAACTGACCAATGATCCCGGCGGCGGAACGGGACAATAGGAGAAAAGAGTGCCGATTCTGTAACCTTATCTAGTGACACTAGGCGGTTCCTTTTCCCACCATTTCCCAATCTGAACAAACCTTTGTGATTGTTTAGGCTTTGGAAGCCTTACGAGAGGCAGGGGCCCACCGTGCGCGGCTGCGCCGCTCCGCATTCCACTGACGAGAGCTTTGCCACAGGCGGCGCTGTTCGTCGAAGCGACAGTGGTGTCCTACAACGGCCACCCGGTCCCTATAGTGGCTGACCATAGTTGAATGCAACCCTTCGTTAAGAGAATGGCACCACATGTGCAATTAACTTCAATCATAAGAATACGAAAATGAGTTTAAAACAAAGTACCTGAGTATCTTGGAATGTGCTTCGGTGCTGGCTTAATCCAAGGCCGCAGCCATGGTGGGAGGACTAGCAGCGCAGCGGGGCTCGATGTGTCCTCTGCCATGTCTGCGCACCAGTTTCGACAAAAAAGAGACCCAACGTTTTGCGAAGCCGAATGAGAGACCGCAGTCTGGAAATATAACCACGCATACTAAAAACATTGCGTTCCCCAGCGAGTCCCCAATTAACAAGTACGCCCTGTAAGCAGACGCTGAAGATGGACTTGAGTTTGTCTAATAATCTTGGATGCCACCTTTTATCTTTTCATTTATTTCTTGATGATCTGCTCGGCATAGCGACTGCTGAAGTTCGTCTACAGTGGAAAAACATTGTTGAATGTTGTGGATCGGCTTTGGGCACTGCGTGCTATTTATTTCGGATCATTCGGCAGCATTACGTGATACTGCGTCCTGTTACTGGTTTTTCATGTTCCGCCTATTGTGTTAGTACATGACGCCTGTATTAGAGCAACAGTCAAAGCTAGTGCGATAACCAGCGAGCATACAAGTGAACCATCATTTTATTCTACCAAAAACAAAACACTTATAAATAATCATTAGAAACCAGATTTTAGGCAAATGCCTATTCTGTACCTTGCGCGCCTTTTGCGCCATTTTGTTATATGAGCTTGATATAGGGGTTAAGAAGGGCTTTCATAGTGATTTGTAGTGCCGATAAATGCCTAATTTGGTGTTTCTGCATACAGTTATGTAAATTATCATAAATTCCTGACTTCAATGCTTATTTTCAGCGTCGGCAAATATATAAACACTATTTAAACTCAAGTGTCCCTTTCGGGTGCAGTTTGCGATTGTTATTTACGTTACTGGGTAGCACTGACTGCTCAGAACTCTTTAGAGTTCAACCTAGTCCTCTAGTTCAGCCAACTGCGAAGAACAGCCGCAAGCACCAGTAGGCTGAGACGCACATTCTCAATGACAAGAGGCAGAAATTTGAATTTAAAAATCTGAAATGATTGCAGTTCGCTATCGTTTCCAGAATTATTACAAAGATTTTCAGGCCACGTTCCGGGCGCTCTTTAAAGACATTTCTTCAAACAGGAGCAGTCACATACTCGTTTGTAGAAGCATACTCAAATCCAACTACATTTTCTACGCAATGAGCCAGCATCAAACACGTCTTTCCTAGTAAATCACCCCATATTGAAGAGCCAACGATTGAATGTACGGTTTAACGCGTCGACCCAACGCAGGTGACGAGGCGCGCCGTAGTGGACGGCTCCGGATTTATTTTGACCCCCTGGAGTTCTTTAACGCGCACCGAAATCTCGCACACACGGACGTGTTTGCTTGTCGCCTCCATCAGAAAAGCGGCTGCCACAGCCGGGTATCGAACCCGCGTCCTCGCGCTCAGCAGCGCAACGCCTTAGCCACTGAGCCACCGCGACGGGTGAAGAGGCAACGGCGAAAAATCACGATACAGCTGCCCTCCTTCACGCCTTAAAATTCTCAACGGCCGATGTGCTCTGAAACGCGCTTTTCCGTCGAAAATCTCTTGCTGTTAAACACTTCTTGAAGAAAAATCTGTTGCCATCCCGCCCTTCTGAAGTGTATTTCTAGCAAAGCTTTCCTATTCAGTGACATGAGTGACACTATTTAGTGATTTTATTTAGTGACACTAGTCCTGCCTAGCCTTAAAAAATAATCTGCAAACATAATCTTTAGAGGAACGCATGGTGGGGCGTCCCATTGTTCACAGGCGCCTTATCATCCATAATGCGGTTTCGATGTTTGTTTTGTGGATTCCTTAACTGAATTCTCGGATCTATGCTGTGTGCTCTGATTAGCCTGACGCGTGCGCTCTGCGTCTTAGGCCTTGGTGCCTTGAAGGTTTAGCCCATGGAGGTGAAACCATTGGGGGTACATGTATACGAATTTGCTGTGAAACCACTTTGAAGTGTGGAAGTGAATTTCGCATTGTTGGGACGTCTTGATTGTTCAATTCGGATGTCATTGTATTCGAGAAAATTGCTGGAGTTGTAGATAACAGTCCTTTATGTAAGAGTGTATTAACTTTTTGATAAATCGTAGTCTCTTTTGAGTTTATTATTTTTGCCTGTATTTGTTGCGTCGTAATTAAATTGAGTCAGGCAGACACCAACTACACTCGCGTACAACTTAAGAACGACAATGGAAGTTGCCACTGCGCCTCATCACCCCAGCCAACGGTTCCTCCACGCGGCGCAAATATTTTTACTGCTAATATTTTGAAGAAGACGCGAGTCGTTTCAGTGAATTTTCAGACCTAATCACCTTATAAATTACTGCAGAGATGTCAAACAAACTACGTAAGAAAAAGCAGGCGATGTCACACATTAACTGCATTATTCTTTCAAAACACGCGTCCGCGCTGACATCCGGGGCTGTCGCTTCGGCGGAGTGACACACTGCATGACCAATGGTCGCTCTTCACTTGCACCCGAGAGTAGCGCTTTTTTTTAAAAGAGGGTTCCCAGCTCTCAACCACTCTTTTTCATGTCTGTTTCACAATATGCGATGCTCGAGGAAGCGACAGGGGCCATAGAACATGAATGTGAGCACTGCGCTTGTTGAGTTAAGCCAATTAATCGCCATTAGTTTAACAGTGTTATGGGACAACAGAACGGCATTTTTTGATGGTTGGTGGCTTTGTCACAATATATACAATAAAAATTTTGGTTTTCCTGTCGTATAAAGAGGTCGCGTAAGCCTACGTTCAAAATTATTTATATTTATACAGAAACTTATCGTGCCTATAGCTCCGATGTTAGTAGCCTAAAACGTTGTTTTGCCTGTCTGCCTTTGGCGCCTAAAACGCTCTTTTTTAGTGCTTAAAAATGTGGCTTCTAATAATCAGTGAAATAAACACTAAGCAAACCTGTTAGCGGTGCCATGAACGGGGTGTATGATTTGGTGCACTGGTATGCATTTCTACGATCGCCACAGCTCCATTTTACTTTTGAAAGGTCACAGCTTTGGGAGTGACACTCCACAGTTATAATATATGTGATGCACCTAGTCTTCGTTTATCTCTGTGCTAAATTAGAAAATGGCCAGTAATCAGGCTTGACGTCCGACGTAACTTAATCCTAGCCACCCCAACTATACCTGTTTCTTCGTAGATCTCTGGTTGCGGCCGGGGCCAGGGCAAGGGCCAAGGTTTAGGCACGGGCCAGATCGGGGGCCACGGTCGAGGGTCAAAGGGCGGAAATACACGACGTCTCGGCAGCTGCGACGATTCGGCTTCTTGCCCTGTGAAGTAAAGGAGTTCAATGGTTGGATTAAAGAGGCAATGAAGACAAAATGCATTCTTAGTTCATTAAAAAGATAGCTTTGTTTCGATTTCGGTCGCACCAATTTTATTGCGAAGTTCTAATGAATAATCGAAACTTTAAAGAAAACATGAAGCGGTGGCTACTCCCCAGTCACTTCCAGGCTATTGGCCTATGACGTCACAGAATTTTATTTGCGCGACTGGAGGACGCCGACGTGACTCCCTGCCAAGTAATGGGAGTGGCCGATTGTAGTATGTGGGGCCTATACTTCTGTTTTATCGTATTACTGAAAAGCTGACGTGCAGTTAACACACTTGCGGTTAGCGAGCAGTTAACGAGCAGTCAATTTGAACGAGCAGTCAACAGTCAAAAAAGCGATTAGAGGTTTATTCGTTTCGTTATAGTTAAAGACGTGGCTGGCGTGAGGCTGAGTGCATTAAACTGAACACAGTCGTGTCTTGTTTTCACGACACAATTTAGGCTTACTCTAGGCACACAATATTTTTTTTGCGGGAATTCTATCAAGGTCTTCATGCTGCGCCTACCATTCCTACAAAATTGCGGCTGTCGTTTTCGATTTCGATAGCAGTAGAGAAGAAACACTAAAATATGGTGTTGAGTACCATTTCAGGGGATTACCAGTCTTATTTTAATACTCTAAACCATAAGCTCACAACTACGAAGTTATGCTAACCAATCACTGTATGCAAAACTTTTCTTTTGGCAGTCATACCAACTTCATCGTTTGCACCATCCGTGGGCACACACGATAATTAATCTTAGGGGTAGTTATTCTACGGCGAAAAAAAAAACCTTTGAAAGCCGTATCGTATAATTTAAACGCTATATTTCAACATTAACTTCGTCATTTAAGCCAGTGGCCCTACCAGAGCCAATGTGATGATGAAGTCCACTGCTCTCCTCCTTCTAATTAAGCCATGATCAAAATCATTCTCGTCCTCCCTACCTGGAGGTCAGTGTGAATCCGTCGTAGAGGTGTTGCATGATTTTGATTTGCTACACCTATGATACTTAGAGCCGATGAAACTTAATATTACTGCGTTAAACACTGTACCACATCTAAGTCTCGGTCGGGTTTTTACCACCGCTGCAAGCATGATGTTGCGCCAAAGGCAGTGGCGTCATAGTGTTGAACCAAAGCCAAAAGCTTACAGACACTGAAAGCCTATGGAAATTCCTATTGCTCTGTTTAACATTGCCGCACTTCTCAGTCTCGCTCGGCTCTCTACCACTGCTGCAAACATGATGGTTGGCTAAAAGCTGCGCCATGGAAATCTTTTTACCAAAGCCAAAAGTTTCTGTCAACATACATCTAATATTCCTGCACTTCTTGGAATCCTCTCGGATGCGGAAACTTTACCACAGCCTTTGAAAACTCAACATTGTCCTACGTGTTGCTCCCTTCTCACGGCAGATGTACTTAACACACACAAAACTTACCGTCTTGAGCGAGGCTGCCTTGGGCGAAGAACGCCAATGCTGCGATGATCACGACAACCTTCATGACCGGAGGTCTATGGAGGCCTTTGTGTGAGAATATTTGTTTCCATCCTTTATATACAGGTCCCCAGCAAGTCTCTATCATTTCACAGTTGCGAGATAACGGTTGGTAGGCAGACAGGCGGTAAATTTTTTTTGTCAACATCGGTACCCGGACTTTCGGAAAAACCTGAACGACACATGGGTTTAATCTCTCGAAAACAATGAACGGGAGGGGAAAGCTTATTACTCCTCCGTGTAAATACCCCCTAAAAAGAGGCGACATCTTCTTTCAACAGATACGTGTCACGCTATCATGCAAAAGGGTTAGGTGCACTCTGGATTCCCGATAACACAGCCAGTAGGAGGCAGCAGGGCACGGCGACAACGTTTATGGTTTTTAAGGCAAAAATATCCCGAACACCACAAATTTTGGAGTTCTACAATAATATATGCCATCTTGTTATGTCTACACAGGCAAAAGCGGCACCGACTTAACATTTAGGCATAATATTTTTAGAAAGCACAGCCACTGATATCACACTGCATATATCCTCTTTAATGACTCAGCCAACGCGCCGTCTCCACCCTAACGCCCAATTTTGCTAGAACTGACACATTTAAATACTCATTCCTCCCGCGCACAATAGCTTAATGTAATTTCAAAACAGGACCCATATATCGTCCACAAAGGTGTCTGTGTTTCTATTTAATTGTATTCGTATTTGCACTGTACTGCTTGTTTTGATTACCATTAAATACACATACCCACTCTGCCTGAACCTTCAATGGTATGCAGTACGTAATAATATGTAATTACAAAGTGGAGTATTACACATAGTGCCATGCTTGCTCATCTTCAACGAAGATGACGCATTCAGTGTGACAGAGCCGTGCTCGCGCCAAGGTGGCTGACGCCCATTCAGCCACCGCCTTATTTATCATGGTTCGTCTCATCGCTCTGCCGCGACGTAAAAGTATCAATAAAATTAATCGAATGGAGTGTTTCTCCCATTTTTGTAGCTTGGCCTGTATGTTACTATTTTTATTGCAACAAACTATCTGTTTTAAACATATAAGGAATCAGATGTTTTCTCCTGTGAACATGTATGCCTAAGCTTTGGTTATTCAACCCTGGAGAGCATACGGAGTAGATCGGGGCCCTGGACAGAGGGACCCGCCCGTAGCCAAATTTCCATCAGTCGTGACCAAATAATCTCTCTCTCTCTCTCTCTCTCTCTCTCTCTCTCTCTCTCTCTCTCTCTCTCTCTCTCTCTCTCTCTCTCTCTCTCTCTCTCTCTCTCTCTCTCTCTCTGCAAACGGAAGCGCACAAGGACACGTGATTGGAGCAAAGAACGCAGCATGGGCTTGTCTTCATTCCTCACTCCCGTCTCCTGCAATCATGTGCTTCTCGCTTTCCATATAGTACCAAGTTTGCTAAGGCTTCTTGTCTGTGCCTACCACTTGTTTCGATTCGCTGTGTTCTTTCATCCAAACTTCTATTTATGCTCCGTCCTGAGCTCTTTACCACGCTGTCCGCGAATTGTAATGTGCCTGTTCATCGTTTCGTCTATGCGTATACGTGCAGGCACATGTCCATTACGAGAATGAAAGGCACACAAACATTATTTCTTACCCCAGCATTTTAAAGCGAAGCTTCTATGTCTCTCTGAGTGCGTATGTCGCGTCAAAAAAGTACTCCAGGAAAGCCAACTTCTCCTAGGTATGAGGATTAAACGTGAATGAAATTAAAGAAAAAAAAACACTTCCCCTCCTTCGAACAGAACCGGAGAAGTTTGGGTTTTGGTGAGGGGTTCATAGACGGGCAATCATCATCGCCACCCACTGCAGGACAAAGCCCTCTCCCATAGATGTCCAATTATCCCGGCCCTGTGTTAACTGTGACCAATTTATCCCGCAAACTTCTTGATCTCCTCTCCCCATCTAACTTTCTGCCGGCAGCTGCCACGCTTGCCTTCTCTAGGGATACACTCTGTTGCCCTTAACGACCAACGGTTGTCTTGCCTTCGCATTGCATGCCCTGCCCACACCCTTTTCTTCTTCTTAATTTCTACTAATATGTCCTTAACACGCGTTTGTTCCCTGACCCACTCCGCTCTCTTTTGGCCCTTAATGTTACACCTATAATCTTCCATTCCATTGCTCGCCGAGCCGTCCTCAATACAAGTAGAACCCTTTTAGTGAGTGTAATACAGCAGCGCCTATAGTTCCCGTCGGGACGATGACCCCCTTCCCTTCTCGTGGCTTTGTGGGGTCCCCTTCCTTGCTGGCTTGGCCGCCGCCGACGGCAGCAAGGCGCAACCCTTTGTATCGGCCTTGCCAGCGGCTTTTTACGCGGCGTCGGGGAGGGCTTTCCTGCCCTCCTGACCTTCGGGGACAGACAGGGGGCGAGCGGAGGTCAAAACCCTAATTGGTATGTGCGCTGCGGGGGGAGGTTGCTTCGCTTCCGCCCAGCTCGCGCATGCGTCAACGAGTTTGTTCGGAGCTATGACCAAGAGCGGTCGCTTGAAGGTTTGCTCCCATGGCGGTTTCTCGGTGCCAGAGCCCCACGATTTTCTCGCCAACCGCGTGGAGGTTCGGCATTTTTTTAGCCTCCAGGCCCCTTCCAGGGATTGTGCGGCGATACCCTCCTCGTTCGCGCGGCGCATTTTAATTTTTAACCCAGTTTTCATTGTATTGCTTTGGCTTATGTTCATGCTTCATCGCCTGCTGTGAATACGTGTAAATAGACTTTTCTTCTTCATCTTCGTCAGCGTTATCGGGTACTTTCACCCCTCCATGACGAAACCACCAACATCTGCAACGAACCAAACTTTACTGCGAGCCTCCAAGTTTCTGCCCCGTAGGTGAATACCGGTAACCCGGTAACCTGCAGCTGCCATGCACTGTTTTCTTCAGTGACAATGGTAGGCTGCCATTCGTTCTTTGATAATGCCTGCCGAATGCACTCCATCCCATTCACTTGCAATATTAGACATAAAAGTCAGACTTCCCTCCGTTTAACAGCGACGATGTTTGAACGCAAAATTTTCTTTGTGCGACATCGACTAGCGAAGCGCCAAAGCCACTGCGATCTAAGGTCGAAACTTCGTGCGATTCAAAGTCCGTAGCGTCTTCGAGTCAAAGTCCAAACTCAGACTACAACCAAGGAATCCCTCACGGGAAAGCTTCGCATTTACCCATCGCCGTCGTTAGACGGACAATGGGTGCATGGCTTTTTATCGAAGACTACCCGGCTCTCAAAACGGGTTACTGCGTGCTGAACCCCGAATATTCCCATTCCTTAGAGGTGCCCGCGCTACTCACAGGGCAGGGCTGACAAGATTATAAAAAAGAGTTGCAACGATTGCACACTCAACGGCCCATCACAATCGAACTTTCAAATGTCGCAGGGAAACAGCATGACTAAAACTTCTTCTGTTCATATCTAGGAAAAAAAAAAGCGTACTAGACCAATAAACGTCCTGGCTCTGTTATCTTCGCTTTCAACAAGGCCGTACCATTCCCGCAACTGCACTCCTATCTTACCCGGACTAACAATTTTAAATACTTTTTTTCTGACTCAAAAACAGATTGAACGAACTGCCATATCGACTTTTTGAGTCTTGAAACGTGCTAAAGTGTATAGAAAATTATTGGGAAGTATGATTTTGATATTTTGCCTTACTGTACTGCATATTTACCTGTTATTTTGCCACCTCCTTGTTATTTCCTACTTGGTAATGTTTATTTGTCTTATAAACTATACTTCTGCTTTTGCTATTCTTTTCCTGCACTATTTTATGCACATAACTAATAAAAAAATCTGTTCTTGCGGTGTAAGCGGCTCATACAGGAAACTTTACAGGAGATAAATGCAAGGATAGCATCCCTGGCGGTTTGTCTTTAGCGGCTGCGTCACGAGTAAGGGTGTATCGGCCGGTAGGGAGTTTAAGCGAAAAGTGTACTTAATGTGCAGTCAAACCTTTCTCACAAGAAAGGAAAACGCTATAAACTTAAAAAATTAGCCCTTAATCAGCTTACTTTGCTGCAAATGTCGTAGAAAGTCGATGGTGTTATGCCGAGACTGCCACATAAATACCTGTCTTCACTCCCCCGCCATCCTTTCACGCGCTTCCCCTTCCGTCTCGCTTCTCCCACGATAAACATGGTGGAGGTATTCCCCATTCACTTCAATTTTAGCGCGTTGTACTGCTCGCACGCATTCCACTGGAACTTTTCGTTACTACAGGACTTCTTAGAATGCCGCTTCGTGGCCCGAGCTATTGGCGCTAGCGCTTCCTTGAAGTTTAGGGGCTCGGGCTGTCGGCGTTTCATCTCGTCCTCGTAACCGTCGTCTAGTCACGGTACTAAAACACCGGGATACTCGTTTACGACCTCGCGCTAGAAGGCTTCGTGCTTCAGAGAAACGAGACTTTTACAGCAAGGCTGTATAACTCTACTCACTAACGGTTTCACCTCCGTTGGAAAGAATGCCAAGGCACCAAGAATACACATATACACTGCATGCTTTGCCCCTCCCCAAGTTTCAGTTAGCGGAGATGGCCCGGGATTTTTTTTTCGTGAAAACATTTTTTCCCTTCGTATTGTTCTTTTCTATCGCGAAAACAAGCAGGTAGGTATATAAACAAAAGAACATTGCAAATATAACAAATTTGTTAAAATTTTGCCTCATATATGTCTAATGTTTTCATTTTGCTTAACAATGTTGACATGAATGAGCACAGCCACCAGATTGAGAAGTGCGGAAACGTTTTACCTGTATAAACTTCTGGGTCAATTATTCTGGGAAGTTTTGGCTGGGTGGCCGAACCGGTGGACAGACAGACAGACAGACAGACAGACAGACAGACAGACCAGACAGGCAGGAAGACAGAGAAATCGATAGACATACATGCAGAAAGATAGACCAAAATGTTTCGGTTTAGGAGCCCACGAAAAACTATTTTTTTAAATGAACCGTCGGGTGGGTGTGCGTGGCATCACCAGAGGAAACCTCAACAGTATTCCTCTCTCTCGCGAAGCGACTCATGGTGCGACGACTTTAAAGGCTCATGAACTCTGTCACGAGAGGGGCAAAATTTTGTCTGGTGTGACGATCGTGCCTTCAAGGGTTATCCGGATTGTATAGTCAGCATTCACAGAGCTGTTCAGAAAATCGTAATTTTTCGTGTGCACGGTTAAGAATACCAAGCAAATGCCGAGCGCGCTCACGTGAGCATGTGCCTCGCAGCGACCGCCCGTCTGTTAACAAGACCAAGAAAATTCCGAACGCTCGTTTGTGCGTGCCTCGCGGCGAGCGCCCAGCGTCTCCGGTGCACGTTTGTCAAGCCACGCATACCCACTTAAGGAGATTGGCCAAGACTGACCCCACGAAAAAAAAACTCTAGCGATCGCCCTAATCGTGGCAACACTTGCTCGGAACGAGAAAGACACGTCATAGCGTACGCCCCTCCGAGGTGATGTCCGATGATTATGACTTCGAAAAAATGAATTATGCTTACAGTTATAGCAACAATGACACAGTTACATTGCTGCAGCGAAGAAGAACCAACTCGGCTGCAGTCTTGGAGTTAAACCGTCATGATGGTCAAGAAGGTTGCTTACAGCTTCGCTACCTTCAAGCTTTGCGAGGTCATATGAGCTTCTTTCGTTGGCTACTTGAACGCGCAAATTTTGGTCTGTCTGTCTGTCTGTCTGTCTGTAACTCGATTCAGCCGCCCGGCCAAAGAGAAACACAATCTGCATAATGGGTTTATATACCCTCCGCCAAATTAACGTCTAAGGCCGGTGGCAATGGCAACACTTGTCAACATTGTTCAGCCAAAACAAAATATTACGCTTATTTGGGGGAAGACAATAATACAGAAGTGATATTCGCCGTGTTATCTTTATAAAATGCACGGATAGAATTGATTTATTAAAAATACGTCCAAAAAAAAACACCAAAAGCGGTCGCCCGTGGTTTCCCTTGCGGCATTTTAAGAAATCAAACAGCAACAGTAACGAAAGGTTCCAATAGATAGTTTTCACGTTCCTCTTGGAACCCACGTCAGCAGGGCCTTCAATTCATGAGCGTCTCCACCGTTCGGTAGCGCTGGTATCGAGGCATTCGGCGTGCAGCAGTGGAATGCGGTAAATTTAAATAGACTTGAGCAAAGCGCTAGCGTGTTTTAAGACGATAGTCTTTCTTGGGCTACTTAAACCCAGAAATTTTTGTCTGTCTGTATATCTGTCTTTCCGCCTGTCTGTCTGTAACTCGATTCCGCCACCCGGCCAAAGTAAAATAATGCCTGCGCGATAGTCTTATATAGTCACAGCTAAATGTGCCCGTCGAAGTCCGGTGTAATGTTCATACTTGTCAATATTGTTGAATAACAACAAGACATTACACATATATAAGACAACAAATCAATACAGAAGTGATATTGACAGCGTTCCTTTATAAAAGATCGTACGTTTGATTTTGGCGAGATTAAATACTTCATCAACTGAAGAAAAAAAATATCACTCCGCCGTCGCCTGCTGTCGCCCGCGCCATATAGCTTCTGGCGGCATTTGAAGAAGTCAAGTGGCAAGAGTTACGAAAGATTCCACTAGATAGGTTGCACGTTCTGCTTGGAACGCACGTGGACTAGGGAAACGCGGTTCTATAAACGTTGAAGTAGGGCGCCTCGATTCACGCGCGTCTTCGCCGTACGGCAGCGTTGGCATCGAGACACCCGGTTAGGAGCAGTGGAACGCGGGAAATTTAAAATCATTTAAGCAAACATTTGGCGTCTTTACCTTGGGAGGAGCGCGACGCAAGAGGAACAACATGAGAGGTGAGCGGGAAAGCGAAGGGAGGCATTTACTTGGCAAAAGCCGATAAAGACTATCGTCTTTTGACATTTGCAACGAAAGGAGCAGATACGCGGCCAATTTTTTTTCTTGGAAGTAGCGAGACGGGAGAGGAACAGCATAAGAGGTGAGCGCGAAAGGGACGGGAGGCATTTACTTGGTAGGGGCACCAGACGACTATCGTCTTTCGTCGAAATTGGCAACGAAGTCAGCAGATATGCGGCCCATTTTTTCTTACCGAACACTGATTACGTTGAGTGTATGTACAGCATGACGCGTCCAGTGCACATACAGGTACATTTAATATGTGATGCATTTACAGTATATGGTACAGTGCAATTACAGACGGTGTTTAAGCACATCAGCAGACTATAAGCCCCCAGTTGCCAGCCCGCCAGAGCACGACTTTTTTCTAATCGTCTTTTAGGCTGCGCCACCATAAAAAATCGTGCACCCTCCCGTCTAACCACGACGATAATTGAACCCAAAGCTTTCTCATGATATCTTGGTTGACCAATACCCCCCTACGAGTACGTGTTACTCGGGGGGTATGCACCACTTTTATAGAATAACCGCAGCAATCTCGGGTATGCATAGGCCTAACATTTCGGTTCGCGTTCTACGGCGTGAATCGGTACTTGCTGCTTGGCTTACAGTGAGTATACCGTTTCGATTGGTTGTCGGTTCACGGCGTTGAACCTCAAAATGTGGCGTTGGGCCGGATGCCCTCAGCCGCAAAATAAGGCATTAGGCCTAAAGTCCTGTGGCTGTCATCTTTACGGCATGCTTCTCCCGCTTTCAAGCGCGAACCTCTTTATTTGAAATAAATGTTTCCCCACCACCACTACCAGGGCCGTAGCCAGAGGGGGGGTTTCGGGGTTCGAACCCCTCCCGAAATCTTTTTCAGGCAGCCCGTGAGCAATACTTACTGTTGCTTTTGGCAAGACTACCCCTTTCCAAAACCCATAACCCCTCCGAAAAAAATTTCTGGCTACGGCCCTGACCACTACCACCGCAGAGCAACGTTATTGATTGATTGTAGGGTTTAACGCGCCGACGCAACGCAGGCGATGAGGCGCGCCGTAGTGGAGGGCTCCGGATTAATTTTGACCACCTGGGGATCTTTAACGTGCGCCGAAATCTCGTACACACGGGCGTTTTTGCTTTTCGCCTCCATCAGAAAAGTGGCCGCTGCGGCCGGGAATCGAACCCGCGACCTCGTGCTCAGAGAGCAACGTTATTCTCGTCGTACTTCGGGTTACAATTTTGTCGCCGGTCCCCTCAGAACACGACGTTAAGCCTATATACGTCACGCCGGCGCTTCTGAGTCTCCCGATCCCTCTGCCGCAAATCAACCGTTAGCGGATGGGGCCAAGGTTTTCAGGGAAGCATTTTAATTTTTTTTTACACTTCACCCACGATCACCATCATCATCAGAGAAAGTTGGCGTTTCTGCGAGTGTTTTTTCGTACGGACATCATCAGTGAGAGGTCCAAAGCTTCGCTTAAATATCCCGAGACCCAGCATCTTCCTCCCTTCTGTTGCGAGAAACACTAGTGTTCTTGTGACACTATCCTCGCTGTTAGAGGTGCCGTCTCAGTGCTTTCTCAGCAGAATTAATCTCAAACGAATTGTACGTCGTCATGCAATCAATGTGGACAATCAGCTGGCTACTCTGGATGATGGCGAGGGTATACAACGGGGAAAATTTCTTAAGGCACTGCTGTGACCTGGAGTGCAAAAATTTTGTTTGAGATTGCGGAGTCATCGCCATTGCGGCCATACTACATCACCTAGCTACTGAA
Source organism: Haemaphysalis longicornis (assembly GCF_048455015.1). Classification (NCBI taxonomy): domain Eukaryota; kingdom Metazoa; phylum Arthropoda; class Arachnida; order Ixodida; family Ixodidae; genus Haemaphysalis; species Haemaphysalis longicornis. Next base: position 39,398,469 of record NW_027526385.1, on the reverse strand, counting down.
GCGTTCGACTTTACTTTGTAGACTGTGCTTGGGAGTGGCCCTCACGAAAGCATTCTCCTTCCTCATCGGGATGGCCAGAAATGCCCAATGCGACGCCTGTGGGTCCAATCCGAATACTCTTCGGAGAGGAGCGGGCTTTCCACCGGGCTCAGACGATTGGACAATCGACCACTTACAGTAGAGACTATCCCAGGTAACCGTTCTCCACCATCGACTTCAGAGAAGGCGACGAAAGCCCTTCTACGTTTCCTGGGCGAAACGACTTTGCATGAAAGACTGTAGTGCCCCAAACGGGACTAGATAGTGGGCCTCCCCACTCCTATCTCTTCCTCCTCTCCCGCCCTCTCTTTTATCCCCTGAACCCCATTCCCCCAGTGCAGGGTAGCAAACCGGGCTCTACACCTGGTTAACCTCTTGGCCTTTCCGTCCATTCTTTCTCTCTCTCCTAAGAGTGCGTGATTCGCGCCGAATCGTTCCATCTCTCGGGCTCCATAGCCACACCAATGTCATGAGCCCCGTGCCCCGGCCTCTGACTGCAGGCGATACGCTGGAGATTTTAATAGCCATGGAAGCATGAAACTGCAACGTATAGTACGGGGGTTATAAACTTGTCGATTGGTGATTATGCTTCTTTTTCGAAGCCGTCCACTTGACTGTGCTTACATAAAACTGCGGGGGAAAAATTTAGATGCTTCAATTTGAACATCGATTGCAGCGAAATTTCCCTTGCATAATCAGTTTTTTTTTTTGTCGATTGCTCTCTCCGAGGAACTTTCATACATGCAAGATGTAGGATACAATCTTCGCTCGGATCTTTCATATGGATTAGAGGCTAAATGGTGTCTGTTCTAGAAATAAATCAAGCCCTTTCGAAGAAATAGAGGCAATGCGTGTAGTTTTTTTACATTTGGGATATTTTGAGATCCCAATTAATGTTAATGAACCTCGTACCTTCAGACAAACGGGACACATGTGAACAATCAGTACCATTTGAAACGAATCTTTGTAAAGTTGAAATCATCCAGGACGAAGAATGGCGAGGTGCGATATCGGATATTTGTCGAGTTTATCGCAAAGCAGAGACAAAGGATAAGGTCGGTAAAAGCAAGCAAATAAAACTACTCCTTTTTGGCCCAAACGGACATATTACGGGTATGATATGTGAATTATAATCGCTCAGATACAGCAATTAGGACGTCTCCCGAAGCCAACACGGGCGCCCTACCCGTTAGCCTGCGGTTGCGTTGATGCCCTCAGGCGTTAAAATGGTATCTATTGGCCCAATATATCATCCTTAATTAACTTTTGGTCGTGACTGTAGCAGATACCCTGAAGTGCATGTTTTTGAAGTTCGAAATGTCGTTGCATTTCGTTGTTGTTGCCGTTGTTGTTGTTGTAGCACTGTAGTTATGTTTACCGTTGTTGTTTTGTAATAGCAGTAGTAGTAGTGGTTTTTGCTGCTGCTGTAGTTGCAGCAGTAGTTGTATTAGTTGTAGTTGTGGCAGTAGTAGTTGTTGTAGCAGTAATAGTACAGTCGAGCCCGCTTATAGCGAACACATCGGGAAACGGAAATCAGTTCGTTATATCCACTTTTCGCTATATCTGGACACAAAATCTATGTATCTAAATGGTGACGGGAAACGAAGATTTCTTCATAAAATCCGCTATTTCGTTAAAACCTGGTTCGTTATATGTGGGCTATACTATAGTAGTTGTTGTAGCGGTAGTTGTAGTAGTTGTTATTGTTGTAGAGTGGTGGTTGGTGTAGTTGTTGAAGCTGCTGTTGTAGTTGTAGCTCTAGGTGCAGTTGTTGTTGTTGTAGCTGTTGTAGTGGTTGTTATTGTCGTTGTTTCAGCGGATATCTTGTAAAGTCTGTCGCTGTGAATTCGCTCAGTGCCCGAGCGAAGCCACTCCAGCTAAGTTGGCGGATAAGGCGGTGTGTGTTATGGACGCGTGCCCTTCACAATGGAACGTGACGTTTCATTTATGTGTGAGGACTATGTGTATATTCAAGGGTATTTCTTTGCGCATGGGCCCAATAAATACAATGTTTGATCCTTTCGTGAGAAAGCTGTCGTCAGCAGCAATTTCTGACCGGTGCTTCCAATAATATTTACACTCGAAAGGACGCTCTCTGCAATCTGGCCATCCATCATTGCAGAAGCTGTTCAGCTTGCTACAATTAGGACATTTCACTTGCTTTTGTAGAATTTCCGCGTGTCTTGTCGGTTGATGGAAGATTGGCACTTACGCTTCGGACATAAAAAGCAACTTTTTCAAGCTCAGTGCTATCTTGGTGAGGTAGTGGCGGTCGAGACAGAGGGTCAGCAGCAGCAACGTTCATTTGCCGGAACATTTGTCATTTTATAGAAAAAAACGGATCATGCGCATTTCTAGCCTTTGTAGCCTGAGCTTGACATCCGACATTACTGTTTGTAATCAGTCTGAATGGTAAACTGTAAACCAGTGACATATTTCTGAAACTTCTCGCACACCAAGGTCACAGCAAGGCATTCTTTCTCAATCTAAGCGTTGCTCCTTGCTGTCTCTGACAGGCTACGGGATGCGTACGCTACAGGTCACTCTACGCTCCACTGTTTAGGATCGTCGTCAAAAATTCCAGCTGATCGTCTGTCCAGATCTGTAAGTCCCTTCATAACACCCTCGACAGGTGGACACAGAACAAAGATAGTTGCTTCACGTTCAGTTAAACCAGTGAAAGAGCGAATCAGTGTTAGCATATCGCGACGCATAGCTGACGGTAGTTGAAGACAGTGATGCTGCAGCTATGGTGAGTTAACGAGTACCCTATGGCTCTCCGCGTGCTTCTATTTCCAACCAAACATTGAAGCTCATCCAGTCTCCACTCTTCGTCGCGTATCTAATCACTTCACTGCAAATATCGTTGACAGATGACAGTCTTCTGCCTCCCCTATCACGTAAATGCTTCTCTTCACTTCCCAGCCCACCTGTCTCGCTCGTCCCACGATAAGCACGGTGGTGGTTTGGCGAAGATAATTCAATTTTCTTGCGTTATACTGTTCGCTCTTCCCTCTTGAACACTTTTCGTCACTGTTGGACTTAGAGTGCCGCCACGAAGTCTAAGGTCGGACGCGAGACCTTTTTTTTATATTTTTTGGGTTTCGATATATGCTGTCGAGTCGTTCATCTTCATCCGAAAGGGAATAGCTCCCAACACCAATGGACGAGAGAGTACGTTGAACGCAGGCATCGGCTTTGCGTTGTTTCCGTGCCCGTTTGCGCACCTGCGTGCGTTGGTCCTCATCCGCTCCCGCTGTTCTTCCTCCCAGCCAACTACACGCGTTCGCCTCGCAGCGCCTCCGGAGTTCAACTGCCCTGAAAGCGCCGACTGCGCGCAGGTGGCAGCACATGGCAATTGTTCCCCTCCACGCGGAGGCAATAACCGTTTGGAGCTTCGCTGTAAATCTACTCTTCTAGAAATGCTGTCGTAGTGTGCCGAAACACTTAACGTTTGGCGTGCGCAAAGGGGACAAGCACTAAGCTAAATTTCTCGATTATCTCCGAGACTAGCCTCAATATATCGTTTTGTTTTTGCGTCGAAATAATACTCGTAGGAATGTTCGGGTGGATGTAAGTTCACCTGTAACAAGTTCGAACGATTGACTTGAGTTGGAAATGAGTTATCACTACTTCCTAAGCGGTTCGCCATTTACGAGCAGGTTGTAACATGGGTTTCTTCCAAACCCTACACTTAAGCACCAGTTGACGAACCGGGTAGGTGGAACTGCTAAAGAAAATGGAGCCCAACACGTCTACAATTTCTATCTACCCTCGACACACCCCGTCAGTAGATGCCATTCTTCAACGTATTTGAAAAGCCTCGGCAGCGCAAGCAAAGGCGGGCGATTAGTACGCGTCGTTTCTCTGATATTTCGTGAAGACTCATGTTTAGTTTCTTGACCACAAAATACCAAAGGTCCGCGACCGAAAGGAACATACGATTAACTGTTTATGTCCTGAAACTTTAATCAAACGTCACTACCGCTACATTTTGGCGGTACTACAAAAACAAGTGTTTGCAATGGTGCATGAATATATCACCGCAGTTTAATAAAGAAAGCAGCATAGTTAGAACACATAGAGAACGAACACTATCAATATGAGACACGAGAGCCCACAAAACCCCAATTAAATGCGAAGTTACCGTTATTAATTACCAGAACAAAGAGCTTGTTTAGGCGGAACAAAAAGAAGCTCCGCGGGTGATACTGGCCGAGACCCACAGACATCTTATAACGGCCACACCCATTAGTTTCTCTAGGCACAGTTGCGGTTCGGTCCAGTTTAATGCTGTTCCGAGTCAACTGCGAACCGGTTTGCCTACAGACTGGGTTTGGGCCCAGACAATAATGGCCATCCTTACCAGGATGCGTATACGTTCGAAATTACCCGCCCCGAGGGGCAGCGGCCGGTGTAAGCGAAACTTCTCCCAAACGCACATTCCCCTGAAGAGCCGTGCGCCTGGCCGTAGAGACGCTTGTACCTGTTTTACCGGTGGGAATCCGGCGCTAGGATTCGAACCCACCACCTCCCGAAGCCGAGACGGGCGGCTGCGGCTGCGGTGATGGTATCGGCACCTAAAATTGTTATCTGTCGGCTCAAGATGCTTGCTGTTTAAATGATTGCCTTCTGAAGTCAGCAGATGTATAGCTGCAAGAAGCTTGAACGTTATTGGCAGCACCCCGACTGTACTTTTTTGGCCGCGTTTTAAAGTCAAGGACAGTAACATCCTCCTTAAAGCACGCGTCCAAAATGCGTACCACCCATCAAAACTTCTGTGCTATTTGTTTCCTGAACTACACCCCCGGTAACTGCCCGATAACGGATCGCGGTGGGCTAGAGTTCTTGATAAGCTTCGCCAGAGTTGCCCGTCTGATTTCCACGGACCGCCGTGCCGCCGGTTCCACCGTCACACGAAAGCCTACTTCCAGTGCTGCGCACCTAAACCCTTTCCCTGTTGATCGCAGGTCAGAGTATGCGGATGCCCCGCGCAGCGACCGGCGCAGCTGACAGACCCCCCCCCACCCCCACCGACAGAATACCCCCACCGACTTCGCCCCACCGCTGCAACCAGCCCGGGGTCTAGTCACTACTGTCACATTTAAAATCAATGACATCATCTGATATATCAGCAAGCCGAACGACGTTAAACACGCGTTTCTTGCATCTAAAGGCCGAACCGCATGGAGCGTTTTTTCACGCGATTCGCGCGCGTCGGCGTTGCGCGTGCGTTTTTTCGACGCCCGCGTCGAATCATTTTACTTGACCTTAATTCCGCTTTTTAGTCCCATTTAGTCGTATTTGATACTGCATGAATTAAATTGGCGTTAATTTGTATTCCCTAGTTATAACTAGATATTGCAACTTAGGCACGAAAAATCAAGGCTCTAGGCGCCAATAATAGGCACTGAATAGTGCATTTACGCATATATAGGCACCAAATACTCTCCTTTGGGGATGTATAGGCTCAATGCGTATTTATTTCAGCAGCATATCTTAAGACTATTTTGTTATTTGCAGTGAAAACAGCGTGAAAATCGTGTGCTGCGGGAAAGTAATTTTTTTCGTGAAAATAAGCCACGCAAAAGTTACTTGCTTCTTTAAGGTTTACAAGAAATACAAGGTCATTCGACACCAAAAAAAAGGGCTTGAAACCAATGAAAAAGCAAACCCATCTGAATGTTTTGCTTCTTGCAGTTGTACCTCCTTTGAGTCGATAATTGTGAGCGAAAAAACAACGCCGATCGCCCACTGAAGTTGTTGGAGTGTGTTTGTACTTGGGACGATCAATCATCAAATTCCGTCCGGGGTATCAGGATGTTTTCTGCTCAGAAGCTTCGGCAGTTCTTTTACCACAGGGAACCCCCAGGAGTTTTATGTCAGACAGATTTAGGCAACAGGTTCTTCGGGGATGGTGGCGGATGTTTTCTGGATTTCCAGATGAGCTCGGCATTGTTAGTCGGAGTGGCGCCCAATCCCTCAGCTACTGAAAGGCTTTCTGCTAATAGTGTCAAATGATCACACAAAGGTGTCATGGGACATTCAAGTGTAGCGTGGTGTAAATAATTCGGGCTGCGATGTTTTTGTCGACTGCAAATCCGCTAATACTACAGGAGTACTCTTGCACTATAGTTTCCGCCCTTAGCTGAGTTCTTTAAAGGAGTACTGACTACAATTTTCGGCGTTAATATTATTGCAGAGTTCGCTTCCTTCACTCAACGGAATACCCTGGCTGAAATATGAGCGGCCTGCGACGCGAAGAACATACTACAATTGGATCTCATTTATTCACCGACGGAGCAGCGCGCGGAGCGGCACTCAGCAAATGGACATCTCCGTGACATCATCCCGTGATAGCCAAAAGAAGTGACGCTACAGCACTCGTCAAAAACTCGTGACGTGACTTCACGCATGCGGCCCCGCGAGCGGCGCGCGGGCGCCGGCGGATTCACAAACGGTTGCACGTAGCCAGAGCTAGAGGCATAGCCGCTGCCCAGAAAGGCACTGTTAGCAAAAATAAAGTTCTAACACGGGAAAGGAAGCGAAAATATAGGCCGGAATGGCAATAGAAATCACCATCAGGACTTTTATTGAAAGCGGTCATCGAATTTCCGCCGTAATGGTAGGCCTAGCACGTTCAGGCAGCTCAGCCGTTCAGCTCCGGCGGTGACGCGGTCGAAACGCCGCCCCCACCAGCCTCCGCCGTGTTTTAACGTCCGCACAACGCTGTAAGGTCATGCCGGGATTCTGTCATATGCGCCTTTCGGGATGAAAGGGCGGGAATTTGAAACAAACGATTTTCAGGCTGTTCAATGAATTTAATTATCGCGCGCTGAAGTATTTAAAGCGCTGTTTCGGGTTCGCCAAACCATTTAGCATCGATAAATGCAATAAAAGCGGAACATAAAATTTTCGTGTCAGTACAAGGGGTAACAGCGGGCTCTGGTTGAAGAGGCACAATCGTTAAATGCGCCTCGAAGAAATTCCTTACCTGGAGGTTCACAGAGCAGACAGAGCAGAACGATGTTTTCATCTATTCACACCACCGATTAATCCCATGCATATTACAGTGAAGTGCAATAATTCTGTACCAAATGAGCCATTTTTTTCTGCAGAAGCAGATGATTAGCGAAGCTGCGAGGGTAACACCGTTCATTAGCTATGTACACCAAATATCAACATAGGGTGGCAGGCAATATTCATAGGAACTAATTCCATTAATGCTAGGTTTCTTAATGTTCTGAAAGGTTACCCGGCCCGGCAGATGACGGCTATCACGGCTAGACTTGTAAACTGCCGAGATTATCATTCCTATATGCTCTGCTTCTTCGTGCTACACGTGCTTCATCTTGCCGGCTGGCAGAGAACCCGGGATCGGAGAAGGCAGCAAGCTCCAACGGTACCCTTTAAAAAAAAAAAAAAAAAAAAAAAGAAATCTCAACATGTGCTCTCTCTCTCTCTCTCTCTCTCTCTCTCTCTCTCTCTCTCTCTCTCTCTCTCTCTCTCTCTCTCTCTCTCTTACTCTCTCTCTCTCTCTCTCTCTCTCTCTTTGCGGATACTCTCGCTTGCTCTCTGCCGGTGGCTGACAGTGCACGTGTTCGCGACGTCAGCTTAAAAATGTGGTGTGTAAGATTTTCATGCGGTTTACCCACAGGAGGTGGGTATGACCTTGAGCGACATGTGCGCGGCTGCGTCGCATTCATTTTCTTGTTGGTTTTTTAATTGCGTTGGCAATAGATAGGGCGCATAAGCAAACTTTTTCGGCGTTGGTCCGCGGACACAGCGCGTCAGACGGACATAACACAAAAGAGCTCGTGCGGACAGGGGTGGCGTCGGTAAGCTTGACTACGGTGTCGCTGCGCATGAGCCTCTGGCGGCTAGAGCGAGGTGGCAAGGTCGAGGAGGCAGCGGCTTGAGCACAGCTCGCACTTTCGACGTGCTTGGCATGGCACGCGGATATTTCTCGGAAACGGCGTGCGATAAACGCCCAGTTGTGGGGTGCTGAAGCGAGAACCCTCCTTGCAGAACATCGACTCGAAAGACCAAAAAAGGCAAAATTAACACAACAAAGGCGTTTGAGGCATTAAAAAGCCCATATAGGCCCATATAGGGAAAATAGGCGCTAAAAGCAATATTTTCAAAATAGGCACTTACAGGCACAATGCTTACTCTTAGTTCATGCTTATATGTTAAATAGGCTTGATGCTGGCTGAATGAAAAAAAATAGGCATTTTGCCTAAAGTTCCGGTCTCTCGTCGTAGTAGTCACTGTAATAGTTATGGTCATTAGCAGTTTTAGGTAGTTATACTTAGACGTCGTAATCACCGATAGCCTTAAAGTGGCACTAATTCATCTCATAAGGGCTATCACAGAGAAGTGCTAACTATGTAGTCATACGTAATACCCTCAGTATATAGAAGGCATTTTCGTTTAAACCAACATGAGGCCCAAGATTCCTCTCTATTAAACGCAACGCGTTATGTTACGGGCGGACGAACCATTTTCCAGCAAAAATATATATATATATATATCCTATACAAAATTTATATTATTTTTATAGAATGTAAAATGCTTACGCATTATTATATAACCAAGAAAGACGACTCTTGGAGCATGTAACCTTGTAACAACATTTATTGTTCATTTCCACAGAAGCTCTGGTGTTAAGATCTCTCAAAACCGAGGTCAAGGATAAGGACGCGGTTTGGGCCGGGGTCGTATCCATGGCTTAGGCAGCCGGTCAGGTCGATGCTGCCTTTTGCTGGGTTCCTCGTCGTCAGGAGTGTCCACGTCCAGACCTGCACAAAACGCGCGACAATTGTGTATTCCGTGTCCCAAATGCTGGGTGTCATCAGCTCGAGACTAAATCGACTCTTGGGTTTTCCCAAACAGCATGTTCTCCTCCTTTTTATTGTATTGTTTCGCCCGATGTGGCAAAGATGTACAGCGGGAAAAAATATGGCACGCCGAATTCGCAAGACAGCCATCATGAGGGGAATAATATTCAGGGGAGGTTTGCGTACAACTCGACCAAATAGACGAGAAATACCAACTATTGAACGTGTATAATTTCAGACTGTAACGTTGGGTCATGTTGTCGGCTTTTCCTAGTAGCTAATGCCAAGTTTTTTTTTTTTTAAAGCGAAGCTTTAAATGCCCAGACGAGATGAAAACCCGGCAGCACTGTGGACACAGAAAGCTCCTGCGCCAGAACCAAACAAGCATGCGCTGGAAAACCAGGTTGGAGAAGATTTAGAAGAAGGAGAGAGAGTTTTGTTGGGTTAATCTCTGTCGGAGCAGAGCACCCACGCTGTTAGCTACTGCGTGAAGAAGAGATAAAGCGATAACGGCAGCGGGCAGGGGCGGCCGACGGACGGGTGGAACAGCGTCCGCTTAACAATGGCCAACCCTGGACGCACGTTACTTTCAAAATGGGTAGGCTAGGCGTCATATATACTTCGGATGAGCAGGCCATTTATATTAGTGACGCCTCGAGCACAAAGGAGAACGAAAGAAAATTCTATAAACACGCACCGTATACAACGGGAAAAAGTTTAATTAATCATAAAAGTTACACACGCTAAAAACCGGCCGTGCATTACAGCGTCGCTGCTTAACCATCTGTTCGGAATGCATGGGTATTTTTTCTGTGTATATTTAAGCACTGATCGTCATGAGAACAGAAGATCCCAGTGATACTCCTAATAGTAGCCAGCGTTTGCAGGCACCACCTGACCAAAGTTAGCCGGGTCAATGTTTTCATTCCCCCCACAATTATACTGTCTGCTTTTTGAAAGCAAATTGCTCAATGCACATGAGATAAGCTGAGCTGGAAGATTAAACAATGCATTACAACCGCATTATGCAAAAATCCCACTTGCCAACGCCGGGACAAATCATTCGCCCAAGCAGTCACCCGCATTAGTGACAGACATGCACATCTCAGCTGCCGGCTAAGAATGCCATGTGCATTCGACGGTTAGAAACAGTTAGAATAGAATATCGGGAATACAGAATAGAATACAGCGCTTACTACCGCACGGCTGAGGGGCCGAGCAAGATTTCTTCAGTGTTCCCCATCCAAAGCCGCATATTCAATCACTGAATAATCAAGAAAGTGCTGCCGTGCCCACAGCCTTTCTTTCTACTACGAGGAAAACATCACTGTTTAGTGCCCGACCATAGTTAAGAGGAACACTTTGAGAAAATGGCACCACGCGTACAGTCAGTATTGGTCATCTCAATTCGGAGATGAGCTTTAACGCCAAGTAACCGAGTATGTTGAAATGAGCTTTGTTGCAGACGTAACCCATGGTGGGTGGATAAACAGGGCAACCGGGCTCAATATGTCCTCGAGCATGTGTCTCGAGCATGTAAAAAAGCTTTGGCAAAGCCAATGAGAACAAAAAATCCCAAAATATGGCCCCGCATACCAGGCACAACACGATCACTAGCGCGGGCCCAATAAACACGCATGCTTGGTTAATAATCTTCGACACTACACTTCTCTCTTTCCCTTTTTTTGTTGAGATAACCTTGCAATAGCGACGGATGAAGTTCGCATGCAGTTCGATTGGACGGTTCAATTTTGTGGCTCGGCTCCAGGCTGGGCACTCTATCTGCTCGGAGCTTGTTTTCTTTCCTTAACTCAGAGTGGTTCAACTGAGACTGCGTCGTTTTAGTGCTTTCTTATCTATGTGCAGCCAATCACGTTAGTACATAACGCCTGCATAAAAGCAAATGTAAAAACTTGCGATCTGATGATCGCGAATAAGAGTCGCCCCCCGTTTTACAGCAGTCAAAAACAAAACGCTGATAAATATTCTATCAGAGTAGCACTGAGCAGAATGTATAAACTGGTCGAGGTGTCGTCTCAAGTACTGCGGGTTTGGTGCCCTTGCATACTTTTTCGCCGTCAACAAGAGTTCCTTTAAGCTTCAAACACTTCAGCTTCAGGAGTAACATTCAAAAGGAGATTTGGTTTTGTTTGAATTACCACATATGCGATGTTCCTAGTTCATTGAGGGGTTTAACACGCCTAAGCTACATCTAGGCTATGAGGAACATATTAAGGGCATCGGATTAATTTTGTTCACTTGGAGATCTTTAAAGTTCGCCAAAATTTCCACACTTGGGCGTTTTTAGTGTTCGCCTTCATAAGAAAAGCGGCCACCACGGCCGGTATCGAACAAGCATCATTGGCTCTGACGCTCAACGACTTAGCCACTGAACCACCGCGGCCGCTTACGCCATGTTCCTTGTTGTCCTTTATCTATTAGTTTAACAAAAAAAACGGGCTATAATTTAGGATTGCCTTGCTCTGGAACTTTTACTGTAACTATACCAGCTATATATACCTGTGTATGCAACGATTCTAGGCTGTGGCTGTGGCAACGGCATTGGCAGAGGCCTAGGCCAAGGACGGGGCCATGGTCGGGGTTCCCACGGCCTCGGCCACTTGACAGGCGGAAACACATGACGTCTCGGCAGCGACGACTCGACCTCTTGGCCTGTAAAACAAAGAGGTTCCATGGACCAGTTAAAACTTACTTTAGTGAGGCATTATATTGTTTCCATCCCATAAATCATGTCCGGCACGCTCCGACTGCCAATACTACAAAGTTCCAGCCACCATTTTGTGTCAGCTGAAAACGTGCACGCCATCTGTTATACATACCGTCGTGGGACTTGCCTGCAACTATGTTCAGCCGACCTCGTGAATATCCAACACTAAAATTACAGGTATACAATGACCGACTTCACCTTAAGAGTAAACCAGTGGTCTTAATTTGGGAGTCCGCGGACTCCAATAGTCTGCGAGACCATTTCGGGGGTTGGTGAAGCGCTCAGCGAAACTCTTTCTTCCCACAGCCTTTTCTCCTTTTTGCAAACCTTCCTGGAAACGTAAAATTGTGCCTTTGCTGCTTGACATACACTTCCTAGCACAGCACAACTCTTAACGTCGCCTTTTTTTGTACAGCCCACCAGCTGGGCAAAAAGCCAGACACACAACAGGCAGGTGTGATATAGGTCATGGTTTCTGTGACTTCAGGGGCTAGAGGGAACTGTCTGACAAAACAATAGAAATCAGCATAACCGTCAAACTCAAAAACCCGTATTGAATGTGCGTATGGGTGACTTAAGTTGGAAATGCAATGTGTTTCACATTATGGCACGGACCAACATAGTTAACCGAGAGGACCGCCACCCTTTACCAGGGCTAATTGTTGAAGATCATTCGTCTAAACCAAATGATTTAAGCAATAGTGAAATTGTGACTAAACTCTGCGTGAAAAGCTACAGATTCGACAGCAGTAATAACGTCCGTACTGGCACCATTCATTGTCCGTGTGATGCTATGATCTTGAACGAAATTCTGCTGTGGCGATGAATGCTAAGCTTTAAAAAGTCAATGAGGTATTAAGTATTGGACATCCATGGCGCTAACCACGCGCGTGCTGCTAAGTCCTGCTGTGCTAATAGTTCCCGATTCGAAATATGTACAAGCTAGGTTGGTTCTACGAGGGCTGTCACCATCCGCATTGCATACATGCATGCTACGAAGGAGGAGAAAATAAGAATCTTTGCAGCCGGAGTCAGTGCATGACAGTATTTCCTTTGACGTAACACCTATTACTACTGTTCGCTCTGGCTTGTCTTTTTAGAGACGATAGTCTTTGTTGATCTACCTAACCCAAATGTTTTGTCCTGTCTTTCTGTCGGTCTGTCTGTATCCATGTATGTATGTGCGTGTGTGTCTATGTATGTAGGTATCTATGTATGTATGTATGTATGTATGTATGTATGTATGTATGTATGTATTTATGTATGTATGTATGTATGTATGTATGTATGTATGTATGTCGATTCAGCCACTTGACCAAAACTCAACATAAATCTTAACTTCGAAGTTTATATCCGTAACACTTTGTTAAGAGGGAACCAGTGTGAAGACGCTACACAAGGGGAGAATACAGACACGGACGACAAAAATAAAACTAGCGGCATTGGGCTCAGTCCGCAGCGCTTTAGTCGCTAAACCACTGTGGCGGATTTGAACGCTGTCTTTTTCCTCTGAGTCAGTGGCAGCACAGAACCTAGGGGGTGTGGCGACCACGAAACCCCCAACTCTTGACTATGCTGCAAAATATCCTCGCCCCTCCTTACCTGGAGCAATGTTTACACGTTTACACCCATATTAAGTGGGTCTCATGATATTGATTTGCTCCATTCATGCATGTACCTAGAGATTATGAAACTTCATATTGCTTCATTCATTAGAGGGGTACTCAGAATCATCGTTCAGCTGTCTACCACTGGTTAAGGCAAAGGAAGCGATGTGGTACTTCCGTACCAAAAGAAAATTTTCTGTCAATCATACATCCAATGTTTCTGTACTTTCCGTGCATTCACTCGGCTGCGAAAATCTACCAAACTCTTTGAAAAATTACATGGGCCCTACGTCTGGCTTCCTGCTCAGGACACATGTACTTACACGCACAAAGACTTACCGTCTTGAGCGAGGCTGACTTGGGCGACGAACGCCAGTGTTGCGATGACCACGAAAACCTTCATGACTGAAGGTGTATGGAGGCCTTTGTGTGAGAAGATTTGTTTTCAGCCTTTATATACAGCTCCCCAGCAGGTCACTGTATGTTCACAATTGCGAGATAACGCCTGGTCGAAAGGCGGTGGTATTTTTTGCAGCATCTGTACCTGGTCTTTGGGAAAAACCTGACAAGTCGATAAGGTTTCATCTGTCGAAAACAGTAGACGTAAGGGAAAAGCTTATTGTTGGGAAAAACCCGACTCGAAAACAGTGAACGTAAGGGAAAAGCCTATTGTTGTTATCCGGTGGAAATACCCCTGAAACAAGCGGCTGACACCTTCTTTCAATAGATGCGCGTCACGGAATGAAGCAAAAGCGTTATGTGCGTTCGGAATTCTAGAGCAAGCAGCCAAGTATACGCGGCAGGAAAGAACAGCAGCCGCATCCAAAGTTTGTAAACTTTGGGATAAACCTGACTAAGTGGATAAGGTTTCATCTGTCGAAAAGAGCGGATTTAAAGGAAAAACTTATGGTTGCCCAGTAGAAATACCACTAAAAAAAGGGGCGACATCTTGTTTCAATAGATGCTTCTCACGGGGGATGCAGTGCTTTCTTATGTGCGTTAGGAATTCTAGAGCAAGCAGCCAAGTGTTCGCGGTAGCAAAGCACACCAGCCACTTTTGAAGCATATAAATTTTTTCGAAGACAGAGGCTAGAAACCACACATATTGAAGTTTTGCAACGATGCATGCTACTTTGTTCTATCTACCCTGAAAAAGCGGCTCTGGCACGACATCTTAGCGTAAAATTCTTGAAAAAACATTAGTGATCAAATTCTTTTTTTATTTAGCTTGGTCATTTTGATACAGATTTCAATTTTTCGAACTACCTGTTTTAAACAAAGATGTTAAAATAGTTGTTTTGTTCATGCTAACAAACATACGTAGGAAGCGCCCAGTATATGGCCTCTCCGGAAACCGGTCCGGAAGCGTTCAGGAACGCGTATGAGGGTTGCAGGACCGGTTTTAAAGTTTTTTTGAGAAAACCTGTGCAAAAAGCGCCTTTTATGCACGTTTGTTTCGCCTTTAACACGCGACCGGAACAAAGAACGTATACTACGCTCATTTGTGTGTACCTTTCCTCCGTCCCCTGCTACTGTGGGCTTTTAATTTCCCCAAGCTCTCTTGGGCTTCTTGTCTGTGGTTGTAGCTCGTTTTAATTTCCTGTGTTCTTTTATGCATCAAAACTTCCGTTGATGCGTTTTCGGGTGATGTTCCTCATGCTTTCCGCGAATTCTTATGTTCATCTGATCCTATTTTCACCCTTGCCTACGCGGGCACACATTTCCACACCGGGAGGGGAAACCAGGCAAACAGTACTGCTTTGAAACCAGTTTTTGTTTTCAAAGATTCCCGGTGCTCTAAACGGTTTTCTACATGCCAAACCCACGACCATGCTCATTCCATCAAAGTATCAGTGCGACTTCACAGGGAAGCATCAACAAACTTATACAGAGCGTTTCCGACGTGCGCCCATTCTACGATTTGTAAACTAAGAATGTGTCCTACCATGTTCACCAGGTCACATAAGAAACTTGCACGAGAACTAAACGCAACGACAGCCTGCTAGGCTCTTTCGACTTATTTTTATAAACGTTTATTTTGCCACAGGGCATATATATTGGAGTAAGAGTTGACTTGGCAGCCACTCTATGATAGATGGTATATCTGGTGGGAGGAAGCTCACGTGGAAAGGATCCCCACCGTTCGAACGCATACCCTCTTGGGAGATTTGCCAGGAATCGGGAGCTTTGAGAGACACCTGCTTTACAAATCTATGAATTAAAAGCGTATAAGATATACATTAGCGCGTGCCACGAAACACCTGAACGTGATGGCACGTGAGAAGAACAGGTGCAGATGAGCCGCGCCGAACCCTGATTGCAGGGAAGCTGTGGCGTGGGCCAATTTGCTTGATGAAGAAATTTGGTCCTTGAGATGAAGAATCAAAAGCGAAGCAGAGCCGCGAATACTATTTAGCAGCTTCGTTGGTCATCACCCTTCACGGAGTAAAAAGTCTCGTAATTTTTTTTTCACATTTTCAGTAGGTGTGCTCTGGTTTCATACAAACCCCGATAATGTCCTAGCTGAGAGGCGAGTACTGCTTCTGAAATAAATACAACCGCATGACTAGAAAGTTTCCGCTTGTTGGTACTTAACTGGGCAAAATTAAGTAGCAACAAGCGGACGAAGCAATGACGGACGAAGGTACGCGGTACGGACAAGCGTTGCCTTGCAACTGATATAAATTTCGAGTAAAACACATTTATGCACAATGAAGACGAACTACCGCTTTGTGTAATTTGAAAGACCTAGACATCAGTACCTCACTTAGCTTAGTTCCAACCACCGAAGACGTTTTTAACAAAAAAAAACGTAAGACGTATTGAAGAACTATCAAATTGGCCACTACAGTTCGTGTTACGGCCAAAAGTGACGTAACATTGGCCAGCCCTAAACACAATTTTCAGTGTTTTAACTGCTCGTTACCATTCAAGTGATTCGATCAAACGGAACTAGATGCTCCCCTGCAGATGTCCAGGGATGTGTCCCAGTGATTAGTTGCTTCGGCGGCCTCCACTCGCACAAACAAGATTCTGTGACGTCACAGGAATGTTGCGGAAAAGTAGTTAGGGAGTCGCCCCTGCTTCATATGTCTTCTTTTAAAATCTCTGTTATTTGCTCGAAGTTTGCCAGGAAATTGCCAGTATTGCTATTGGGACAAACCAGTCTTTCTAATAAACCGAACTTTTATTTTTTTGTTCAATCCCCCTTGAACTGCCCACACTTAAAAAAAATCCACGCAAAAAAGCATACAAACAGCAGGAATGGCGTACAAAGTTAGGAAAAGTCACCCTATCTCTTGTAGAAAAACAAACCCGCGCAACAATCTGAGCGCGAAATCTAGCGAGCTGGCGACACCGCTACGCACAACGATTAACTTAGTTCCTTTTGTCAGCCTCTAGTTTAAGTGAGAGGGAATTGTTGCTAGTGAACAGGCGGACGTAGCCCTTGCAGAGAGTGCCATAGCAGCCCAAAACTATCTGCGTCCAATCGCCACAAGTCCCAAAAGTTTGTGTCTTGCTAACTGGTTACTGTTTTTAAAATCATCATAGGCTCACCGTAACCCCAGCCCAACCACAACCCTTACAATGCGCGATGAAGGGATAGGTATTGCTACTCCGCACATTCCAATGGTTTTCATGTAAGCGAACGTTCAGGAATCTTGACGTCTGGTCGACGGACTGTTTTCCGAATGAGGTAAGAATAAGCTCAACGACATTTTCAACATCGGGAACGAACTCATTCTTATGCTCCACCTGTCCGCCTTTAAAAGCTCAAAGCCTCCTGCTCCCGCACAACGCTCTGAAAAGGCAGCTGGGCCTCGCTCTCATCCATGGACAAGCTCGCATGCACGCGGATAGTCACGTGGTCCGATACCAACCAGCTGCGGAGAGCGCATGCGCCAAGCCGGCAGCGGCGGCGGCCGCCGCTAGCGAACGCGGCTGCCGGAGAAGCTCGGCCCGGCCAGGCACGAGATAGGTTGCCAAGTGTAAGGCGCAGCTACGGTCAAGTAAAGGTAAAATTCACCGCGACGGCAAAATCACTCACAAGAATAGTAAACCTTTGTTTTAAAATACCTAGGGCACGAGAGCTCCTCATGAGGAGCTCCCGGTGTCTTCCAGGCTTGCGCGTGGACGTGTGCCACATGACGAGCTCCCGCCTTCATCGTCGTCGTCGTGTAACCACCGGCGTGCTACGGGTCTGCAGCGTAGGAGACGACGACGACGAATCTGCCGAACCATCACAATTGCGTATGCCATTCAATTCGAAATACCTAATCGGGCTCAATTTGCATCTTCAAGATTAAGACGAAATTGGCATTTAGACGCTACTCGTTCAGACTCACTTTTATCATTTGAAGAGTACCAATATTTGAAGTTCGGGTGGAATGTTCATTTTTGTGGTTCTCGGCAATGCGAGGTGACCTTCACCGAGCTGCGCTGCAGGATTCCAAAGCTCAATATTTATCTGTTCAGATCAGGACTTTCACCTACCGAACTATGTGTGACGTGCCAGGTCCCTGAAACAATCGAACATTTTTCTCTCGATTGCCGCCGTTTATCAACAGCTAGACAACTGCTTTTGAAGGAACCAATTGAGCGTTTGGGGTTGACCTTTTCGATTCCACTAATATTACCTATTGGCGCATCAAATTTGAGGTTTACAAAAAGGGATATATATAATTGCATTCAAAATTTTCTTTCTGCTTCAAGTCGTTTGAATTGCTGAAGGGTGCTAATTAATGGGTAATTCAGGTTTTATTCACAAGTTTCCTTTTACAGCCTTTTTCCGGAAATAATTTAGTATTTTGAAGTCCCAACGTATTTCAACAACCGATTTAGCCCTGGCCAATGCCCCCTTGTGGGTACGTGCCAAAATCTTTGAGGACATCATCATCATCATCGTAGTCATCATTAATAGAGGAAGAACAACCACAACAATCATTTCACAATCCACACGGGGAGACGGCCATCGGATCAGCTGACGAAGAAGCGGAGTTCAAGGACGCGCCACAAGAGGATATGTCATATGCTGGTGCGCCGTCCACCGACGGCGACAAAAGAGATGACGATGACGAAATAAAACACTCCACTTATTTTAATGTTCTTTTCTTTACATTGCTTCCAAAACGGCTTTGCACTTCTGGGTCCCGGCTGTTCCCTCTCTCGTAGGATACGCTGTCAATGTGGGAGAAGCTAGGTAGAGCCACAGCTGTGCGGTTTTTCTAGCCTTGCACCACTGGTGCAACTGCGACAACTTTTTTTCCATTTTTCTTTGCTATATATGCACTAAAGTAGAGTGAAGGAATCACAAGCTGAGCAGATTCTTTAGTTAAACAAAGGCATAATTGAGGTAAGCATAAGAGTAGCGCTTTCTGATGCCCTAAAAAAGAAGCTCTGCCGGAGATACTGCCCGAGACCCCCCACCATCTTCTAACTGCCGCACCCATTAGTTTCTCTATGCGCAGCTGCGGTTCTGTCCAGTCGAGTGCTGCTCCGAGTCAACTGTAATCCGGTTCGCCTACAGACTGGGTTTGGGCTCAGACAATAATGGCCATCCTTACCAGGATGCGTACACGTTCGAACTTCACCCGCCTCGAGGGACAGCTGCCGGGGTTAGCGAAGCCTCCCCAAACGTTCACCCAATGGAAGAGCCGGGTGCCCGGACGGGGATACGCTTGTACCCGATTTTACCGGTGGGTATCCGGTGGTGGGATTCGAACCAACCACCTCCAGCAGCCGAGACGGGCACCCTAGCCATTGGACCACGGCTGCTTTTTTTTTTTCTTTATTATAGACCATGGCTGCGGTCGCGAATGAAGCAGTTGGCATGCTTATCAATCAGCTCAGGACACCATCGGCTCTTAATTTCCTATCGATCGGCTCAGGGCATGTCTCCTGCGCCCCCTTCCCCCTGTCGAAGAACAGCGTCACCGAAAGTATGATAGCTCTCGCACGTAAGTATGAGTACGAGCGACTACGGAACATTGCATCCATTCGTGCATATGCCAGCCTAAGTATCAAACTCTTCTCTCTGCCATTCTTCGGACCCACTGTGTCGATTTTTCACCTGCTTAATCAACGTTCCTGATTGATCAGTACCGATTACGTGCCCGTGGCTTCGCTATATTCAATAATAAATACTTCACCAATTCGCATTGAAGAACACTTTTCTGGTGTTTTGTTAAAAGCACAACCAACTTTCTGTTTTATCTTCCAAAAAGCAAGAAAGGGTGGATATTTTAATTACCAACTGGTACGACGTTTTTTTTAGGTTATGTTGGGCTTTTTTCACGCGAAACTTGGATTCCTTCGTTTAGAAATAATTTCTCCCAAACTGCCATTTCCCTCTTTCATTTCCCTCTTATTTTTTCGGTGTTCAGGAATAAGTCACGAATCGCAAGCGAAGCCGCGGTGGGGCAGTTCTGTCTAAGAGAAGCCGTAACACGGGCACGTTACTTGTAGAATAGTTTTATCATTACACAGCTTTAACCGCTGCGCCGCTTTGACGCCTCAAATGTGGCGCCACAGTTTTATTTGCATTTTTCTCCAAAGCTAGAATAAGGCCAATGTGGTCTAGTATAAATCGAGTGTAAGTTTTCATGAACAAATCAGTAACCGCGGCATGCCCTAAAACCTGTACTAAGTTAAACAAAATGTAGGCCTTCAGTGGACGTTTTCCACTCCAATAGAAGCACTACGGGCGAGCGAATCACACTACGCGTTACTACGTTACTACGCGTTACTACGCGTTACTACGTTAAAGCACTACGGGCGGGTGAATCACACCAGGGAGTTCCTTCGACAACGATTGCCGGTGAAGCGGTTTGTCCAGTATTGCTAGTCACGAGCGGCGCACATGGCGATAGCGAAAAGGCTTGGGTTGCATGTACATCGAGCCCCGCTATTTTTACTACCGGTGTTTAGAGCCATTGTTGAGTGCGCTGTTGACGAAGTTAGATGCGTTTTTCAAAGCCAGAATTTGGGCGTCCGATGGGTTAGCGCTCTGGTTTTGTTCACGGAATGCCCAGCGGAAACTGTTCGGGGCAGGGCTGGAGCATAGAGTTTCTTACAATATACACTAGACAGGAATCGGCGCTTCTGTCTATGCGGCTCATATCGAGGCCGTCTGTGGTGCCATTCGCCTCCATTATACCTTGCCCTCACCGTAGTTTCGTCATTGGCTTGGATAGGAACGTTTTAGTGGCCGTATATTCGAACGCAGTGAGACAAAAATGCAAATAAAGCTGTGTCATTATATAACAGAAAAATAAAACATGCTGTTTTAAAGCTAAGAAAAAAGGGCGTAAAGCGTACTTTTGAGCAACGGTTGGACCTACTATTCTGCCGACCATGCCGGTGGTTAACAACAATGTTAATATTTTGGGGGAAACTCATTAGAGACTCTTATTTTATTATTTTATCATTATTTCAAATACTAAATTATTTGAAGAGTTTGGAAATGTTTTGAGCGTGCCTACGAAGACGTCGCCTTCACTGTGAACCGGTGCACCGACCGCCAGCTACAGCTTAACAAAACTTTCTGCTGAGCGAGTTACTTCGTACTTGAAGAATAAAGAAAACGTAGCGTTAAAAAGTCGCGAACGAAGACAAGATAGGATGGGTACAGGCGCCCGTATCTGTCGTATCTTTTCTTCGTCGAAATACGCTTGGTTTCTTTTTTATTTTTTTTTTGTCAGACACAACTTTGGCGGTGGCATATTACCCGCTCGGTCATAGATTCCTTCGGCTCCGGCATGACCAACGTTAGGTACGATCACGCACTGCCTGCACTTTCACTGACACGCAGTTGCCACGGCTCACAGACAGAGCAGACATGATTTCGGTAACTTCGTAGCTCGTAGACGTGCTAATGCATAGGGAAGAAAGCAAATCCAAAAACCCGCTTAAGAATCCAATCGTCATGCCAATCCCGAGCCAGAAGCAGGGGTCTTCCCCATAACCCCCGATGACGACATGGAATCCCATGTGCAGTGCGGCGCCTGCAAGCGCATGCGGAGAGGCAAGTAGAGGGAAATTTCCATAGCACCATTACTCTTCATTAAAACAAAAGGCTCAGACATGTTTGTAAGCGGACGTAAATCGTCACGGTATTGCAGATGGGTTCGTCCCGCACGTATCGCAAACGCATACGGCGGGACGTTCCAGAGAACGATATGGCGATAAAACGGCACCGTTATGTCATTTGTCTTTTCTCCTCCTCCGGGCGCTATTTTTTCTTCAACCAGCGAATCGCGTATCTATTACTTCCACAACACTATTGTTTCCAGGACCTTAGGGACAGATAAACCATTTCGCACATGTAGGCCATTTGTCGATTTTGCGCACGTCGATTTCATTGTTCTGAGGCGGTCAGCGCGCTTGAGCAAACGACACGTGTTTCGTCCTACGATAGCGCAAGAGAAAAACTATCAGCAATTGTTAGTCATCAAAAAAAATTTAGCGGACACAATGCATCAGGGGGAAGCGGCGTAAACCGAATCATTCATCAGGTCATACCTGTGTGGATATTGACTTGAGTGTGGCGTGTTTTGACTGTTATACTACTTGGCGTAATTGCTGGTTTTTCAAACCGGTGAGCAGTGGGGAGTGCGTCGAGAGATACCACTTTTAACCAGAGACTTGGAATGTCTCGATCTCCCGGAGAGGAAGACATTAGCTCTAAGAGGAGAGAACGTGATACATTTGCACGCAGAAGCTGGGGCTCCGCCGGGTGCTTTATCATCTATCGCTTTCCGGTCCCCTCGAAAGCGGAACGGACAGGACAACCCCTTACCTGGTGCAACTTCCCGGGACAAAAACCCGCGAGTCGCGTTCCTGCCCCCCCCCCCCCCCCCCCCCCCCATGGGAGATGTGCGTGGTGGCAAGCGTTATATGGTGTGATATAAAACCCAGCGGCCTGTTCGGCAAGATTGCAATGCATGAAGTGTGAAAGGCTGACGGCGGCGGCCGATAAACGAGAAAGGCGTACTCAGCGGCGCACCCGGACAGAAAGCAGCAACCGCAGCAGCAGAAGACCCCCGGGAAACCCAGAAAAGAGAGAAACAAAGCTTCGCTTTATTAATATCCATGAACCCAATAACTCTTTCCAGGATCTCAGTAGATAATACTATAGTCATTTACAGAGGCCAGAACGCTGGCACAGAACAGTTGGAATGCGTGCTCTATCGCAAGGGCTGCGCTTCCCCGACTTAGCCTGATAATGATGATTGTAGGGTTTAACGCGCCGACGCAACGCAGGCGATGACGCGCGCCGTAGTGGAGGGCTCCGGATTAATTTCGACCGCCTTGGGCTCCTTAACGTGCGCCGAAATCTCATACATACGAGCGTTTTTGCTTTTTGCCTCCATCAGAAAAGCGACCGCCACGGCCGGGAATCGAACCCGAGTTCTCGTGCTCAGCAGCGCAACGCCTTAGGAACTGAGCCACTGCGGCGGGTCCGAGTTAGCCTGACGGGTGATATTGCAAAGTGCACGCCGATCACACCGCTGTCAGTTTATAAGCGTCGGGGTCGTCTTCCTTTTTTGTCCGTGTTTCTAGTGGCACTTAAATTTCACCAATGTGTGTTCACCGTCTAGCTCGTCTCTCCATTTTACTTCAGTTTAACGAAGAATAGCAGGGAAAGAGAGAGGAAGAGAGAGGGTAGCTGTTATTTGGGCATAAAAACTCTAGGTCTAGGTGAGGGAAGTCGAAATAGAACTATACAAGGGTGACGCAGAAGTCACTCCGGAGGGCTAAATACACGCACCGTCACAAAAAATTACACCTGCTTAACAAGACAAGGACCGTTAAGATACTAGGACAGAAGAAAATACGCTGGTCTTGTGATTTCGAAGGATGGCTCGAGCAAACGCGAAAGCGGTGAAGTTGAAAACAACTGTTTTAGCAATGACGCAATACCAGCAAAATTAAGCGACCACTTTTACTATGATCTATCAAAAACTAACTGAAGCAATGTTTCGGACTTCCTTGAACACGGAATGACAAAAAACTACACCATTCAAGAGGCACCTTTATCGCAGACTAGCATCTTAAGACGAGCGAAAGCCGTTTTAGCAGCTGGGTGCACCACCGCAGCCGTAGACCAACGGGTAGGGCGCCCGTCTCGGCTTCGGGAGGTGGTTGGTTCGAATCCCACCGCCGGAAACCCACCGGTAAAAGCGGGTACAAGCGCCCCTCGGCCAGGCGCCCGGCTCTTCCAGGGGGTGAACGCTTGGGAGAAGTTCCGCTTACCCCGGCCGCTGCCCCTTCGGGGCGGGTGAATGTCGAGCGTATACGCATCCTTCTAAGGATGGCCATTATTGTCTCTGGGCCCAAACCCAGTCTGTAGGCGAACCGGTTCGCAGTTGTGTCGGTACAGTGTTCCACTTAACCGAACTGCAGCTGCGCAAAGAGAATCTAATGGGTGTGGCCGTTACAAGATGGCAGGGGGTCTCGGCCAGTATCGCCCGCGGAGCTTCGTTTTTGCAGCGAAGCTGCATTTTGCTTCCACTGTATTTTGCAACTAAGCTGTATTTTGCCGAGGACATCTTTCCGCTACGCTTGCAGCAAAAGTCACTCTTGGATTTGGCATTATCGCCCAGCTGCGTATGGTGAAAAACGGCGAGCTACCATGTCGCGAGGCTTGCATTCAGGGTTCAAGTGAGTCATAAACACAGTAGGAAGAACGCCGCTTGTGCGAAAGCAAGCATGTTAACGGAATGAGGGAAGTGTACGAATCTGAAGATTCCCCAAAATATATTTGCCAGCAGAGCAAACACGTGTACTACATTGGTCTGAAAATAAGTAACCAAAACAATGTGGTCTAGCAGCTGTCCGCTCGTGAGATCTCAGCTTGCAGTTCAACAAAGCTCGAGACAAACATTAATCCTGTATTGCTGGCGTTAAACGTTTGTCACTACTTCAAGTGGCTTTATTTCATTTCGCTGCGGGCTTCAGCTGCCTTTTCGCCTGATTTCAATTCGCAGCTGACGCTGTGGCCACGGAAAATTGAACTTCTCGGAAGTGACTTACGACAGCGTGGGTCGACAGCGTGGGTCGATGCGGCACAGCAAGCGCTTTTCTCAGTTGCGTTTTATTTGAATGTACTCGTATTTTGTTTCCTTCGTCAAGTCCTCCTGTTGTGGCATTTTTGCTGGTGTCCTTGTTGTGGGCTGTCGAAGCTGGGAAAGCTCAAGTGGTATTGAACTGAGGACTCCTCCCCATTGCTTTCCGCAATAATTACGTTTACTCTCTCTCTCTCTCTCTCTCTCTCTCTCTCTCTCTCTCTCTCTCTCTCTCTCTCTCTCTCTCTCTCTCTCTCTCTCTCTCCCGTCCACTTTGAAGTGCTTCTGGAGCGTCTTTTTTTTGCCTGGTGTTTTTCACGCCTAGGCACGCCCACATCAAAGTTGTCTGTTATACTTGAACGTGTTGGGATTGAGGCAGTATATTCGCGCTACCCGATGACATGCCGGTTGCGCTAGTCAGAGATTTCAATGCGGACGCCTCGTTTGTAGATATCGGCGTTTCAACGCGGCGGAGCTACACCCGGGCTATCAGGCGCACCGTATTCGAAGGCTTCGGGTTAATTTTGACCACTTGGAGAACTTTAACGGAGCGCCGATGTCTACCCTCGCGCCTTCCCGCTTTTTGCGATGCAAACTGAGTGCTCCCCTTCGTGGTCAAGCTTTCTGGGTTAGTGTCTTCTACAGATAGTGAGATGCTTATGACGGTGGAGGGTAAGGGGAAGCCCCATTTTTGTCCCTTTGATTCAATTTGTAGTCCTTCCAAGTTTCACTGGGATAGTTAGCTAGGAAGTATGCTCACTATCTCAAATTACAAACAAACATGGTTTGTTCTTTGCACAACATCGCTGTTCGTCATTCTTAACAAAGTGGAAGTGCACTGAATTTTTTATTGCGACACCACCACCGGCCTATACAGTTTAGCCTCTGTCAGCCTGAAGATTCTGCTCAGGCAGAAAAAAAAGTTAATGGAGACCCATCGGTGAACTTTTAAGAGTGCGTCAGCATTTATTCCCTCTGCCTTGCGAACATGGGATTCGTCCCTAAGCGCAAGCCTTGCTCCAGATTCCTTTTTTGCCCCTTACGCGTCGGCAGGTCCTGAGCCGCACTTCGATTTCGCGTCGGTCCGGCAACATTGCCAGCGGTGCGAATGGAGGGGTGTAGGAAAAAATGGTCCCGGAAAAAATGGTCCCGGAAAAAATGGTCCTGGAAAAAATGGTCCCGGAAGAAATGGTCCCGGAAAAAATGGTCCCAAATCCAAGGTAGGAAAAAATGGTCCCGAAAAAAATTGGTCCCGAAGCCAAGGCACGAAAAAGTCTTGTTCGAGTAAAGCCGGTTAATCGAACCAAGAACGTTTGTCTTGCTAAAATGAACGAGGTATTAAAAAAATATACAAATGTTCAATTTCTAAAAATACCTGGAAAAAATTGAAGACGGCACCAATCTAAAAATGCAAGCGCTGCGCTATATTGTTGTCTATAACCCATGTTAAGCGAAAATAAAATGATAACGGCTGTTTCAAACAAGCAAGCATACGATAATTCGGTCACCGAAATGTTTGCGCACGGAGGTGTCCGTGCAGCGAAACGGTATTCACACACCGATATGTGCGTACACCGAAATATCCATGCACCGAAATGTCTGCACCGAAACGTCCTGCACCGATATGCCTTGCACCGATATGCCTTGCACCGAAATGTCCTAGACCCGGTACGCCGCTGTGAGCTTCTTTGATGGAGCTCCCACGGCTTCTTGTGCAATTTTCACTGATACTGACGAAACCTCGCAGCGTAGAGCTTCTATGACCTTG
Organism: Haemaphysalis longicornis; assembly: GCF_048455015.1. NCBI lineage: Eukaryota > Metazoa > Arthropoda > Arachnida > Ixodida > Ixodidae > Haemaphysalis > Haemaphysalis longicornis. Next base: position 39,372,421 of record NW_027526385.1, on the reverse strand, counting down.
CAGACACTGAGATGGCTGTGTTCGACTAAGCTACTAAACCGACGGTTCCAGGCCTCGCAGTTGCTTGTGCGGTTTTAATCCAATTACTTGCATTAAAATGTTTAATCCATGCTCAGCCCTACCATCCATCCATCCATCCATCCATCCATCCATCCATCCATCCATCCATCCATCCATCCATCCATCCGTCCATCAAAGCGTCCTTCCGTCCGTCTGTCTGTCTACCCAATTTTCTTTGTTAGATTTTAGCCTCCAAAGGCGTTAATTTCGGCCCCTTATAGGGATATTAAAGCATTCCATCTCTTTCTCAAACCTTTAGCTCAAACGCAAAGAGACAAAAACAAACTGCAACAAAGTTCAGATCGGACTAACTTGAAGGTAAACACGTTGGCTGGGCCATGGGACCATTTTTTCCTAGATGGTCACTGGGACCATTTTTTCCGGGACCATTTTTTCCGGGACCATTTTCTCCGGGACCATTTTTTCCGGGACCATTTTTTCCGGGACCATTTTTTCCGTTTCCGGAATGGAGCACTCTTCTTTCTCGAAGGCCGGTCTCTACCGTGCTCTCACCACTGGATTGCTGTGTGCTCTTCTTTCACCCGCTGTGCTCATAACACCGACGCAAATCGACGACGCAAAAAGTTTGCCGGCATGCCCCATCTATTGCTCAAGAAAAAATCTTTGAACACTACAAATAAACTAACCTTTTAATCGTTCTCCCGCCATGCTTTCTTTTTATCTACAATGACCACTCGTAACCTAAGGCGCCCAGCTCTTTTGGTGTTTCTTCCAAGCAGAGGACTACACAGAGTTTTGTGAAAAAATTCTTTTGATGCCTCCCTGGGGTATTGCCTGCATCATCCGGCATCTTTTTAGTTTTATAGTTATTTGTCGTCATTTTTTTTTCTTCTGATTTGGTGTAGCAGCCAGCGAGACAGCACGGCGAACATCGCTGCTTTGTATTAACTTTATTATCTGTGTGTTTATGTCCGCGCAATCAGTGACGACCTCACACACGGGGACACTTAAAAATACGGTTTATTTCAGCACAAGAACAGAACGGCTTTTTAGACCGGTCTGAAGCACGGTCCCAAAGCGTCTCCCCGCCCATTGTCAGTCTCCCCGCGGAGTCGGGGGCGGCGGCGGCGAGGGAGAGGTTATGCCGTCTCACGGGGGACACTAATTGGCGCGCTGCCCGCAAGCGCCGACACAGAACTGCGCTTCCGCTGGGAGGAGCACAAACAAATTTCTTTCCCCCTTAGAAGAGCGCCTGGTAGCGGTCAGGGAGGTGTCACTGCCGTGTGGATTTGCGTAGGTCGAGGGCCTGGGGTTGCAATGAAGACGGGAGCTGGCCGTCTGCTCATGTGGTTGTCGGCGTCGCAGCGGCGCTCTCCCTAGTGAGACGCCAGGCCCTGTTGACGGGTGGTGACTCACAACTTCCTTCAGAAGGGGCTGGTTTGTTTGGAGACGGCCTAAGCTGGCGGAACTGATTGAGGTGCCGCCATGTTGTCGTCCCGGAAATCTCGACGAGCCACGACAGCAGGACAATTCTTTTTTTTTTTTTTTTCCCGGTCGCTGGGACCCATTCAGGTTTGTGCTGAAACTGTCGGGCGAGCACGCGTTCTCCCTTTTGTATCCCGCGGCTGCGCGATGGGTCGCGGGCATCCTGTGCCGTGGCCGCCTTTGAGGATGGCTGTGGTAGAACAGCCGTGAGAGGAGCTGTCATTTCCCACGCAAACATTAGCCTGGCAGGGGTCTGGCCTGTGGTATTTTGCACTGTTGTGTGCTGCTTGAAAAGGAAGCGGGCCAACCGTGGCTGTATAATGACCCTGTCTCGTCCTTGCAAAGTGCCCTCTTCAGTTCGGACACGTAGCGTTCGGCTTGGCCGTTTGTTGCTGGGTGGTACCAACGTTACTAGAATAGCTTATTCTAGTAACGTTGGGTGGTACGGGGTGGATGTCACGGCTGTGATGCTGTCGTCTTTGTAGAATCGACTGATCTCTTCCGACACAAATGCGGCGCCGTTGTCCGGTACTATTTTTTTTAGGTTGTCCGAACGTTGCAAACAACGCACGCAGGGCGTCGATGACTGCCACTAGGTGTTCGCCTACTCATTTGTGGCACTGCCAGCCATTTCGTGTAGGCATCCACCACAACCAGAAATGTTGTTCCTTCGATCGGGCCTGCAAAATCAACGTGCAGGGCGTGACATGGAGTTGTCGGCTTCTCCCAATCAGGAATGGGCACTCTGGGCGAGGCTTGTTGGTTTCCCTGGCAGGCTTGGCATGTTTTTGCAGCTGTTTCAATGTCGCCGTCAATTCCTGGCCACCACATGTAGTTGCGAGCGCACCTTTTCATGGCTACTACTCCTCGATGCCCAGCATGGATGAGGGCCATGGCTTGCTCAAGTAGTGCGTGCGGGATAGCGACTCGTGACCCGAGTGTCTCGCAGCCGCGATGGAGACTCAACAACTCCGTTGCTCTTTTCTTAAAGGCATTGAAGTTTTCTCCGGTCAGTTTCTGCACGCTGCCTTGGTAGTTGAAGTTGCGACAACGTCGGGTCCTCTTGCGTCGCTAGGGCGACCGTGTCGGCCATTAGTGGTGGATTAGGCAGGGCTTCAAACATCAGCCCGCAGCCCACTTGTGGAGGATCCTCAATTGTTTCGCCGAGCGGCAGACGACTCAACGCATCCGCGTTCTGGTGTCTTTTTCCTGGGCGGTGCACGAGCTCGTAGTCGTACGCTGACATTTTTATGCACCACCGTGTCATGCGGGGGGACAGCGTATGAGGTATTTGTTTCTGGGGGCCCAAAATACTCAACAGAGGTCGTTGATCCGTAATAATGATCACGTGTATGCCAGAAATGTACTGGTGAAAGCGCATGGCTCGATACACGATTGCGAGTCCTTTTCTATCCAGTTGCGAGTAATTACGCCCTGCCGCTGAAAGAGTGCGGGAAGTGAAAGCAATCGGTGGCTCCCTGCCTTGATCGTCAGCTTGTGAGAGCACTGCGCCCACACCGAAGGGCAATGCGTCGCAGGCTAGGAACAGAGGCTTCGTTTCTTCGTAGTGCCTGAGGACTACGCGCCGTCGGAGCAAGTCCTTTAGCGCGTCGAATGCCTTCTGGTGGCGTTGCGGCCAGCTCCATGGGACATCATTTTGTTACTGGTGGTACAGGTAGTTAGCCACAGTTGCTCGCTTCTCTAGGAATCGATCGTAGAACGTAATGAGCCCAAGAAAGAACTGCAGTTCCTGCTTGTTGGTTGGTGCTGGTGCCTCATTGATGCCTCATCAGTGGGATGAATACCTTGAGCATTGATCAGATACCCCACGAAGTTTACCTCGGCCACCGCAAAGCAGCATTTCTCAATGCTTCAGCGCAAGTTGGCGCTGGCTATCCTGTCAAGTACAAGCTCTAGGCGTGCTGCGTGTTCTTCGCTTGATGAACTACTAATGATCACGTCATCCGGGTAAACGCACACTCCTGGAATTCCAACAAGCGTGGACTCCGTGTACTTCTGGAAATTGCTGGGGCTGCCGCCACTCCAATCGGAAATCGTTTAAACCTGCAGAGGTCCCTTGTGATGTTTATAGTGAACGCTTAAGATGTTCCTTCGCTCACCTTCAGCTGTTTGTACGCCTGGGTCAGGTCCAGCGTGGTGAAAATTCGGTCTCCACGGAGTGTGCTGAAAACCTCCCGTGGCGTGGTTAGTCGGTAAGCAGCAGCCTTTTGTTACCAGGTTCATGGTGCTCCTGTAGTCTCCACAAAGACGTAGAGTTGCGTCTTTTTTCCTGGCTCCGACAAGTGGTGTGGCCCAGTCTGAGTGCTGCGTTGGCTCAATGACATCCTGCTGTTCGAGCTTGCGAAGCTATTCGTCGTACGCAGACTGCATGGCAGAGGGTACTGGCCTCGCTTTGAGAAATTTGGGGCTGGCGTCCTGATGTAGCTCCAGGTTGATGAGAGGTCTGTTGTGTCCGGGAATTTTCTGAGCGAAGACCGTTTCGTACTTCTTTTGAAGCCGCTCCACCAGTTCCTGTCAATCGGGAATATTTTCCTCGGTAGCCTGGTTGATACCTCCTATCGATATCCCAAGGGCGTCGAACCAATTTCGGCTCAAGAGGCTAGGTCCCGCCCCTCACACGTTAAGTAGTGGTAGCTGGCAGGTTGTGCCATTGGAGCAAATGTCTACGTTGGCACCACTTAGTAGTGGCAAGGCCTGCCCTGACCACGTTCTCAGGTGGTGTCGTCGTCGAGAAAGATGGGTGCATGCTGCCACCAGGTCTGGTGATACGTCTCTTCGCTAATAAGCGTAGATGCTGCTCCAGAATTTACCTCGAAGTGGATCGGCTGGTGGTGCACGGTAACGTCGATCGTGATCTTCGGCTGCGTACGTAAATTGAGAACGGTGTTTAGGTCGTACAGCGCCGGTGGTGCTGGTAAACCAGCGTGCGTCTCCGCCTGCGTTATGTTCTCAAAAGGCCCAACCTCATGCGCGCGTAAAATCGACGTACTCGCGCAACGACGTACGCCGGCGGCGACATACGCCGCTGCCTTTACGCCGACCGACGACGTCGGAGAGAGCGAGTAACCACATATCGCCGCAACGCGCGCGTAAACCAATGTGCCGCGCAGTGTGGCTCAACTCAGCTTTGTGGCGGCCAGTTCAACTACCTTTTAGATGCGACGCATCTCTTTAACTCGCCTTGTCCCTCCGGCGTCCGTCCGTAGTCCGCACGCCTCTCCCCCATTCTCCTCGCCGCACCAGCTGCGCGCTCCGCCGCTCTCACCGCAGCGCCATCTGTGCGTTAGCGCTCACTCCCGTCGCCGTGCCAGCTGTGCGTCAGCGCGCGTTAGCGCTCGGTTAACACATGCGCATGCGCTGCTCTCTCTCATCCCCCTCACCGTACATATAAACGCGATAACTGCGCCGCTCCGCTCAGTCATTCCGCCGCTCCAATGACATCCGATGACGACCGGCGATGATTTGATATAAATGGAAACAACTACAAATGGACATGCTAAATGGAAACACATAACGGAAACGCAACGGAAACCCCACGATGCGTCGCATCTACCCATGGTTCCCCTCGCGGGAAGATGGTGTAAATTTTTTACCTCAGATAAAACAAACAATGCCTATTCTTACAAAAGTACGTATATTTAATTCTTGGGACATTAAAAAAACGTTGAGGATTAGTATGCATACTCGCAGGCACAAAACCCACCGCTACATTTGGCGTAAACTGCCTTGCTCCCATAGTTGCTCGTTGCTTCTCTTGTTTTGTCCGGTTGTTTGCTCCCCGTATTTTACTAATTACTTCATTTTATCGCATAATTAATAGTAAAGTTAGCTTATTTATAACTTTGCTGTCTTGTTATGCCAGATAACATCACCGCCAGAGGTCTACGTCAACACCGTGCGCCCGTCGATGTCTGGCGGGGTCTGACTTGGGCGTAACAAGTGCGTAGCAATGCATTCCGCGTACGCCGGAGTACGCCGGTTCCTTACGCGCTTACGCCGGTTTATGTCGTTGCGGGAGTACGTCGGTTTTACGCGTGCATGTGGTTTGTCCTCTAAGGCGTTCATGCGCTTGTGTCGTGCAGGGGGTGCCCTCGACTATTTCCTCTCTGCTACGCATGCCTTTTCAATGTGACCTCGTTTCTTGCAAAAATAGCATGTTGCGCTTTGAAGCTTGCATGACTCCGGGCTGTGCTGCTCGTCCCAGCGCCAGCAGCGTTGCGCCTTAGGTGTTTTTTTTTTTGCCACTTGCCTGGTGGGAATGGAGCTAGTGCTTTGTGAGGCATGCCGGCTCGGCGGGCTTAAGGATGTCACACTGCTGCTTGCCGGCACTCTCCGCTCGAATGGCGATGCCGTGAGCCTTTGCGAACGTCAAGTCGGTCTCAGCAAACAGGCGCTGTGGTAGTACGTGTTGTAGGTTCCCAGGTGGCGTTGCGACAGGGTGTTCGGTAGCTACCGTTGCGGTAGGCAGCGTTCTGAAGTTGCAATCGGCGCCCAGTTTTTTCAGCGCCGCAACGTAGGCGCTAACCTCGTCTCCCTCCATCTGGTCTCTTCGTTGAAAACGGGCCCGGCTGCACACTTCGGTGCCCGTTCCCGGGCGGTCGTCGCTGATGGTATATCTTCTCTTCCCCATTACCCCATCCTTTTCCTGCCCCAACCACCTTTCTACCACTACCTCAACCCATATTTCTACCCCCTCCTCTTCCTTTTCTTTCCCAGCGATACATATGTGGTGCAGGCTGGGAACCTCTTTCCCTCTCACGCTCACTCACTCACTTCGGATGGCTTCGGGTCGTAGTATTCTGCAGAGCCGCAACAAGGTCGTCGTAGTCCACTGCCGCTGGGGTGCTTGGCTGAACCAAGGAGCAGACGGGTGTCGTACGTATCCTCCCCACACAGCGTGAGCAGGTGTGCTTTCTTCTTGCTGGGGTCCGTGATGTTATTGGCCTCGAAGTACAACTGAAGGCGTCCAAACCAGGGTCCCCAAGAGGTGCCGTTGAATTCAGGTAGTCGTCCTGAAGCATGCGTAGCCACGACGTAGCACTCTGCCTTTCAACGTAGGTCAAACATACGCTTCTTCATCGCCCCTGTTATGTTCGCGCAGTCAGTGAGGAGCTGACGCACGGGGACATTTAAAAATACTGCTTATTTCGGCACAAGAAGAGAACGGATTTTTTTGTTTCGACTGGTCTGAAGCAGTCATGGGCACGTTACAAAAAAAACGTAACAGTGTCACACTTACCGTTAACTAAGCCAAAAAAGTAACCCTGTTATAGTTGCAGTTACAGAGCTTGCAAAAGGGACTTGTTTCAGTTACAATTACTGTGGGAAAGTAACGTTGTTACGTGTTCGTTACTGTATAAAACTACGTAATAGGACACCATCCAAGTGATAGAGTTTATTTAATGGAAGCGCACGAAGGCTTGTGGGTAGTCAAAATTGTCCGTGATAAAACCCTAGACGAAGGGAACCTATAAGGGGGAACACTCAAGCTACATACCAAAAGTTGTGTACGCCTCATTCCGTTGCATAAACATTTTTTTCATGACTCATCCTTGGTGCGATTATGGGTGCCCGTTCTCGGTGGGCTCCTCCGCGGTGGTATTTCGTTACAAGTGTAGGCCAGCTTCCTCCTCCATTGTGGTTTGCCAGTTTCTTTTTTTTTTCTTGTTTCCGATCGATTCAATGCGAAGAGAAAAATTTCAACAATTCTCCTTAAAGCCTGAGCTCCGCCCTTGATCTTCTGCAGAGAAGATAATTCTAGCAACCTCCTCTCCTAAAGTAAGATGAGAGCTGTGTGGTGTAAACCCGAAAGGTGGAATGGATAGTACCAAAAAAGAAGTCCAAAAAAGTGGAAGGCGCTAACTGAACGTCGGCCTTTAATGGAGTGTGGTGTTTGTTTATAAAAATAAAGTAACTGTAACGGCATTTACTGTTATATTTACTGTGAAAAAAGTAACATTGTTACAGTTATAAATTTCTCTGACTTAAAAGTAACTAGTTACAGTTACAAGTTACTGAAAAAAGTGACTAGTTACCGGTAACGCGTTACTAGTAACTAGTTACTGCCCAAGACTGGTCTGAAGGATGGTCCCAAAGCGTCCACCCTCCATTCTACATATCACCGCGGAGTTGGGGTGGCATCGGCGAGGGAGAAGGCATGCCCTCTCGCGGGGAACATCAAATGACGCGCTGCCCAGAGGCGCCGACACAGAACTGCGCTTCCACTGGAGAGCACAAACACAACACTGTGTCACTGCAAAAAAGAGAGTAAAGAGAGGGAACACCGTGTTCTTAACACGAAGAACAGCTAAAACTACAAACATAACACGAATAATTTAAAATATTTTAATGCTTGGAGGCAGCGAACACTGCCGCGAGATATTGTTCCCCCGAAAGTAAATTTTCCGTGATGTGTTTGTTAAAGGCCCAGGAGTAGTTGACGAAAAAGCGGACAATTGTGGTCTACAATAACCAGAAAAAGCATTACCATCTAGACCAGTTTATTAATGGTTTTAATGTGTACATGGGGTCGCTAGTATCCATCATTGAATATGTGGAGGGCAGCTCTCATAGGGCCCCAGTCGACACACCGTCTTCCATGGAGAGATTTGGATCCTCCAAAGGGACGCATCAAAGAAACTTTAAAGGGGCTGACAACCTTTTTTGTGGAGTGTATACTCTCTATGCCGAATTAAAGGAAACCACTTAAAACACCTTGAAATGAAACTGTTTCCCTGATGAGGCCTTGCAACGTTTGAAAAAGCGGAATTTTTAGGTTTCCAGCCTTAACTACGTTTCCAAGAAGAATGCTGGCAACCACGACACTGAGACGCGCAAAAACATGCATTTACCTTTACGGGGTATAAAAGAGGTATTTAAAGGAGCCATGAAGAGAAAATACAACATCGTGTAATTTGAAAAAACTAGGATTCAGTATCTTACTCAGCTCCATTACAGCCCCAAAAGATGTTTTTTAACGAAAAAAAAGCAAGAAGGATTTAAAAACTTTCAAATTTTGCGCCACAGTGACGTGTATGAGCAAGAATGACGTCATACGGGGCAACAATAAAACATAATTTTCAGTGCGTTAACTGCGCGTTAGCATTCAAGTGATGCGGTCAAATGAAACTAGAGGCCCCATTACATACGTCCAGTCATGTGTCGTCGCGACAGGTCAGTTAGGTGGCCGCCAATCGCACAAACAAGGTTCCATGACGTGATAGAAAAGTTGCGAGAAATTGGCTAGGGGGTCGCGACTGCTTCACGCATTTTCTTTAATATCTCCGTTATTTGTTCGAAGATTGCGATGATATGGGTATCATTGTTATCGCGACTAAGCAGTATTTCTAATACACCCAACTTGTATTTTGTCTTCATGGCTCCTTTAAAACGTCTACCCGGCTAAAACAATAGTGAAGTGCACTCTTTCCTGTTACCTGGTGCGGTTCCTGAGTCGTCCATTGAAACCGACAGAGCTGCTTGTATCCGTCGCAGCATATTTTATAGCAACACTTGATTGCTTATTCAAGCCAACACGTCTCTGTTAACATCTCTCAAACGCAAGGCCGAGGGAAAGGACGAGGCCCAGGCCAAGGTCGAGGCGAAGGTCGGGGCCACCACGGCTGATGCTGTAATATGGATCGGCGCTGCCTTGTGCAGTGTTCCTCGTACCAGACAGTTATAAAAGGCGTATTGTCTCCTTTATTGTTTTCTGCTTTCTCCGATAGGGTGAAGTTGTATGGCGGAGATAATTTTGGTGCACTTGATTCGAAAAATAAACGACATTAGCGATATATTCTTGGGTGAATTGTCCACAATTTACTTTAACAGACACGTAATATAAACTTTTTTTAGTTGTGTAACACTTTACAAGACATTTTGAGGCTACGATGCGCGTGGTTCTATTCTTGCTGGTGCCTTCGCTTTTTTTCTGTATATGCTTAAACACACATCGGCATGAACAGATAATGTTTCATTGGCGTTTTCACTGGGATCCAGCGAGTACGTCCTCCACCTGAGCCTACTTACCAGAATCTATCGTCTTCATGCCACCTGCAACAATGCTGTGTCTTTTTAAAGCAAATTACTCCACGCACACAAAGATAGGTTGAGCTAAAAAATTAAAGCGACGCGTAACAATCGCATTATGTCAATAAGCTTACCACTGTCCCTTGGCAGAAAATTTAGCAATAGTAGTTACGCGCATGACTAACAGATCTGCACCTCACAGCTGCCAGCTACCAAAGCCCCGAGAATTAAACAGTCAAGAACAGGATATCTGGCTATCGGGAAGCACGACAACGCTCAACGCAACGTGACTCCCAAGTCATTGCAATTGGCCTTCTGTGTTACATACCCACTGCAGCCATTTTCAAACAATTTAAACAAAAAGCGGCTGACGTGCCCACATTTTTTGTCATTCTAGTACCAAAAAAACGGCCCGGGATACAGCCTGACTATAGTTGAATGCTATACTTCCTTAAAAGTACCCTGCAACACTTCCGAAAAATGCTTTCATTGTTTCCCTTGTGCCTGGAAGCACTGCCGAAACTGTAAGCGGCACCACGTGACTTGCTGGTCCCAGCAGATACACCCCCAGTTTCTGTTTTGCCTACGTTGTTTTTTTTTTTTTGTCGCTATCGAATACATTCTTTGCTTAAACTAAGCGGAAGTCAGACAAGAGCCCCAACATTTCGCTAATTACATGATCTGAGCAGTCTATACCAGGAAGGCTAGAAAACGTTTTGAGAGATTTTCCGGATTCCCTGATAGCCGTAGAGCCTTACGTTCTGGCTGGGGTACTCTGTCACCCCCTATTCTAATTACTGTATGTGTTTGTTAACTACATTTTGAAAACATATCGGATTTAGACAAAAGTTAACACAGTGTTGCACGGTCCGTTTAAGAGAATGGCACTACACGTACACTCAGGACCAGTAATTACTACACGGAGATGAGTTTTAAACGAAATACCCGAGTACCTTGGCATGTGATTCGGTGCTGGCCTAAGCCAAGGTTGCAGCCATGATGGGAGGATTGGGAGCTCAGCTGGGCTCGATGTGTTCTTCGGGCATGTCTGCGGCATGGTGTCGACAAAAACAAACTTCACTAATTGAAGTGAACGGCAGATTCAATTAAACAAAGCGTACAAGCGGTGGTGAGAGTAACAGGATCCCTGAAGGCTGAGGCAGCTGGCGAGCCGTGTTTCGACTCTTCATGACATCACAGCTCTTTCCACTCTTTAAGGCAGCTCTCCCCACGTTCCCTTCTACTCTGTTGTCCTGTGCTCTCCTATCGCTCGCTCTGTTGACACAGCGAGCGAAAATGAACGAACTGAAGCGAAAACTTGGCTGTCATACCCCGTCGATTGTCTGGGAAATAATACGGACATGAGGGCCTGGCACAACGCGTTCACGAAATAGGGCCGAATAAGCACGCACGTCCTGTGAGCAAACGAAGAAGACGCCCCATGATTAGCCTAATACTCCACTTCCTCTGTTTTCCCTTAGTCCACGAAGAAGTGTTATGCACACCGACTAGTGGTGTTCGTCTTCAGTGGGATTATACTGTTGACTGCTGTGACTCGGCTTCGGGCTAAGCGTGCTATTTAACTGATAGCTAATTCACTAACTTGACCTGAAGCTGCGTCCTATAAGCGCTTTTGCATGTGCCGCCTGTACTGTTACCAAATACTTCCTATATTAGAGTAAACGTCCGAACTGGTGGTATCAATGAGCGAGCACAAAAGTCAAGCATCGTTTATAGCTAAAAAAGCTAAACGCTTTAAATAATCAGTCAAGGAAAAACTAAACATATTTTCTAGCCCGCTAGCGGTGCCATGAACAGAACAAGCGACATGCTGCTCTTGTATACACCTCAATCTGCACCACCCCGGCACTCCACAGGGTTTAGATCGTCAGGCATACCGACAGCATCTCTGCGAGCTACGGGCCAGTAAGCAGTGACTTCAAGCCCCCACGCCACCCTCTCCAGTAAAGCCGCACCTATGGTCCAAAAAGCACAAACCTGCTCTCTTGTTACCCCACGGCCCGTAACCACGATATACATGGGCCTCTCTCCCGCCCCACTTGCCATACACCGAACTGCCCTTCCTACCCATTCGTACGTAACCTTTACTGGGTGTGTTATCCACCAGAGTCAACCTAACCTCCCGCATAGCTTCCTCCGAGTACTGGCTCACTCGGGTCATGCCGTGAACTTCAAGTCGATGGAAGAGCTTCTGGCGGTCACTACCTTCGGCCCACTGCCTCTGCGAGGTCTACGGACCATCTCCTAATGAAGAGACTGCAGCACAACCGCCTGGACTAGGGCTGTCTAGATAACAGTTTTTTTTCTGTCTCCTTCTCATGGACATCGAAACTGCGTTTTACTTCTGAAAAGCCACAACTTTGGGAGTGACACTCTCCACTTGCAATGTAGGTAATCCTAATTTTCATTTCTCTTTGGATGTAGCAAAAAATGGCCGATAATCCCGCTTGATGTCCAACGTAACTTCACTCTACACTAACTACGCCAACTATACCTGCGTCCGTGAACACCCTTGGCTGTGGCGGGGGCAAAGGCACGGTGCCAAGGCTTAGACAGAGGCCAGTTCGGAGGCCGTCGTCGAGGGTCGAAGGGCGGAAGTACACGACGTCTCAGAGTCTCTGACAGAGTCCACCCTTGACCTGGGAAATGAAGAGGTTCGGTAATCGTGTTACACAGCTCATGACGACCAAATACAAATTCTTTCATTAAGAATATTGGTTTGTCACGATGATAATGATGCCAATTTTATTGCAAACTTCGAAAAAGTAATCGAGATATTAAAGACCACACATGAAGCAGTGGTGAGTCTCCAGCCCCTTTCCGGCGATTTCTTTATGACGTCACCGGATCTTGTTTGTGCGATTGGCGTCCGGCCAACCAAGCAAACACCAGAAAACATGGCTCGGCGATTGCAGTGGGGCCTCTAGTTCCCTCTGATTGTATCACTTGAACGCTAGCATGAAATTCGCTCATTGATAACGATGGTTTAGTGCTGGCGCATATTATCTCACTCCTGGCATATAACGCCCTGTGGGGCAAAATTTCACGGTGATTTATATTGCGTTCTTTAAAGAAAAACGTCTTTCGTCGTGTCCTGACTAGAGCTGGGTGAGTTACCAACGGAGTTCTTTCAACGTGAACAGAGGTATTTTCACTTAAGGCTTACCGTATTCAAGAAATATACGTTTTGCACAGATTCTATCGTGTTTTTGACGCTCTTGCTGTTAATGCTACCTAAGTTTCGACTGTTGATTTGTTTAGGCTACGTTTCTGCATGTAATTATTTATAAATACCATTGTGCCAGCTGCGTGCAACCAAGTCCAGCTTATCTTGAAAGAAGGGGAAAAACACTAAAATTACGGAGGCCAGTCTCAGCTAAGATACATCAACAGGCTCAACTTCACAATCTAAACCAAATGCTTAAAACAACAAAAATATTGCAACCTCCATAAGCAAGGCTGTAGTTTTTTTTTTTTTTTTGGAAAGTGATGAAGACGTTGTTGTTTGCACGATCCGTTCACATCCGGTATGTTGTAGTTTTAGCTGGATTTCTCCTGCCCGGTGATATAATATCAATCCATAATTTCAACCGTTCTTCCCTCATCTGAATAACTGGCACCACCACACCCAGGGTGGTAGTTGGCTCCATAGCTCCCCTCCCCATTTTGGCCATGCTCTGAAATAATTCAACTCTCTCCACAAAAAGGTCAGTCTAAACCCGCACTACGGGTCCGGCATGATTTTTATTTACTCTATTAGAGCAGACACATGAACACATAGACACATTCGTGCAGAAACTCTATTCATGCAGATGGAACTTCACATTGCTTTGATCAACAGTAGTTGCTTTCTTAGCCCTCTATCACCAGTGAGAACATGATGCTTTTATCAAAGCCGAAAGTTTCTGCCAAGCCCACATCCAAGGTTCCTGCTCTTTTCTGGGCATTTTCTTCGCTGCTAAAACACCACAGACAGTCTTTGAGAAATCAGCTGTGCCCCACGCCTGGCTGCCTCGTGAGGGCAGATTGGCTGAACACGCACAGATATTTACCGTCTTGAGCGAATCTGCCTTGTGCGACTAACGCCATTGCAGCGATGATAACACCGACCTTCATGACCGTAAGCCTAAGGGGGTTTTGTTTGGCAAGATTTGTGTTCAACCTTTATGTACAGCTCCCGAGCAAGTCGCTATCTGTTAAGAGTCGCGAGATGACAATTGGTCGAAAGGCGGTGGGATTTTCTCGTCAACAACCGTACGTGGGCTTTCGGAAAACCCTGACTAACTAGACAAGCTTTCATCTCTCGAAAATAGTGGACGGCAGACAAAAGTTTGATTTCCCGGTGTAAATACCCATAAAAAGGGTGACATCTTCTTGCCATGAGTATGTGTTTGTTCCGGATTCCAGAGCAGACAGCCAAGTAGGCGGCAGCACGGCACAGCAGCCACGTTCGAGGCGTTTACAGTTCCTCCGAGACAGTAAGGACGAGATCTCGAGAAAAAAGAGCGAAAGAGGAACAAATTTATTTGTAGAGCAGTCAGCCGTTGGGAAAGGTCCCTATAATCAAGACCCCTTGAGGCCGTCAGGTTTCTTGAGCTCTCTTCACCAGCCAAAGCTGGTCATCAGGACCTGAGGTGTGGTTCAGGAGAGATCACTGTCTATATCGATGTTCTACAATTCTGCATGCTACCCCAAAGAAGTGGCGCCGACATCACATTTAATCATGCCGTAGTTAGACAAACCGATGTGTTGTACAGCGATTTTTTTGTAGCATGGCGATTTTGTTACTCTCTTTCAATTCAACATACCTTTCTGTTTTAGATGTTGTAGGCAATAGCTGTTTTTCATGGTGAACATACATGCCTATGGCTTACGTAAAGGGGAGCGCCCAGTAACACATGAGGGGGGTGAAAAACACGTACTGCAGTTATCTTTGCTGCTTTGCGCTTTTCTCTCATCCCGTGTTACTGTGTACTTTTCATATTCCGCACGTGTTTCAAGTTTGCTGGGCTTGTTGTCTGTGGCGGGCGTTCGTTTCTTCCCTGTGTTCTTTTTTTTTTCACCTATCCAGACTTCTAGGTAGGGTCATTCCTGAAATTTTTACCATGCTGTCCATGAATTTTAATGTGTCTGTACATCTTTTTATCAGTGCATACGAAGAGACACATGTCCACTCCGGGCAGACAGGGTACGCAAAAATTATTGTTTACATACCAAAATTTTTGTTCGAAGACTTTCCGATGCTTTAAATGGTATACTGCATGTGAAACCCATGACCGTGCTCATTTTTCAAGCTTTCAGTGCTACTTCGCATGGAAGCATCAACAAACCATACAAAATGTTTCCGACGTGCACACACCGTGCATGAATCTATGTTAAAGGGACACTGAAGTGATTTGTAAACAATGCGGGATTACGAGCGCAAACTGTAGTCCGGAGTCCCTGGGCCCTGTTTCGACCACTCTGTGCGCGTTTACGCGAATTTATTTAGTAGAAAAATCAATTCGAAAATGCTTTCCTCCTCTCTTTACGCTCGCCCATTTTCTGTGGCGTTTTCGTGTGACGTCAGCAGGAGAGGAG
This sequence comes from Haemaphysalis longicornis, assembly GCF_048455015.1. Lineage (NCBI taxonomy): Eukaryota > Metazoa > Arthropoda > Arachnida > Ixodida > Ixodidae > Haemaphysalis > Haemaphysalis longicornis. Next base: position 39,357,265 of record NW_027526385.1, on the reverse strand, counting down.
CTGACAATTGGCTGCGCTACTGCACGGCTCGCCGACCTTCCGCGACCGAGTCAGTCGGCCCACCGTTTAGTCCACCGGCCGCCGACGGTCGTCGCAATTCGTTCGATCAGTTGAAACTAAGCCACAACACGTTTGGGAATGGAAGAATGCGCCTTTCTTTACTTCGTTAGTTTGTACACTGTATCTAGCTCCAAGTCAAGGTCGCTTCACACAAGCGCACATGTGACGCTTCGCTGACTGGTACGCCAGTAGGAAAATATAAGGCCTCTTGAAGGGGGAGAAGAGTGAGCGAAGTCAATATAGGTACTAAGGAAATAAAATCAACTGATATTTTCACCGTACAGCGTAAAACTAGGGTGCGGGAAGCACTTTTTTGCGCTGGGCGAACAAGCAGAGCGGTCAGGAGCACGACTACGCATCTGCAAACGCTTTTCCGTCTACGAAATGCAATTGCTAGACGTGAGCTATTGTGGAAACTCGGGGGACGCTTACTGCACGAGCGCAATACAACAAATAGTCACCTAAGCTGCTTGAAATACTAAAACTAAATAAAAGTGTAAACTGGTTATACATTATATACCTGATATTTTCCATTGCGCCAGCGGCTGATATCCTCGCTCCAGTCCTCTTGGACATATTCAAAGCCGCATACGATCACGGTGTTTTGCCCCCTACCTTTTACTTAGGGCACACAGTGTTAATACCAAAAACTGCGGATGAACACAAGCTGAGATCTGTAGAGGGCTATCGGCCAATATCTCTCTGCAATGTTGACTATAAAATATTCGCCAAAGTTTTATCTAACCGTCTTCAACAGGTAATTTCTAGTTTAGTTGGTTCTCACCAAACGTGCGGTATTCGGAACAGAAGTATTCAAACGAATATACATATTGCCCGTTCTATATTAGAATGCGTGTCTGATTCGGTTGAACAGGTGGCCCTTATCCAAATTGACCTTGCGAAAGCATTTGATCGGGTGTCTCACGACTTTTTATTTGCACTATTGGAAGCGGCTAATGTAGGTGATGTGCTATATAGAGGCATTCAGCTTTGCTACAAGAATTGTAGTACACAACTTGTCGTCAATCGCATCCTCTCGAAGCCAGTTCAGATCAGATCGTCTGTTAGACAGGGCTGTCCTCTATCGCCGCTACTGTTTGCACTGTACATAGAGCCTCTTTGTGTTAGCATACAAAAGAGCCAAAGAGTACGTGGTTTTTCGTTAGCGTTATGTGAAGTTAAAGTTCTTGCGTATGCTGATGACATTGCCTATTTTTGTGTTGACAAGCGTAGTGTTCACGAAGCCCTTGCATTGACTAAGGAGTTTTGTGACGTGTCTGGAGCGGTCATGAATATGGAGAAAACTAAGGGGTTTTGGCTTGGCCTGTGGGGAATCCAACCTTCCAAATTTGCAGGTATTACGTAGGACGGCACACCGCTTGAGTACCTTGGCGTGCCTTTGCACCAAATAAGGAACTCGGGGCCACACTGGTCTTCAGCACTCACGCATGTCAAGCGTGCCTCGCAAGCATGGATGGGGCGAGAACTTTCTGTATTTGCCCGTGCGCAAGTCTGCAATGTCTTCTTGGTAGCAAAGCTTGTTTATGTGCTTCAGGTACTGCACTGTGCGCGGGCGAAAGTCCAGGCTCTACACAGAGTGTTTGCTACCTTCGTGTGGGGATCTGAATGGGAGCCAATGCGCAGAGATAATTTGTTTCTTCCTTTACCGTCTGGTGGTGTTGGGTTAATGCCTTTGTTTGTGCACCAACTTGTGTCTCGGTTTTTCTTCTACAAGTCGGCAGAGCATCCATTTTTACGTACTGTAATTCAAGAGCGCATAAGTTACCATTTGCCGTTTCTCCTTGTTTCTACGGGTGAGGTGAACCAAAAGCCGCCATGGGGTTTTCTAAAAGAAGTTGTAGATACTTTTCATTTCCTTACTGCGCGGTTTTCTCTGGAGTACCTGTTTAGTCTTTCAAGGACGGCTATGACGAACACTTTAATTCATAATCTATTCCCCGTGCCTCTTTATCGCCAGCCATACTTGCGGGACCATACGAATAATGTTTTAGACCGTGTCAAGCGTATGTGCGTGCCGCCAAATGCCAAAACGTTTTTCTTTAAGCTTCATTCGCAAACGCTTCCAGTTAAAACATGGCTGCGAGACAAAGGAATGTCGATCCCTTGGTCAGACAATTGCCGCTTGTGCAACCAACCAGAAACTATTGACCACTGTTTTGTGCTGTGCCGTGACGCGGTGTTTTTCTGGGACGTTTTGCAACGGACACTAAAAAAGGACATTGACATCACCCCATACACCATTCGCTTCTTGCCATTTGAGGACGTTAATCGGGTGCCGTATGACGTTTTTGTGCTCCTAGGTTTGTTTAGCTTGTGGAAGTGCCGCATGACTGATCGGCATGCTGAACCACCTAGGCCGACCAAGGTCATTTTTCGGGAACAGGCGGCGTTGGTACGGAGCGTTTACGTTGCGCAGAGTGATCCACCAGAGTGGCTGCATCTTTGGGATGCGTGCGTTTGCTTGCCTGAGTTTTGAATTGGTGCCGACCTTTGTTAGACTGACGTGCTTACCCTTTGCTGTCTGTTAGTGTTTATATTGTGTGTCAATTGTCTTGGCTGACTTCTCTCTAAAATTTCCATGTATTAAAGGAAAAAAAAAAAAACCCGTGGCCTAGTCGTATGGTGCGCTAGGTATGTCACCGCAAGTGTTTTGCCAGTCACAAGTTCGAATCACCGCGGGTACATGCTTTTTTTTTTATGAGTTAACTTTTTCGTTTTTCGCCGATGTTTTCTATACTGAGTTCACCTTTTTTTGGGCCGCAACGTTCATTGCTCCACGAACTAGTCCACAGAACTCGCGCAGGCTGGCACTGCCGCGCTAGCGAGTTCTCGTTTGCGTGCTGTTGCCATAAGCACCTACTCCTTGCCGGCATTCGGCACAGGCCAGAATCAACAGACCCTTGTCCTGGTGCGAACACGCTTTTTACGATACAGGCATGAGTGAGGCAAGCTCCAAATATGGGGGAAAAGTACATGCATCTGTGCGTCTGCGGGGACGCGGAGGGCGTTCATGCACGCGTAGGCCTCGGCTAGTGAATGCTACGATTCCAAGCCGTCCTGGGAGGCTTATCTTTTGCATTTTGCAGCCGACAACATGGCAGAAGCGCGGTACTACGATTACTGGGATATTGAGAATGCCCATCCAACGACGCCATCGGATGTCAAACATGTTGTTTTACAGAACCGAAACCGAAACCGAAACTTGTTTGATTGCTAACCTTGGGCATCGTCCAATCACGGTGCCCCCTCCTCCCAACGTCATAGCCTTAGTTGGTGCGGCCGCCGCAAACCGCGCATGGTAGTTTTTCTTCTTTCGCGCTTTGTAAAATAATTACCGATTTGTCAACCGGATAAACGATGAAAAGTGTGCTAATTTGAGCCAGTCTACGCAGTGCAAGCAAAAACGGGAGCTTGACAAATTCACTTCAGTGTCCCTTTAACGCTGTAAGCGGCCCACATAAAAAACTTGTACGAAAGCGTGTTATGCTTTTGAGGCCTTAGTCACCGCACCATCAGTTATGATATATCGGAGCGAAGGAAGTTCAGGCGGAAAGGATCGGACATGCGAGCCTATACCGTCTAGGGGAATTCGCCAGGGATCGAGAGATCTGAGGGACTAATGTACCCACTGTACGGAGTATGAATTTAAATCGCAAAAATTAAGTTATACAATAGTGCGCGCCGCGTGATACCTGAATGTGATAGCATGACACAAGAACAGGTGCAGATCAGCCGTGCAGATCAGCCTCTGATTCTTAGGACGCTGTGGCGTGTACCAGTCTGCTTGTTGAGGAAATTCGCGCCATAAGGCGAAGAAACGGAAGCGAAAAAAGAAGCGCGTGAACGTTGAAGAAGTAAAGATGTCAATCATAAGCATAGCCACGATTTCGCCTCCAAAGCACCTAAGCAAACTTAAGTGACCCAATTAAATTTTTAAGCGGAGCTATATATTTCTTGGGTTCTCTGCATTACTCCAAGGCGCGAACAAACACGCCCTGCGCCAATAAAACTAGGCCGCTGCGTATCACGCATAGCGGGCTCTGAGGGTGTTTTCTATGCGTTCCTGTGTCCCCTTGCATATTGCTCATAATAGTACATACCAACGCCGCCTGTATAAACATTGCCTAACGCGTGAGCGAAAAATGGCCAAACAGCCACTCTCCTGTTGCTCTCTCCTACCCTTCCCCGCTCCGTAGCCTTCCAGCGTGTTTTCGTGTCCGCCAGCCAGCGCCGCTTCTCGGAAACTTTGCAAAATAATGGAAAGTTTGTTTAGCGTTCCCGAGGCGGCGCTCCTACGCCTTCTTGTTTTTCACCATGCCTGTCTGTCTTGGTCTGTCACTGATAAAACATCCTTTGTCACGAAGCAAAATCCCTTGCGCTGCCGCAGGCTGATGCCGGCTTTGCGCGCTTATCTACTCGGATCACAGGCCCTGAAATTTTCTGAGTGGGGCATCCCACCTCTATCCCCTCCGCATTTAGGTATTGTTTTGACCCCGCTGTTCGCACTCCGCATCGGTACGCACTTCTAAAATTGAGGACTGTACTGTAGAAGCGCCCGCACAGCGTGGCGGGATCCCAGGTGCTTATCCTTTTGTTTCCTATAATTTTCTGAAGTTTACAAGCACGTGATATTATTGGAAAGTAATCGTAGAAGTGAGCGCCTGAACAAAAAACGTGCACGCAATTTTTTCTTCTCTAAATACTCCAGAAAGAGAAATAACAGTAAAATAATGGCTGCCCCATCAGAAAATATCGTTTCTCTGTTAGCTATATGTCTACCCGACAATCAGTATGTTCTTACACTATTTCAGTCCGCCTCCGTCTTTATCTTTGGAAAAATGCAGCAAGTATGAAGCGAGCGACACGTTGAACGAGATCCCCAGTGCGCCACAGAACTAGCGCCCCGTCGCGGCTAAGATGTAAGCGAAACGGCCCTTGAAGCCCAGCAGGCAAGCTGACAGACACACGTCGTAGAAGTGGGTGCAGCGTTCGCGACTCGCGAGCAGTGACGTAAGGCGAGATGTCCGCCGGCACGCGCCACATAGCGGATCAGTGCCTGAACTAAGCGTCCCTACCCTTCTCATTGAAAAGCGCGCGACGCGTCAGGCAATGTTAATGCAGGCGGCGTTGGTACATACAATGAATCACTGGGCAGAGTATGTATACAGACAAGCGCGAAACTGAGGTAGGCATGCCAGTAGTGCTTTCTGGTGCTCTAAAAAAAGAAGCTCCGCGGGCGATACTGGCCGAGACCCCCTGCCATCTTGTAAAGGCCACACCAATTAGTTCCTCTATGCGCAGTTGCGGATCGGTTAAGTGAAACACTGCACCGACACAACTGCGAACCGGTTTGCCTACAGACTGGGTTTGGGCCCAGAGACAATAATGGCCACCCTTAGAAGGATGCGTATACGTTCGAAATTAAACTCCCCCGAAGGGGCAGCGGCCGGGATAAGCGGAACTTCTCCCAAACGTTCACCCCCTGGAACAGCCGGGCGCCTGGCCGGTGAACGCCTGTACCCGCTTTTACCGGTGGGTATCCGGCGGTGGGATTCGAACCAACCACCTCCCGAAGCCGAGACGGGCGCCCTACCCGTTGGTCCACGGCTGCGGTGGCGAACGAAGCAGCTGACAGGGTTATCGATCGGCTTAGGACACTATCGGCTCTTAATCGGCTATCGTTCAGCTCAAGGCAGGGTTCGTGCGCCGCCTTCTCCCTGTCGAAGAACAGCGTCACCAAAAGTATGATAGCGCTCGCACGGGAGTATGAGTACGAGCAACAACGGAATATTGCATCCATTACTGCTTACGCCTCGATACGAGAGTCATATGACGCCTTAGAAGTATCCAAGTGGAATGCCTGGTAACCATGGAAGCCATGGAATGCCCAAAAAGCATGTACATAATAAATTTAAAGTTCCATGGACGTTTTCCACGCCAATGAAAGAACCGCGCCAATAAAAGCAATACGCCGATAAAAGCCGCTGGGCCCAAGGACTCGGGTTCGATTACCGGGCGCGGCGGCCGCTTTTCTGATGGAAGCGAAAAGCAAAAAAACTAAAGCCGTTCCACTCCGTGTGAAAGCTGTCAGAAGTGCGGAGCAGTGACTCGCCACAATGGGCTGTAGCGCCGTTATCCGCTTACTGCTACCACCCATCACGCTCTTCGTCGCCGTGTCTCACTCCTCTCTTGATGAATGGAACGAAGATTTGTCCAATGCAATTCAAATTTCCCGCCTTTGCAGTGCTCGCGCACCCCTTCCCTGAAGCTACGCTATCCGGGGTTCTTTTAAAGACGATAGTCTTTCTTGGGCTACTCAAACCCAGAAATTTTGGTCTGTCTGTATGTCTGTTTGTCTGTCCGTCTGTCTGTCTGTGACTCGGTTCAGCCACCCGGCCAAAGCAAAAACAATGCCTGCGCAATAGTCTTATATAGTCACAGCTAAATCTACCCGTCTATGTCCGGTGTAAGGTTCATACTTGTCAACATTGTTGAAGAACAACAAGACATTACGCAAATATGAGAAAACAAATCAATACAGAAGTGATATTTGCAGTGTTCCTTTATAAAAAAATCAAACATGCTTGACTTTTGCGAAATTAAATACTTCATCAACTGCAGAAAAAGAATTCACTCCGCCGTCGCCTGCTGTCGCCCGCGCCACTATAGCTTCTGGCGCCATTTTAAGAAATCAACCGGCAACAGTTACGCAAGGTTCCACTAGATAGGTTCCACGTTCTGCTTGCAACGCACGTGGAGTAGGGAAACGCGGTTCTATAAACGTTGAAGTAGGGCGCCTCGAGTAACCCGCGTCTTCGCCGTACGGCAGCGTTCGCATCGAGACACCCGGTTTGGAGCAGTGAAACGCGGGAACTTTAAAATGATTTAAGCAAACATTTGGCGTATTTACCTTGGGAGGAGTGCGACGCAAGAGGAACAACATGAGAGGTGAGTGGGAAAGTGAAGGGAGGCATTTACTTCGCAAAAGCCGATAAAGACTATCGTCTTTTGACGACATTTGCAACGAAAGGAGCAGATACGCGGCCAATTTTTTCAGCTTGCTTTTTCTTTCGCACGTGCCGGCGTTGCACTGCCATTTCTTTTTCGCTTACTATTGTAAAAACCAATCCAACGACCGTCCCAAACTAAATGAACGCGGTCGCTGTCGGTTAATTACGTATGTTTTGCCTTAAATGTACCTGCAGTTTTCTTTGCGGTAAACAACGGGGAGATGTATGACAACCGCTGGCGGATCACGAGTTTCGAACGGTTATGAGTATTTAAACCGCTTGGTGAGTGAAGCCTGCGCGGGACGCCCTGACGACGGTACGCCGGGCACTACTTGGGTCCGTTATCTCGCTGTGCAGTCTTATTCCGGCAGTCGCTTGACAAGGAGCGTTACAGCGAGATACGACGACAAGGCGAGCCCCTAAAGTGTTCTGCACTTAAAATGCCCATGTGTACGAGATTTCGCTGCCGTACGTGAAAGATCCCCAGGTGGTCAAAATTAATCCAGAGCCCTCCACTACGGCGCGCCTCATCGCCTGCGTTGCGTGGGCGCGCTAAACCCTACAATCAATCAAAAACACTAGCGGCGGCGAATGCGGGAATCTGAATGGGGGTTCCTTCGACCACGATTGCCGGTGAAGCCATTGTGCAGTATTGCTCATCACGAGGCGCGCACATGGTGATAGCGAAGAGGCTCGAATTTCATGCACATGGAGCTCCATTATTTAACAGCAGAGCTGTTTAAGCCGTCCTTTCCGCCGTCCAGCGTTACCAGGAAACAATACCAAGAAAAATACCGAGCGCACGTGATCGTGCGCCTCGTGAGGAACTCTCGGCGTGCTAGCTCGACCTTCCAGAACGCTCTGTAACCCAGCGTTCGCATAGAGTTTCATACTAATACATGTATATATTAGTATGCAACTCTATGAGCGTTCCGGACGTGATTTCTCGCATGCTGTTCTCTTGCCAGTTCACGTGCATGTGTTCGTTCCTGAAGTGGGGAGCGCAGACGCCGAGTCCGCGAGGCCGGTTGCCGCGGGTTCTAGCGCGTGCTAGCGCGGCCCGCTTTGGGAGAGATTTGAATGTCTGCGGACAAAACTTTCCGGGGCTGCTAGTCATGGAGAACTTTCAGCGGCAAGTTCGGAAATACATGTGAGGGGCAACACCTGGGTCTCTGACGATGGGGGAGGGGCCACCAGCTCGGCTGTTTTCCCAGCCTTGAACCACCAGTACAAGCCGTTGTGCGTTGTTGACAAAGTTAAGTGCGTTTTTCAAAGCCAAGAAATGGCCGCCCGATCATAGAGTTTAGGCGATGTACCAACGCCGCCTGTATTAACATTGCCTGACGCGTCGCGCGCTTTTCAATGGGAAGGGTAGGGACGCTTAGTTCAGGCACTGATCCGCTATGTGGCGCGTGCCGGCGGACATCTCGCCTTACGTCACTGCTCGCGAGTCGCGAACGCTGCACCCATACGACGTACCTGTGTCTGTCAGCTTGCCTGTTGGGCTTCAAGGGCCGTTTCGCTTACATCTTAGCCGTGACGGGGCGCTAGTTCTGTGGCGCACTGGGGATCTCGTTCAACGTGTCGCTCGCTTCATACTTGCTGCATTTTTCCAAAGATAAAGACGGAGGCGGACTGAAATAGTCTAAGAACATTCTGATTGTCGGGTAGACACATAGCTAACAGAAAAACGATATTTTCGGATGGGGCAGCCATTATTTTACTGATATTTTTCTTTCTTGAGTATTTAGAGAAGAAAAAATTGCGTGCACGTTTTTTGTTCAGGCGCTCACTTCTACTTTCCAATGATATCACGTGCTTGTAAACTTCAGAAAATTATAGGACACAAAAGGATAAGCAGCTGCGGTCCCGCCACGCTGTCCGGGCGCTTCTACAGTACAGTCCTCAATTTTAGAAGTGCGTACCGATGCGGAGTGAGAACAGGGGGGTCAGAACAATACCTAAATGCGGAGGGGATAGAGGGGGGATACCCCCCTCAGAAAATTTCAGGGCCTGTGATCCGAGTACGTATACGTCCCTAGTAGCACAAATTGTTGCCGCAACGTTTCTGCCGTGTTGCCAATGTTGTGTAACGTTAGGCAACGTTACACAACGTGGTGACAATGTTGCCAAATGTGGGCCAACGTTGGACACATTCAGCAACATTCACGCAATGTTTACAAACAACGTATAGGCAACGTTGCCCGTATGCACGTCTTTTAACATTGCAGCAATGTTGGCAAATGTGGCCCAACGTTGGACACATTCAACAACATTCACGCAACGTTTACAAACAGCGGATGGGCAACGTTGCCCATATGCACGTTTTTGCACGTCGCAGCAATGTTGGCAAAATATGTGTGCCAACGTTGGACGCATTCAACAACATTCACGCAATGTTTACAAACAACGGATGGGCAGTGTTGCCCGTATGCACGTTTTTTCACATTGAAGCAATGTTGCCAAATGTGGGCCAACATTGGACACATTCAACAACATTTACGCAACGTTTACAAACAACGCATAGGCAACGTTTCCCACAGGCACGTTTTCTTGCGTTGCAGCAATGTTGCCAAATGTTGGCAAATGTCATATTTATGATGTTAAACGATTGTATGGGGAGTTAATAAGCTGCCTAAAAATTCAAATGATCCTGTACAGCAGACTTGAATGTTTGCGATGTAGTACATGTAATGTCGGGATACGTTAATTTCGGGAGTGTGGTTACATGTTACATGTGATCCACAGTTTCTACAATGCCCACGAAAAATCCAGAAACAGCATTGCCTGTGTGCTTGTTTATCAAGGTTGCCGCAATATTGAGGAATGTTAAATGTATAGCGGCTTTCCATTTATATATTATGTGAACACCACACTAACCCATGTTTTGGAGGAATTACGTCGCCTATAAAAGCTCAAATGGTTATGCACAACTGACGCCTTAGCCACAGTTCACTAGCTGTGCCATCGCCTCCTGTACTTTACTGTACTTTAGCTGCATAGAATACGGCACTTACACAAGCACGCACGCACGACGCACGCACATAAATTAAATCCCCATCGTCAGCCTGTCCACTGCAGGACGAGGGCATCTCCCAGTACAAGTTTTTGCCGAATGCTACACCAAAGGGGCCAATCTTGTTCTCGTGAATGGATGCCGTTTTCTTAGGCATCGCCTATCTGGTTTAGCCTCTCTGATATCCGCTGATGATATACCACAGGACCAGGCAGCACCCCAGACCGCGGAATATAACGGAACAAAGGGCGGTACCTGTACTAGATTTGAAGTTATTTACAGGCAGACAGCAGGGCACCCTACATCGATGTGTGATCATTTAGAGACACAGCTCTCGAAAAACTGCAGACATGCATGTGGAGGAGTGTCACGCTGAGCGTGTAGATCCCCCCCATGAAATCTAAAAGGAACCGCGAGCGTTTAAACGTTTCTCAAAACGAAAGAAACGCGTGGTGCCGGTTCGATGGATGGCGCAACCAAACTCGACGACAGATCCGTTTATTCTAGTCCCTCATTTGTTGGATGATCACACAATATTACTACATGTAGAATGGATACAGCCTAGACTAAAATAATACCGCCATTCCGCGCATCGTGCGTTTCATTAAAGCCAGGTGCTGCGCCGTTCTAAGACGGTCATTTTTTCAAAATGGCCGCCGTCTGTCCCATAAATGAAATTCGTTTTTATTTCATTTTTTTTAGTAAGCGGGTAAATCTCATCGCCGTTCCTGGTGTAAATCAAAATATACCACAACTATGGGACCTTCGATTGAAGATTGAGCGCGAACAAAAGATTGTTTTGTTCAGGAAAAACTTGCCAAAACGCTCATCTATTTCTGTATCATTCTGTATAATTAAAATACACAAACAGCTTGGCTTCGTTTATGTTGGAGAACAGAATTTTAACAGGTCAGGCAGGCAGATTCCTGATCATAGCCAATACTCTTTCTAGCCTCACTAAGTTATTGGTGTCGTGCATGAGCTCGCGTCATCCGCAATGATCGTGTTGGCCGCGGCATTCCTTTGTGTCGGGCGCATGGGCCCGGGGCGATTTCGTCCACGTGGAAGAAATCGAGCCTCTGTTAGTCATGCAGGCGTAATTATTGTAATCGTAATTACATCCTACAAATATAAATGTCCGTATTCTACCTGTTTCCTCTTAGTTTTAAGCTCAGTTTAAGCCAATCTTTGCCGCGCGTTATTTGTTTTCACCAATAAACAATAATGAGAAGTTTGCATTCCACCTCGCCTCCTACTTCTCGCTTACCCTTACTCCATTTATATGTCCCATTTGCACTTCAGCCTTCGTAATATCGCTCAAAAACAGCCACTTTCAAAAAGAATCATGAATTCTCTACTCGTCGTGCTGTAGTCGCACTTTTCTTATGGAGTTGCTGAACAAATGTGTGCTTTTTTTACGGTGAGGTGCCCACAATAATTTGAAGATGTGACTCAACAACGAGGCACCTTATTTCTATACCCGTTTTTTTTTTGTCATTCACTTTTTCTAAAGGTATATACGCGTACGACGTATACGCGCAAAAATTTCTTGGCGGCGTGCATCTGACACATGAATTTCTTGAGGACACATTGGACTTACAATAACTGTAAGTGGTCGCTTTTGTTAGCTATGGACGCGTTTCCGTGAAGTCCAGTCCCCGTGAAATTTATGAACGTGTGCGATGAAGCGTCGCTATGCCACACCTAGATGGAAGCCAATCAAGTTATATAGGTGCGACAGTCACGCTCTGCAAAATCACCAGTGTAAATCAACTTAGATCCGTGTAAATGTCACCCAAATAATAGCATTTCACTGATGTACGACACTAAATTTGCCATTCTGCGAATGCGCTCTTCCGTGCGGTATAGCAGTCAGGGCTCAACGGTTCGCACCAGCCCCTGCAGGCCGTGTCGCTCATGCAACTGGTATACCGATTGTCTCATCTTAGTGTGATTTAGTTATTTTAGGAACCCACCACGGTGGCTGTTGTGCTGCTGAGCCCAAGGATTGAGCCCAATGACGCGGGTTCGATTCCAGCCTCCAGGCAGCGGCAGCCGCTTTTTTTTGCGGGTGTGGAGGCGAGAAGCGAAAATACCTGTGTTCGAGATTTCGCGCACGTTAATTAGATCCCCAGGTGGTCAAAATTAATCCGGAGCCCTCTACTACGGCACGCCTCATCGCCTGTGTAGCGTCGGCGCGTGAAACCTCACAATCAGTCAAATCAGATATTTTAGGGCGATTTTAACACATCATTAAACTTAAAGAGCATAACACAGCTGCTGCGCATCGATAAAGCCGCGCGCAGCTTTCACCCTCGACTGTGCGTTGTCACGCATGGCCAGCTATCGGGCCGTTTTCGTGAGTCTTTTACAAATGCCAGTCGGGTGCGTTTTTGTCCACGTGCTCGCCGCATATATCCAGGAAGCTGACCGAATACAGCGCCTGCTAATTAACCCAACGCGCGCATGAAACGGACGGCGCAGCATTACGACGTCAGTGCATACGAATGAGAACTTGGGTTTCATTGCCGTGTGTTATTTCGCACTCATTATTTGCTGAATAAATAAATAAACTGGAATTACAACAAGAAAATAACTTTTTATGCCGTCATCAAATAGTATCGAGTTTACTCTGCTCCGACTTAGCTTCCTCTACGTTCCTATAGCCGCTCACTTCACCATGTACATTCCAAATTTAACGCGGCCTCTTTACAACGCATGATCTTTGGGGAACGTGCACCATATGGAAAGACAAACTGACCGGGTATACTCCGTGTTTTTCGTTCGACGTGTTGGCCGTATCTTTAAGAAGTTCGCGCAGATACACCTTAATACAGCTTTTTTTCATACCTGCCTGAAAACAGCACCCACAAATGGCTTCCCAACTTTCCGTTCCTATTGTTGAAACATTGCACGCCTTTCTTAGGTAGTAGATTACGGCTGTATTATGAAAAGGTAATTGTGAATCGACAAGGGAAATTTCCAGTTCCATTTTGCAAAGTTTTCACAAGCATCTCGCACTTTTAACTCTCTGCCTTAAAGGAGTACTGACACAAAATTTTTACTTCATTTTTTTATTGTCTAGGTGTAATAGGTGTAATATTTGGTATACGTTGCAGTGAAGGGGTATTCTAGCGATTGCGCGATCGAAATGGCGACCTTCGGAAGCCTATTTAGGGCCTCTTTAAATCATGCGTGGCGGGTTGTTTTTATGTTGCCGCCTGTATATCCTTAGACAAAAATAATCTAGATAGAAGGTTCAAACATTTCCTTGTTGCTGGATTAATTGCTTGAAAAAATTAATTTACTGGAGAAAGTTTACATGCAAGCTTCTGTGCATCTGTGACGTGGGAGTGCGAGCCATACACGTCGCCAGCTAATTACAATCGTATGTGTTTTCCCTTCATGTTGCCGCAGTAATTACAGTTGATTCATGAAATGGATTCAAACCCACAGTTCATGTTCTTTAAATTGCCCCCCCCCCCCTTCATGTGAAATTTAGTCATTTTTATAGCCCTTCTGATCAGCGAACGTTCCAACTAGTCCACACCTTGCACCCTTGTTTGAAATAAACAACATGAAGTGGGCTGTTTTATATTTCAACTTCCCCATAGACATTTCACCTACCTCGAGCGCCAAAGTCAGAGCACCATCATATTGTAACATAAATGAAAAAATAAAACAAAACAAAGACCTAACCCTGGTGTGATACCCATTTTCCAGTCGATACCGCCTGTACGAAAGATCATTGGCCTATTTCAAGGATCTTTTGTCATTATACAAACAGACCTTCCAAGTAAGCTGAAAACTAGCTTCCCCATTTTTGCTTTTGTTCCCTTCCATTAGCATTACACATATATCTTGAGATTTTTCCTGGTGTAATTTTTATTCGTAAGAGGCTCCAATGCATCGAACACTTGTCGCGTTCTGCTTGGCGCGAAACGAAATACAGGAATACAGGACGCCAGGCGTTCTCAGAAAGCGGGGTGCTCGGAGGCACGCCGTCTCGCGCGTTCCTTTCTTCCTACATGCCTTATTTTTTGTTTTCGTCGTCGCCCCGTCCCTTCTAGAGTGTGTCGCAAAGGAAGTTTTAGCAGCCGAGCGCGAAGTTGGGGATGGCCGAAAAAAAAAAAACGAAAAGAAAAGGCTTTCGTCCTTGGCCAAACGTCCTACCCTCCTCTCACACGCGCACACGTGCGCGCCGTTCGCAGAGCGGTCCCCTCCTTTTTTTTCTGTATTATAGCGGCCCCCTCCTGCTCCTCTGCGCTTGGCAGCCGTGGCTGCCGTCAACAGTTGCTGCCGTGCGTTGGGTTGTGGAGAGACGAACGAAAAGCGCGCGCTTTTGCAGAAACCAGCAGCCATGCATCCTGACAATCAAGCGGAATGGAGAAGGGACCAATACGAAATTTTGTTGTGTGGCCGCATGTTATGGCGAATATATGTGTGGGCTGGAAAGCGTGGAAAGTTCATAGCAACCGTCCAGTGAAGGTAAGCGCTCGTTTTTCTGAGCTCGCCTCGTTCTTTCGAACGCAGTTTACTTCGTAAAAGAGCGGGAACAAGACTGCCCTCCCGTTTCTAGCTTCTAAGCATATCCTTCTTGCTTTTGTGAATGCGTACGGTTGTAAAAGGTGGAACATGTATTCAGCGCTTAAATTTTAGGGAAAGAATATATAATGCGAAATGATGTGGGCGCTCAGAAGTAGATTTTTTGTTATGATGCTGAAATCGAGTGTAGGTTCTGCAAGAACCTTGATACGTACGATTGGTTTTTAATTTACTTCTCGCCACAGCTGCTCACGCGCGCGAGAAATAAAACCAAGAAGTTTAACTTCGTTGTCATGTTTAATTTCACGCGAGTTTAAGCGGCATGCTGTTCCAGAACACTATTTAGCGTTGCAGTTAAGCCATGTTATGAGCTGCTTATATGCTAACCATCTTACGATGTAAAACAACGCCTTACGTCTTTGTAGTATCCACAAACTTTCCATGTGAAAAGCTGGTGTTCGTCGGATGCTTATAATTATAAAGAAAATGGCATACGCAAAAAAAAAACAGCTCAATGCCAATTTTTCGAGAACAAACGGTAAATTTAAATTAGGCAACCAAGGAAACTCATGGTTATAATTTGTGTAATGTTTCCATTCTTGACAATTGCCTGTTTTCTCATTTTTATTCGTTGTGTTTTTATGTTTATGGGCACTGAGGCAATTATCGTCTTCTTTCAATTAATATTGCCGACGTGCCCCGTCCTCATCAGTTGGTCGGCTCGCTTGTTAATTGAAAATTCTCTGGCACGCTGTCTGAAGACTTTTCACTTAATTACTCAATGGCCTGTAAAGAAAGCTGTGAGGTATTTTATATAATTAAGTACTTTTGTCCTTTTCTGTTTTCCAGGAATGCTTGAGAAACCCACTCATGCGATGTGCGTGTCATAAATTTAGTTGACACAGGCATTAGAAAAAGTTAAACAAGTAAGACAAAATGGAAAGTGAAGTGGCCTGTTTTGCTGTATTCCTTCCTTTAGGCAAGGTTTTCCCCATTTGCTAACATTTGCTTCACTTCAGTTTTCTGCATCACTTCTATATGCTGTTTTGTTTTCAGAAATGCTTTCATATTTACCGGCACCACAAAACTGACACACGAATAAGCTCATCTGGAAGAAAACGTCATCCAAAGTGCAAGTAAGCTTTTGAGCACGCTATGTGTTACAGCATTGCCCTTTTGTTTGTTTTCCAGGAATGGCTGTAAAATCTCATTTGAACTGCCAGTACAAGAAAATCGATGCGGCCATATTGTATACCAAAAGTCCTGGTGTTCTTAGAGGTGAGATATTGTCTACGCTGCAACAACTTTGTAACTTCTCCTAAACTACACATTTCGTTCATTTCGCAGAAGCGTCGCACTGGGTTCATGGCCGTCAAGTATGTCATCAAATTGACTTGTCAAGACAGAAGAACAAGCAAGCCCAGGAGGAGGAAAACGAAGGCATCGTCTGAAACAGTGTACTTGCGAAATTCAAGGCTTTAACAGAATACGTATTCGGCTCGATTGTTAATAGTAAAATAAAACGCACATGTCCTTTCATCTTAAAGAGTGTCACTGTTGTTATTTACGCTATCTGCATGTTCCTTGCTTTAAAATTCCGCCATTTCTTAGTTCGTTATTTTGCCGGACTGCCTTAATTCTGTGTGTTGATCAGTGTAGGGATCAAATGTATGAATATACAGGTCTAAAATGCCGGTTTATACCTTTCAGGAGTTTATGCAGACGAGGTTTGAACTGCTCGCTTATCATGCCGTCAAAAATCGTCTCTCTAGAAAAAGTTAACATATTATTTTCATCTAGTTATTGAAGCATGTATATTTGTCACTAAGTTACCTGTACATTGCTGCAATATTATTGC
Source organism: Haemaphysalis longicornis (assembly GCF_048455015.1). Taxonomy (NCBI): domain Eukaryota; kingdom Metazoa; phylum Arthropoda; class Arachnida; order Ixodida; family Ixodidae; genus Haemaphysalis; species Haemaphysalis longicornis. The sequence continues at coordinate 39,340,755 of NW_027526385.1, read as the reverse complement.
TTCGTAAGAGAAACATTGCTTGAACGTCATATCAACAGTGCGCGGATGTGGCCCTCGTGGTGAAAAAACGTATTTATGAAGTCGCGGTAACGTTGTAGGAAGCATCGCTTGGACATTAAAGCGACGTTTTCTAAATGTTACCCGCGCGTTGGAAAAATGTAGTTGGAAAGTTACCGCAAAATTGTAGCAGTGTTATTGCAACTTCATAAAAACATTGCTTGAACGTTGAAGCAACGTACCTTGTATGCTAACTGAATGTTAAAAGCATAGATATAAAGTTGCTGCAAGATTGTAGCAATGTTATCACAACGTATGATTGGTACAGGGATATGCTTAAATGTGGTATGCACGTTGCAAAAATGTAGTGAAAAGTTGCTGCAACGTCATCAAGAAACGTCTCATAAACGTTGTTCAAATGTGTCCCGCAAGTGGCTGAAAGGTTGCTCCAATAGTGGAGCAACGTTGGCAAACGTTAGAAACAACGTTACCCAAACATTAGAACAACACCCTTCAAACGTTGCCCCCATGTTGGAGCAATGCTAATATCACGTTGACGCAATGTTTCTGGGTAACATTGCACGAACGTTAAAAAAAGCGGACATTAGCCACGTTTAGGCAACGTTAAGGGGAAACGTTGCAAAAATGTTCGGGCAACATTCTGTGCTACCAGGAGTAGATAAGCGCGCAAAGCCGGCATCAGCCTGCGGCAGCGCAAGGGATTTTGCTTCGTGACAAAGGAAGTTTTATCAGTGACAGACCAAGACCGACAGGCATGGTGAAAAACAAGAAGGCGTAGGAGCGCCGCCTCGGGAACGCTAAACAAACTTTCCACTATTTTGCATAGTTTCCGAGAAGCGGCGCTGGCTGGCGGACACGAAAGCACGCTGGAAGGCTACGGAGCGGGGAAGGGTAGGAGGGAGCAACAGGAGAGTGGCTGTTTGGCCATTTTTCGCTCACGCGTTAGGCACTGTTTATACAGGCGGCGTTGGATGTACTCTTTCCTCCATGGATGTACTAATATATACTAGAGGGAAATCTGGCGCTGCATTCGCGGGCCGCCGTGGGTGGCGCTATTGCAGCTAGCGACGTTCTCGCCTCCTTGGCTTGGTTAGCCACATGGCTTCTTTTTCGTCTCGAAGCCAAAATGGGTAAAATTGTGTTTTTGTTCATCTTCCATGAAGCTTCTAAATAATCCCTGACAAATAAATATTTCAGTAGCTTTAATTTTATAATAACAGAACAAATTGGATTAATTCTCTGCAGTAACATTGTTACAATTTTTCAGCCAAAGCCAACTTTTCAGCCTGTTCGTGAGCCATGCCAAGGACAAGTGGAAGTGCCTGCCCGGTACGCTCGCTGAAGCGCGGCTCCCCTAGACAGTGGCGCCAGATTTCCCGCTAGTATATATTAGTTTGAAACTCTATGCGCCTGATGACTTGGCGCTTCCGCCGCGGCCACGGAATGCCAAGCAAAACCAGTTAGGGTTTGGGCATGGTGTTCCCATGGCGGGAGTCAGATGCGATGAATCGGCTGCTGAGGCCGACGAAGCGAATTCGATTCCCGGCCATGGCGGCCGCTTTTCTGATGGAGGCGAAAAACAAAACGCCTGTGTTTTCGAGATTTCGGCGACGTTAAAGATCCCCAGGTGGTCAAAATTAATCTGGAGCCTGCCACTGCGGCGCGCCTCATAACCGATGTAGTTTCGGCGCGTTAAACGACATAATCAATCAGTCAGAAGCAGCGACTCTAATAAGAGTGAGCCATCAGAAGTAATGGCGGCGCCTGCAAGCGCCTGCGCAGGTGCAGGTAGTGGAAAAAGTCCCTGGCACCACTACTCCTCATTAAAACAAAAGCACAGACCTGTTTATAAGCGGACGTATATCGTAACGGTATTGCAGATGGGCTTGCCCCGCACTTAGCGCGAACGCACACGGCGGGACATTCCCGAGAGCGATAACGACAGCGATATAACGGCCCCATGGTTGTATTTTCTCTATTCTGTCGGCTGCTGTTCTTCGCCTCAATCTTTACATCATTTTTGTATTACTTGCGCAACGCTATTGTTTGCAGGACCCTAATGACAGATCAGCTGTTTTGCACGTGTAGGCCATTTGTCGATTTTCAGCACGTTGATTTGATTGTTCTGAGGCTGCTAGCGCGCTTGCGAAAACGACACGTGTTTCATCGTAAGATAACGCAACAGAAAAACTAACAGTAATTATCAGTCATAAAAAAAGATTGGCGAATACAGTGCATCAGTGGGAAGCAGCGTAAAGAAAAGCATTCATCATGGCATTGCTGGGTTGGAATTGACTCCCGTGTGGTATTTTTTGAGACCGTTATGGTTCTTGGGGTAGTTGCTGATTTTTCAAACAGGTGAGCAGGGGCGAGGGCGTTGAGAAGTACCACATTTAACACGAGACTTTCAACGTCTCAATATCCATGGCAACGATATTTTTGGATAATATTGGATATTTTATTGGACTATACCTATGCCTGTTTGGTTTGGTTTAATAGATTTTATAGGTCTAAGCATTCCAGGAAATTGCTTCAAAAATGCTTTTAATTGTTTTTTATCTCGAACTCAATATGATTTTTAGTTCAATGTATGTATTATGACTAAGTGTGCCAGAAAATTGTTTTTTCTCCGAACGCACTTGTGCCTCTTTTCGTTAAGTACAATTATGGCAAATTGTACCATAAAATTTCTGTTGTAAAGAAAAAGTTCCCTTTTACTTTATTTTCATCAATCTGCCAAATTGTATGTCTACTGTACATGAATGTTCATCGCAACGGCTGTTTGAACTGTATAAGGGACACAGGCCCCATCAAGCCCAAGTTGGCTTTTTGCCTGTTCCTTTAGTATGCCTGTTCCCTTAGTATATCATCATATCTAATGTTGAAATAAACACTGACTTTGACTTTGACTTTGACTTTGACTGCAGCAGCTCTAGGCTGGAGAAACAGCAGAGCTGGTGGCCCCTATTCCTTCGTCGGAGACCCGGCTGTTGCACCTGGCATGGATTTCCCAACTTGCCGCTGAAAGTTCTCCGTGACTGCCAGGCCCGGGTCGTTGAATTCCTCCGCAAACTTTCACATCTCTCCCCAAGTGGACCGTGACAGCACGCGCTAGAACCCGCGGCAACCGGCTTCGCGGACTCGGCGTCTGCGCTCCCCACTTCAGGCACGAACGCACGTGAGCTGGAGAGAAGAAGAGCGCGCAAGCGATCACGCCCCGAAAGCTGGGTAGAGTTGTTCTCGAAGGTCGAGCTGCACGGTGCCGGGCACTCCTTACGAGACGAACGCTCAAGTGCGCCCGGTATTTTTTTCTTGGTATTTTTTGCGAGCTCCTCACGAAGCGCTAGCCCACGCGAAAATCTGAATGAACCAGGTGCTTCTCACGAGGCGCATGCTAACGCCACCAGACCACGCTCAAGCTTTAATAGCTTTGCTGTTAGAGAATTCTTTTAGCCACGAGGCAATACGCGAAACATTAAGCGACTGCTTTTACAGTATGTCCAGTTGTCTATGAAAAACTAGCTGAAGCAATGTTTGTGATTTCCTTTTAACATGGAATGACAGGGAACTCCACCAGTCACGAGGCAACTTTATCGCAGACTGGCATCTTGAGCCTATAGATTACAGTTTTAGGTGCTGGGCGCAGCACCGCAGCCGTGGACTAACGGGTAGGGCGCCCGTCTCGGCTACGGGAGGTGGTTGGTTCGAATCCCACCGCCGGATACCCACCGGTAAAAGCGGGTACAGGCGTTCCCCCGGCCAGGCGCCCGGCTCTTCCAGGAGGTGAACGTTTGGGAGAAGCTCCGCTTACCCCGGCCGCTGCCCCTTCGGGGCGGTTTAATTTCGAACGTATACGCATCCTGGTAAGGATGGCCATTATTGTCTCTGGGCCCAAACCCAGTCTGTAGGCAAACCGGTTCGCAGTTGTGTCGGTGCAGTGTTCCACTGAACCGAACTGCAGCTGCGCATAGAGTAACTAATGGGTGTGGCCGTTACAAGATGGCAGGGGGTCTCGGCCAGTATCGCCCGCGGAGCTTCGTGTTTTTTTTTTGTTTTGTTTTTTTTCCGCGAAGCTGCATTTTGCCTCGGTTCCCTCATATATCGTGTGTGGGTGTGTGTGTGTGTGGGGTGGGGGGGGCAGTAAAGAGAATTTGTTATAACCCACATATCTATTGGTAACAGCGCTGCCCTAACAACGGTAAATTATCCAATCAGCTTTCATGTATCATGGTCATTCTACACACTGCACAAAAATTGTTTGGAATGGACAACAAGCTACTACAAATTAAGTGACACAAATTTCATCAGCGTGTGTTGATAAATAGGCGTAGGCCGGACATTTTTCGTATCCAAGAGCTAGCGTATTTGCCTTTACTTCTTGAAAGGCTCCTGGGGCGGTATTCTCGAGTTTTGTCCATTTTGCGTTCCTTTGAAAAGTGTCCCTTTTGGTGAGCCCTGATTGGCTAAAAGCAAACAACCTGAAGTGACGTATCGCAAGCGTGGCAAACCAACTGCCAACGGCCACTGCTTAACCGGAAGTACGTCACGATGAAAGGGATACAAAAGGGACGTTTTCAAAAGGGACAGTTACGAGAATACCGCCCCTGGTGCAATATTTTTGCTGGTGTTCTTCCCGTCCAGCATGAGGGCCTCAGGAGTGACATTTTGTCTGGTATCTTGGACGTCTAAACACGCGCACGGGTGTGCTGTCGGGAGTGCACGGGGGTGGAGGGGGGAGCGTGCATCAGCAGCAAGGCTTCACGCGCTCACCGATGTCATGCCCGTTATGCTGGAGGAATATTTGAACCTGGACGCCTTCTTTGTTTAACATTTTGGGGTTTCAACGTGGCGAACCCAAACCTGGGCTGTGAGACGTGCCGTAGTGGAGGCTTCGGGATTAATTTTGATCACTTGGGGACGTTTAACGAGCGCCGATATCTCGGCACCCCCGCGCTTCAATTTTTAGCTTCCGTCTGAACGTCAACATCTGACGGCCCTATGCGACCCTATACTGCTGCCTTCCGTGGTCAAGTTGTTTTGTTAGTGTGTTACACAGACAATAATATGCCTACAGCGCGCGCGGGTGGGGGGAGGGGGGGGTTAACGGAGTGTTCCCAAGTTTAATTCAGCTTATTAGATAGGAAGTATGCTCAATCGCAAAGTACACACAAACGTGTTCTGTTTCATGCACTCCTTGGTCTGCGACCAACTTCGCTGGTAATCCTTCTTCACAGGCTGAGTAGGGCAGTACATTTTTTTAGGGCCCAAGCACTACCAGCTTATCTGGATTTCCCCTCTCCTTGCCTGAAGCCTGTGCTCAGGCAGCAAAAAAAAAAATAATAATAATAACGCAGACTCATTGGCGAACTTTTAAGAATTCGCGAGCATCTCGTCCCTTTCCAACATGAAGCTCGGCCCTATGGCCACGCCTTGCTCCAGATTCCTGCTTTGCCGCATGAGCAGATGAAGGCGCTGAGCCGCGCTTCCACTTGACGTCTCCCTGGAAACGCTGCAGGCGTTGCGAAGGAAGCACTCTTCTTTCCCGAAGTCCGTTCTCTCCGCGAGCTGTCCCAACTCGTTTGTTGTGTGCTCCTCTTTTTTCGGTAGCTTTGTTGACACACGCAGGCAGGTCTACGCAAAAAAAAAAAAAAATGTGCCGACATTTCCTACCTATTGCGCATGCAATAATGTCGCTTTAACAGTACACAAAAATCTGAGTTTGCAAAACGTTCTGTTGCAGTGCTTTATTATTTTTTTACAACGAGCGCTCATAACACACTGCAGCCTTGTATGCTTTTGCAAAAAAAAAAAAAATGGCCAGGTAATTGCTCACTTTGCTGCAAATGTCGAAAGATGGTTGTCTTGTGCCACTGCAGCCATCGTTTTTCCCTTCAACCTGTCACGTTTTTCCCTTACCGTGTCGCTCCTCCCAGGTAAGCACAGGGGTGATTCGCTCTGGTGAATTCAAATTTCCCGCGTTCCACTGCTCGTGCGCCATTTACTCGAACCCTTCGTTACCGTGGGACTCCTTGGAATGCCGCCACGAGGTCTAGAGACTCATGGGGCGAGCGCTTTTTGTACTTTTGGGTCAAAACAATGTTTCAAACGCGTATTTTTATTCCGTGCCGTAAAAATCAAGCAGCTATGTATATTTATTTAAAAGAATACTGCAAATACCACTAATTGATTGATGTTTTGCTTCAAGTATGCCTAGGGATTTGAGGTTTGGGGGAGAGAAGTTGGTATGCACCTGTACAAGTATTACCAAGACGGGTTAGTAAATGTCTTAGCTCGGGTAACGTCAACTTTATCAGGATGATTTCAACGGGACGATATTATGGTGTTAGGCAAATCCAATCGTCTTGCAAGATCCGGTTATGGTTAAATATCCAATTAATCAGCTAAATGGTACAATGTTTCCGGCTACCATTAAGCAATGAAAGGAATACGTTCCCCTTAGTGCCCGCAGCACTGGCTGTGCGGTACCCGCCGCGGTGGCTCAGTGGTTAAGGCGTTGCGCTGCTGAGCACAAGGTCGCGGGTTCGATTCCCGGCCGCGGCGGCCGCTTTTCTGATGGAGGCGAAAAGCAAAAACGCCCGTGTGTACGAGATTTCGGCGCACGTTAAAGATCCCCAGGTGGTCAAAATTAATCCGGAACCCTTCACTACGGCGCGCCTCATCGCCTGCGTTGCGTTGGCGCGTTAAACCCCTACAATCAATCAATCAATCCATGGCTGTGCGGTAATCACGGGACATGATAAAGCAGGCTTCTCGGTTTCGGGTACCCCGGGAAAAATTAACCAGCGTTTAGTGGTGTTGCGATTCAGCCCCTACTCCGATAAGGAGCTCGGCGATGGGGTTATATGAGCGCAGCTGTTGTCTGACGGCGCATGCGCTGCAGGAACGTTTCGCATATATGAGGCGTTTTTGCTTTTTGTTTTTTGTTTTGTTTCGAAATGAGCCAGATCCAGAAACCAAAACTAAATCGAATAAAACTGCAGCGGCAAGAAAAACTCGACAAGTTTCCCCTAAAAAGGGGGTGGCGAGAAAACAGTTGAGAAAATCTCCCTGAAAACGTGTGCGTAGATCGTAGGTCATATCGAAAATGAACCAGACCCTGCTGCTTCACGGACCAAAATGAGCCAAATCCATTTTCCCAAGGGGTGTTTGCTCTTGGCTTGACTGTTATAACTGTTTCGTGGGTGTTTTCGGGAGTTTATTTTTTCCGCTTTTCGGAGCTGGCCTATTATGAATTCAGACAGCAACTAGGAGATCGGCAAAAGATCTGTCCCCAGATGTCAACGACGAAGCTAGCGAAATGAAACTGAGACCGAAGGGAAATGAAACAATGATTTCATTTTGTCTCGCCCGTCCCTACGAAATGATTCTGGGGATATTTATTTTTTACTACCATATTTATTATTCTATTACTTAACTAGATATCTGTCGCTTACAAGCCCTGGCAAATCTCCTCCCCCCTCTGAGAGTACGAAGCACTTCATTGAGGTGAAGAAAAAGATATAAGCAACCTTCTCGTGAAGCGTTTTGGAAATTCATGGCAAGGCAATGAAAAGCTTGCTTACTTCGTGAGTGCCTTCAGGCGTGCCCAAGAACATTATCCTAGGGAAGAATTCGAAAAGATCTACTAATGGTGCGAAGAGGACTAACCTGCTCCCCGTGCATATTTCTACTGTTCTTGAGGCCCTGTTGCTGTTCTTAATGCCTTTTCCAACAAAACTCCGTCGCACTATGCTTGAACGTCAGTTTAAATAAAGTTTTCATAAGAAATTCGCATCAACTTGAGTGTTCCAATTCAATATTAGCCAAATCCAAACTTATCACCCCAATATTGCTCAAATTTACGGCATAATGTTTGATTACTCGTAGCCGTAAACTTCGTCTAGGTGACATAAATTATATCATATAATAGCTTTGACAGCGTTGCATTTAGGTCCGGTAATAAACTTCCGCTTGTTACTCAAATTCGAGTTAGGTGTATCTGGCTCATTTCGCAAAAAAAAAACAAAAAAAAAAAAAAAAACGCCTGATATGTTGGTGCATCAGGCTTTGCCTCTGTAGTGTCCTTTAGTTGGTTCGGAGGTTGCCAGCGAATGCCTCGAGAAATACATAGTAGAGGGGGCGGAGATGCCACACATTCGATGCCGATTCTAATTTTGGACCGACGTAAGCACCACATACACTAGTGATTTAAGTGAAGATGGGGCTGAACGGAGTTCCTTCGGAAGGATCCCAAACTACGATTAGCTTTAAAAAACAACAATGTCCTGTTTTAGATTCCTCCTTGATATATTTCGAGCACTCAGTGACATTTATTATGCTGAGTTCTATTTTCTATGTGCAGCGCCAGGGACTAAGGTTGCTCAAGTTAGTTCGCAAAGATGTTATGTCTGAATTGTAGCTTATTACCCGCCGCGGTGGCTCAGTGGCTAAGGCGTTGCGCTGCTGAGCACCAGTCGCGGGTTCGGTTCCCGGCCGCGGCGGCCGCTTTTCTGATGGAGGCGAAAAGCGAAAACGCCCGTGTGTACGAGATTTCGGCGCACGTTAAAGATCCCCAGGTGGTCAAAATTAATCCGGTGCCCTCCGCTACGGCGTGCCTCATCGCCTGCGTTGCATCGGCGCGTTAAACCCTACAATCAATCAAATCAATTGTAACTTATTTTTTTGTACACAGCCGTCTTAAAATAGACGTGCATGATAGTTTAAATTTGCGGGTAAGTAATTTATATATATTAATAATTACAGTGGCCTAAGAACTCCTCCGTAGAGAACACCCGAGTCAGCCGGAGCCAGAGGTGAGGTGGAATCTCTGGCAAGTGCAAATTGAATTCGGCAAGTTACAAATAAACATGTTCTCTTGAACACTAGCTTGTTTTTTATCAATCATGCGTGCGTAAGAATGGGTCAGCAGGTGTAGAAACCGTATCGGTCACCAGTCGAGTGCCCTAAATTCCTCCGGATACATCGCAATTTAAAACAATGGACACACCCGACGGTTAATCACCGCGGTCACAAAGCCAGCGCCGGTTCATCACATCCGCGAATTGGTTGCACTCCGCCTTGTCAGCCGCCGAGATAGAGATGAGGTGGTCACCTGTATTTAAGGGCGGGTGACAACGGCTGCCCTACACAGAAGATCCCCGTAGAGGAGGGAGCCAAACCATGAAGATTTGCGTCCTTGTGACCGCCCTGGTGTTCGTCGCCCAGGCTTCCCTTGCCTTGGAAGGTAAGAAACTACATGAAAGTTTTCGAAGGCTCTAAATGCTCGAACTGCTTTATAACTGTGCTTCCCTAAGTTTACAGTTCTTTGCATGGTATGAGTAAAAATTAAAACTGCGCACTCGTAAAATAGTAGCGACCTGAAATATAGCGCGAATGGGGACAACTTTAACGCAAATGTGTAAAGCCAAGCATAAATTAGTTTATTTATTTTATTTATTTACAATACTGCTAGTCTATACTGAGGCCATAGCAGGTGGTCACAATGCACAGATACAAAGAACATTCGTCGCGTCAACTATCAAGCAATAAGTAAAAAATATCAGTGACAGCAACTTCGCACTTCCCACAAAAATATATAGCACATAATATATACACCTCGTACATGGATGCTATTTTTCATATACATGCTAGTTTTTATTGTAAATATAATGGAAATTTATACATTCTAGAACAAATATTAAACGAATATTAAAAATAGAAGGTCTTTAATTTTTATTGCACACACAGTTTTATTTTGTCGTGTCTTTGTAGTTTAGTTTCTATATTTTGTTTCGGTTCTTAACGGGGTTTGGCTTACAGAGGGGCGGCAATTTGCTATTTCGAATGTAACGATAGTTCACGTCGAAGTATCACGACGAGCATTCCTGAATGTCTGAATGTCTGAATGTGTGAATGTCTGCGGTAATCAGGTTAAAGTTTGTAGAAATTATTTCTTAAGAACTGATTCAGGGGCGAAGGACGCAGAAACAGGATTGGTTTTCTTAAAAGCGCAGCTTTTCTAGGTGTTAAAGGGGATCTAATGCTGAATAATTACACTTTCACAAAGGAAAACACCAGCACAAGTTTCACCTTCAAGTAACAATTTAGTAGTATTTACCTCACTAAATATCTGACTACCTTTTAAAGTTCCGTTCAACAAAACTAGTTCACGCAGTCACGGCAGTAGCGATTTCTATGAGAGGGTTCTGCATTTTTTTCCCCTTTAACAGGCCATACGTGTTCACATACCACAAACGATGCTACAATAGATCCTGGATTTTCCGCAGCCTGATGTCGCGAACTTTCTTATTTATTGAACGAACTCAGATTCCATCGCAATAAACAACAGGCCTAATGGTTTCCCAATTTTATGAAGTTCTCGATATAACAAATAGTTTTCAGGTCTCGGTGTCTTCATTAAACCTACGTTCAATTGAACGTAGGTACTTTTCACAATAGACCGAATTTCTCTCCTGTGCTTTCGGATGGTATTCATTGTATTTTAGCAGTTTTATTGCGGCCTCACCAATTATTTCTGTTCATCTTGACGATGGTTTCTCCAAGTGCGTCAATTATCTTCCCATTTTATATCCCAAGCCAGTTACACTGGAAGTACGAAATCAGGTCTCTAGTGACGCTGCCTTCTACCGCCTGTCTCTATTTTCACCTTGTTTTGCTTTTTGCTTTAGTTTTCAGCTTCTTTGTTGTTTTTTTGGAATTTATCCTCGAACAGACGAATCCGGCTCATTCAAATGTGCTGCAAGAGTGCACTTGCTTTTGAGAAATACGTTGCCTCGTTTATTCACGCGGATCATACTAAAACCAGCATGTAAACCCCCAAAGATGGCATGCTGGTTCCTCCTAAGAAATACTTTTTTCTAAACGACAATAACCAAGCAGGGATATGTGGATTTTTCAACTGTTGTTATACAAAAAGCGGCTGCCTCACACATTACCAATTTATTGGATCCTTTAGCCGAGTCCTGGCCCTCCAAGCCTTATCCCCCTCCGTCGGAACCCAAGCCTGCACAGCGGCCTTGGGAGGATTACCTGCCCCACAATCCAAGAGAGAAACCTTACCCGACACCTGAGCCATACGCTGCCGCCCCGTACTCAGGTAAGTGTTCACCACGCTTCCCGCCATACATGAGTGAGCTGTGGTGCTGCCCGAGTTCTGCCTTTTGCCTTTTTATACCGAAAACTACCGAATATTAAAATGCCAAAGTAGTAGTACACCTAAACTTTGCCCTTCGGGGTAAACGCACTAGCAGACAAGGGGTAGATGTAGATGCAGCGTACACCCTCATAGCAGATGACAAAGAAGACCAGTGCCCTGCACTCGTAGATAGCACCACCTCCATCGCACGCTTGTTCTCTCCAGATGACCTAGCAGACCAATCATGACGTCAGCATCGCGGCGGAAGCCTCTGGAAAATTTCTGCTATTCCAATCGACCAATCACATTTTTTTCCCGTGTCCGAACCCACACGAGCTTTTCTGTGACACGATCCCACTGAAGCTGTCGCGTTAAAAAGCGAATATTTTCAGCGTTCTTCAGCCTTTGCCGTGCGCAACGAATATACTTGGTCAAAGAAATGGCTTCTATAACTGCCGCAATATTTGCGACAAAAGGGAGTTAGCAAAAAGCTGCAACGCAAACCTTCGACGCATGCGCACATTGTGCTGGTCACCCTGTCGGCGGCTCCTAGTGACAAACTGGTAAAAATGCAGGGGATGCAACGCTGGGTTATGTTTCGGGGGATTGACGCCGCGAAGCGCGGCATTGTCCATTTAACGCGTCTTACGCGGTGTATCAAATCTACCAAAAGTTAATAACTACTGCAAGTGCACTTTGTTTGCCTGGCTAAATTTGTCGTTTATGGGGCAGCGCGAAGAAAAGAAAACAATATTCGAGCGTGTAGTGCAGCAAACATTCATGGTGGAGGCACAGAAAACGAGGGCATTACGTCACGGTGATAAAGGGGAAGATCAGTCTAACAGATCAATTACGAGAATACCTCGATGTTGCTGTAACCCCAAAGAACTTGAATGACGTCCCCATCAGCGTGGTTCCAATTTGCTGCCTTATCTGCATGTCACAAATGGGGCTTCTAAAGCCTATTTTTCAATCTTGTTGGTTCGCATGATGGCCCCAGACATTCCTCCTCCACTCGCTTCTTTCTAAGACGAGAGAGGGGTAGCCATTTTTGGGGTGCTACGAACTTTTTAAATAACCAGGTTGCCATGTACTTTTCGATATAAATATCAGCGTGCCGTAATATCCGCAAGGACCTGATCGGAACTCAGGTTCCGGCATTACCATAGAAAGACAAACGAAAAGGCCGCTAAAAAAGGGCAGTTTTGATTGCCAGGGGAAGACAAGTTGTCTGTACCCTACCGTCATTAAAACTTCCCTGCTTAACCTGTCTTCGAAATCATCCCGCTATTTTGCACTGTAATGGGAGTGCTCTTACGTCTTCTTGTATTTTATTGGTCCCTTATTTTTTGACGCAGATGTCACAAAAGACGAGCAGGATTCGTACGGTTTGTACCCGAGCCCCTTTCCCGGTGAACCTGGCCGTCTCTGGCCAGAGCTAGTGGACTTCTCGCTGTCCACAGGTAATCCCTGTTTCCAAGTTGCATATTCACGCCTCTTTGCGAGCAGGTCGTCGAAGTAAATAAAACCTTCCGCTGGTGATTGTTCTTTTGCGGGAACTGAACAAGAACCCGAACCATTATCCACGGAGCAGGCTCGAACCTGACAGGGAACTGAGGCGACACAGGGAGGTGATGACCGGGCCGCGATGGCTGGCTTAGGACAAAGTGTTTGCAATTTGTCGATTTTATTTGGCGGAACCAATTTATTAGCGGAATGACTTACCACCTCCATAGCGTTTACTACAATTATTAACATCCGACCAGAAGCTCCAATGTTAACGTGCGTGCTTTGGTGTTGTAACATGTCCCGAAATTTGACCGATACGATCAGGGACAGTGTCGCCGAATCTAACACATAATGATGAATTAGATGCTTTCTGGATAAAAAGACTCCATTTGTCACCCTCGAAGTAGAGATGGATACATTTGGTCCCAGTGAAAAACATTTTCTATGCCTCATAACTATAAAAGTGAAATAAGAAATATAATTGGAAGCGATTGAAAGGGGGCATAGTTAGGCAATGGACTACGCGGGCGGCTTGTCCGAATGGGAACGACTGAGGCTACAGAGCCATAGCAGCAACGCACTGCTTGACTACTAACTTAAGAACGATTCGCGTCAATACATAAATAAATAAAGCTGTAATGTGACCAGAAGGTTCTGAAGGAAAAATGTACGCTTTGTTCGAAAAAGTAATCCAATTTAGAAGCCGTCGGTTATTCTCGGTTGAGATGAAAGTGCCTTTAGCTTATTTAGCGTGGCCTTCTCTTTTAACAGAGAAAGCTGACGACAAACTCAGTTCGTACGCTGTTTATCCTCGCCCCTGGTCCCGACCACCGGACTTTCCCTGGCCTCTTCCAGAGCCCATGGATTATTCTCAGACCACAGGTATTCCTTGTTTTGAAGCTTCCACGTCACATTTGGAGCTCACATAGTACATGGCTACGTTCCGACCAACACTGCGTCGTCGAAAAAGCTGCGTAGAATAAGAATCTTCGTTTCCACAGTTAGTGTAAAATTCTTTGTGGGTATATTGAAAAAAAAAATCTCACTGAAATTGGCAGCGAATACGACTCTATCGTCACGCCGAGTTTTATTTAATTGTCGTAATTGGCTAGCTCACAGTGAAGCTGTAAAGATTACAGAATTTCGGCCTTCGGTCAATAAAATACGGCCGTCTTCAGACGGATAATGGTTAGATAAAACAGCTGTAGCTCTTGTTTTGTCGAAACTCTCCCGAAAAACTATTTTACACTTGGCCCTAGGTCGACTCTGTCATTACGCAGAGTTTAATTTATTTGTCATAATTAGTTAGCTCACAGTATATAGTGAAATAGAGAATAGAGAGTAGAGAGACAATAAAGAGAATAGAGAGAATAGGGAATAGTGAATAGAGTTGCAAATTAGTGAAATTCCCTTCTGCACCAATACCACTTCGCTGGTCTTCCACGTTCACAGCAGCGGAAAGGCAAGGAATTTTCTTTACCCCACGTTTTTGTGGGCGAGAAAGTACTTTTACGTTATTAACGAAGGTCTTTTCCTGCGCAGACAAAGTTGAGGACAAGCTGAGTTCGTTCTCGGTGTACCCTCGCCCCTGGCCCCGACCACCAGGCTTTCCCTGGCCTCTACCTTACCCCATCGACTTTTCGCAGTCCACAGGTATTCCCTGTTCCAAAGCTACCCTGTTCATTTAGTGTTACGCTCACTTTGCTTCATTTGATGTACTAAACCTTGCGTCTGAGCGAGGTTCAAAAGTAGACGCGAGAGTAAAGGTCTCATTAGTGTTGCATCATGGCCGCCATGGGTGCAGTCGTAGTTGATTTCACCCAACCAACCTAACCGCTTTCACTGACTGACTTCCAGAATCGCTGTTAATTATTGATAGTGACTCTGGCTAGTCAGTGAGCTGATGCGGTTTGGCAGGTTGGGTAAAAATCAAGACAGACCGATCACTTGCAGATACGGAATGACACCAGCAAGGATTGCCGTACTGGATGGGAGCAGTATGTCTTGATTTTGTACCAAACCGCTTACGCTCACTGACTTGCCAGAGTCACTACCAATATTGAAAGCGGTTGGCCCTTTGGGTGAAATTAACTATGACCGCACCCATGGCGGCCATGATGCAACACTAATTGGACCGTTGCCGACGTAAGCTTACTTCCAGACCATAGAACAAAAAAAAGCCAAAGACCTTGACGTTTTATTGACACAAAACGAAAACATTGGCCGTAAATTGTACTGTTTCCAATGTGGATTAACGCCGGCTGTCGCTATTGTCATAAATAATATACGTCCCCAGAAAATAACCCACAAAAGCAAGGATGCAATATCTTAGCGCGTAAATCACTCAGTTGTAGCATAGGTAAGAAAAGCCAAATTTCTGCCCTCGTTATTACAGACAAGCATAATGCTTCTAAATTCTTTTTTATTCTTATTCTTCCAGTTGAATGGGGAAAACATTCGCAGCGCGTTTATACTTCAGCTAGCTTCATCTCGAAAGTGCTGGCACAAACATTTACTGAAGCGAGCTCCTTAGATATTGAATTAAAACAATCAGTATTCTCCCTGAATTACTTTACGGTGATGTAGAACAAGGTCTGAAGTGCGGAAAGCTGCGCGATAGACAAATGCAATGACTACAATACGCATGCTTTATCTTTGTCCTTGCATTTGAATGCTATGTTAAGCGCATCGCAGGCAGCCTTAGTTTGTAAATTTGAAGCTGAGCAAAGCAAAAGTAAATAATATAACGTAATTGTCATTGCTGATTCAGCAAGACGCCGAGGGGAATTCTCGCACTGGCTTGAGTAAATGTTTATTAGTTGAAAAAGATGACCAGGTTTTATTAATTTTCACGCGGTTTCAGAACGGGACTCAGAGACGTCTGATGGCGAGAAAAGCAAGGCGGAGCAGCTTGGTGCCTCAACCTTCCGCTGGGACAGGCCCTGGCCGCGACCTTGGCCCCGCCCTTGGCCTCCCAGGCCATGGGTTTAGAACCTGCTCACAGGCGCAAAGCCTCGTACGAAGAATAGGAATAAAAAGTTAGCGAAGCCCCAAAAAGGAGTCTTTTATTCTTTCAGCTCCACAAAAAGCCCAAAATTGGAAGCCCACATTTTATGGGAGCTGTGGGATTCGTGTCTTTAACAGTAGATTAGATCGAAAAGTAGACCAGAAAAAAGGAAGGCTCATATTGCTCAGATGCAAGCCCATGGCATGCCTGGACTAAGATTACAGTATTTCTTTACAGTCGGTCTTTTATTGAGAAAGCATTCCGGGATACCCTCGGTGTTTTAGTACAGCAATTGATTGAACAGCTGCCTCGAAACACTCGGTGCGAAATTCAAGTGTGGCCAACGAACCAATCAGCGTTACACTCACGTAAATGGTGGATAATATGAGCCCCACCCCCGCAAGGTCAGTGGAGCCGTATCGGTACAGCCGCAAACTAAGCGGTCGGTCCAAGGCAATGCTTTCTAAATTCCTGGAATGTTTCACGTGACTATCGCGAACCATAACGATACTAAACGACTCCTATTAACTGGGTAAATGACTCCCCCGAGGGTCCACCCAAAACGTGACCCCGTCGTGGGGTATTGGTTCCCGCCAATATTTTCTGAAATGGCCTAAAATAAACAGACTTTAAAATCAAGAGTGTGTGCGTTTGTTCGTAAACATCTGCCAGCTGTATGCCACTCAAAAGCAGCCTCCGAGGCTAAGAGTCACGTGACATAAATACAATTGCCGGAATGACCCGATAGTACTGCCTGACGTTTACATGCGACCATTCGTTTACAACCAAGAACTGCCAAGAATGGCGGCCAATCATGTCATTCGACAAGGGGCCCGTGTGGAGTTGGCTTCTTGCGTACATGAGTAACATTCATAATAGACACATCACGAGGTGAATAGCTGTCGGAGTTTCGACAGACTGTACAAACAACTCTGATTAGATTAGTTGTTCTTGGCAGGCAACAATCGGTCGCATCTAAAGGTCGGACAGTGCTATCGAATTGTCCCAAGAATGGTTGCTATATCACGTGGCTCCGAGCTACAGCGGAATCGTGTGGCGAACTGGCAACAAAAACAGGCTCTGAAAGACGAAAACCACCAATGGCAATGCGCCTCGACATGTAAGAATGCGGGAATCACATCGTTTTGCGCCCCCAGAGACATTGACGTCTTGATTATATAAGACAGTGGTTTTCAAATGGGGGTCCGCGGAGCCCAGGGGGTCCGCGAGGGCATTTGAGGGGTCCGCGAAGCCCTCCCCGACGCTCTCCCAGAACCCTCCCACCCCATTCATTTCTTCTTTTTGCTAAACCTTGCCGGAAATGCGAAAGGGTGGCTTCGCTGCATGACTTGTACGTTAAATTTCTTCACGTATCTCAGCGTAACCACAAGAATAGGGCTGCACGCCTCCCAAAAAGATACCACACCGGATCTCACATTTGCCTCTCTTGGTCTCTTAAACGCCTGGAAAATTTCTGACACAACTTGGGGTAGCGACCACTTCCCCATGACATATTTCCTTCGTGGGAAACGACTAAGAACGACCAGAACTCTGAAATTAACGAACTGGATAACCTTTCGTGACAGCCTCAACCAAATCTCTGACCCATGCATCCACCGATTTTCATACTCTTATTGAGCGCATCCAAAATGCTTTGCGAGCCTCGAATGAAGAGGTCACCTGCTTGACTGACACATCGACCATGGACAACCATTTGGCCAATCTGTGGCAGCGCGCCAAACACCTCACGCGCAAATACAGACAAATGGGAAAACGCCATTGCGATGTCATGAGGTTACGAAGGTAATACAAGCTAATTCAAGAGTACCAGCGACAGCTTGCTAACGACCACTGGCAAGAGCTACGTTCGAGTCTAGGAAATGAACGTGGCCTGTCGAAACTTCGGAAAATTTACAGAGGAATTGCGGGAAAAGGAAAGCAGCACGTCCCGTTATTCTCAACGCTTACACTACACAAGGATCCCGAGACGGGGGAACGAGAGATTATCTCGACGCTTTTCCCAACTGCTAGTAGACAACCTAGCGTCTACCTCCCCATCATTGACATCGATAACGAAGATTCATCACTGGACTGCCCATTCACGATGGCAGAGCTCCGCCCTGCAATCAGACAGGGTAAGGCGAGATCGGCCCCGGGACACGACGGGGTTTCCTGGCAGCACATACGAAACCTCGATGAAGCTCACTTGGAACAACTACTGGTGCTCGTAAACCACTCGTGGAACACAGGCGAGATTCCCGAAGACTTTAAGCTATCCCTGGTCAACCTAAATACCGAAGCCTGGAAAAGACCCATCAGTAGTTTCCAAGCTAAGACCCATATCACTCACACCTACTTTGTGCAAGTTAATCGAACGCCTTATTAACAACCGAATACAATACCACTTGGAATATGTCAACCATTGACTTCACCCTTCCCAAACTGGATTCCGGCCGCATTTGGGAATGCATGACTGCCTTTGGTTGCTGTGCCGCGTCATCAACAGATCCCCGTACGTTCGCGGACTTCCCGACTACGTCTTAACTGTGGACCTTAGAAAGGCATTCGACAGACTAAATCAGACCACAATTCTGAATGAACTAGCTCAAGCCTTTCCCAGCAAAAAAGCACAAATATGGATCCGAAACTTCCGTCACAACCGCCCCTTACAACTCAACAGCAAGCTCCCCGGATGGACACCTAATACCTATTACAACGACAAGGGAGTGTCACAGGGATCCATCCTTGCACCGGTCCTCTTCAACATAGTCATGGCGAAATTGGCTGAGTCTTGAACAAGGAACGTCGGCCAGATTTGCTATATACGCCGATGACGTCACAATATCGTGCGAGGGCAGAGACTACTCAACGACAACAGACATGCTCACCGAGCTACAGGCAGCAGTAAACGCCAAAGAGGCGTGCCTACCACAACAAGGTCTTGAACTCGCCGCTGAAAAGACTGAGCTGCTCATGGTTTCAAGCACGAACAAAGCTCAGCCCACAGGAGATGACCTGCTGTATATAGGTGACACTGAGATACAAATGAAACGAGGGCACGTACGGCTACTCGGCCTCCCGCTAGCCAGCTGCAACAGCCCCAAGATATGGATCGCAGAGCTGAGACGAAAATGTAAGCCAATGCTGAAATTGATAGAGCGCCTCTCCAACAAACACGGAGGGGCGAGTAAAAAAGCTTGCCTAACGATGGCACGTGCGGCCGCAATTGGCACTCTAGCTTACGGAGCCCCTGTATATGAGTTAAATAAGACCAGCACCAAACGCATACAGGTGCTCCACAGGGCCACATTGCGTACCATAACGGGCCTCCCAATACACACAAAAAAGGCAGCCCTTGAGCAGGCAATGGCACTTCCTCCCATCGTTACTGTAATGAAAGAAACAAAAGACCAAGAAGACCGCAAACGAGGTCTCACCCGCCAAGGATTGCTCCTCACGGCATGGGACGAACAAAAACAGGCACCAACAATTGAGCTACCCATCCCCCTTGCACCCTGGTCGATATGAAACAACATCGAATGCCACCTCAGCAAGCCAATCCCACGGGCTCTTCAAGCAACGAGATCTCAACGTATTCACTACCTGATGGCGTCTAAACTGCCAAATGAAATTGATATCTTCACCGATACAAGCGTGACTCCCACACATATCGGAGCAGCATGGACATGTCCCGAAAATCCATCTTTTAACGGGCAAACATCTTTCAATCAAAAAGATGGAAGCGCATTAGAAGGAGAACTACACGCCATAAACAGTGCGATTAACCACATCTGCTACGAAATCGACTTTAAACCGCCGCCCAACGTGCGCATTTTGACAGATGCATTCGCAGCAATCCGAGAACTACGAAAACCCCTTTCACTCAACCCACTTGTTAACTTCATATTAATGCTTAAGGAACTACTAAAGAGCCACAAAGTGAACATCCGAATCGACTGGACACCGGGTCATGAAGAGGTCAGCCCAGGAAACCAGGCCGCTCACGCAGCGGCACAGGAGAGTCTTAACGTTACACCTCCGCTGGTTTATACCTCGGCTACTTCACCTGCCCTACTCATCCAGCGACTCAAGAAGCGCAAGAAATGTCAGTACGAACAAGTGACACCACCTGGTTATCTTGCTAACATGCCCTCATTAACAAGAGCCGAAGAAGTATTCATCAACATGCTTTGCGCCAATGCAGCTTACACCCCACATATCATTCAGAAGTGGACAAAGGGCTCCACAACACCCTCAACCCCACATTGTCCCTATTGTAACACGAACACCAAAGCAGACCTTCACCACTTAGTATGTGTATGCCCATTCTTCGATGCACATCGTTCAGACACCATTCGACACATTGATCTAAACACCATACACCCAGAAACACATGCCGCATTAGATAAGTCTTTATTGCACGAAATAGGCAAATTCGCAACCAAAAGTGGTCTGTCGCGAGTAGTCTGACGAAGGAAGACCCCGGCGAAGCCTCCGAAGAGTCAGTGAATAGAAGAAAAAGTGCCTGGAACTGAAGCAACCCGTGTAATCCCCTCCTTCATATCCCATTTTCCCCACCAAGTGGCTTTAGCCCTCCCTTTCCCAAATATAAGCTTTACTACTACTTCGCGTAGACCATGTTTTAATGTTGGCTTTCTGCACAACACCCAAGCTATGCAAAAAAGCCAGACTCACAAAACACTGGGTGACTTTTGGCTGCAAGAGAAAATTCTTCTGCAATATTACGTGCATAAGCATAAACGTCAGACATAAAAGGAGGGAATTGAACGAGTATGTTGGGGATTCTAACTGCAAGTGCAGGTTGTTTGACATTATGACACGATCAACATGATCACCGTGATCCCATTATGACACTGTCAAACACGATAAGCGTGGGGCAGGGGCGTAGCCGGGGGGAGGGGGTGCATCTGTTCAGAACACCCCCCGAAAATTTCTAATCGTTGCATGTCTCCCATTCAGTCTTTTTAGTCCATATTTACACGCCGCATCGATATATTATTACGCGAAAATGAAAATAAAAATCGCAAAGATAAAATTGGCCGCGTATCTGCTACTTTCGCTGCATATGTCGTCAAAAGACGATAGTCTTTGTGGACATTTGCCGAGGAAATGCTCCCCTTTGCTTTCCCGCTCACCGCTCACGCTGTTCCTGTACCGTCGCGCTCATTCCAAGGTAAACACAGTAAAAGTTTGCGCAAGGCGATTTGAATTTACCGCGTTCCACTGCTACAGGCCGGGTTCCTCGATGCCAGCGCTGCAGTACGGCGGAGACGCGCGTGAATGGAGGCGGCCGACTAGAAGGTTTATAGAGCCGCGTGGCCGTGCTCCACGTGCGTTCCGAGAAGAACGTGGAACCTAGCAGTGGAACCTTTTGTTGCTGTTGCCGCGTGATTTTTCATATGCCGCCAGGAGCCGGCGGTTTTCTGCAGTAGATGTAGAATACCATTTGCTATCGAAAAACCAAGCATCCATGAATTTTTTAATAAATGAACACTGTAAATATCCCTTATGTACTAATTTCCTGTCTTATATTTGCGTAATGTCATGTTCTTGTTCAACAAAGTTGACAAGTATGAACATATAAACCGGGCTTAGACGTTTACATGTGGCTGTGAGTATATAACACTATTGCGCAATATAAATTTTACTTTGGCCGGGTGTCTGAGTCGAGTCACAGACAGACAGACGGACAGACAGACATACAGACAGACAGACATACAGACAGACCAAAATTTCTGGGTTTAAGTAGCCCAAGAAAGACTGTCGTCTTTAAAAATAAAAATGACTGAAGCAATGCTTGGGACAGGCTGCCTTTCTTTTTCGGTTTATTTTACCGGTGGCATAACCCTCCCCCCTTCGCCCGAACAATATTTCTGGCTTCACCACTCTCGTGGGGTCCTCCGTCACATTTGCAAACCCCAAAGGGGTGCTGGCACACTCATAGTTGAGAAGCACTCAAATAAGGTAAACCGACTGCGCCACACAAATGAACTTTCGCTGGACTTTAAGGGGCCGTGAGGACAAAATACAAGTTTGTTTTATTCGAAAAATTTCGTGTTTTATAGTGCTCACAGCGCTTGTCCGGCAGCAAATGATGCCGTATTCACTGAGAAATCAATCAATTTAGGTTAAAATTTTGATTCTCAACCAAATCGTGCGTTTTCGGGACGTCAGCAATGAAGTCATAAGCCGCTTATACAAACGAACTTGCACTGCGTGATTCGGCTGCAGCGCTGCTTGCGGTCAGTCTTCCCAGATGGCGTTACCATACTCATGCACGGACCGTTGTCTGCCGTTGCTTTGCTTTTTAACCGTATTTGCACCTGGCTTCTTTTTGTTACTGTAGAAAGTAATCGTTTCGTGAAACATGGAATATCTTCGACAAACAGGGTCACGTAAGACAACGTCGCTTACTCCAATCGGCCAGTGCGTGTAAGGCAACTCGAAAGCGGCGGACTGCAGTGCAGCTAAAACAAGCATAGTGCGCGCAGTACCAATAACAGTACGCATCAGTACTTCTATGTTTACGTGTGCTTTTGTAACTTCCACTGTTTATCCCCTCGTCTTACTGCTATAAAAAAATGTGCCCTAAATTTAAGCGCAAATAGCTCGTTCGGCAAGCTTATAAGCTCTGCCTAATTTGATTTTCCTTTCACCGGCCTGCGCCAGTCGCCCAGCTGGCTGGTATGACATCACAGGTTCTGTGGCGGCAAATGAGCTAG